>NC_088989.1:12231748-12886589 GCF_963932015.1 Anas acuta | reverse complement strand
CTGGCACTGGTGGGACGGCTCTGGCCCAGCCAAACCTGATCCAGGGCCAGAAAATCCCCTGCTGCTGACCCCCAGCGGGCACCGTTTGGTGCTGCTGCCTCAGTGGGTACAGGACAGTTTCATGGTGCCCCAGGTTTGGAAGCTCAGCTCTTTCTGTTTTCCCTCTCCTCCTGGTTTTCTTTTATCAGGCTCGCCCTGACAGTAACTTTGCGCTGCTCTTACAGATCAGGCTAGAGACTGAAGTTATCTCACTTTTATTTATTAGGGCAATTATACCTAATGATTCACATGCTCGTGGAGAGTAATTACTCCCAAACACAGCACCATCGGTGTTCTTACCCAACCTGGGTACGGTGATTCACGCCTGCATCTCTCCTTACAATTCATCACACAACAGCCCCTGCCTTGCTGACTTTGTTCGGAGGCGTAGAAGCAGCGAGCAGGGGCCCAGCAGCACCCACCACGTGTGCATGGTTGGACTGGCTGCTGCAGCACCCGACCCGCTGAGCTGCTCCTGGCCTTGGGACAGACCCCAGCGCTGGGATGGAGGAAGGTTTCTGGGGGTGCTTTTGATTATTGATGCATCCCGGTGCTTTGCACAGCAGTGCCAGGGCAGTGTCATCAGCCAGAAGAAGCAAAAGAGGTTTGGGAAGCTGAGGGTTCGTGTGCTTTTCTGGCTAAAAGGAGCTTTGCCCTCCCCAGTACATCAGGGCCACCTTGCACGGGGCTGCGCTCGCCGCCCGCTCTCTTCTGCTGCCACCCCGTGCTTTTAGCCCCAGCTCTCCCCTCCTGCGGCTGCCCGAATCGATGCCGGGACGTGAGAAAAGAGGCAGGAAGAAAGGAGAGGCAAATCCTTTCTGCTGCCCCCGTTTGGCCTCAGTGCTTCTCCCCAGCCTTGCCTGGATGGGTTTCCACGGTCCCGGGGAGCCTGCACTGCGGTGCCCCCAGGGCTCGCTCTGGTCCTGCCCGCAGCAGCCACTCCTTCAGCATCCATCAAACGGCCGCGACCGGGGGAAGTGATCCCTGGTTTCATTCCACCCACGTCCACCTTCTTAGTGGAGAAGCTGTGTTTGTTCGCGCCGGTGTCTGGCCTCCTGTCAAGAGCTCCTGCAGGCAGCCTGGAGCTGCTCCTAATGGGCTGCCAGGGGATTTGCGCTCTGACAGTAGCGTGCGCCGGGCGCTGACAGCTCCCTGGAACGGCTCGCTCCGCCCGTGGGACTGGAAATTGCTCGCTCATCTTCTCCCCGGCGAGACAGCAGAGGGATGGACGGGGATGCTCTGCTTGGAGGGGGCTGGTTGCACGTGAGACCTCTTCTCCCCACCGTGCGTTTGCAATTTGGGGGGATGCTTGGAGCTGAAAAAGCCCGGGGACGGCGGTGGTACAAGCAGACGCAGGATGGTGAGGCTCTGGGACAAAACGGTGATGCTTGAACCAGCTCCAAGGGGACAGTCGTGCAGGGATGAGTCCCCTGTTAGCTGGGAGAGCTGGGAGCAAGCACCAACACCCTGCAGGACTCCCCCTCCAGCTGCTGTCCCCCGCCTGACCAAAATGCCACCTCTCTTCTGTTTAACACAGGGCTCCTCTGCCTCCCCGCGACAGGGCCCGGGGGGCTCCCTGGGTTGATCCCAGCCACCAGCTGCAGAGGGAACGGCCTGGAGCCCTGCCGGCGTGGAGCACCTCACCGTCTTGTATGGCTTTTTATTCCTATGTGATTATACATCCTGCCTCATATAGGGATTGAAGCCGTGCAATACGCTGGGGTCCTACAGCGGAGAGCAGCCCGTGCACCGTGGAGACGGCCTCGGAGGAGCCACCGAAGCCAGCCTGAGCTCCGTCCTGCACCCGGGGTTCCCGGGGTTGCCAGTGGCTTTCTGACGTGGTTGTGCTTCATCACCGAGGATGCGGGAGGTGGAGGGAAAGGAGGAGGAGGAGGAAGAAGCTGGGGAACGGCTGCAGCAGTGAGGGCTGCCCCAAATGCAGCGCTCCTCAAAGTTTCTCAAGAGGCCGCCACCGCTCTTTAAAGGTTTGCATTAAATCTGTCACATTAGCGAAAATAGTGGAAATTACCCAGCTTGTGGAGGAGATTAAAGGCAGACCCCTTCCGATCACTTCATAAAGGAAGGGCCCCATTAACACCTAGTGAAATATTAGCCATTAATCAGGCCCTGCGCAAAATAAAACCATCCACATTTATCATTATTGGATCCTTAATGAAGTGATAATGGGAATGCTGGGGAGCTGTGATATTAATGTCTCCTAAGAGGCAAGAGCAGAGCCAAGGGCAGCAGCCAAGATTTTTAATTTACTGCCAAAAGCTTGCGCTGTTAATAACACAGTTACTTCTCCCGGCCATTAGCACTGTTTGGCTACGAGCAGCCCACTTTGGAGAGCAAGCCCACCCTGTACACGTATGCCCCAGCTTTGCTCTCGCCCTTGCCCGTGCTTTTTTTCTGACAGCTGTCTCCATGCCTCCCGCACGGGGATGAGAGCAGGGAGCTGTTGGCCCAGAGGCTGGCATAGAAGAGATTTGCTTTTCAGGCGAAAAGGGCAGGGTCTGGGAGCATCAAAACCAAGCAGCTCGTGGTGTCCTTGCACTCTGTGACTTGTCTCCTTAGGCACGTTGCACCCTGGAGCCGGGATGGCGAGGAGTTGGCCCCAGCACGGCTCTCCTGGTGGAATCACTGCGACCAGTCCCACCCTTGGCTTCTTCCTTTCCCAAGGCAGGCTCAAGTGACGCCGGTGTCCCATCCAGGACAGGTACAGCCTCAGGTCCCCACCTGCAAAGCCATTGCTCCTGGCAGGCTGCAACAACCCAGAGACACAGCGGTGCCTGGCAGGTAAGTGGTGCTCTGTATCCTCGGATGCACCTGCTAACGAACAAATCTTTGCAACCCCTGACCAGCGCAGCCCAAATTTAGGCTGCCTTGTGCATGGGGTCTTCTGAAAGCAAAGGAAATACTGATCAGGGTGGCAGCATTAATGTGCGATTCTGTGCTTACCATCCTCTAGAGGAATAAAATGATGCCTTGTCTGTAAGGGATGCACACACTGAAGAGAGTCACGTCTTGCAGAGCTCTGTCCTCCCTGGACAGATGGATATGGCCCACTCAAGCAATCAGTCAGAAAAAAAGCTTCAGCGTCTCCAGGTAGAAACATGAGAAGATGAAGAGTGTCTCTGTAACCTGGGTGTCCTTGGTCAACCTCCCCCTGTCCTGTTACCTCCTCATTAGAAGAGAAGGAACAAGAATAAAACCGTGTGTGGAGGCCAAGCCAATGTAGATGTGAAACGCACTTCAAACAGTTCCAGCCTTTCAACAAACCTTTTATCAGCCTTCTCTCCCCACCGCTGCAAACTCCTTTTAATCGTGAGTGAAAAGCCACTGTTTAGAAAGCAAGGACACTGCTCGGGGTACGCGCGGCGTTACCAGCACAGGCATTTCCCAGGAGAAGCCAGCAAACGCTCACCCAAGGTCTTCTGAACTCGAGTGCAGCACAGCACAAGCAGCAGCTCCAAGGACTAGCACGGTGCTCAGCGATGTGGAAGGCTGCAGGCAGAGCACGGGGGCACGTTGGGTCCGTGGAGGTGTCCCCAAGCTGGCACACCAGGCCTGGGGCACTTCTGTGCTGGGAAGAGCTGGAGCTGGAGCCACTCGGGACTGCACCGCAGCAGCATCTGGCCCCAGATCCCTTTTTGGCTGTAAAGCTACTCGTGTCGGTGCCAGCACGCTGGGCACACAGCAAAAGCCAAATGATCTGAAGCCCACTGGAAACCTCTGGAGAAAATTGACAGCATGGAGCAGCTTCTCCCCTGCCATCGTCACCCAGCGTTACGGCAGTGCAGGTCTCTTCCAGCAGACCTCAAAGCCGTCTGCCAGCACCAGCGAGTTCAGGCATGTTGCAGGAGGCCTTCAGGCTCAGAGCACAATGTGGGGATGTGTTTCAACGCCAGGGGAATGACTCGGGTTTGAAATCTCCAGGCTTGTGCCGTGGCGCTTCCCCTGGGCTGTGAGCACGGACTGATCCTGGCTCTGGCTGTGGTCCTGTCAGTCCAGCAGCCAGCCTGGCACTGATACCGAGGGGAAGGGGCTGGCTCCTACAGCAGCCCTGCTGAAACCCCTACTTGTGAGATACTGGCTTAAAAAAAAAAAACAAAAAAAAAAACAAAGCGGGAGGTGTCGCATCCTGCTCAGAAACCCACCCTCCAATCCATCTCGGAGCGGCTCAGTGCTGCTGTGTAGCAGCTGCTCAATGACACCGCTACTCGCAGCGCTGGCAGGACGGTGTATTTATGGCACGAGATTAGATCAGCCACATGCAGTAGGCTTGTCTGTCTGGGAAGAGTCTGAGTCAAGCGTGTCCTATTAAATTAGGGCTGGATTTTCAAAGGAGCTCAGCTTCCACTTAGGCTCTGTGACAAATAGGCAGGTTTTTCAAAAGGACTTGAACGTGTTGGGTCAGACTGGCTGCTGAGCTGAAGTCCTTTGAATAGCGAGCCAAAACCATCGCCATGCCTGTTGCTACAGGCAGAGCCCTGCTAAAATTCAGCTCTACCGTGGGCTCCATGTCCTGGGAAAGCCATCTCATCGCTGCTCTGTGATAACCACGGCGTTCTCCTGTGCGTGGCAGAGCAGCTCCCCGTCAAAGCAAGGCTCCGGCAGCTCTGCCCTTTGATCAGCTCAGCAGCATGGGTCAGGAGAGCCGAGTGTGAAGGTTTCCTTGCCTTTTGTTCTGTAGAATTAGCAGAGTTAATCAGAGTGACAGCGACTTCTGCCTCAGCACAGAAGAAAGGTCACTGGCTCGGGCTGGATGCGTGACTGTTTTCCGGCCGGTTGGAAAACATCGCCGTGAAAGCTCTTAAACACACACACCGCTGGCACGGAAGCTCTCCTGGGATCAGCGGGGGTTGCAAAAGCCACAGTGGGGGCTCTCCCCAGCAGCCAAGCCATGGTCTCGCTTTCTTCATGTCTTTTAACCACAACCTCGCCATGCTCCGGAGTGGAGGGAGGCTGGCTGGGTCCAGGCTAAGATGGCACATGGGGTGCTGAGCCCCAGGGTGAACCTAGAGGCCTCCCAGGCCATCGCCACCATCCAGGCGCTGTGCTCCAGCATGAAAAGGGTCTTTGACTGCCTGAAGGTTGGCACGTGGAACAAGGAGATGCTGGAGGGATGCGAGAAGGGCTTTGTGGCCGCCTTCCAGGAGAGCCTGCGCTCCCTCAGCCACAACCTGGGTGAGCTGCAGTGTCTGAGCAATCAGGTTTTGCAGAAGGGGATGGATCATGCGACCACTGCTCTGTTGCCCTACCAGCTGCTTTGGATGCCCGGTGTGGTGGTCAGGTCTTCCATGACCTGGTTAAGAAGTTACATAAAGCTGTTCCAGGCTCCGTGCCAGCGCTGCAGGAAGTTCCTGCAGGATGGCCTGCTGCCCATGTGGAGGGATTTCCAAACACTTGGAGCTTTTCGTGACACTTGCAGGCAATAGTAGCACAGCCCAGCAGTTGGCACATGTGCAGAGAACAATGTTGGGCTGGGAAGAGAGCTGATGGTTTAATTGCTGGTTCTATTTCTGGCCCTTTCACCCTGCACTAAATGTTGGGGTTGCATTAATGCATTAATACACAGCAAGGCAGATGTGAGCCTATTGTATTTTGGAGGAGAGGGTAAAAATCTGTGTGTGATCGCTTGATGCTTCTCAGCTGAAATGGTGTATCTGGGGAGATCTGATATCAACGATCTTTATCCCAAATGTTATGGAAAATATCTGTGTATGGTTTGTGTTTTGAAACAGAATTTGCAGTGTTGAAGTCATTTATAAGCTTTAAATAAATTTTGTATTCCAGAACAACAACACAAACAAACAAAAAACCACAAGTGGTGTCCCTCAGGGGTCAGTCTGAGGACCGGTGCTCTTCAACATCTTGATCAATGACATAGACGATGGAGTCGAGTGCACCCTCAGCGAGTTCGCAGATGACACCAAGCTGAGTGGTGCAGTTGATACAAGAGGGAGGGGATGCCACCCAAAGGGACCTGGACAGGCTGGAGAAGTGGGCCCATGAGAACCTAACGAGGTTCAACAAGGCCAAGTGCACAGGTCCAGAGGAGTGTCACTAAGATGATCAGGGGGCTGGAGCACCTCTCCTGTACAGAAAGGTTGAGGGAACTGGGCTTGTTTAGCTTGGAGAAGGCTCTGGGAAGACCTCATTGTGGCCTTCCAGTACTTGAAGCATATGAACAGGAGGGGGAACGCCTGTTTGCATGTGTTGATAGTGATAGGACGAGGGGGAATGGTTTTAAACTAAGACAAGAGATTTGGGTTATATCTAACTTAATATCTTAGGAGGAAGTTTTTCACTCAGCACTCAGAGGGCGTTGAGGCACTGGCACAGGTTGCCCAGAGAGGTTGTGGATGCCCCATCCCTGGAGGCATTCAAGGCCAGGCTGGATGAGGCTCTGGGCAGCCTGCTCTGGTGGTTGGCTACCCTGCATGGAGCAGGGGGGTTGAAACTAGAGGACCTTTAAGGTCCTTTTCAACCCAGGCCGTTCTATTCTGTTCTGTGAAGCTGTCACAGTAGCAGTGGCTCTCAGCAGAAGTGCTAACTGCAACCTCCATGTCCACAACGTGACTGCTTGCCTTTCTCAGATCCCAATTACAAGTGCTTGACTGTTCCCAGTGCATTTGCTGTGGACATCCACTCGTGATTAATTAGTGGAATCTTTCTACCAAAGATATTAGCACACTTGACAGCTAGCCCTAATTTAAGTAGTTTTGTCTGCAGTGCTTATTGCCTCATTTACCCCTGGTCCTAATTAAACGCATCTGAATATCGGCAGAGGGAGCTTTCATGATCTATCCTTGGGTCTAATTAAAACAGCCTGGATATCCATGACATTGGTGCCTGTCAAGCCTGTCACCAGGAGGTGACGCCCGCGTTGGAAGTGGCTGAAGAAGGTATAGGAGTCGTTGTTGCTGAGGAAAGCCTCTGCATCGAGGCCTTCCTGGAATGCCTCGTCCACCAGCTCCGGGCTGCAGAAGGCCCCTGCTGCTCCTGTTGGCCCGTCCTGCCCGTCCGTTCCCCCACTGAGGAAGATGATCTCGCACCTCCCCAGGGGGCTGCTGGCCTCAGTGCCCTGTGCCCTGTGCAGCCCCAGCCCCACTCGCAGGGCCAGCTCCTGGTTCCTTCCTCCCTTCCCGGTTCCTCGAAGCCGAACCGTGGTTTCTCCGCCAGCAAGGATGCAGACTGGCTTTTCAGGCCCTAATCCTCGGAGGGCCTGCAGAAACTCGGCCAGGTTCAAGCCTGGGATATCTAACTCTGCTGCCAGCTGCAGAAGGTTCCCCCTCACCTCGTTGCCCAGAGGCCCTTCTCCAAGGCCAGCAAAGCCCAGGCAGAGCAGCTGGATCAGCTGGCAGTACAAAGCAGCAACGTGGCCGATGTCCCCGCAGACTGCTGCGCTCAGAATCAGGGCCACGTAGCCCAGGCCCTCAGCCTGGTGTTTGGCCTCGTCCAAAGCCAGCGTGTTTGATCCGATGATGACGTTGCAAACGTGGGAGTAGTCTTCTGGAGCAGCGCGCTTGGTGGGAGAGCTGGAGAGCACCGTTTCCACTGACTCGGGCAGGCTCTGCAGCAGGTTGTATTTGGCCAGGACCTGAAGGCAGTCTTGGACGCTGTGGGAGCTGGCAGCAGTGGGCCCACTCGCTATGATGTCCAGAGGGTCGCCGATCACGTCGGAAAGGATGAGGCTCACCACCTACCAGGAGCAATGGCAGAGGGTTATTGTGGAAGGCAGAGGCAGGTGACCATGCCAGAGTCGTGGCATAAGCACTGCTCTGAGTTACACTTGTGCTAAGGCAGATCTTGGCCCATTTTTGTTTTAGAGTCCTGTGAGAGTCACCTTGCCCTCCTTGAACCCAAAGACCTACAGTGTCTTTTGATGCTGGACCATTGTGTTAGAAAACAGCCAGCTCTTAGGCTGAGAACCTAGTACAGGCTGAGCCTACGTGCCAGTGATGGCACACACTGAAAACAGCCCCTGGGTGAGCTAAGGGTCAGAGCTGGCCTGGAAACACCGTGGGACGCAGCACAGCAGTGCACCAGCACATCATAAACTGCTGCTGGGGGAGGGCTGGGGACTGCTGAGTGGTGTGATGGGATGGCCAGATCTGAATCCCCCTCCCTACACACATCTCCCTGAGAGTTGGGATCCTCAGTGAAATCTGAGGCACAGCTCCAAAACACCATACATATGTTGTTCACTCAGTGAGGAAAAAAGCCCTGGGACTTGATTAAGTCTGACGGGTGATCTCTGCACAAGCAGACCCCTGTTACCTGTGCAGGATATGCGAGCCGGGCCAGCCCTCCACCCTTCAGCAAGGACAGAGTCTTCCGGACAGTGTTCAGCTCCTGTATGGCAGCTCCTCTGGAAGCCAGCATCTTTGTCAGTTTCTCTTTCTCTTCGAGGAGGATGGGAGGGATGGGAGCAGGCAGCAGGGCTGAACCACCCCCTAGAATGCGGAAGAGATGGCAGGGATTGAGCACGTTTTCCATCAGGACACGAGGAAAGCTGGGCTGCCCAACACCTGAGCAGGAGCAGCCTTTCCACGTGGTGGGGAATGCAGAGAAGGGCCAGTAATTACTATCCCCCCTACAGCAGACTACTAACGTGTTGCCACGCTGATTTTTAAGGGCTCCTTGGATGGGTGAGTGGGGACCACAGGCTTCAGGACTCACACGGTGCTCAGCATTAAGCACGCGGAGACACTGCCTGCTTTGCTGGTTCCATTTATTCAAGACGGTACATAAAAACACCAGCTATGGCTGCAGCAAGATAAGAAACTACCCCTGAAACTGCACTCAGCTAGGCCTGGGAGGAAAGAAAAGGGGGACAGAATAACAAGAGAAAGCACACCCAGGGTGACAGTCTTATCGATGGGAATTCTGACAGTGCAACTGATACACGTGGGCATTGGAAATGCAGAAAAGAAGGCAAGAAAAAAGACTAGAATGGAGAAGTGAAATGGATGGAAGATACAGAACAGAAAAGAGCAAGATCTGAACAGAGAGTGAACATGCACAAAAGTACAACCGAAAGCTACCGTCAAAAGGCAAAACCTGCTCAGAGGTTTGAGACAAATCAGCATCAATAAAACATGATGAGCAAGAAAAACAAATGCAAATGCCTGTGTTTCAGTCAATAGCCAGGGATCTAGCTGAGAGGCAGGAGCAGTTGGGGACCGGCTGCTGTGTGGGAGTGCACGTGCACGGGGAGCTGCAGCCGCGGGTAGATCCTGTGCAGGCTCCCTGAAGGGCTGAGGAGTCTCTCGGAGATGCTGGTAGCCAGAGGACAGGAGGAAACCCAAGGGAATCCCCAGCAAGCACAGCTAGCTGCCAGCCACTTGGGTGTCTGCCTAGCAGCACTGCGCTCCCTGCGCTGGATCATGCTCCAGCATCCACAAAGCAAATAGAGAAAATTACCAAGCAGAGACCAGGGGGTTTCAACAGAGCTGCTCCAACCCCCTGCTTGCATTTGCCCTGATTCACCCAGCTGAGCTCAGGCTGTGGCAATGTGTTTCCCAAGGCTAGTCCCGAACTTCAGCTTCCAGACTCACATCCCCACACAGATTCAGAGCTTGTGAATCAGTCGAGCACTGATTCTCCCAAGCCTGCACCTGCAGCTGTAAGGAGGGGGCAGGAAGAAAGTGTCACCCTCGCCAAAAGGTGAGGGCAGCTGACAGGCTGTGTGCCACCGTCTCACAGCAGTGGGCCCAGCCTGCACAGCTCAGCCTCTCCACAGTGCTGGGAGGCAGCCCGTCCTCTGCAGCAGCTGGCAGCCCCCTGCTCTCCCCTGCTGCACTCCTGGAGGAAAGTTTGTGGGAGAAGGGAGAGAAAAAATCACTGCGAAGGCCGGCACAGCACAGCAGTGCTGCACAGCCACATGCGGGCACGCATCTGGCTGGAATACAGCAGCAACAGGGGCCTTCAGCAGGGCCCATGCCTTGAGATCCCCACCTGAGATGAGCACGAGGAGCAGGTCGTCTGCTGTCAGGCCCTGAGCCAGCTCCTGAATGGCACCTGCTCCCCTCAGAGCCTCGGGGTCAGGGAGGTTGTTCCTTGCGCCTTCGATGACCTGGATTCTGCTGTGCGGCTTCAGCAGCATCTCCCTGGAGGGGTAAGGAAGGCAATCACACCACTGACACCAGCACCTACGCAGGCAGCCAGGCTGTCAGCTGGCTGCACCAGAGGGAAATGGCAAGTGACCAGGACAGGGAGGTGGCTTTTGCTGTGCATCTCTTCCCAAGGCTGGGGAGGCAGCGCAGTCAACGCAAAAGATTGTCACTGGTGCCACTGGGACGTGATGGAGCAATGGAGGTTGAAGGTCAGGGTGTGGTGGACAGGGTGGGCAACAGAGCAAGGGCAGATGGAAAGGATTCAGTGGGTTCACAGCAACATCCCCCAGAGGACAAACCTGGCAGTTTACCCCCACCCAAACTGCCCAGTCACAGGCTCCCTTACTGCATTCCCGCTCGCTGCAGGCTCTCCTGGATGCCTAGTGGCACACTGACGATCCCCCGAATGAGGTGGTCCCCCAGGATCTCTTCTGCAGCTGCTGCCATCCCCAGCACAGCCTTGCCAAACCCCACCAGGTACAGGTTCCTCTTCACAGGAAAGGCCCGGCCCTTCACTATCAGCTGTGGCCACCCGTCTCCCTGCAGCTTCACAGCCCTCTTCAGCATTGGGGCTGGCCGGACAGTGCCCACTGCACTGCGGAAGAGGGACAGCGCGTGCTCACGAAGGGACATGCTGCCTGGGTGGGGTGGGCTTGCACACACTTTGCTGACGAGGCCTCAGGAGCTCCGGCAGACAGCACCCTCCAGCCTGCAAGGGAAAGCATTTTGTTCACACTGTTCACTAGGAAAATAGACAGGGTGGTTACAGGGAGAGCAAGGAAGCCAAATCGTGGCCCGTGGAATGCTAGCTCCTGTTTACTCCTAAGATTACAGTGCTCAATCAGCTGCATTTTTCCAACCTCTCCCCAGGCAGGAGGGAGAGGACGGGGTCACATTCAAACTACCTGTCAGCTTGTGGTTCCCCTGCAATCTCATCGCCTCCCACAGGGAAGGTGAGCCCTGCCAGACAGCTTCTCTGTCATTGTAAATTTGCCACTGGCAAGCCATCATTTCGATGTGCTCACTGTTTGACACTTTTCCAAACCATGGAGGCTGCTCTCTGTCCCGGAGAGAGCAGGGCATCCGAGTGGAACAGCTTTTCACTACATAAACTCCCTTCCATGTGCTAGCCAAATGCTGACCTCATTCTGTGGCTGTGCATTGCCCCATTTCCCCCCCCAGTACCACATACAGACTTTGGAGAATCAAAACCAAAACCAACGTGCTTGTTGGCTGCTGGATCCCTTACTGCAGAAAGACCAGTGATGAGGTTTCCCCAGCACACAGCAAATTAACACAGGGCTCCATTCTCCTTTATTTTTCAGTCCTCTCATTATGCATTAAAGTCATATTTCGAGATCAGGTAGGACTTTGGATCCAGGCAAAGTTCCCAGCTGAGTCTCTGAAATTCTGTTTGAGCTAGTCTCCACTAAGTATTAGAATTCCACGCAGCAGATCTGAGCATGGACTGAAGAATCTCAGCTGCTCAAGGGCAAACAGTCACCCAGACAGAGGAAAGGCAGCTCCTGCCTGCATGCACGTGTCTGTTCCCTCACAGCACTTCTTCCCTCCATTAACTGGCAGCAAGTTTGTTGCTGGTTTCCCAGAACCAAAGACCCTTGTCATCCGCATCTCTCTAGCTCATGGTAATTATGGTGCAGGCAATTAGGGAAGGGTGCCAGGAAGCTGAGGCAGCCCTGGCAACACACTTAATCACAGAACCATTCAAATTACCTGCCAGTTAGTTCTATTTCTACTAAAAGGATATGTTTCAGTACAAGGCCAGTGTCTGGCTCCTCTTCTGCAGGAACACACAAGTTCAGAGGTCCCTTTGTCCTGATGCTCCCCTAGCACTGACAGGTGTTAATCATTAAGCCAACAAGCTTTCCAACAGCTCCTGTGGGTCTAAACCAGCCCTTGCTGCAAAGACAGAGGACAGACCCAAAGGCTCAGTGAAAAACTCCACCCAAGCTCCTTCTCAGGCAATGAAACTTGGGCACACTCTGAAATCCATTGGACAAACGACTCGCAGACAAAACCATAGTATGGTGAGTCATAGGTTTGCTGGAGAAAAAAGAAAAAAGATTCAGTGCTTAGGAGAAACATATTTTAAAGGCAAAACCCAGGGCAGATAAGCCACCTATCTAAGCTCCCCTTAGATACTGCTCCAGACTGTCTCTTCAATCATGAGAAGAGATGGGAAGGAGAAGGTGTACTGACCACTTTGTTACTAGGTTCCTAAATCTCATGGCAGCTGGTGCTGTAAGCAGTTTAAACCACTGAGCCTCAGCCATCTCACAATGAGGGCCTGAGTAACCGTGCTAATACCAGTGAAGTGAACCATGCACCTCTCAGGAACCGAGATTGGCATCTCCTTTCCCAGCAGGTCTCTAATTCACCTGGCAGCATAGTGCAATCAGAGAAAGGTGTTACAAAACAGGAGGTGCATGATGCTCCAGGTCGCCTCGTCCGAGTTGTGATACAGGGTTTACAGAGAAAGCTGGGAAAAAAAAAGGTCTAAATAGAGCCAGGCAAGTTTAAGAAAATAAAACCCCAAAGCTTTTAACAGGCTCTGTCTCTGCCTTGATGTTTCTGTGCATGGCTGACCCTGAAGACCAGGGGAACTGAGTACAACCAGACCTGCAACTGCGGATCCTGTCACATGCACCCTCCCGGCGGCTCCTCTCAGCTCCAACTCCAGACATGACACAGCAGGCGTGAGTCGTTTAAAAGCAATCCTCTCCTACTGGAGATGAAAAAATAAATGCCAGCTTAATTCATCTAGCACTTGTGTGCATACTGCTAATGCTTGCTCTGGTCTGGAAAGCATTTCACTACAATAGCAGGCATGTAATCTGTTTTCTGCACTCTGAACTCAGATTATAATTTAACCATCAAGGTCTCATCCAGAGTCTGTCTAAGTCAGTGCATGTCTTTCCACTGCTTCTGAAGATTTTAAGGCACCCCGTCACTGATACCAACCTCAGCGCACAGGTGTAAAAGCAGAATAAATCTGGCGCAAATCTCCTTGCATTCAGGGGTTATCCAACTACACCAATACAATGGAGAGCTGAATTTGGCACAGACCCATCAGCTTTGGAGGTCTCCGTGTGTAATTCTGCTCCCTGTCAGCTCTGATTAGACACGCAGGCTCACTGGAGGCTCCCCTTGGAATGGGGGTGCTACTAATGATGTCATGAATCCATTTTTATGTAATTTATTTATACGGTCTCAGGCACCAGGTACTAAATGTCATCAGGGAACAGCTATAAATCAGAGCTATGAAATCCAGTGTAGATATTAAAAAAAAATAAAAACTCCTACTCATTTTACCAGGGCTTTTTTTAACAACATCAAGAGAACTGAGTATCACCCCACACCCAGGGAGAGACAGCATAGGAAAGAAAAATAATCGAAATGGCAGCTCTCAGATTACCTCTGTGGATGGAGGGTATAGAAATGGTGTAACTGCCACTTACTGCTACTACTCCCCTTCCCACTGCTGGCTAGGAGGAATCTGGGCTGGAAAAAGGGGCTTATGATATGACCTACGTTGCTTCATGTAGTAACCTCAATTTCCCAGTTTCTCAGGGAAATCACATGGGGATGCACTATCCCTCTTCTCTCTGTACATACACTCATGCTATGGGCTCTAGTGGGGCTGAGGTTTTGTGTTCCCTTTGTCCCTGCACGGGACATTTTTGGCATTGCGGTATATTTAGAAAGGCTTTTAGAAAGTTTTCCACAAGATTGCACTAATCTTAGGAGGAAAATGATGCTGAGAATTACCTGTTACAAAGAGAGCTGGCAGACTGGAAGGGGCTTAGATCAATCCCCTCTAAATGAAAACTTCCTCAGCTTTCATTGGTGAATAATGTTCACCATCAACATACTTGTTTGCACGCACCACCATTATAAGCTTTTTCTTCATAGGACTCCTCCTAAGGCTGTAGAAACTTCCACTGGTAACTCTTACCACAAAAAGCAGCAAAACCCAAGCTCCTCATTTTCACCTTCTCTGGGAGAAGAGCTGCACCGTGATAAAATACAGGCAAAACACGCGTTTGCATTACCTTTCATTAACTTTTTAATTAAAGCAATTCTGCAGGCTAGGAGCCAAAGTCAGAAGGAGGCAGAAACAATCCAGCACCAGGGGCAGACACGTGGCAAGCTGCCAGGTAAATTGGATGGTGGCATGAGACCAAAAGCATGGGCACAGAGGGGAACAGTCGAAGCCATAAGCTTGGACTCACACTGGGGAGGAAAAGGGTTCACAAACGAGCTGCCTATGCAGTGAGAAAAATGAGCCAGTGCCAGACTGCGTGGCAGGTATTTGAAAGGTGGGAAAATATTCCCTTCTAGGGACTAGTCTGCCATCACTGAGCAGAGCTGAATTATTCTGGGTGCTGTGGTCAGAGGTTTGTTCAAGGGTTTGCGGCACAGGCTTGGGGTTTTCTTAAAGCTGGGTCAATTGGGCTTGCTGCAGGCTGATTCAGCCACACAGCCCCAGTTTCACGTGCTGCAAGATGTGAGGATGCCGTCTATGAACGCTCTGGGACATATGATTTAATTGAGATCTTCAGTGTTCTAAGGCAGTTTATTTCTAATGTCATCAGGACTTCTATGGTTTTCCTTTGGAGTGGCAACGATTGGTGGTTGGCCCATCGCGTACCGAGCTGACTCCAAAAGCCCTGAGGGGACTGGAAAAAAATCTCAGATGGCACTAGATCAAACCCCAATTGTTTGAGGATAATTTTGAGCTCAAGCTGTAAAAGACAGATTACATCTTTGTTACTGTAGTAAACTTCCAGATACAGCAAGTTTTAACGGTGTCTCTCGCTACTCGTTTTACTTGCTACATGACTTTCTTCTGGCCTCTTGGTATGTAAATTACCGTTAGACTCACCGAGGCTTACTGCTTCCATTTTTCATGCACTGCCGTGGGAGTTTACCTATGAAGTACAGCACAGCGTACTGCGTTCACAGACTTTACTGCGCTCAACTCCCATGTCCCCACTTACTGACACATCTTCTCTATCATTTGATATATCAAATTTAATTTGCCTGCTGAGCCCTGCTCCAACTCAAACTTGCTGTTCCAGATGGTCCCGAAAGCATCACAAGAAAATTTTCTAGGAGATGCACTGAACCCAGGAGGAAAACAAAGCAGTGAAGGTTTGTTCCAAGCGACTATTTGGGGAGGATTAGATGGGGGATTTTTCAAGACTAATCTCTTTAAATGAAAATTTCAGAATTTGATTAATTTTTTAATCTGCACATGGATTTGCATAAAATTACCGTGCTGCCTCATTCCCGCTTTATAAAAGAGAGCATGTCTAGGATGGACCAGCTGCTCACCGGTCTGCTACAAAGAGTCCAGCACACAAGTAGGTGTGCAGGGATGGGGTGCAGAGTCCTTAGTCACCATGCCCCTAATCACCATGGTGCTCCTTCAGGGTTCACTGGGAAAGAGGAAGATGGTGGACAAAAGAAGTGCCATGAGACCAGCTGCACAGAAAGTTTGCTAGGCAGGCAGGGGAGAAAGTAAGGAGTCTGAGCACCTTTGTTTCAAGAATATGCTGAGCTCTGGGGAAAAACCCAGGAGTCCTAATTTCCAATATACATTTTTCTGTATGTTTCTTGGAAAAGAAATCTGGTGCTCTTATGACTGATTTACTCACCACGAGAAGTGTCAACAGGGTTTCTTTGCCTTTGATGAGGAATGTAGCCTAAGGCCAAACACAGAGAAGTAAGTGTTCTGTTCAGCATTTTATATATATAGATCAGTATCATTAGTAAAAAAATTAACTGTATTTGACATATGCATCTTACTAGTTTTTCTAGGTCACACTCCCTTCACTCCCTACATACCTTTTGGAAATGTTTCTCCCTTGCACTGGGGATTGTATGGAAGAAAAATTTTTCACTAAAAAAATCCTTTTGTAGCTCTATGCAGAACGGTCCTACCCTGAAGCAAAGTCCATGCCAAGTCTACTTCCTTTCATGCTGCAATTTCTCAAACTCCCTATTCTGAGTCAACTTGCAATCACAGTTGAGAGTCATTTAAAACCTGGGGAAGGATCATAGTATTCTAGAGAAGGAAAAAAGTTGCCTGCCTTGAGGACTGAAATGGTTGAAAAGGGTCAAAATTCAGTACTGCAAAATACAAGGTCACAGTCTTTGGGATTAACAGCAAAAAAAATATGAGCTCCTTAGGTGGAAGTAACATGAGGAGAGAGAGCCAGGAATATTAATCAGTCAGGATGACAATTACAGCTGCCCTCTAGGCTGAGACGACAGGCTGTGGGGAAAGCGGAAAGCAGCAGATGTGATCTACCTTGACTTCAGTGAGACTTTTGACACCACACTCATTAGCAAGCTGAAGAAGTTTGGGCTGGGTAAACGCCCTGTTATGCTGGCTGAAAAATAGCTCAGCCACTGGGCTCGGAGCACAGCCATCAGTGATTCTCTGTCCAGATGACAGCCGGTAATGAACAGGGAAGACCTAGGTCTCTGTTGGGATTTGTGTCGCCCCATTGCTTTATTAGTAACCTGAGGGCACTAAGTATTTAGTAATTAGAACTAATTATATATTCTATATATTATATATGTGTATATATGTATTTTGTATATATAAAACTACAATTAATTAGTTAGCTGGAGGCACAGTTACCAAAGAGTGCTTCTTCAGTAACTTTGTGGCTGACTTAATTTAGGGAAAGCGCTGACATACTGAATAGTGCAAACACCTTCCAGAGGCACCATGATGATAAACTTTAGGTTAGGGCCAACAGAAACCTCACAATACTCAGCAAGAAGTATGAGGTTTTGCTGCTGGGGCAGAATCTCTGTGTATCAGGGCAGGCTGAGAACCAACTTAGAAGCAATCTGCCAGCAGCTACCACTACCTGAAAGGTAGTTATGAAGACAACAGAGATGAAACTACTTCTTAGTAGTGGCAGAAAGTATTAAATGGCCACAATTTGTGACTCAGGATGTTCACGCTGGATGTGAGCAAAATGTTCTTTACAGTGACCATAGCACAGCTCTGGATCAGGCTGCCCAGAGAAGCTGTGGTCTCTGAGCTAGAAGTCTTTCAGGATTTGGCTAGACAAAGCCGTGGTCAAGCTAGCCTTGTGTTGGTGATTGTCTGGCACTGAGCCGGAGGGTGGAGCAGGCAGCTCCAGAGGTCCCTTCCACCACCACTTCTGAGATTATACACAATCTCAGAAGATAATCTCAGAAGTTAATCTCAGAGATAACCGCAGGGACTCCAGAGCATCACGTTTAGCTTCAAGAGCCCATAAAGAGATGCCAAATTGTGGGACACAAGTTCTCTGCACAGGCCTTCAGTCATAACTGTCACCCACTGAGAATCATCACTCCCAGAAGAGTCCAACAAAAATGTATTCACCTGAGTAGCATTGTTTCCAGAAACATCTCTAGGAAATTAACATCCACCCATCTGAGCAAATGTGAGCGTGGGACTGTTTGTATTGTGCAGGTTACAGTGGTACCTAATATAGAAATGCATAGGTAGAATGACTGCATTTGATCAATATTACTCAAGCAGCAATTAAGCCTTTTTTCTATTAACTAGTTTTGCAAGGGCATCATCCATACTTCCTACCTAATGTGACATTTTGCTAGGAGATCCAATTATCCTGCCAGATAAATTCCAGCTTCGTATAAACTGACAAACTAAGCTCCAATGATTGGGAAGAAAGGCAGAAGAAAGAATAAAAAGGGAGTGACAAAATATCAAATCAACAACCCACGGTGTTATACAACTCTAAAACTTGGCTAAGTATTGTAGGTGTTTTGAAGTAAATTGTCTTATGATGGTATTGGTGAGTCATCTTCTGGGCCCACATGAGATAATCCAGGCTTTCATCATGCAGTTTACAGTGTGCAAGAGGCATGCTGTTCTGAACTTCTCTGAAATCTTTCATTACATTAAAACCGATTGTAGGTTTCAAACTGACCTGTAATGGAGTAGCTGACCCCGAGACCCTCTGAAGTAATGAATGTGTCTTCTGTTGGGTCTCCCTAAGCTCCAGTGTTAAAATCTCGCGTCCATTCCAGAGTAAAGCTCAGTGAATCATTCTGACAGGCCGATCAGATCACAATATGAAGGGGTGAACCAGGCTAGATGTCAAAACCTGTAACGGTGAGCCGTAGGAAACAAGTGGTAAGAGCAAGTTATCTCAGAGAAGATTTTTATTTCACTGACTAAATCACACATGCACGTAAAATAACTGAACGTGTCTGACATGTGAACAGCCCTCTAACAGCTCACAGACTTACTGTTGTTTGTCCACAAGAGGGCAATCTTATTCTGAAGCAAACCGTTCTGGAGACTACGGAAGGAAAATGCAGTTGACATTTATGAAGTGATTGGGGCTTTGGCGGTGGTGGTTTTTTTTTGTTTGTTTTGGTTTGTGTGTGTTTTTTTTTTTTTTTTTTTTTTTTTTTTTTTTTGTTCTTGTTGTTTGTTCTTTTTGTTTGTTTGTTTGTTTTGGTTTCAGTCTGTTTCCTGGGGACTGACACAACAAAAGACCTGGTTTTCTTCTAAAATACCAGGGTGCTGGAAATCTTCGTGGTGGTTGGGGATTCTCACCGCTCTTCTCACCTCTCTCTTCTCACCCCAGGAATAACTCTTTGAGGCGTCAGAAGTATAAAAACACGAACAGAAGCTGGTGGCAACATCTGTGATGGATAAATGACAACCCCAAGGTTCCTGTACCAGGACACCTACCTCACACCCCAGGCTGTCTGCCTTAGAGGTTGTGTTTGCCAGTCCTGAGCCCGTGGTGCTACGGCACTTGTATTGCTGCGAAGGCCAGTTTGTAGCAGAATTAAATATACTGAGCAATAAAAAAGTGCAATAATAAAACCGAAGATAAAATTTTAAAAGAGAAATCCATCACATTTTCAACGACGGGTTTAAAGAGGACAAACTGCTCTCTGATCCAGGAGGCACCCCCCCCACAGGCACACACCACATCCCGCACCAACCCCGACCCCTTAGGGCAGAACCCCCCGGAGGGCAACCACTGCGCTTTTTTTTAACCCCCCACACCCCATTTCTCCATTAATTTCCCCCACAAACCAGGAGGGGCCGTGAGGGGCTCCCAGTGCCCGCCAGCCGCGTCCCGCCCGCCACTCTCAAGATGGCCGCCGGTCCCCCCCCCCACCACACAGCCCCCCCCCCGGTGACCTTCTCATTCCCAGCGGGCTGTGCGCGCGCCCCGCCGTTCTCCCCCAGGGTGCCCCGCGCGCCGCCCCTCCCTCAGGCGTTGCAGCAAGATGGCGGACACAATGAGGGGGAGCCGCCTCGCCGCCGCCTGAAGCGGCCCGGCCCGGCCTGGCCTGGCCTAACACAGCATAATAAAACCTCAGGGCTCTGCCTGGCCCGGCTCGGCCCGGTAAGGCTCGAACCGGCCCGTCTTTCCTCATCGTAACACCGCCGGGCCCGGCCCGGCCCGGCCTGGCCTGGCCCGGCCCGGCCCCGCCCGGCTCCCCCTGAGCGCCGCCGCCCTCAGCGCGATGAAGCTGACGGACAACGTGCTGCGGAGCTTCCGCGTGGCCAAGGTGTTCCGCGAGAATTCCGACAAGATCAACTGCTTCGACTTCAGCCCCAACGGCGAGACCGTCATCTCCAGCAGCGACGACGACTCCATCGTGCTCTACGACTGCCAGGAGGGAAAGTGAGTGACGGGGCCCGGCCCCGCCGGGGGTCCGGGGCTGTCCGCGGGCTGCTGCTGCTCCATACTTCTTCCCCTGCTGGTTTTAGTTGAGGCTGGGAAGCAGCAGGGTGGCGATACGCGATGGGAGACATTGGGTAAAGGGGTGAAGTGGGGTGAGGAGATGGGAGCGCAGCAGTCTGGTGGGTGTCTCTGCGCATTATCCATGCTAGATTGGGGCTGGTAATTAGGCTAGAGCTGGTGATTTCCCAGGTGTGATAGAGAGTTCACTAAATAGCGCTGAAGTTGAGGGGGTTAGAATCCAGTCGCGTTTCCAGGACAACGGATTGTTGCAAGGATGCAAACTGAATTCTCAGGCTTCTGCTGCTGTAAGTCTCGCGCATTAAAATAGTAGCAATCACTGTGAGCAGTGTGTGGATGCCTTGTGTTGATCAGCTTCATATGACTGTTGGGTAAGCAAACTAAAAAGTCAAGAAGGTGCGATGTGTGTTCACCATACTTTACAAAAGCTTGGCGGTATTTTCAGTAAAGCCTAGTTCCCAAGTGGCACCTGGGATTGTTGTGCATAAAGGTAGTTTTCTGTGCTCCGAATGTCTTCTGGTAATTGTATTTTTCTCTGTAAAGCACACTTGAAATGTACATCCCCAAACACTGTTCAATGTCAGTTTAATCAAGTAAGATGTTTACTTACTGATACTACTTTATGCTGATGGACTAAGATGCGTTTGTTTCTCCTTGAACAGAATTACCCGGTTTTCTTTCTTTCATGAGATGGTTGTCCTGATTTATAGGTAAAACTCCAGAAATTTGCACAGCCATTGAGATATGGTGCTGCTGTTCAGAAGATAAAAGCATGCAAGCGAGACAAACAGCAGTATGCATTAGTAGTTTATGTCTTGGAAAGTAAGCAAAAGACACTTGCATTCTGTAAGAGTTGGAGCAAATGGATCCAAATGATGTTGTTATTCCATTAAAAACTCAATGTTTGGATAATTCAAAGTTCTAAAAAAAAAAAAAAAAGAGAGAAAGAAATGGGCATGGTTTTAATGATGGTTTTCAGTAAAAGCTGTAGCAGGGAATGGTGCTGGTCCTGGAACTGAGGATTGGAAGCTAAAGCTAAAGGGAACGTAGATCCCGAGCTGTTTTTTTGATGTACCATGCAATAGCAATGAAATGTTGGGGGTGATGCAAGGCAAAGCTAAGACTAGAGATTGCATTTTCTCACTGGTACAAATACGCACTTGGCTTCTTTAAATTCTTTTACATTTTGTTTACGTGTGCTGCTTGGTTTAGAGACTTAATTTACTGGTGACTTCTTGGTGGATGGGTGAGTGGGTGAGCGTAAAATCAGACTAGGCAGCATCACATCCATGCAGAAAGTGAAAGGAAAACAAGTGTGTGTACTGTAGGGGAGAGAGTGAAAAGGACAGAGTGAAAAATAAGTGTCTGGGAGTAGCAGGTGGTAGATGTGTCAGTGTAACATGTATTTTGTAGTTAGCCAGGTACTCCCAACCCTCCTGCTCTTTCAAGCAGACCAAGGCTTAATGTGGTTGAAATATTACATCCTGCATATTCTCAATTTTATAGACTGTTTTGACAGTTGTTTTATGCTTCTGTTTAGTTTGCTTGCTCTTCAGTTGAAACTTGTTGCTGTTCCTGTTCTGATACAGTGAACTTCTACTTGACTTCATTTTCATTTTTGTAAGAGTAGGTGATGTTGTACGGATGGTTTCTGCCGTGGGTTGCATTCTAGATCCTAATTATATACAACAGTAGAAGGTTTGAGTGAAGCTAATGTAGATACTATCGATTGCTTTTCCCCTTTCAAACCTGTAAAGAATAGTTTGATGGGTTGGGAGGCATTTGGTGCTTTCATGTCCATCTAGTAATGATACATGCTTTATAGTGAGAGGGTTTGCTTTAATTAAATGGAGAAGATCAATGGCTTCCTGCTGCAGGGGGACAGGGTGGACACATTCCATCAAGGTAACTCAGGTTTCAGGTTGTGTTTCTCTAGAGGTTATAAAATTAATTTGAAAATTGCTCCCGTCCTGTCAATTGACTTCAACATTGAAGTGATTTTGAGAGGTACCTAGGGATGCAGGGCACACTTTCCCGGTGAAAAGCTGAGGCTGTGAATGATTGTTGTTGTGAGCAGTTGGTGGTTTCAGGCCTGCAGGTTTCTTTTTTATCTTAAGCGAGCATTTCAAGGCCGTGGAACTCAAGCTTCCTGTTTGCTGGGTTTGGGTACGCCGTACCCCACTTAAGCAAATGGTCTGAGAGTTAAAACTTTTTCCCATGTAGAAGTGACAACTCCTCCCACCTTGTTATGAAGAGCTCTGTTGATTGAATTAAAAATGCAGCTGTGTTTAGTTATGGTATAGGTATGCACTCACCTGGCTTGCTTTTTTTTTTGCCATTCAGTCATATGCCATAACAATATAAGAATCGTGTTGTCAGCATAAGTAAGCCCACAGAAGTGAACTTCAGTTTCTGAATGCGTTGGGACGGTTTGAACAGTGATGTGTAGCAAAGAGCTGACAGGACGAGATCATCTCCTTGAAAGACAGATTCTCTTGTCATGTCTAGTCAGAGCATAGACAAGCTTGAAAACTGTGCTGCTTCCTCATGAACATCTGATAATTCTGGACATGAGATTCCACTTGGATTTCAAAGTGTAAACAACTAAACGGTGGCTCTTTTTTAACCTGTTCTGCATCAAGAAATACTGCTGTAACAGGCTGCCTCAAAAGCATAACCAAGAGGCTTGGCTGCATCTGTGAGGGCTTAAGAGTGAATACTGGGAAGTTTCAGAATGAAATGGTGTGGGGACGTGCAGTGGTCCTTGAGACTCAACCAGGAGGCTTGTGGCTGTGAGTCTGTAACCCAGGATGAAGTAACGGTGGTTCAGCTAAGGTTCAGTTTGTATTCTGGTATCGTGTACAAATCGAGAGGTGCTGGAGCTGTTCCTACATGGCTGTGGTGTTCACTGGGTTTTCAGGGAGCCTGCTTTTGGGTGATGGTTTTACCAGCAGTAGCTGTAGTAGTGATAAAAACCCAGGTATGGATGATACTACAAACCCTGCCTGCTTCATCTTTTCTTTATAGCAAATTTGTCTGTAATCTCCTCAAGTACTTCACTTTGGCGATGTTGCTTGGTCTTTAAGTGGGCTGGATAGATTGACCTTAAACTTGGGTTATGGTCAGTGATTGTGATTTTATTTTTTTTTTAAAAACTATGAATTTAGTTTTCTTGGTTTTACTTCTAAAAAGTAAATTGGAAACAGTCTGCTGTGTGGAGTGATGTGTTTTTGCTTTTATAATTTTCCATGAAAACTTCACCTTTCCTAAAACACAAAAGTACTTTCCTTCTTTTTTTTTTTTTTTTTTTTTTTTTGGCAAGCTGGGGCTTTTTTCTATCTGTTAGTCTTTATCTCTGTGTATATTCTTTGCTTGACTTTTGGTCTTGGACTTAACATTTTGAATTTTCATGCTTTTAAAGGATTCTTCCTCTCGGTTTAAAAATGAGAAAAAAGGAGCTACATAGAGCTGTGGCATTTCTCACATTCAGAGCACACTTGTGTATGTATGGGTATTCTTTACTACGGTGTTTTAAAAAGCGTGGAGAGAGAAACTTGCTAATTCAACTACTTGGAGCTGTCACCAGCAGCAAATTGCGGGTGCAGAGTGTCCCCACGTGAGAGCAGAGCTCAGCCTCCTATAAAACAGGAGTTACCAAGGTGTTTTTAGTGCTTGCTTTGCATGGCAGTCCCCTAGTTTTTTTCTTCTGGTTAGACTGTTGTGTAGCCCAAAGACCTTGTACCTGGCGCGCTGGGTACTGACACGGAATCCCAAAGTTTGTCTCAAGAGCTGCACTCCAGTGAATCAGCGCTGCTCTGCGCGTGCTCTGTTCTCTGCCAGAGCACGCCTGCGCCTTCCCTCGTGCCAGCTCCTGTCGCCACTCTCCTTCAGGTGCTCCCCTGGGTGCTGTGCTGCTGCTGGTAGTTCTTGTTGTTTGTAGCAGGTCTTCTGATAATCTGTTTTTCTATCCTGAACAGAGCTTCTAAGCTTTCAACTTTTCATGGATAAGGGAAAGCCAGAATAGACATGAGTCTTAGTACGGTTTTTTAACTAACAAAACTGGTCAACAGCATAGCTGACATAGCTACAAAAACAGCATAGGGAAGTATGTCAGGTATAAAATTATAGGATTTCATTGTCCAAATTCAAATTTTGTATTTTAAAGTACATGATGTATGTACAATTCTAAATGTATACCATGTTTGCATCTGCAATGCTTCTGAAACAGTGATTCACAGGAAGAAACTGAGGAAGAATCTGTTGGGATTTGGTACAGGTGGTGTAGGTGGAAACCTGTCCTTGGCAAGCCTGTTTGAAGTAAAGCCCCATGGCTTCTGCTGTTTAAGAGTCAGTCTGTAAGAACTGATGTCTGTTCTAGTCCTGATAGGCCAAGTCTCTAACTCCTCCTCCTGTCTGGGTGTGTCAGTTTAGGGCTGATGGAAACAAGGGAACGGCTGAGCATTTCAGCAATACCTTGTCTGAGGGGGCAGTCTGCTGAACTCTTTGGCAGTAGCATTGGTTTAAACTGCTCTTGTTGCTCAATTCCATTCCCGTGCTGTCATCTTCTGCTTGCATTAGTAAAACATTTTATGGGCCTGGGTAATAATGAGTTACCAGTTTCTGGATTCAAAATACAATCTCTTCCGGGAGTTACTGTTTGTAATACTGCTCAGTACCTGTGATGGTTCACTGCCCAGCTCAGGAACCACTGTGCTGCCTCAGCTGAGAAAGAAAGAGGAAGGAGCACAGTGGAGAACCAGCACCACATTTCCGTGCTGCCACTTCTGAAAGATGCACTTACTAAACTGCTGCTTCTACGTTTGCTTTGCAGTTTATATTTTTTTACTGCAGTACATCACTTGCATACTGGACCTTTAAAAACACAGTTATGTCTTTTTTTCTCTAGAATGTCTCTAATTCTGTCATGTAATGTTACACTTGAGTTTTGTGCTTAATTAAGATAGGATTTGAGTACAATTCTGCAGCAGTCTGAGAGCCACTCTGTTAACAGTGCTTTTTTTTATACCACTGCTATATATTTGTTTGTGTTAATACCAAGAAGTTCTATTCTGAATGAGACACTTTGCTTTAGGTTTTGAGCTAGCATAGAGTGAAAAGACAAATTCTGAATCTAAAATATGCAGCAAATGGACTAGAGATTTGGAAGGGCAAGGTACAGTGCAGCTTGACATTAAGGGCTTCTTAAGGTAGCTGTTCCAACTCTTTATAGTAGACGTTGGGGGGGGATTTTTAAAGGAGATTAAGTGAATTTTGTGGACATCATGGGGAACTTAAGTCTAGGGATGGTCTTGGAAAGTACCAAGGTGCTTGTTTGAAAATGAAATACAAATGCTTTTCTTTGTATACAAACATCTGACTTCTTGAAACAATCCTGTAATACGGTAGTGAAAACAAACACTGTCAGTGTGAGCAGTTTCGGCTTGAGCTTTTTGTTGCAGTGAGTGCATTTCTGCTTCCTTCTGACAGACCAAAGAGAACGTTGTACAGTAAGAAGTATGGGGTGGACCTCATCAGATACACGCATGCAGCCAACACTGTCGTGTACAGCTCCAACAAAATAGATGGTAAGTGATCCACTGCAGGTCAGCATTTTTAATCTCTGCACACTTGAAATTACAAGCTTAGATAAACAGCACAAAAGAGCTGTAAAAAAAACTTAGAGCAACTTTTAAGTGATGAGCATGCTGTCTGAGATGGGATTTAATGTTCAACTCTAATGCACGCCTCACTGAAAGTCCCTCAAGCATACCGACATGAGTCATGTTGCTGCAGCATCACAGTGTTTAGGCATGGTTAGTGAGGTAAAAATCAGTTCTTGACTCTGGGGAGCTGAGAAAAATAAGAATTCAAAATTCGCTTTGCTGTTTGATACCAGCGTGGTCAGTCAGCTTGTGTGCCTAACTTTCTTCCTCCTGTGAAATGCTGAAGGAGGAGAATGAGGCCAAAAGGTGGACTTAGTGCTATAGCTCTGCCTGGTACACTGGCAAGTCAGCTGCAAAGGAAGGGGATGGTTTTTCTGTTCTTCTGCACCCGGGAGGGCAGGAAAATGAGGTAACTGCAAATCACTGGACAAGCCTGGAGGAGGGCTCTTCTGAGATGGGGCTACTGAACAGAAGCAAAGCTCACTACTTTTTTGTATAATAGGCATAGACAAAGCACCGGTTTCCATGTCATATTTTCCACAGTCACCATCCGTGATGGCTACATTCTGTAAATCAGTGACATCAAATGGCATTATAGAGCCTCGTGACAGACTCTCTGTTAATGTAAGGATTCAAGTTTAATTTGACTTTCAAATAAAAGGACATGTATAAATAGATTGTTAATCCTTCCATATGGCAACGCTTCTTCCCAAAGCTGGAACCAGCTAGGGTCAGTCAGTTCTTCAAATTCCGTCTCACTGTTGCTGTTGACATCTAACTGTTCTTCAGTGACCAAGTGTCTTAGCACAGCACTTCATAAATTGTTTCTAACATTGTATTTGTAAACTCTATTTCTGGAACAGTAGTTCTGTTTCACAGCCTGCTTACTGTTCTTTATTATGGTACTTAATTATGTAGCAGTTCTGACTTGGTTGTTATTTTAATTTACAATTAATTAATGATTAACAATGGAATCAACAGTTATTAATGCTATTTTGCATTTGAAGTTTTTGTTTATAAGCATTGGTAAGTCTTTGAGGAATCAAAACTTAGAATGTGTTGATTCTGAATTAAAACATGATAAATACTGAATTGGAACGAAATAAAAAGGTAGAATGTGCAAGTATATCTAAATGTAATAAAAACAAAAATGCATTCTGTAGGATTCCAGACACTCAGTAGTCTCTAATACAGGTAAAGTATGTGGTAGCCCTTCCTGCAGTTTTGGGAAGGATAAATAAACTGAGGAACATGTAGGACTGCTGCTGCTTGCTCCCAAGCATTTTCTGCATGTTGGAATTGCTACCAATCCATTTATTTCTGAAGACTTCCTCAGGACCTTCGAATCAAGTTCCACTTGCCTGATTCCAGGCTGAGGTAGTAGTTTGTACAGTTTGAGGGTCTATGATACCACCCGGTACAGGAGATAACTGTACAGGCCACTGCCTTGCCTGGGACAGAGCGCTGGCAACAAAATGGATCACGCGATTGCAGTTCCCAACGGCTTCTTCTTTTGCCAAGAAATCTGCATGGGTACTGTGGAAATCAGGTAATGATGGGTCTCACGGGAAGAAGTACAGATGTGCTTTAACAGCGTGCTTGAAGCAGGTTGGTTCTCATGATGGAATGTGATGCCGATCTTAGGGATTTGTGTTTTGGATAGCCACCCAAGGTCACACAGAGGCTTTCAGAACAGTGTGTCACCTGCATTATCTTTCCTGCTTGATCAGTTAGCCTTAATTTTACTGGCAAATGCTGGAGGATGCTTTGGAACTCTGATCTCAGTTTGATGTAAAATTTCAGGCAAAAATGGTAACGTCTTCAGAGATCACATTTTGCAAAATGATCCTTTCAAAAAACAAACAAACAAACAAAAAAAACACGAACATTGTAGCCCTTACGAGTGTTAAAGTGCTCCTTGCATATTGCATCCTGTTGACTCTTGTTCTCCTGAGTCAAAAGTAAAAATGTCCTTTTCCTTCAGTTTCCTTGGAGCCTCTTGTTACAGCAGCATGGAGTCTCTCAGCGCTGTATGGAGCACATGCATCATGCCAATCTTTTCTATCCAGCAGTAGCTTAAACTAGTTTCCTTTAATTAGCATTAGAAATGATTTTTATGCTGTTAGTCCTTCCTTCTGAAAGCTGCTTTCGGATGTCAGATGTTTAGCTTTTTGTTCCTCATGTTTCACTGCTCAAATGCATCTGCGTAGAAAGGTTTAAAAAAATTACTTCTGTGCTCTAATATGTCATCAGATTGCTTTCTCTTAGAAGGATTTATTTGAATCTTGGACTAAAGTCTCAACAATGTCTTCCAAAATTCTGGGCTATTCTTCGTATGTTAGTCTTCATTCAGAATAAAGTCATCAGTTGGGAAATAGTGCTGCTCTCGTTTAATTTTTGAAATGATCTTGTCCTGGTTTTCAAGTTTATATTTTCTCCTTTGTGGATAAATTCACATATTTCCTAAGCTTACTGTTCAGTTGGAGACTTACTTGATGGATAGGTATGTAGGTAAAATAGCAATATTCATCCTGTAAAGCAACAAAAATAAAAATGTTATCAACTTGAAATGTCCTGATTTTGTGAGAATGAGGGAATAAAACCTCCTGGTGCTTTAATTTGAGCAACTTTGAAATTTACATGTAACAATCACATGAAGGTTTGTCTTCAAGATGTAATAGGACTTCAGGCTGTGGGAAGTATCCTTCCTGGTGCTTGACTTCCTCTTCTGCCTTGGAAACTTGTTTGCTTGAGGTCTGACTTGAAATCAAATGACCAGACTTACTCACTGTGGCAAAACTACTGTTGCTGTGGAGAGCAAGTTTACTGTGTGACAACTTTTTGGATAAGGTTATGCTCATGGTGTACTAAAGCTTATGGTTTGTTTATGGTTTCAGATACAATCCGATACCTCTCGCTGCATGACAACAAATACATTCGGTATTTCCCGGGACATACCAAAAGGTAAGATGTGGCTTGGGGACAGTACAGTAGAAATAGAAATAATGCCTGTGATGAGCTTGAATTGTGTTGTGCTCAATTTACTCTGGTTTTTGCTTTGTAAAACTGTTCTTGGCAGTTATGGGCTTATACACAGCCGATGGGTTAAGTGTTGCTCCATTAACTCCTTTCCTCTGTCTTTGAGGCATGTTCTTCTGTGTTGCAGAGTGGTCGCCCTTTCAATGTCTCCAGTGGACGATACTTTTATTTCTGGGTCCCTTGATAAAACTATTCGCCTTTGGGATCTCCGCTCTCCAAATTGCCAGGTACAATATCAAATTCATGTGCCTACTTTGTGTGTTGTATTTTCAGTTAGAAGGATGCAAAATGGATGCATGCTTGTTAGGATACAAAACTACTACTGCTGATGTATTGTTAACGCCTTCCCAGAATGCTGGAGGAGTCCAGATCAAAAAAAAAAAAAAAAAGCACTCTTCTGAATCCTTAAATATGTCACATTGTGTAACACCAATCACTTCCACCTATGTCTCTGTGCTGGAGAGACACTGGGAAGAGCAAGAAGTAACACCCACAGCTGATGAAATGAGAAGATCTGGGTATTATCAGCTTGTTAATCAGGATGTGTCTCTCCTGGGTTGGGAAAGGTAACAGAAGGGGCATTGGGAGATGCATTTCAAACGTTCATAGTGCAGTTGTTTAAATTGTCTTGATGCAATTAAGTTTGATGAAGAAACAGCTGATATGAAGTAACGTAGCAGCAATATGGTCTACCCACTCCTCCTATCACCTTTATTGTTCATCAGATCTGTCCCTCAGCAGAGGCAGCTTCCTTAAAGCAAGGCAAAACCCTATGCATTTTTATTTATTTTGATAGAGTAGGTTTCTGTATATTTTAGTGGAAATGAGCTTGCACATAGTGAAAAAAATATCCAAGCTGGCAGCAGGTGGCAAGGAAATAAGACTGGCAATAAATCTCCACCTTTCAGTGGTGATGAACTGTTTTGTCAGTTCCCTATAGGTCATACCATAGCACTGTATGCTCATCTCACTGAGCCCACCCATAAGAGGGCTAGTTACTGATTTCAAATGTTGTAACCTTTATTTCCTTTTGCATTTACAGCTACGTTTCTCACAAAATAGTTTTAGTGGCCCTAAAAATAACTGTTTTCTAACTAGAGATTTTAATTTTGCCTATCTGTGGGAGTGTGCCTTTAATGTGAACGTGTAACTTTGCTTTGGAATGAATCTCAGTCTTGAAGTTGCAACAGATGCCTAGGTTGTAAATTTGGTGGCAGCTCTGTGATTTACACTAGTGTTTGAAGTTTTAAGAATAGTAAAACGAGGCTTGTAACTAGAAGCTGCATCCAGCAGAGGTTGGGAAATGGGTTGAGGAGGTGTTACTTGTAATATTCCATTTGCCCATCAGATGGCAGCCACAGTGGCTTGAAACATGATCGTGAAACCTCAAGGATGTCCCGATTTTGAGGGTCCTGAGCATTTTCTAGCTTACTGCCTAGCCTTCAGAGATGTCAGGGAGAAACTAACCTAAATTAGAAAAAAGAAGTAGTAAAAGCTACTGAGGAACGGTATTTCAGAAATTCAGAAACTTAAGTGTGTTGTTGACTTTAATCAACAGTGGCATAAAAACATTTGGCTAACACATAGGCCTGCCAGTCAGTATACCAAAAATCAGAATAATTTGGGTTGGAATGGTCCTTCTCATTGGAAGGACACCCCCAGGTCCTTCTCATTAGGGCTGTATATATAAATAACATATATACATAAATCATATATCTCAGGTCTTTTATAACGTCAATGAAAGAAAAATTGACATTAAAAGTAAGCCATAAAAATAGGTAAGGTCTGATAGCTTCCAGACAGTATGAGTTTTTCATTAATCTGGAATGGAAAGTTCAGTAGTGGTGTTTACAGAGCTGTTTCAGCTTGCTTCCAAAATACCTTTTTTTCCCCTCCTTCACAACCATAATTGGTAGCACATCACTATCGATTCCAGCAACGGTATTTTGTGGAACTGCCTGATATGATTGCTGATACAGCCACAACATCCCCCCTTCTCGGTATACTTTCTGAATGAATGACAGTTCTAATGAGATCTTGATTTGTTCCAAGGTAACCTTTGTCATTGCAGCAAACTGGAAACTCTGTGTGATGATATGAAATAGTCAAGTTGCTTTTGGGAAGCTGACTTTGAAACTTCATAAAACCTCAATATTCATAATTGAAATTCAGTCATTCCACCTGTAGGCTGCTGTCCTGCTCATGTCCCCCTCACAGTGCGCTCTCCAAAGGTGCTGGTAGAAATGCAAATATCAGCTCAGCAAAATAACTTGGAGTTCCTCTGTTTTGTAGGGTTTAATGCACCTTCAGGGGAAACCTGTGTGTTCTTTTGACCCAGAAGGCTTGATTTTTGCTGCTGGTGTCAATTCAGAAATGGTGAAGCTTTATGATCTCCGCTCTTTTGACAAGGTGAGCTACCCTAACTTCATTTCCTACACTTTTTAGCTTGCGAGAAGTAAAAAACTCAGTGCTTAGAGACTCGTTTGTTCCAACTCGCTATCTGGGGTGTCCCTACTTGGCACCTAGAGAGTTTTTTGGTTGGTGCATGTCTAATAGACAGAGATGTCACCAGTTCCTGAAATTTACTTTTGAACCCAATGTTAAAGTTTGTATCCACTAACTCCAACCTGTTCCAGCAGGGTTCAGGCTTTGTCATTGTTCTTTTCTTTTTTCATTTCATATAGTTTCTTTCTGAGCTAAGGTTAAAAGTGGATTCTTGTTAGCAGTAATGCATCGTATTCCTCCTTTTTTTTTCTTTGAAGGGGCCGTTTGCTACGTTTAAGATGCAGTATGACCGAACGTGTGAGTGGACAGGCCTGAAGTTCAGTAACGATGGCAAACTCATCCTTATATCAACTAATGGAGGCTTCATTCGACTGATTGATGCCTTTAAAGGAGCTGTCCTGCACACATTTGGGGTGAGCACGTTACATGTGTTACCTACTTGGAATTTGGCATTAGTTGCTGGTCTGGGATGAGATGAACACAAATGAAAAATAAGTAGGATTTTTTTGAGATCTTCTGGACTGTGTCTCAGTCTCCTGTACAGATACAAAAAGGCAGTTGTTTGCCAGCTGGCTGGTCTTCTAATTTATTTTGGTTGTTAGTCATTCTTTGAAGCTTTATTTCCCCATTAAAGGCTAGTGCTGTACCTCTTCTTTGTGCAGGTTTCTGCTTTCTCATCAGTGAGGGCAAATAAATTTAGGCACGTTATGACAAAAAGCAGTAGCCTTCCAGCCCACCTGCGTGCGGAGCTCTGCAGTATCATAGAGGGGGGTTTGCCCTTTTGGTTGTGAGCTTACTGAACACTCTACCATATATTCTCCCGTTTTGTGCCACAGGGATACAACAATAGTAAGGCTGTCACACTGGAGGCGTCATTCACACCAGACTCTCAGTTCATCATGATAGGTAAGACACTTCTTTGAAGAAATTTAAGTGCTCTTAAATTGTCTGTTTTTTTCAGGCCTCCAATTGTCTTTGTTGGGAAACAGGAAGTATTTAAATAATATAATGTAGCTATAAGCCCCTTTTAGGTTTGCAGGAATATTCTGTTTCATTAGTCACTTACTCTTTGAGAATGAAATTTACATGAGCCTGTGTATGTCTTGGCAAAACTTTATTTTGTTCTAGCTGAGAACTTCCTCACTGTGGAGAAGAAGAGATTGTTCCTACTTTCTTCAACCTGATGTTTAGTCTGTCTCTGGAGGGCACTTTATTGCATAAATTTACCTTCATACTGTGGCCTTCCAAATGAAAATTTTGGTGGAAAAAGTTCCAAAATTCTTTTCTGTTCAAGTTTTAAATACGGTTAAGTTGTAACTTGCACTCCTTAATTTTTCCTACCTGAAAGGCCACGTGTGTAAATAGAGGAGCATATGAAAATTCCATGCGTTTTATTGGGAATACTATTTAAAATAAGTGAAATGAAGCTAAATTGCAAAACTGTTAAGCACCCAGCTTCAGAATTCACCCTGAAAATAGCAATGTTTGTAAAATGACATTTTGAAGTGAGAAAACCTACCTTATTGTTGTAATTTTGGGAGTCCACATCTCCATTGAACTTCTGGTATTTGGCGTAGTGCACTGAAAGCTTCAGTGGAAAGCCTTTGATTTGATTCTGTGCCTACCTAATGAAATATTTATCTAGTTCTTTGCCTGCACTGAGAACTTGTATGAACAATGATTCTTACTCACAAAGTTTGTCCTCTCATATGTCAGTGCAAGTTGACAAGGGTCTTTCCTCCTTACTTGGTTGGTGTCAGCTCTGGTTTTCAAATGAGTGACTGTGGCTGTTAATGTCTTTGCCAGAATAGTTTTGCGCTGTGTTGGGTCTCCATGGTGCAAAGATACAAACCTTATGTTTGAATACAGATGTGTGCTGGCCTCTCCAATATATCTTGTGCATCTTGTTTTTCCACTCCTGTCTGTAGGGTCAGAGGATGGAAAGATCCACGTATGGAACGGGGAAAGCGGGATGAAAGTGGCTGTGCTGGATGGGAAACACACAGGTCCTATAACCTGTCTGCAGTTCAACCCCAAATTCATGACTTTTGCTAGTGCATGTTCAAATATGGTAAGTTCCTCCTAGTTTGATGATGTGCTGACCCTTTTGGAAAGGAATCTCCAAGTTCGGTGCCACCGGTGGGCATTACTTTGGGCTTTTGGTGACAGCCAGGCCTCTGTCATGCCTTGGCTGCACCTTACCTGGTGGGTAGGTACATGGGGCAGAACACCAGATACTGGCAAGAAAACAGGGGCATGAAGATGGGGCAGTGGATGAATGTACCAGCAGAAGTGTGAGTGTTTAGGTTGCTGGACAGCGCTGATATTTTCATTCTTCAGAAGACTGGCTTGCTCTGGAGAATGTGCAATGCAAACCAAACCAGTCTAAGAAAGGATTTAAAGCCCTGGGAGGCTGTTACTGCCTCTCCACTAGTTTTCTGCCTGAGCAGTTATGGAAGGGAGCAGTGAGCACTTCCTGACTTGTTCTGTAAGAGATTTGTATTCTGCTCTGTAAAAGATGTTCTTTCTTTCCTCTTTTACAGGCCTTTTGGTTGCCAACTATTGATGACTAATTCCTACACTGCGGCTACTGTCAGATGACTTTCCATACTGCTAACAGCAGCATATTCTTGCAAGGATAGTATTGGAATTGCCTACATCTCCTAGACTGTGCTCCCATTCCTATGTATGTTTCCGTATGTCTTACATTATTGGCTGCATTCCTTTCCAAGGACTCCTCCACTTGACCTCCTAGTGTGCTCGGGAGTACCACGCAATGCTTTCTTACCTTCCAGTCCATGCCCAGCAGGCTTCAGCTGAAGTTGGAACTGGCACAGTATTATTTTTGAGAGCAGTGGAGACTACTGTATTTACAAAATGCTTGTGGCAGTTTTTAAGCTGCAATTGTTCGTTCTTCTGTAAGTGCACAAGGCAATTGATGTTCCGAGGTGGATTGTGCAGTTACTTCCCCTAAGTGCACGTTTTTTACATCTGGGATCTCTGTTTCACTGCAGCCCACAGACGGAAAGTTACTTCTGTGCCAAATGTGAACACTGACGATTTTCAACTCAAATAGCAGATGCTGAAGCCTCTTGCAGTTGAACACATGCTGAGAGTGGGTGACTAAATTTACATCATACATCCTATCATCCTTTTTTGGTGATTTAGCGTGCAACAAACCATGCAGTTTTTTTTCCACTGCCGGAGCTTGAAGAAGCCTCCCTGCTGTTTGCTGTGCCAGCATCCTGAAGGGCGCACACAGTACTGATGAGGTCTGGTCAGTGTCCCAAGCAATAAAGGAGTCTGTCAGCAGGAAGATGGAGAAACCAAACTGAGACTGAAAGCACAGTCTGCCTGTGCATCTTCCTTATGTATCATCTTGGCTGATCTTGTAAATAATGTGGGGGGAGGGCAGTGGGAATGGGCCATATTTTTTTACTTTTAGATATTAAAGAACTTGATGTGGGCCAGTATTGTGGGGTGTCTAGGCTGTTTACCTTACCTACCTACCAATGCAATTTTCCCCTCCTGGTTTGTAAATAAGCTCCGTTAAATTAAGCCCTGACTCTGGGCTTAGACCTGTATCCCTTTGACGCCAACAGCATGCGGTTAGTTCATTATGCATTTTGTTAACAGGGTTTGCAGGTTTTCAGCCCCAAAAGAGCGATGCCTCCTTTGTTAGATGGGGTTGCTTTTAAAAGAAATCTAACACAGTCGTGGTGGCTTCTCTCTGCTGTGGCCCTGCGCCAAGGGAGATGGGAGGGACGTGCTCTCCTGCTCCAGAGGGGCTCAGTGGCAAGTGGTACAGAAATGTTGGCAAGCCAGTCTTCAGGCCTGGTTCCAGGTTCTTTCTCCTCAAATACTGCTGATTAGATGCATCCAACGGTAGGCCACGAGAGGCTCAGCAATGTGGCATTCATTATTCATTGTATTCTTACCTTTCTCAGCCTTCTTGGTTTTATATCCTGGGTCACAGCTTGGGAAGTCCATTCTTTCCCTCGCTGTCACATGTACATGACCACTCCCAAATGCAAAATGCTGGCAAGATGGCAAACAGTAATGGGCGTGTTTTCCGTGCTCTCAAGCTTCAGTCCGTACAGGAAAACAGTGCTTGAGCATTTTGCCTTAGGTCAGCTGTCTGCGTCTTCCGTATTACACCAATGTTCATCTCAGCTGTGAGGCCTTGTATATAATTCAGAACATCTCTCTCCGCAAGTAAATTGGCTTATAGAACAGCTTCTGTTTTGCTTTTCCTTGCCCTCTTTCCCTTTTTTTTTTTTTTTTTTTTTTTCAGCCCTTGTCAAGTGGAAATGTGCTATGCTAAGAGCTGGGGATTTGGAACGAGTGTTCTCCACTGTCAGTTCCTTTAAAGCAGCAGTACACACCGAGCTGCAGTGTCTGCCTGGGACAGTTGTCAGAAAGACTGCTGTGCACGAGGCAGCCTGGTAAACTTGATGTTTGAACCGATGCTGTGGTTGGTTTCTGCTAAGGCTCTGTGGCTTGCCTACCCTAATGCTCTTGCACATATTTAGAGCCATTTCCAATGGCATCACCTGTGATGTGAGTGTCCTTCCCCCAGAGTGGAGGACTGAAGGGAGCAATGGAACAGTGCTTGTGATCTCACCAAGATATTCGGCTGTTAGAGTTGCAGATGAGAGAGATTCGTGCTGCCACACCAGCATCCCTCTTCCCAGCGTGTACTGTCCCACCAGCACCTATAAATGCCCAGGGCGAAGGGAGATGGGTATCTCAGTCCTCACGGCTGACAAGGTTTCCACAGCCACCTCTTAAGCTCAGTGTTGTTGCACTTCAGGCTGCTTGGTGCTATTTTACCATTGTCAGTGTTCCTGTAAGCAGCCGTGTTTTGCCGTGGTTTGTAACATACAGCTCTTTGGGGTTTGTAGTGCATTTTAACAGTTTGACTTTCTGTAGCAAATGTTCTTTCAGGGTTTTAAAGTCTGATGCCTGAAGAAGTGAATGGATACCGTACCCCAGATGTTTTTTCCTGTTATTTTTAACAGGGAAGCATTTGGAGATCTGTTACTCTAAAAATGTTCTTTGCTGATGTGGTTTGAGTGCTTGTCTAAGAAACGTTCAGTTCTCTTCTGCTTGCAGTGTTGTAAACTGTGTGCATTGCGGCATGAAATCTTTTAAAAAGAGGACCAAAGGACCAATCTAGAAGGACATACAGATTAAGAATATCAGTAGCATTCTGGAGTGATGATAAATTCACGGGTTTATGCACAACACCGCACTATAATGCTCAGTTCAAAGTTAAAACTGAATGCTTTCCCGAGGCCTGCTGCCACCCACACAGAGGTAAAGACATCTTTATTAGTTGATGTAGCAGTGAGTGTTTTCCATTTGCCTTTAAAAGAGGGAAATGTGCCAAGGAGTATCAAGTAACTTCAGTATTGACCATTTCTAGACTAGGTGAATAAAGGTTTTGGCTTCCAGCTTCTACATGCTTCACTAAAAGTACCAGGACTGTGCTTCCCGTGCTCTTCCTGGCACCCAGCTAATGAGAAACATACCTCATTAACAACAGCACTCCTGAATGCAGCGGTGTCCACACTTCTGTAAAACCAAGCAGGAAACAGCATTCTGTGCCCTACCACCCAAATTTGAGATCTTTAAGAGGAACCCTCTGTTTTTGGGGATGTAATAAAAATGAGGGGGAAGCGAGACTCAACAGCCCACCCCTGAACGAGTGATGTTGGCTGAGCTCATCTGCGTGGGCTGTAGGAGACTGTTAGTCTTTCTGACTTCTTGAGGCTCACACATCCTTGGTTAATGTCCCAGCTACTGCTCTGGAGGACATGGAAGCACTTGAGTGAACAAATTTGGAAGCAGCAGTGTGTCTTTCCCAGTGCTGCTTCTGACTATATTTGCACTTTAAGAGTCTCCTGTTGAGAAGAAGCTGGTCTCTTTGGTTACGAGCTGGTATTGTAAATTTTACTGCTAGGTGGTATCTGCAGATGAGTGTAAATACATGAAGTCAAATTATTCTTTGTCACAAAATATTACATATGTGGAAAATTCAATATTGTGGCTGTTACCAATAAATATTTTGTAGACAGATTGTTGAGTGCTGTAAATTCTGCCTTTGTCTGGTGTGATATGACTTGCTGGTTTCATAGAGGGGAGTGGGAGAAATCTATTTTAAAAGTCTCATTTAGTTTGGAAAGTCAGAAGTTGTGCAGTGCAAACTGAGGCTCTAAAGCTATTCCTACGTAACCTTAAGAGGATTTTCTTCACGAGAAATATATTGGGATAGGGAAGCGGTCTTGTTGAGGTAATGTTCTAGGTAGAGGAGTGTTCACAGGAGACTGATCTGGATATGAGCAGAGCCCTTTCTCAGTAGGAAGGTGGGGAAATAGCTCGCCAAGTTCCTGTAGCAGGAGACTTGGATCATACAGGGGATGGCAGCGTTGAGTTAACATAAGTAAAATCCCATGTGTTATTTTCAGGTTAAACTCAAGAGGATGGGAGAAAGTGAAGCTGGAGAGTTGTGTTTTTTTTTGGTTTTGGTTTGGTTTTGTTTTTTTAATACTGCTTGCTTAAACCATGAGCAGATACCTTAGAAGGCTGCATCCTTCCTGAGTCCAGGCCTTGTGCTGCAAGAAATAATCTGACACCAAGCCTTTTGGGGTGATACTGCTTGGGGAATACTTCTAGCAACAAATAGGTTAGGGGTGAAAGCTCCCCTGTGGTTTTTTAAGGCCGTTTTTCTTTCATGTCAGATCGGTGTAAAACTGAACAGGAACAAAGCTGGAAGAAGATAGGAAAATTTTCTTTTATTAGGTCTTTCATCCTTATGGAACTCAAGCAGTTAACAAAGGTGTGAGTTTGTCCACTTCACTGGTGAGCACTGCAACTTGTGCAAGGAATAATGAAAACAAAGTGAGGACCTGAGGAGATGGGAAGCTTGTCTAGACCTGAATTCACCTGGCTACTGAACAGGTTAAGAGCAGATCATAAAAGTTTAAGGCACAGCTCATTTGGGCTTGTCTTCTGTTGTAATGACCATAGCACTTGTGGTTCAGCACTCCAGACAAATTTGACCAGTTCTATCTTGCTTGGAGCTCTTCTAAGGAATCAGCTGCTGTATTTAAACAGTTCTCATCAGCACTACTGCTATGAAACCAGCCTCGCTGTCAGTAGCAGAAATGACCTCTAAAATGTTAGTGAGTGTTCTGGACTAACAGTTCTTAGAGAACTGTACACTGGGTACATAGCACATTACACAAAAGCTCTTAAGTAAGGCATCTACCCTTGCAGGGGAAGCTCCTGTGCACTGATGCGTAGCTCCATCTGGTAACATTTTCTGTTTTGAGGTGGTACTGCCTATAAATGGGAACGTTCTCAGCTGGTAGAGGTCTGGGCTGCTGCTGTATGTAATGCTGTCCTAGCAACAGCTTCTGATTGTTTTTTTTTTTTTTTTTTTAATTGATCTTGTGTTGCAGCAAATGGGCATGAAGGACACTTGTAGCTTATACATCCAGTTTTACAAAACTCAGTTCAAGTCTGACTAAAATCCAGTATTCCAGGCTGGTTGGATCTTACTTGATCCTCATTCTTTAATATTAAGGAGGAGGATAGGCCTCTAGAACCACTAGAAATGTGGATTTGAGGCTCATTGTCCTGCAAAGACCTTAAATATTGCTCTTTGGCTTGTGTGGCCACTTTGGCAATTTGTCACTGGCACAACAACAAAAAAAAAAAGTACAAGGAATGACTTGTTGCCAGCTGTTCTTGTGCATGTTTATAGGAAGTTCATATTCTTGTTGATCCTCTGCGCAAAGGCTGGCCGTGCATTTTGAGGTTCTGTGTCAGATGGTTTTACTGGAAGAGTGCACGCACAGCAGCAATCCCTCAGTCTTGCACTGATGCTGAACAGTGCCGCAGCAGGGGGGCACCAAGATGCTGCACATCGTGCTAGCAGTCCTCATCCCTGTTGTGTAGTGGGACGACAAATACAGAGATGTCATCGTAGGATGCCTCACGGCTATCATCCAGCATCCACTGGTGGCCTATCTTCTTTCCTCTTGCCCTGCGTACCAAGCACTTGGCCAGTTCTGAAAATCTGTGTGTACAAAGAGAAGTGAGTTTCGGTCTGGCACAACACTGCCTGTCAAGAACAACATTGAGATGGGCCTTTGTGTTACTAGATTTCCTAAGACACCAGCTGCTTCTTTAGGATGGGGAAAGACCGGTGTCCAGTCCTTCCAGAATCACAGAAAGGAGCGCTTGGTCCTGCTGGAGCTGACCTAGAAGCCAAGTGATCTCAGCCTGCTGCTCCAGACAGGTTCTTTGGAAAGGGAAAGGACGGCAAAACTGTTGTTACCTGTGGGGATCTGTCCTGTTTTCTGCAAGGAAGCTCCTGGCCATGTGGGCCACCTCTTTGTTGCACAAAATGTCCCAAAGGCCATCAGTTGCCATGATGAGGACGTCGTTTTCCTTAATGTCATGCAGAGCAAAGTCAAATACGTTCACCTGGAAAGCACAGGAGTAAATCAGAGGGCTTTCTCACGTGTGAAAACTCCAGGTAATTACCAAGGGTTGTCATGTTTCCCATATTGCACCTGGCTTTGGGAGCATCAAACAGCTCTGTGATTCTTTGGCTTCCCTGTGTGAGGGTAATCACAGACTGCAAAACTTCTCCAAGTAGGTGAGTGTGTACCTGCTCTAAAACCTCCTCTAGCAGGTGTGTGTATTCCGTTCTGGTCAGGATGCTGATAGTAACTTCAATTGCTGCAACGTACGGGAGGGGTAAGGCAGATGACTTCCCCTGAGAGAGGACTTACAGTGGGATCAGGGTGCTTTCAATGTTTTATGTCCCCTTGCTGCTGGGCTTCTAGATTATTCTGCCTTGGGGATTCTCTGGGCAGTGTGCAGAGAGAAGGAAGATGGAAATAGGACGTGGTCGAGACCTTCCTGGTCTCCAAAATGTGGGTGCTAGAGAGGAGGAGCAGCATAATTCCACCACCATTCTGCAACTCCCACGTGCCGTGACTAACCTTAGGAATGCAGGAGAGAAAAGGTTTCACTTCAATGTTGGTGTCGATGACTTTGAGTTGATGATCCCCTAAACCTCGAGAGACAGCCAGGGTCCCCAGCAAGCGAGCCTGGCCCCAAAGAAAACAAATGTAAGAACGTGGCACCTTTAAAGGCAGATGCATGGCTTGTCCTGAATGATTTATGCATTGCCTTTAAAACCTTTACCCAAATATCACCCAGAGCTGCCCCAGGAATCTTCAGAGATGGAGGAATGAGTGGAAGTGATGGCCTAATGTGAGCATGGAGTTGGACAGCCAGCACATGGATGGCCGCTCATGGTGATGGCTCATGGTGTGCTCCGGAGTCAGTAGGGTATACTACAGGCCTTGGGAAGCCCATGGTGGTATCAGTTTTTGATTTGAGATGGCAAGGAAGAGAATTAGGCTGGCTTGAAATAAATGGTCCTTTGTTTTTTCAAAGGAGGTTCTGCACTGAATTTTTGCAAAGGGCCAGCACGTGGGTTGCACCACTGGTGGTGGCAGGGTGAGCACTGGATGTGTGCAGTCACTGCTTCTCCCCGCCTCATTCCCTCTCCAGACTCCTTTCCTCAGCTGCTCCGCTGGGAAAGGCACTGGTTAGGGCTGGAGGTTGACATCTGAGTTGGGATCTTTTGACTGCAACAGGAAATGATAGCAGGAATGGTTTCTTGTGTGCAAATGGAGAGGAGGAAAGGCCAGGCCGCCATCTGCTCCACTAGGAGGTGTTTTGGAGGGGGATGGAACCTCTTGGCTCTGGAGGATCTGGTATACACCTCCTCCTGCTCTGCACTTGCTCACAGGCAGTTTGTTGCAATGGAAGCTGCTGTGTCAGCGCTGTGCAGAGCTGTGTCTGTGCCATGCTGGGGAGCCTCAGAGCATGAATGTGAGCGATTGGGATGCTCTGGGAACACCCAGCACTTATCTCTGCCCTCCTAGTGTATAAAGCATTGAACTACCTGCTTCCCATGACCATGGACAAGAGGATACTTGAGGTCAGCTTTCTCCACCAGCTTGTATCCCCTAGAACAGAGGATTCAGTGTTGATTTAATTTGTCCATTTGATGGTACAACTCAGTCTGAGCATTACAACTGTGGTTCAACCCTCGGGGTGTCCCCACACACAGGGAAATGCCTGAAGAAGGGATAAGGTGACTTCTTGAAGCAGGTGCAGTAAAGAATGACCCTTTGCTGAATGCCCAACTGTTTCTCCCTCTCCCCTTCCTTTCCTTGTACCTGCATCAAGGTGGGGCTCATTGGGCTCTTACAACCTCAGGCAGAAGCTCACAGAAGCTCCTTAACCTCCCTCCACTGGTCCCAATCTTTCAGGCAGGGCAGAGCTGCTGCTGGGAGGCTGCACATAGTTTTACACCCACTGCTCTCACGTTCCCTGCTGCTGCATTCAGACAGTCCCTTTCCCCTTCACCTTCCCGTGGCTACTAGCAGGTAAAGCTGCCCTGTCCCCACGCAGAAAGGACTCACCAGCCCTCCATGAAGTAATCCCGGTACAGGACTTTCTGACCCACGTCATCTCCCTTCAGCCTCCGTGGAAACTCAAAGCGCGTGAACTCTCCGTCCAGGAGTTTGGGGAAGAGAAAAGCCTGGAGAAGGGAAGAAAGGCACGAGGATAGGTGGGCTTTGTTGCAGCAGAGATAAGCACCAAGCTCTGCTCCTGGCTTGGAACTGGCACTCCTGGCTGCAGAATGGGAACAAAACCAGGAAAACAAGGGGACGAGCTGGATGTAAGCCTCTCTAATACTAAATGCTGTTAGTTGAATCTTGTTCACAGCCCTTCATGGCAGGTGTCAAATGACATTCTGGCCCCACAGTGCTTATAGACCTTAAGGAAACAAGTGATGCTCTCATCACAAGCTCTCCTGGACCAAACTTGGTTGTCTGATGTGTGAAAGGAGTCACTCACCAAGTGCTGGAGTCGCTGCCTCTCTGTCTCGGGCGTGAACTCGCAGCTCATGGGCACGATGGTGTCCTTCAGAACAAGAATGGCCCTACAAGAGGAAGAGGCGAAGAGCTGGTATCTCCCCTGCCATATAAGCATCGCTGCAGCCCCATCTCTGCTCACCTCCCCTTACTGAGGCTAGCAGCAGGGTCAGCCAGCTGTGGGAGCAGCACAACTCACAGCAGAGCAATCCCAGAGAACAGCTACATACCCAGGAATATTTAAAAACGCTGGTGTATTTTAAGTGACTCAATTGCAACTCTGCTGTCACAGCAGAGAATTGAGCCTGCCTGGTTCAGCAATGGCACACCTCGGAGGAGTGGTAGCCAAGGACAGATGAGGAAGCTCTTTAAGATGCTTTGAAATCACCTCCCACTTCTGAACTCCTGCCTGGATGAGCTTACTGCTGCACTAAGGCCTCAGCACTGCCCCATGGCCAGGCAGCATCACTCCTTTGAAATCTGAAAGCCCATCTAGAATGAGAGCATCCATCTGTCCATCTACCCAACAGCTCCTGTGGCAGGCAGGCAGCCATACTGCAGCACAGAGGGGCTGCACGTTCACCTTTTGTAGGATCATGGAAGGTGCTGGAAACCCTGCTCATCTCCCAGCTCTTGGTCCCAAGCAACTTCTCCCTTTTCTTGTTGCTCACCTGCTGTCCCCAGCATTAGCCACATACAGTTTTCCCTGGAGATAAAGAGCAGCCAGAGCAGTGCAGCCTCCTGTCTGGCCAGTGGCTTCCATCTCCTGGCCAATGACTTCATCCTGTTGGTTTAAACAAGTTCAGAATGACGTGAACCAGGGTGTTGTTTTCTGCAGCTGTCTTGTGCCTCCTAGCAGAAATCTAGAGTAAAAACTGATGGAAAATGGTCAGCAGAAAATCAGCAAGGCCAAAGACAGCATTGCTTCAGTGCAGCCAAGCTGTTGCTGCTGGACTAGATGCTAAGGACAGGCTGCAGAACTGATTTGGGCACCCTCAGCCAAGCCTTGTCCACGTGGAAAGCTAAAGCACCCGGGTGACCGGTGCCTGGGCACTTCCTAAGGAGAGAGCTGAGAAGGAGGGAGCCACAGCAGACAGGGAGGAGGGACAGACTTGTCCACTTTTGTCAGCAGGAAGGGAGAACTCACGCATTCCTGGAAGGCGTTCTCCAAGGCTCCCACCACCATGTCTTCCACGCGAATGTGCTTCTCCTCCACGAACTGGGGGTCACTGTCACAAACGCAGCGGCCGCTCACGTGCATGGGGGGACGGGCCTCAGTGATAGCCCCCGCAACCTCCTCCAGCTTCTGCTTGATGCAGTAGTGCAAATAGTTGGAGGCAATGACGGCAGCTGATGGGCCACCATGGCCATCGAAGAGTGCCCAGTAGTAACCAGTCAAAAACTGCAATGAAAAGAGTGAAGATGGGGGGAAGAGAGGTGGAGAGAGGCCATATGGACAGTGGGTGCACAGTCAGGATGCGCTGAATGTGTTCTGCCTGGCTCTTCCATCCCAACCACCCTTCCCTACCACTGGTGAATCCCCTGCACGGCTCAAACTCATACAGTGACCACAATGATGGACGTGATGCTCCATCAGACCTGCCAGCTCACCTCTGAGCTTCCAGAGGCATTGCTGCACACCCTCACATGCTATTCCTCCTCCGCATTTGGAGAATTTCTATTTACAGGAGAAAAGGCAGCGCTGTTCCCAGTCTTTATAAGGTGAGAGCATCTGTTGTGCCCAAGTGATGATGACTAACATACAGCCTTTGGAAGCAAAGCAAGTACAAGTAAAGGAAAGCTTAGGGAACATAGTAAAGGGCTAGGACAACCACAAACGCTGCAAGACACAGGTCAAGGAAATAGAAATGGTATACATGGGCAGAGTTGTGCCTTTGCTGGCCAGTCACAGCTCCCCTAAGCACATCCAAGAAAGGGTTTCAGCGTGGGGGTGTGCAGGACTGATGGGGCAACTACACTGTCCTTCCAGTACCTAAAGGGGGCCTACGGGAAAGCTGGGAAAGGGCTCTTTATCAGGGAATATAGCAAGAGGACATGGAGTAACATCTTTCAGCTAAAAGAGGGTAGGTTTAGATTAGACACCAAGAAGAAATTCTTTCCCATGAGGGAGGTGAGGCACTGGCACAGGCTGCCCAGAGAAGCTGTGGATGCCCCATCCCTGGAAGCTCTCAAGGCCAGGCTGGATGGGGCCTTGGGCAGCCTGGGCTGGTGCGAGGTGTTGTGCCTGTGGCAGGGCGTTGGATTTGGATGATCCTTAAAGGTCCATTCCAACACAAATCATTCTACCATTCTGTATTTTCTATACCTGGGTCCCTGGATTCAAAGCAGAGCTGGCAGCAGGGTTAGCACAGCCTGACCGTGGGCCATACCTGTGTGGAGCACAGGATCAGCCACTCCTTGTCCTCTTCCAGGCCCAGCTCCCTCCTGCGGATGGAGATCTGGCAGCACGTCGCCTGGTCCTCATTGAACTCCGACTTCTCAGCATTGATAACCCTGCAGGTTCAAACACTCCAGATTAGGCACGAAGCACTGCCCGTCCAACAGGTGCACGTGGGAATGTTCCCCTGCTCCTTCCTTCCAGCTCCAAGCTCCCCTTTCAAACTCAAGGATCTCTTTGCTGGTAACAACATAAACATCACATCCTTTACCACAGTGAGAAAAGCCTCCGCCAGGGACACCATGAAGTGGGACAGAAGTGGTTTGCAAGCACTCCTGCCTGTCAGCCCTTGTTGGCAGCCCAGGCAGCTGGGCTGTGCTGGTGACACAGAGCTGCACGCCTGCTGGCAGTGTCCCAGCCTTGCTAATGTGGGTAATGGTGAACATCTTGTCTCCTTGCACAGCTCATCGCTCAGCACGTCTTGCCACCACGTCACACCGCGGGCCTACCACAACGTGCTTCCCTGCCCATAAATGAGACAAAAACAGAGATTTCTGATATTCTGCTTTTCCCTTTGCTTTTATGGCACTCTGCGAGGAGCCAGGGGACAGCTCTCGGGTGCTTCTTGCCCCAGGGAGCTGCTCCCCGCCACCTGCTCCATGCAGTGCCAGCAGCCTGCCTCTCAGGCACGCTGCAGTGACTCGTACTCGATGCTTAGAAATCCCTTCCCCTGACGAGGGAGGGTTTTTTTTCTGCCCAACACAGCAGCCCTGCAGCTCCAGGGGCACAGAACAGCAGACAGGCAGCGGCGTCCCAGCAGGAAAATCACAGGGCTGGGTTAAGGGACGAGCTGCCCGAGCTGATCTGCTGCTGCCCCAGCCACCGAGTGCCAGGTACGAGCACTGTGGTGGGCGTCCAGCCACAGACGAGGACAAGAAGCAGGGACAAGGCACTGCCTGTGTCCCTCTGCGCCCAGACAATGGGTTGGGTGTGGGTGCACACACCCTGGGACCAACCCGCCCTGACCTCTGCCCCTCTCCTCCCTGAGGCAGCAGCAGCCTGGATCCTGCTTTCGGATCCCCAAAACCTTTTGGGGCCGCCCAGTCCGAGGCTTCCCCTCACCGCAGCATGGCCGGGGGGCTCCTGGCAGCGCCCAGGCTGCCCCTACACGACCCCACGACCTCACATCGCCCCGCGGGGCCCCCCCCACACCCGGAAGCCCCCTAAAATCCCCCCAAAACCGCCCCAGGACCCCATTCCCCGTCAGCAGCCGCACTCACTCGGCGTATCCCGAACCCCAGGGCAGGGGCCGCTCGGGCCCGGTGCCCCTCACGGCCCGGCGGCACCGCGGGCTCTCCTCGCCTCCGCCTCCAGCACGCAGGAATTTGGGCCGGCGGTAGCACGGAGCGGGGGACGGGGACGGGGACGGGGAGCGCGGCCCCGGCTCCTGGCTGCCCCCCGGCCGCTCCCCGGGGCCGCCCCGCCTCACCCACCGCAGCCACTCGGCCGACATGGGGGCCCCCGGCCCGCCGAGGCCTGGCCCGGCTTCAGCAGCGCCTCCCTGCTTGTTCCCGGCCCGCCCCAATGCCCGCCCCCATTGCCCTGCCTCACGCTGAGGCGAGCAGAGAAAGGCGAGGGAGAGGCAGCCCCAGCAGCCGCCCTGCTGCCTGTGCTCGGTGTCCCACTGCACATCTCAGGGGTGAGCGGGGCTCAGGTTCCCGGCTCCGCCGTGCTGGATCGCTTACACGGCCCCCTGGGCTCATGCTACTTGCTCCCCAGGTCCAGTTTCAGCACCGCGACCGATCAGAGAGGCTGTCAGAATAGTGTCTGAAAGCGGGCTGGGGCCACCAGCACAGTCACAGAGCCCCCATGGGTTCTGTAGAGCTCACTAAAAAATAACTGAAACAGAACTGAAAGCCCACGGACATGTTAAAGGTTACTAGAACGGACGCACAAAGGCACTGGAGGTGTGAACAAGCAGCCCCAGAGCCCTCCTAAAACATCATCCAGGGTGGGTAAGGGCAGAGAGGGAATGGCACAAGTGGCCTAGAGAGCAGCCTGGTTCCTGTTTGGCTCGAAAACCCATCCCTGGTCTCTTCCTTCTCCAGCCCTGTGCTGCTGCAGGAAGTGAAAGCCTCTGCTGGCAAAACCAGAAGCTGTCTGCAGGGTCCGAACTGAGTCACCAGCAAAAAAAAAAAAAGAAAAAAAAAAGCAATCTGTGTTTGAGTGTTTGAGTCAGACCTCTCCCGGGTGGGTGGCGCTGGGCACTTGCTGGTAACTTTCCCTCTGCGCCCAGGTTGTGTGTACAGGCCCAAATGAAGGCTGGGGAAGTGGCGGTGCCCCTTTGCCCTTTGTTTTTCATACCACCGTGTGCCGATGTCCTCGGGTTCCATGGGGCTGTGAGCGACCCCGGCACAGGCTGGTGGCTCTGCCTCAAAGCCCCTCTCCTCTCCGGAGTGAGCTCGAGGGAAGCGCAGCCTGGCCCACGCCTGGGGGTTGCTCCGGCAAATACAGTCACCAGCGTGAGCCTGCCAAGCTGTGGCAGCAGCGCTTCGATCACGGATGTCACAGGCACGTGTAGGAGAAGGAAGCTGCTGGAAGCTGCAGCTGAGTCAGGGCTGTTGCTGAGTCCCACGCAGCCCGGCTGCGTGCTCCCTGGGCAGCTCTCGGCGAGCACAACGCAAGCACCCGATTCCTGCGTGCTCTGCGGGCAGGGAGGAGTTGGTGCCTGCAAGCACATCGAGAAGCCACCGTGGGCAAACCCCGTTTCTATTTCTGGCCTCGCTACAGGACCCGTAGTGGCAAACACCACCTGCGTGGCGTGGCACACGAGCAGCAATGGGGACGGCTTTGCAGGTTCTGCCACCGCCGGCTCGGGGCTCCTGCCGAGGGAGGCTGTGGCATTTCACAGAACCGCAGAATCACTTCAGTTGGCATTTCACAGAATCATTTCGGTTGGAAAGGCCTCTTAAGATCATCTGGTCCAACATTTCGCTTAGCGCTGCCGAGCCCACCATTAAACCATGTCACTGAGCTCCGCACCTGTGTGCTGCATTTCAGGGGCCGGGCACGCCGGCGTGTACAGAGCTGGGGCTCAGGAGGGGGGCTGCTGGGTTTGGGGGGGGGGCTACTGGTTTTGGGGGGTAGCTGCTGGTTTGGGGAGAGAGCTGCTGGGTTTGGGGGGGAGCTGGTGGTTTTTGAGGGGAGCTGCTGATTTGGGGGGGCTACTGGTTTTGGGGGGAGCTGCTGGCTTGGGGAGGGAGCTGCTGGGTTTGGGGGGTAGCTGCTGGGTTTGGGGTGGAGCTGCTGGTTTTGGAGGGGAGCTGCTGGTTGGAGGGAGCTACTGGGACTGGGGGGGCTGCTGGTTTTGGAGGAGAGCTGCTGGTTTTGGAGGGGAGCTGCTGATTTTGGGGGGAGATGCTGGTTTGCAGAGGAAGCTGCTGGTTTGAGGGGGGCTGCTGGCTTGGGGAGGGAGCTGCTGGGTTTGGGGGGGAGCTGGTGGGTTTGGGGTGGAGCTGCTGGTTTGGGGAGGTGAGCTGCTGGTTTGGGGAGGTGAGCTGCTGGTTTGGGGGAGCTACTGGTTTTGTGGGGGAGCTGCTGGGTTTGGGGGGGAGCTGGTGGGTTTGGGGGGGAGCTGCTGGTTTGGGGAGGTGAGCTGCTGGTTTGGGGGAGCTACTGGTTTTGCGGGGGAGCTGCTGGGTTTGGGGGGGAGCTGCTGGGTTTGGGGGGGAGCTGCTGGTTTTGCGGAGGCAGCTGCTGGTTTGGGAGGGTCCCTCCTCCCACACCGACCCCCCTGCCGCCCCCAACCCCTCGCGAGGGCACCGCCCGGGTCCACCCCCTCCCGTTGCGATGGGGCGGTGCAGGCAGCGGCCCCGCCCGGCTCCGGCTCCGGCTCCGGAAGCGGGAGGCGCCGCCGCCGGAGCCGTTTCCTGCCCGGGACGCGGCGGAGCGGAGCGGAGCGGCTCGGAGCCATGGCTCACCAGACCGGCATCCACGGTAAACGGGGCCGACGGCTCCCGGGGATCGGTCGCCGCCTCCTCGGCGGAGCCCTCCCCGACCCCCCGACCCCTCCCCGACCCCCCGACCCCATCCCCCGGGGCCGCGCCGCACCGCATCGCACCCGCGGGGACCGCGCCCCGAGCATCGCGGAGCCGTTTGGGTGCCGGTGGCTCCCCGCGGGATGCCGGTGCCGGTGGCTTGGAGCATCTTTTGTCTGCCCGCCGCTTGGGGAAGGGGCTGCAACGCAGCAGGGCTCGGGCACGAAGCCGCCTTCCCGCTGGGGCAACGCCGTGGGTAGGGCGGGTTGGCTTCCTTGCAAAGCTGTGACCCCAAAAGGTGCTGCCCGTGGTTTTGGGGGGGACTGGGATGGGACAGCCAAAAGCAGCTGGTGCAGGGAAGGGTGGTGGCACGGGGGGACAGCATCCCACCTCCCCGCCGTGCCCACCAGCATCCCCGTCCTCCCACCCCAGCGCGGGAGGAGCGGGTTCGAACAAAGGGAAGGAAAGCAGGGCAAAGGGGTGGCTCTGAAACTTTGACATCGGGTGGAGAAGGGCGATTTCTGGGAAAAAAAATAAAAAAAATAAAAATTGGGGAGGGGGTTCCAAGAGGCAGCGCTGATGGTTCTTGGCTCTGGATGTGATGCTGCGCGTCTTGGTGGCGTTTCCCCCCTGCTCTCCGCCCGCCGGCTCGCTTGGCAGCATTAATCAGGACCGGAGGTGCTGCATAATTGATGGGAGCGGATCAATATGCCAGCAGAGATGGGAGAGATGCCGGCCCGAGCTGTGCCAGGTCGGGTGTGAACTTAGCACCGCTGCTCCCGGCAGGAGGACGGGCGGAGGCGTGCGTGGGCATCGCGGTGCCCTTCCTCGTGGCAAACGTCTGTCTGCAAGCGTGGTGAATTTACGGCTGCTGTCCCTTCGCAGCACCACCTCTGTCTCTCCTTGTGCACGTTCCCTTTGCCTGAGGACAGTCGGGAGCATCCTTCCCCTTGAGATGCTCTTGGAGCAGCCGCTGAGGAGCTCGGGATGGTGCTGAGGTGTTCCTCCTGCTTTGCCTGGGAGTGCTGGTAGCTGACAACGTTTGGGTTCGGACTCCTTGCCTCTAGTTTAAGCCCTGTCCATTGCTGGGAGAACTGGCAGGGGGGTGGCAAGGTGGCCGCATCCCATTCCTGCAGCACGATGCTTGGAAAACCCTGCCAGGATTATCGCTTTGGGTCACTGATGTCTGTAGTGCATAAGGTGCACTGTCAGCAGCTTTCTGGTGGAAAGGGGAAGGGACTCGTGCTCCCTACCGGGAGCAGGTGGGTCCCCCCCGTACTGTGTTCCCTCCCTGGGGAGGAAATGGATGGACTTAAAACTTCCCTGCTCATTTGGGGTTTTGGAGAGGGCAGCTTGCATTGGGTGGTCTCACTCTTGCAGCATCTCTGATGTCTTCCTGGATGTGCAGGTCTCTGAGGCAATTTTGCTCATCCCTGATAACCGAACCGGCGCGCTGCTCTGGGATCAACATCAGCAGAAACAAGCAGTGGTGAGGCAGGCGGCCGTCCAGCGCTTTCTGCAGCGTTCCTCTTCGTTCTGCCTCTTTGTCCCTTTTCTTTGCCTTGGACAAAAGGGCCGATGGCTCTCCGAAGCCGCTCGCTGCCTGTGCTGTGTGCTCTGTCCTCCAGGCAGAGCAGTTTCCTCTCTGCCTGAAGCTGCCGGGCGAGCACCTGCGACGCAGAGCTGGGTCAGAGGCAGTCGGCACATCGGGGAACCCCACAAATGGTCTGGGTATCTTTTGGTCCTCCCTGCCCTGGCACAGCGGTCGAATTAACTCCTTCCCTTGGCAGCAAGCTGACTCACTCTCAGATGAGAACTAGCAATCCCACTGCTGCTTTCTTCTCCTCTGCTGAGCGTCTGAGCTCTGCTGTTTGCCAAGAAGGAGGGATTTTTCGTCTCTTCCCAGTTTCACAGGCCTCATTATGATTTTTTTGGGGTATGCATCGCTTGTTTTTGTTTTCTTTTCCTCTCCCATTTACAGGAGGGCATCTGCCACCAAGGGGAACTAGGGTGGCACACCCCAGCCAGCTTGGGGGGCAGGTGGAGCAGTGGGGCACCCCCAGCAACAGGCGGAGGTGGGTGTTAGGTCTCCTTCTGTCCTCAGCTTGTGGCTGACATTGGTGCCACCAGTCTGCCTCCAGTTGCTCTTGCTCTGTAGGAATAAAAGCTTTGTTTGCTGCATTCTGGGTGCCTCCAGCCTCAGAGCATCCAGCAGGCACCTGAGGAAGACATTGTGGATAATCTACCCAGCTCCATCTGTGAGCCCAGCTTTCAGTGGCAGCTCAAAAGCAAGAATTTGGTGTAAGTGGCACAGGGGAAGGCTGGGTCTGAATGCCTCAGAAACTCGAGTGACCTCCTTTTCTCTGCACACCTGGCAACAAGAATCAGGCATGCCACGGGACGTGGGGCGGGAGGAGCATCACTGCTTTGTGTGTGCTGACTTTTTGGGAAAAAATATTTGGTCCTGGGGAGAGGGAGGCGATAGCGGCGCTTGCTGGGATTGCAGGCACACGAGGGCGAAGAGCTGCAGGTTTGGGGGGCTCGCCAGGACTCAGCCTCTTGCCTCTGCATTAAAGGCTAGTTTTTGAGGTATCTGTGGCACCTCTCTCAAAGGTGCTGGTGAGAAAACTGGGCTGCCACGGAGACTGCCCGGCTGGGGCGATGCCATAGAACAGAGCATCTCAGTTGGCAGGGACCTTCGGAGATTATCCCCTCCGACTGCCTGACCGCTTCAGGGCTAACCGAAAGTTAAAGCATATAATTGAGGGTATTAGGAAGCTGGCAAGGGTTGCTGTGGGTTTCTTGTGGCTGGAAACCCGCTTTTTAGCTACTATGAGGATTTACTGAGTAGTTTTGCTGTCTCTTCTGCCCAGAGTTGTGATAGATGGGGACAGCACTCCCTGTCCTGGCAGGACTGGCTGTTGTGCTGTAGTAAAGAGGTGCTGAACCAAGGCTTTGGCATGGGTGGGAAGTTACCCACTGGTTTTTTGGTTGCCTCTGGGTGCTCTTTCTTAACCTCCATCCAGAGAGAAAAAGTTACTTTGGGGTGATTTTTTTTTTCATTTGAAAAGAGAAGAAATCAGTTTTGTAGTTTCTGTGCGAGACTGCAAATGCGTGTGTTCCGTCAAGCAAAAAACATAAAGTTTGGTTCCTGCCCTTCTTGGGGAGGGACAAGATGTGGGGCTGTAGGAGCATGGGGATTACCTGCCCATACCCACATGTGGTGTCCACCACCTGCTTGTGTGTGTGTGTGTGTGGGGGGGGGGTAATTGTGAAACTGGGGAGCAAATGGGGAGCATAGGCGTATCTCCTGTCCTGCTCTGCTTCCTCAATACACTGAGCTCAGAGAGCTGGACCTTCCCTGGCCGTGTCCCCTCCCAGCCTGCATGAAGCTGTGAGCAAACCCTGCAACACTGCACCTGGCAGGGGATGGCGATGGCGTGGCTTTTGGGCTGTCCCCTGCCTGTCCCCAGCAGGTCCCTCTGCCTGGACACACAGCCCTGGGGGGGGGCTTGAAGGCTACCCCATTGCTTGGGGTGACAGCAGGTGGCACACGAGGCAGGTGACAACCAGCAACACCCCATCTCCTGGCCTCACTGCACTTCGCAGCAAAGGCCAAACAAATGCCCTAGATGTATGCTAAACGTGGAGCAAATGCCCCCATGGCTCAGAAAGCGCAGAGGGAAGCTCTCACCCCTGCAAACGTTCCATCCGAGCTGTAATTTTGAGGATGTGTAAATAATTAAAGCCTCTGAAAGCTGTGGAGAAGAGGAAGTCCCTTGGAAAGTGTGTGTAAGGAGACTCTAAATGCAATGAGATCACTACCAGGCTCCTGATACCCGCTCCAGTGCTCCCAGTTGTGACTTTGCTCTTGGGAGACTGGGAGAGAAGAGGAGCAGGGACCAGCAAGGTGATTCCGTGGGTGAGGCAGCAGCGTGCTTTGCTCTGAGCAGCTGCATCACTGGCTGGTGGGTATCTGCCAAATGGGTATTGCTGACCCCAGGGTGGGGAGGGGGAGGCCTGGCTCTGATCGGAAACTGGGAGATGCTGGAGTGGAGAGAAGATGGCCTCCCAGGGACACGCATGGAAAATTAGGTGCTGAGAGGCGAATGGCTTCACAGGACCGAGCAAGTGGCTGGAGGAAGTCCCCAGACAGGATTTGCAATATGGCCAGGACTCATCCGCACAAAATCCTTCTGTGGAGCAGAGCCCAGCATCACGGAAAATTGGAACAAGCTTTCGTTATGTCCTCTCTTGCTCAGAATGGCTTGCCCTTTCATTCTATTTTCTTCTGAAGTCTGTAGCTTTTTCTTTTCCCAGATAAAAGAGTACGTGCAAGGATATATATATATATTTATGGCGAGAAATAAAATCCTCTTAGTGCTTCAGCCAGCCAGCCAAGCCTATCAGTGTGAAAGCGCTCAGTAACAAGCAGGTTGAGCAAGCAGGTGGTGCACGATGGAGTTAGGCTGGAATGGACTGAACAGGAGCCACTGGAGCAGCAGCAGCAGCGATCCTGTGCCTGTGGCAGTTGTGCATTTCCATGGGGTTGGCCTCCACGCCACGTGGGGAACCACGGGTGCTGTGCCCCTGGCCGGAGGGGCTGCGGCGCTGAAAGGGAAGCGGCCACTTGGAGTTGCTTCAACTTGAGGATTATGTCTGGAGGATGAAAGATTGATGGCCGGAGGCTCGGGTTTCTTGTCAGGAGGACGAAGGGGACTCAGCATATTCAGAGAGGCATCTGTTTCAGGGAGCATGTATTATTGATCTGGGAGCACTGAGCCGTCGTGCAAATGGGGGGCGAGCGGGAGGGCTGAAGCATGCAGAGCTTTGGGGTGAGCACGGAGCTTTGTCACCTCCATCCCCAGTGGGTCGGGTCCCCCAGGGCTCCCCTGGGTGCTGTGCAGGCAGCAGCTCTTCTAACACCGTCACATCCACAGGGGGAGACCGGCTGGCATCACGCAGCGGTGCCTGTCCCTCATGGTTCGGGCTGCTGGTGATCCCAGGGAGAGGGAGCGGAGCTGTGGCATGTCATGCCTTGGGCCTTCTCAGACACGCTATTTGGGGCTGCAAACGTCGGAAAGGATCGACTTTGGGGTGCTGCCCAGCCTCTCAGCATTTTCAGTTGGTGAAAGACGTCAGGCCCAGCACTAAAACCTCTGTGGGACAGCCCCGTACCAGAGACGAGCAGCCCTGTCAGGCTGCGGGAGGCGCGTTTGCCAAGCAGGCCCAACTGCGTGGCCGCCGTGCACGTCCAGCGTGCTGTGCTGACAGCTGAATGTCTCAGCACATCGTGAATGCAATGTGGGCAGCTCATCCACAGGCAGATGGATGAGGGGAGGTGTTACATGGCTTGGGCTGGCTGGAGGCAGTTCCTGGGCTCACCAAAACACGAGGTGCAGGGGGAGGCACGGGCACTCGCATCACGCTTAGCTTTCTGCGAGGCTCCTGGTCAAAGTGGGCTCTCCGTGAGGAGGGTCCATGGCAGGGCTTTGTTGGAGAAGGACCAGAAGGTTTCTTCAGATGCCGCTGAGCCTGCCCTGCCTCAAAGCAGCAGCATACCCGGCCAGTTTCTGGAGGTCTTTCAGGCTGGGCAGGGATGGAGGCATCATGGCTTGGTCACCTTCGTGACGAGACTTCCCAAGTGCTGAGGTGGGACCTCAGATCGTGTGGCTGTTCGGGTTGAAAACCTGGTACAGTTTGCTTCTCACTATTTTTCTTCTCTCTGAGCTGACCGACCATGGTTTCTTCAGGCTTGCCCTGCACTCCGCGCTCCCACAGCTGCCATCTGTTGGGCGCTCACGGTGTGCCTGCGCCTTCCTCGCACGATGCCGAGCCTGGATGCGTTGTTCCTGCTGAGCCCGAAGCCTCGTCAGCCCCAAATAACACAGCTGTGCTTGAGAGCCACGCTCTTGTTTGTGCCTTGGCAAATGACTTTGCCTGCAGTGACATGAAGCAATTAACCTGCATCTGGCTTGCAACCCAGCGTAACCCTCTCTTCTCTGGACTGGCTGGACCCTCTGTCCATGCAGGCTGCTCTCCTACTGTGGTATTTTGCTTCCTATTGAGTTTCATCCTATTTCTTTTTTTCCAGCCTGTTTCTCCAATCTACTGCGAGTACGGGGAGTTCTCCTTGTCTTCCAGTGCACACTTGCACCTCCTCTAGCTTCCCAACTTTCATCTGCAGAAAACGCTATTACAGTTGCCAGAGCTGATCATGGAAGTGTGGACTGTAACCGGACCCACAGCAGATCCCCGGGAGTTCTTCCTTGATCCAGCCTTTACTAACTTTCAGAGCGAGTTATTGGCACAGTTTTGTGCTGGTGCTCTAAGGGTTCACCAACACCACAGCTTTTGAAACTTCAAGACACGTAGCAAGCTGTGATCCTCGCCCCCTTGTTTTTGCCTGGCCTGCAGGCTGGTGGCTCTGCTGGAAGAAGTTAGGTTGCTGTGATGCAAGTTGTCCTCAAGGGATCCCTGCTGGCTGCAGCCCAGCGTGTTGTTTGTTTCGGGACTGATGAGTTGTTCCGGGGTTTTCCAGGAACCCCTGCTCAGCGGGTGAGTTTGCTTGCCCCTTCCCCTCCCTCCCTTTCTAAGGCAGGAGGTGTGTGCAGCCTGCCCCCATCTCAGCTCTGCAATCTGTGCAGCTCGCAAGCTCCAGCCAGCTGGAAAGCACCTGCCTCACCTGAGTGCTCTCTAAACCACCGTTCCCCATGGCCGTGCCCTCTTTGCCGTGGGTATCAGCTAGGCTCACTGCCAGGCTCGCCCCAGCAGCCTCGTCACTGTGGAGATTGGTGCAGATCCTGGCTGACATTGGGTGTGCTGGTGTGTGCCCAGCTTCTCCTTCCTCTTCTCCTCTCCCACCTTGTCTCGTTGTCAAATACCGATAGGGAAGCCTCAGGAGTAAAGCCAATTCTTGTGATTTACCCTGCCTGGCCTCTTCCCATCCCAAACGGGGAAGGTGTAGAGGTGTGAGCACAAACTGTTATTTCTCTGAGGAACTGCCCACAGTAAGGATATTTTCTCGGCTTGCCTCCATGCTCACCCACCTCCTGCCCCTCTGACCTCCTGTGGCTCCAGATGCCTTGCAGATGCTCTTGTTTGATTACATGCAGGGTTTTCAGCCCTTGAATTGCATCCTAGAGACTCACTTGCTGTCTGTGTCACCCCACACCTTGGGGCAAAGGTGCTGCTCACCTCCATCTCCAGGGTAAGGCCTCTTCTGTTCACCCTGCTGTTCTTCCAAAGCAGGATGTGGACTTTCATATTAATATTTCGGGCACGCAAGCTGTCTCATCAAGTCTGCTATGCCAATTAAGTCATAATCATGCTGTAATGAAACAGTGGCCGAATTCATGCTGAAAGCCTTCACAGCTAGCTTGTTCCTCTCCCTCTTCCCTGAGCTTTGCTCTGTGTTGCAAGAGACAGAAGGGAATGTCAAAGGCACCCCAGTGATTATTTTTTTTTTTTATTTAATGAAAATTACTTTTCTTTTCAGCAAAATTAAAGAACAGAAATCTTTTTTTTTTTTTTGAAGGTTCTGATGCTGTCTTCTCTGGGAAGTGCTCCTCCTCTTGGCAGACCTTGCGGTGCTTCCCGTTGGGCAGCAGGGGCCTCTGGAAGCATGCGTGCTTTTCCTGTACCTGCTTAAATCCTCCTGTCTGTGCAGAAAGTGCCAGTGCCTGGCCTGTCAGTCCTATGGTTTTGGCAGTCCCAACATTTCCAGGTGCAGGAGGGGCATACTTCCCTGTCTCCTGGCTTTCCTGAGCCCTGCACGCCCCTGGCCTCTAGAAAGGGTGGGTCTGTCTGCAGGGATTTGCAAGCCTGTTAGCACCGCAGGGCTTTTGTCTCTCTTCTCAGCAGCTGATGCTGTAGGAATATCAAAGGCCAACGTTGTTATTCCCTTTCTCCTCTTTTGGCAGTGCCAGAAGTGAAGCTTAATGCTTATTAGGACCTTTGGGCTCTTGTGCTAGGCTTCCTGGGTGTATAAACCTCTTTCTCCTCCTCTTCCGCCCTGGGAGAAACCTCTTGTATTTGCAACAACCACAGATGCTGCCGGAAGGAAACAGCCTGTCTCATCAGGGAAAGGGCTAAAAATAACCGAGCTGCCTTGGGTGGTACTGGTGGGAGCGGGCTGAGCAGCGAGCTGCTGCTGGGAGAAGAGAAAGGGCTGAGCAGGCGTGCTGCAAACCAGGGGAGCTGCTTCCCTTGATGCTGACAGAGGGGGAAAGAAAGGGTGGTTTTTCTAAAATGGTCCTGCTCGGATGTAATCTGTGTTTCTATGTGATCTCTGCTGTTTGCAGAACACCAGGCTGGGAGCTGGTTCCATTCGTGCCTTTTTCTCTGTGCAGAAGAAGGGAAGGGAGAACCTCAAGATCTCTGATCAGGACAGTTCTTGAGCTGGTGAAGCAGATGCAGCTCAGATTTGTCACGCAGGAGGGGGGGAAACCAGTCTGCACCAGCCACCCTGCTGGTGGCCCACACAAGCTGTGGGATATCCCCTTTTGGTGCTGCTGCTGGGTCCAAACATGGGCCCTGGTGCAGCCTAAGTGGGGTTTCTGCCTGGGGAGAAGCATCTCTTACCTTTGCATTGCTGGTTTTGCAGTATTTCTAGTAAGTGTTGGAGCTCTCTGCAGCTTTCAAGTCCCAGGATGGGATCTTCCAACCAGGTTGCCCTGGAATCAACACCCTGAGCGGGTTCCCATTTCTTTAAAATGGGTGCACACAGAGCAAGACTGGGAAAAAATATGTGCCCCAGCGTGAAAGGGTCTGGTATATGGGGTGGGTGGGAGGAGCAAGCAGGGATCTGGCTGGAGAGAAATGCAGAGGGTTGCATGGGGGAGCCTGATGGGGGCTGAAATGAGTGAGTGGCTCCAGGGGTCCTCAGGACTGTTTGCACTTCCACGTGCTGCCCTTGTGAGCCTTCAAGTGCCCCTCCGTGTGACAGGAAGCCCCTGACTGCCTTAGCCTGGCTTCCAGGTGAGGTTCAAACCCTGTCGGTCCCAGCTCTCCAGGCAGGATCCCTGCAGACCTCCCACTCTCTGGGGCTGGGAGGTGCTCTGTTCCCTGGGGCTCTGCTCTCCGAGCTGCATCTCTTGGGCGCTGCCTTTGCCCGAGGGCCTGCAGGTAGAATATCCCTGCTGGGGTGGGGAGATGTGAACCCATGGTGCTTCCAGGTTGAGTAATGACACCTGCGGGCTGCCACTTAGATATCTGTCTGCTGCCAGAGCCTGATGGTCCCTTCTGATGGGACAACGAAGTTGTCTGTTCCCAGCAGTCAAGGGGGATAAGGAGGAATGTGGCTCCACACCGAGTTTTCCAGCATCCTCGTAACCAAAGCCCTGCAGGCTCTGCAGCAAAATTTGCAGGGTGCCATCGCCTGCCGCTGCAGGTTTGCAAGCGGGAGCGCCCTGAGGTTCTTTACCTGCTGGAGGATCTCAAACTGGTGTCTCTGGTTTGGACCCATCCTGGTGCATGGCATCGGGGCTCAGCAGCATCCCCGCTGCGCATCGTGAGCCCCGGCCATCAGAGCTCTGCCTGTTGTGACATCTTCCAGCCACCCTGTATGCAAACCTCGCAGCTCTGTAAAGTTAATAAACTTGTCACTTGAGCTCTGCCCGCCTGCACCAGCCAAGCCATCATCTAAATTTGGGTGATTATGTTCACCCAGGCCAAGTATCAAGTTATCTGGATCACATGTGCTCCCAGCTGCTATTTAACTCCGAAGCCTCTGGGCGACGCAGCACTTTACTTCCACTGATGAGGCCAGCTGTTTGGATTTTGTAGTATTAATTTTATTAAAACTCTTTTGTCACCAGTGATTTTTTTTAAATTTTTTTTTATTATTTTCAGTTTCTCTCCTGCCAAGTTGCCTGTCCCCACAGCCCATCAACGAGCAGCGCCTGCTTTGCCTGTTAAATCTGACCACAATGTTTCTGGTTCTTTCAGCCACCACGGAGTTAAGGGACTTTTTTGCCAGAGCCCGAAATGGTTCAGTTCGGCTCATCAAGGTCGTCATTGAGGACGGTAAGCCCCATTTTTTAAGTGCTTTGATTCACACTGTACCAGCTCTGTAATTCGCCTCTCCTCCTTTCTTTCCTCTTTGTCACCGTGGTCAAACGTGCCAAAGAAGAGCTTGCATTTCTGGAAACACCGTACAAAATCCTGCCGGGGCTTCCTGGCACACTGCAGCCCGCTGTGGGGTTGGGGTGAAATACAAGCATAAAATCCACGTGAGCTGGTGAGCGAGCTCTTGGCAGCAACAGCCTTAGAGCCTCTGCCAGAGCGGCTTTGCTGTGCTGCCGAAGCTTGGGAAAAACAGTGACTTTGCTTTCCGCTGACTTTGGACCAGCTCTTCTCAATGCTGGTGCCTTCTCTTGCTAAAGGGAGTCACTGCTGGGTGCTGGGCAGCTTTTACTGAAGCGTGTGGTTTTGGGGAGCCCAGCGAGAGGCTGCTGTGCTGGCACAAACACAGGAGAAGGGGGTGGCAGCCTCCCAGTGGAGCAGCCCATGCCCCTTGCAGTGAGGGAGAGGGTCCAAGGACGTTCAGGAGCAATGCGCAGCCAGTCCCACGGCTGTCCCGTCCTACTTGGATGTGGCATCCCAAACCAGGCAGGCAGATGCCCCAGGTGCAAGCAGAAGGGGGCAGGAGGCTGTGCTTGGCCCTGTTTGCAGGCTCTCTGCAGCTCTTTAGAACAGCTGTGGGGGCTCTTCAGTGCCCCCAGTTCCAGCATCTGCTCTGTTCTGCTGCCACTGTGCTGCCTGTAGCCCAGGTCGCGGGCTGCAGGCTGCCACCAGCCTGCTTGCCCGTGGCCCGTCAAAAGGTGACTGTGGCCTCAATATTGATCAAAATAAGCAAGTGGAACGATGCACTGATTTAGCATCCCGGCAGGGAACCTCGGTGGTGTAGGTTTTCTGTAGCCTCAGCCTGGTGCAATTACATATGAATGACTTGTTTGGCAGGGAACCCACCGAGGTTAGTGAGCTGCTGTCACTGGTTACGGCTGGGCCATCAGGACCAAGGTGGCATCAGCCAGTCTGGAGTTCAGCAGCCAACTTCACTTCTACACCCTGCCTCCTTCTGGTGCCTCAGCACCGCGCTTGGGGGTGTCCCACGCCTGTGTCCAGCTCTTTGTGTCTGGCTGAATGGTAGGAGCTGGAGTAAAACAAGCAATGCCCCCCAAACTGCAGGCGTGCGATCTGTGCTTCAGCCTGGAGCTGGATGGTACTCGGGGTGGCAGTTGTGAGGAGCCTGAGCAGTCCTCCGAGGGGCTGGGAGGTGCAGAGCCCCTCCTGGAAGAGCGATGTGGCCCGGGCTTGGAGCACGGGGGACATGGCAGCAGTGCCACCACGGAGTTCTCCGGTGTTGGCTTCATCCTCAGCAAGACCACTCCTTCCCTGTGTGCTGGGATGCTACATCTGCTTCACTGATGGGAGCCAGGAGCATCTTCAACAATTTTGCTCTCTTGTCACCGTTTGCTTTTAAAAAACATCAACCAGGGTTCTGTTAAGATAAACGACAGAAGCCCAGCCTGCAGTTAGAGCGCGAGGCCTCGCGCTGTTGGCTTTGGGTTGTGGCTGACGACAGCAGCGAGGAAGACTTTTTACCATCAATGGAAACCACGTCCCACCAGCCCTGCTCTGGCTGAATGGGCTATATTTATCCGTGTGATGTGTCATTGTCAGCAGCTGCCTCGTACGCCAGCCTTGCCTGGCGGTGAGCAGGAGAGCTGCGAGTACCTCTGTGCCCAAGGGGCTTGGTCTGCTGGGGGCAAGTCAGCGGTGGCCCCACCAGCCTGGTTTGGGGAACCTGGGGACAAGTCACTTAGCCCCTCCATGCCACTACTCTGCTCTGTGACCTCGGTGTGAGAGGAGCCTCTTGCTCTGCTCGTGGGCACAGAGGAGCCTCTGCCCTGCAGGGCAGGGCTGCGGGGGTTTTGGGGTGCTTCGGTGCATCAGGAATGGATGCAGAGAGACCTGAGCAAGGACCCAAAAGCTGTGCAATCTGGACATGCCGAACACCCGCAGAGCAGTGACACTTCCTTAGCGTCATCTCGGGCTGTCGCTGTGAGCTCAGCTCCATGCCGAGGCTCAGCAATGTTTTCCTGGCCCGAGAGTGACTTGTGGTCCACAACATCCTTAAATGATGGGGGAAGTCTGCTCTAGTCGCTCCGGGGTGTCCGTGGGTTTCGTGACATGCTTTGCTGGGTCCTGCCCCAGCAGGTTTCTGGTTCTTGGCACAAAAGCAGCGCTGTGCAGCAGTCTTGTGGACTCCTGTCTCCTGTGATGTCCCCGTGGGGACCAATACTTTGCACGGACATTTCAGAGCAAAGCTGCCTGCGTACAGCTGAGTGCTGGGCACCTCTCGAGGGTCAGCAACGCTCCCGGGATGCTGCAGAAAGAGGTGGCAACAGTCTCCATCACTGCCAGTGCTGGTTTGGTGAAGTGCTGCAGCTTTTCATTTCCCTCTTCTGACGCTTCCCAAGCTAATGGGAATGCCAGCCGTGGGAGGCTGCTGCAGCGTTCGCCTTTGCTGCAGGGGCTAGGGAGGGAAATTTGCCCTGAAGGGATCAAGCTGAGCTGCAGAGCCTCAGTGGGAGGAAGCAGAATAAGGCACAGAGCAAATGAAGGAGGCTGAAAAGGGTGATGCTGCGGATGGCCCTGTGGAGGGTGCTACCTGGGGATGGTGGGCACTTGGGATTTGATCCACAACTCTCCCCTTCTTCAGCAGTAGCAGAGGTGCTCTCTGCTCTCCATCACTCGCTGCTCGTGGCTGCTCAGAGCTCCTGCCCACACCGGCTTTGAGGAGAGGTGATGCAATTCAGGAAGTCCTGCGGGCTCTGCAGAGAGAAGTCAGAAGTGCAAACACACTTCTCTTCTTTTTTTTTTTCTTTTATTTTCTAAATAAGTTCCGTGTTTCCCAGAATCTGCCAGCTAAGACAATCCTTGCAGCTATCCAGCTCCAGTTTGCAGGACTGGATGTGGGTGCTGCTGCTGGCACTGCTATGGCATTTTTGGCATTTTCTGCCTAGGGAACACCTGGATGCTGCTGGCTCTTGAGGACCCTGCTGGATCTGGCTCAAACACAGCCCAGTTCATCTGCAGTGAATTTATTGGGCCTGATTGCCTTGTGTATAGGATACTGGGACACCTAGCAGATGGGAATAGTTAGGAGCTGCCAGGAGGTTTGGCCAGGTTAAATTTATTGTGGCCTCTGGGCACCTACGTCTTGGGGCTTTGCAGAAAGCCTCATCCTTTTGCATGTCTGCTTTGTGGTTTTGAAGGGTACATTGAGGTTTTTATGTTTTTTTGTCCTTGCTTTCTCCAAACAGGTGGTTTTGTTGAAGGTAATGTATTTTTGATACCCTTTTCTGTGCTGAAAAGTGCAGGCTGGCAGAGCTGCTAACTGTCTTGCAGCTTGAGGCCTCTTTTCTTTCCTGCAAATCGGGTGGGGGAACATTTGCTAAAAACAGCTCTTGGCTTTAGGGTGCCCTGCAACCCAGGAGCAGAGCCCCAGTGAGTGCAAAACCTCACTGCTACACTTCAGGCACACAGAAACTTGCTGTTCCTGCCTTATAGGAGCTCTTGTGAGTGGGTTTGGAGACAGCAGACGGAAGCTAGCTCCCTGCAGGGAAAGCAGTCTCAGTGGAGGAGTTGGCTCCGAGGTGGTGGGGCCACATCTGCTGCGAGTGTGTTTTGAGTTGCACTTGTTGTTGTTCCTGTCATTGTACCCATGAGGGCCCTTCCCAGTAGCACCTGGCCCTCCTGCACAAACCATCACAGCTGCACAGGGCGGTGTTTTGGAGGGAAGGGGGGAAACTGCTGCCTGGAGGGAAACACCCCTGGCTGATGGTGCTGCAGGGTGGGAGTAAGTTACCCCAGGCCTGGAGTGGCAAACCCTTTCTTTATTCTCTGATTTGATCCTCTCAGATGTTTTTTGTTGTTGTTGTTCGTTTCTGTGATGCCTGTGCTGACGTTTAAGTCCCAGCACCACACTGTCCGGCTTGCTGTCCTCTTGTTTTCTGCTTCCAGCCCCATCGATGCTTGCGTAGCAGGGAAAAAATACTCTCCGGACACTTGAGATGCTACCATGTGCGTGAAATATGTAGGTCACTTCCAGAGACTTGGGCTCTCCTGGCAGCACAGCCTGCTGCAGGGGGGCACAGTGGGGACCCCAAGCTCCTTTTCCCCCCAGAGCAGGGGTTTTGACATATCTTAGGTTACAGGGCATCTGGTAAGAGCAACTTTGGCTCAGCTTTGGCTCATCTTCCCAGCTTGCTTGGCTTTTGCTATGGGCATTTTTATTTTTCTCAGCACTCAGAATCTCCCCTGATGTGGTTCCTTGTGAGGTCCTCACCAAGTGCAGCTGAAGACAGAGGAGGAACGTACATATGTGCATGCTTCAACACCTTCATCTGGTTCTCTGCAGACTGAGGTCATTCTCAGCGCTGGAGTCACAGCCAGCGCTGGCTGAGCTGTTCAGCAGCCCTGGAGGTGAGCTAAGCCTGGCCTTTGCATAACGCTGTCTTTTCTTCCTTCTCCTTCCAGAGCAGCTCGTTCTGGGAGCGCACAAAGAGCTGTCCCGGCGCTGGGACATGGACTACGATGCCTTCGTGCTGCCCTTGCTGGATGAGCAGCAGCCGTGCTATGTGCTGTATCGCCTGGACAGCCAGAACGCCCAGGGCTACGAGTGGCTCTTCATCTCCTGGTCCCCTGACAACTCCCCGGTAAGCTTCGCTCTCTGCTCACTTCTGCACAAGGATTTGTGTCTCTTACTCCTCTGGGAGCAGAGGGCAGCGAAGACACGGCTGGAGGTGAGGAGGGAAGGAGGTGTGAGCCAAGGCAGCCGCCTTTGCGCTGAGCCTGAGGAGGAACATTCGTGCCCTCCATCGCTGCACCTCAGCTGAAGAGAAGCAGAGACCACACAATTTGGGGATGGGAGCGTTTCGTAAGACAGCAACATGTGCAAGATCGCCTCCTTGTCCTTGTGGTGCTGCGTGATGATGCAGCTGGGCCCGGGGGGTTGTAGGTGCCCTGCTGGGAAGGGGACACCTCTGCCCTGGCCCAAAACACCACTAGGAAGGGCTGGCTCGTGGGGCAGGCCCTGGCACCAAGTCCTCGACACGAGACCTGATGTGCTGGACCTCATGGCCCACCTCCAGGCCCTCGCCTCCCCAGCCCAAGCTCTTGGCTGTGCCTTGGAACTGGGCTGTCCCCAAAACCACCCTTAAACAGGCCGAGTGGCTGCTTCCCTTCGAGGTGCCTAACTGCAGGGCAGCAACGACACCTGCTGGCTCTTGGGCTGTTGGTGGTGTTCCTGCAGCATGTGGCGGTGTCCCTAGGGCGTCTCAGTCTGGAAGACTTGAGAGAGAGTTTGCTTGTTTGCCCTTGTCAGGAGGGTGACACCTGAAGGCAGCATTGGAAAGATGGTGCAAAAGGACAGAGTTGCATTGGATGCTCTCGTAGGGCACTTCAGAAGCATGGTTTATGGTTTGGAAAGTGCTGTTTTGCTGAGTGCATCTCCCCGATGGGCTTCCAGCAAGCACAAAATTGCCCTGCTGTGTTGACAGCCACGGTCATTGGGTGGGTATTTGACAAAATGTGGAGGGGCTCATTGCAGAGGAACTGGGGAGTGCTTGCAAATGTTCTTCCCTGAGTAGGGTTTTGCAGAAGTGCTGGTGGATGGAATCAGCGTTTTGCTTTGTCAGCAGGAAGTTTTCATTCGTAATGTGCGTTCCCTTATGTCAACCCAACAACAACAAACCCAAACCCCTCGGTACCATTCTCTGTACGTTCATCACTGGTTGTTGGTTCACAGGTGGGATTTTCCGGCTGTGTTCCAGGGCAACGTGTCCAATGTATCCTCAGGAGCTTTGTTCCTTGTAGAAACACTGGCTGAACCACGCGACACCCTTCAACAGGGTGTCTGTCTGCTTTTAAGGGACTCTAGCACTATTTGCACCTTCTCTTACTCAGGTGCCACGAAGAACGTTGTGACTGATGTTCCAGAGCTCTGTGATAAGAAAGCGAAGAACAGAATAAACCAGCGGGTTGTGGACTGAGGCCAGAGCTTATCAGGGCTGTGGCATGTGTGTGCATACCTGCGCAGTCGCAGAAGCAGAGCTGATAGTTTTCCTGGTGGCCCTGTGCCCACTCTGTACTTAGAGCAACCCCCTGGAGCTGGAGATGCTGCAGTTAGAAATGAGGCTTAGGTAGAAGCCAGGGGATTGTTTCCAGGTGGTCTGTAGTACAGTTTTCTGTGGTGCAGGTAGCTACTGAGAGGTTTCTGCTCCAAGGGAGAACTTGGATTCTCTGCGTTGGTTCTGGTTTTGTGTGTGTATGTAACCAGAACAGCCCACGGTTAATGAACATGAAACAACAAGCACGGAGGTGAGGTTGTTTCCAGAGTTCCTGGAGCTGAGATTGTAACCAGGCAGGCTAAACTTTGGGAAGGCAGTGCTGCAGTCATCACTGGGCAGGGGGGAGGCTGAGCACATCAGGTGCCTCTTGGATGAAGGTGATGCTCTCCAGTCCCACCACCTCCCTCTGACCGTGTTTGCTGTTTCCTTCCTTGCACAGGTCAGGCTGAAGATGCTGTATGCCGCCACCAGAGCAACGGTGAAGAAGGAGTTTGGAGGGGGGCACATAAAGGACGAGATGTTTGGAACAGTTAAGGTACAGACATGGTTCATGCAAAGTCACACTCCCCTCTCAAGCCTGTTGGGGTAAAAACTGAGCTTCAGGAGCCTACTCAGTGCTGAAGTCAGCTGGGACATGGGGTGCTGGCATTTGGGGAGGGCAGCGCTGAGGTTTTGCCCCTGCTGCTTTGGTCTCCTGGAAGTTTGCTGCCACTTTGTGTGACAAGGGGTTGCCTGATCAGGCATGGAGAGGCTGCAGAGGTGGCAAGGTTGGCTGTGATTGTGAAAGAGGTGGGAGGAAGGCTCTAGAGAGGTCCAACCCTTTATGTTTAGAGAGAAAAGAAGTACCACGCAGCAGCAGCATCACTCCAGCAGAAGGCTGCGACTGCACTTCTCTGTCTGGCAGCAGTTGGTGGGAGGTTCTCCTCCTGTTTTCATAGGCTTTGTGCAGAAGGAACTACATTTTAAGGGCTTCCGAGACATCAGACCTTTTCTAGGTCTTAGGGTACCTGCACTGGTACTGATGGGAACCATTGAGCATCTCCAGCTGCTGCCACCCTGCTCCCCTGCCCCTCTCTGCACTCAGGCTGTGATATCTGTCTTCCCTTCTTGCTTTTGTGCTGATGAGCTTTGCTCATCGTCCAGAGAGGCCACGCTGCTGCAGCCAAGGTCACAGGTGTGCTGCAGGCATGCAGAGTGGGGTGGGGTGGCCCAAACAGGCAGAGCTTAAATCAAACGTGGGATTTGCAGGGAGGTGTCTGCGAGCATAACTCGGACCGACCTCACACCTCAGCAAGGAGAATACCAGAAACAGGCTCAGGAGCTCTGACACGCCATCGGGGCTGGGGTCACATCCAGCCCTGCCCTGCCCGCTGCGTGGCAGCGACCACCCCTGATCCTTCCCTTCCTATCTGCCTGCAGGAGGACGTGTCCCTGAGCGGCTACCAGAAGCACGTCTCCTCCTGCTCCGCGCCCGCCCCGCTGACTGCAGCCGAACAGGAGCTTCAGCAGATCCGCATCAACGAGGTGCGCGTCCTCCCGGCCCCGCTCCGCGGTGGTGGGCTTCCCGGGGGCCCAGGGGTGAGCGTGTCTGGAACGAGCTTGGGGCTACGGAGGTGGCTTGTTCTTACAAAGCTTTCTCACACCCGTGCTCTTTAGCCTGTTCCTGAACTTGCCGAAGCAGACCCTCAAGTGTCTGTGTGGTCTCATGCTGAATTTGATGGTGTAAAGAGGAATTTCCAAACTTTTTCCTCACTAGGACACAAGCTCAGATATCTGCTTTGCTTGCTGCAGTTGGCAATTAGAAGACGGTTTGAAGACTGAAAGCAGGCAGTGTTATCTAGTCTTTAGGTATTGGGGCAAAACCCAGAGTTGAACGTGAATTTGGGGGGAAATCAGGAAGAATTCTGGCTCATCTTTTGGCTGCAGAGGTGCATTTGCCCATATTCTTCCTCTGGGGCTACAAATACAAGGGATGCAGCCCAAAGGGCAGAGGTCTTAACCTACATTTTTGTGCGTTTTTTGTGCTGGAAGGAGGTGTGGAAGCAGCACAGGGCAGGATGGGTGCCAGGCACACCTGTAACACTGCGTTGGTTTAACAGCCAGCGCTGTGAGACACCCGTGCCAACCTCTTCGTGGTGCCGTGGAAGCGCTGGGACAGTTCATGGGGTGGGAAGGCCACCTAGAAGCTGTGTTTTGGGGGAGCAGAATTTCACTGGGATGTTGTGGAAAGAGCATGCCTCTCTTCCTCCTGTGCTGGGTCCTCCTGTGCTGGGTCTTTGGAGCTTGCAGGTGGATCGGGATAAGCCTGGGAGACACGGAGCCCAGCAGTGTGATGGGGGTGACAAGGACAAGGTGGGAGAACCCCACCTGCCTGAGCAGATCTGTGGCCAGTGCCTCCCCCAGTGCAGTGCAGTTGTTGGTTCTCCCCTCCCCGCTCATGCTTTCCCTTACAAACTGGGAAGGGTCTAACCAGGTTCTGGCCATCTTTTTGCACGAAAGGGCAAGAATTGCATCCTTCTTTCTTGCATGATGTCTAAAACCTCGTTTCCCTGTGAGCCTGGAGGACAGTGGGGTTCGTTGTCCTGTGGCGTGACAGCCACAGCTGCTGGTGTGGTGCTGTGGCAGACGAGATGAGTGGTTTTTGGGAGACCCCACAAGCTGTGGGTTGGTGGAGTTGTCCCAGCTCCTATCCTGCAGGGGATGGGCAGATTTGTGCTGGAGGATCCGAGGTGCTTCCATGTTTGAAGGAAAGAGAGATGCCGGTGCCTTGAGATAGCAGCTCTGGACTCTATCATTTGTTTTGTGTCTCCTTTGGGCTTCTATGGTCTCACTTGTGCCAGCTTCTCAGCTTGCCAATATTGTAGGATTAAGCGCTTTTTCTTGGCTGTGTCTTGCAGGGTAAAGTGGCCCAGGTAAGTGTTGCTCATGGTGCTTTTTTTTTTTTTTTTGTGCTTGATCTGCTCTGCTCTGCTTCCCACCCTCATGATTGCAAGAAGTGGCTCCTGAGTGAATGAGCTGCTGAAGTTTTGTTTGGTTGGGTTTCGTTTTAAAGGTACGCTGTCCCCTGTGTAAGCCTGCACCGCAGGGCGTGGGCATCTGCGTCTAGAAAGAGAGGGAAAATCAATATTTTGCCTGTGAATTTAAGGGTGCAAAGCACCTGGATGCTCAGGTTGCTGAAGTCTGTGTGTTGGTGCTGCCCCTGCTTGTCCCTTCGCCCCTAGCAGGAGTTCCTGGGAGCTACTGCTCCGTGGCCCAGTGCCGTGCTCGCTTCCCCAGGGTGGCAGAGAACTCCTGACTCCGCAATAATTTCAATTTACAGCCAGTTTCTGGAGCAGGGCGATGCAGAGGAGGGGCTAGGTGAGCAGCTTGCAGCCTGCAGCATCCCTTTCCGTGGTGCCTTGCGTGGATGTGTGCGGTGCTCCTGAAGCAGGGTGTCAGCAGGCTGTCCCTGTGCAAAACCCCAATCGTGCTGCTACACGAGGGCCCCTGGACGGGGGGCTGCAGTGACCACACGTGCAGCTCAAGTGCCGTGCTGCTGGTTTGCATTTACTCTGCAGCACAGCAGCGCTCGGGAACCCGCTTTCCTCCCTTCCCTTGCTGAACCCCACACCCTGCACGTACCCCTGAGTCTGACAAATCAATCAATCAATCAGGATTTTGGCGGTGACACAAGGGACATTGTTTCTTTAAAAGCCACCTGCTTGCAAGTGCTTTGCTGTGCATGTTCCTCCTTGCCTGGAGTCCTGCTGTCCTTTGGGTTTGTTTATTTAGTTTTAAACTGTCACAAAACGCATCAGTCCTGAGCTGGAAGCTGTCAGCAGCCTGTGGCTTTTGAATTGAGATTGAGGAATCTTAATACCTACAGGTAGAAGTCTTTTTCTAGAGGCGCTCAGAGGCTTCCAGGAGCCAGGTTTATCGAGTGCTGATGAGCACGCAGACAGCAGCCCTTGTTGGAAGGAGATCAAGAAAGAAAGAAACAAACAAAAGGGGGGGTGGGAGGAGAAAAAAACCTTCAGAAAAGGAGGTGAAATGACCCCCAGCCAACCCCACAGCCTGAGGGTGCCACTGATGGCTGGGCTGGAGCTGGGACTGCGGGTACAGTGCGCCCTTGGCCATCCCTGTGCACACCCTGGGCTGTGGCAGTGAGGAGGGTTTAGGTGAGCCTGGCCCTGATGCTTGTGGCTTTAAAAAGGGGCAGGAGCAGAGAATGCTATGGCGAAGGCGTGTGGCAGAGTTAACGTTTCTAGGACAACCCGCAGCCCCTTGGGGTTTTCTGACTTGAGCGTGCTTAGTGTTGAAGCGTTCACCCTTCAGTCCTGCTCGTCCTCCCAGCCTCGTTTAATTTCCAAGGTGTTTATCAGGGAGAAGCAGGAAGGTCTGGGGGTGTTGGCAGTGGTAAATCCCAGGTGCCACGCATCTCTGCAGGGTGGGACAAGGTGAGCCTGTGTGCTGGCCCTGCCTTTGGTCCCTTGCTGATGCCTGTGGTGTCCTCAGGGCTGGAGAAAGCAGAGCTCGGGGGCCAAGTAGACCTCCTGCTTGCCCTCACCGCTCAACCCTTGAGTAATTATCCCCCGAGAGCTGTGTGCTTACACCCAGCTACCTCCCTGCTTATCCTCCGAGGCACTTATTTTGGAAAGGAGCTTGGGCATTTTGTTCTCCAAGACCTTTGGTGTTCTCCTGTTCACTCTCACCCAGCACGCTGTGTGGAGGGGGACAGCCCCAGCTCTGTTCCTGCAACTCCTTCATCTCCACGTCCTGAGCTGGGACCACTTGGGGCCACCCTGGCTGCTCAGGAGGTAGGGCAGGGGTGGAGATGTCCCTGCAGGTGCTGGCTACGAGTGGGCCTAGCAGCGAGGGCTGGGGACACCGTGCTAGGGGATTCTCCCTTCCATCCCTCCCCGCTGCTGACGTCTGCTGTGTCATTTTTGTCGCTCTTCACGCCTGCACCCAGGACCTGCCTTCCCTGGCTGCCAGCAGAGACATGGTAGGCCTCCACCCTCCCAGCATGTTCCTTTCCCCCTCCTCGTTTCGAACGAGCTCCCCCGGCCTGTCCCCGCCTGGGGTGCTGTTGACGGTGTCTCCTCTCCCCACGCTCGCAGGGCTCCTGCTCCCAGGACTCGAGCACGGAGGTGGTAGGCTGCTCTGCCTGCTCGCTGCTCTGTTCTCCTGCATGTCCCACTCCCTGTACCCTGTATCCTCTCCTCCCTCCGTCCCAGTGAGCCGAGCCCCTCGCTCGCTCCCCCGGGATTGCCACCAGGCTCCCAAAACCATCCCCAAGGGACCTGGTGACAAAGTGTTGAACTGAGATAAAAGCCGGGGATAGAAGCGGGGATCGTATCCCTCTTGTGTTGTTTTTTTTTGATACTTCAAGAGGGTGATGGGTGCCCACCTGGGTCGGGTGGGCTCAGCATGCACCCAGGCACCCGGCACCTCCTTCCCAGAGCTCTGGTCCTGCTGGGGCTGCTGAGACAGCTTGGTGAGCAGCAACCCTGCAACACTGGGGGAAGGAGCCAGCGTGGGGAGCTCTGCACCAACAAGTGCAGCTCTTGCACATGCCCCGAGCACCATCTGGTGCTAGCCAGACCTCACATGCCAAACTTCCCTGGCTGTCTCTGACCTGTATTTGAGACTCTTGCTTTCTTCTGAATTTGTCTTGGCATGTTTTGATTTTTTTTCTTCCTCATCTCCATCCAAAAAAAAGAAAGCCTTTTTCCGTCTTTGCACAAAATCCCCTGAACTGCTCCCAAAATGAATCCAACCCCCACTCACTTGCCCGGCCGCTTGCCCCTGGGGCAAATTGCTTGCCTGGGGCTGGGTGGGAAGAGCTCCCCTGCCCTCGGTGTGACTCCGTCTCCCTGTATTCTGTGGCAGATGGTAGGGGGCTGTTGCTGCTGCCCATCGCTGGTAGAGTACCCCGGCCCCGAGGAGGTACGCCGTGCCTGCTGCGCCTTGCTCCCCGCTCCCTCGCATCGCCCGGCCGTGGCAGCCCTGCTCAGGGTGGAGGTTCCTGGGGTGATGCAGCCGCTCTGGGTCTCTTCCTCTCTGCGGAGGGTTCGGTTTTCTGGAAAGGGGGTCTGCAAAGCAGGGCTGCAGCCTCTGCTTGCCAGGGTTTGGCGTGAAAAAGGGGGCCTGTCTGAGCTGCGGGGTTCTAAATCCCCGCTCCGCTGGGAGCAGGGGACACCTGCCTGCAGCCATTAATCCCAGCACGGGTAGCTCAGGATGCACAAAGCCGAACGCTGTGATTTCAGGGCTCCCTGCCCTCCTGGCACACACGTTGCAGCTGGAAAGGATGAGAGGAACATGCGGTGGGGTTGGTTACAGCACCCCCTCCCCGTCCCCTGCTGGGAATTCACTGCACACAGCCTGGTGCTGGGAAGCCCTGGTGATGCTGGGGGCTGGTCGAGGTGCTCTGTGCTAGGAGTAATTGTGCAGGGGGAGAGGGCAGAGCTGGGGGGCTCTGGAGTGCCTGGGGGCAGGCTCCAGGTGATTTCCACACTCTGAGAAGCACCGCAGCCCTGAGGCTGCCCAACCTCCTAAATCTTAGTGCTGCATTCCCAAGCATCACCTCTGCTTGGGAGCTTTGCTCGTCTCATCTGCTCCCAGCCAAGCCTGTGTGTTTGCAGGCAGCTCTGGGTCAGGCACCACAGGTTGGCAGGGCGGTCCTGCCCCCAGGATCCCTTCCGTGGGAGGGTAGGGATGCTCCCAGCCCCAGCGCGGGCAGGTTTTTGTTGTACTCTGTGCCTCCACCTCCGTGGCCCCAGCAGAGGCAAGCACAGGGCCGCTGCTGCACCGTGGGGCAGATGCAGGTGTCTGGGCTCACCCGGCACGCACCAGTGGCCTGTGCCACCCTGCCCATCCCTGCCCTGACACACGGGGTTGTTTCTGTCCCCAGGTGAAGACAGAGATCAGTGTGGAGAGCAAGCATCAGACCCTGCAGGGCCTTGCCTTCCCCCTGCAGCCGGACGCGCAGCAGGCTATCCAGGCACTAAAGCAGAAGAAAATCAACTACATCCAGCTGGTAAGTCCCTGCTGCCTCTCTTCCTACCCACTCTGAGCGCTCCTTGCCGTAGCATCTTGCTCCCCATCCCCTTTTATCAACCAGAAGCTGGATCTGGAGCGGGAGACCATTGACCTGGTGCACACAAGCCCCACAGAGATAGCTGACCTGCCCAAGAGGATCCCCCAGGACTCAGCTCGCTACCATTTCTTCCTCTACAAGCACTCGCATGAGGGAGACTACCTGGAGTCTGTCGGTGAGTCACGGCTCCCCTGCTCCTCTTTCAGGCTGCACTGGTCCCTGCCCTGCCGTAATCTCTAACGGGGATCTGGCTGCTCCTTGGCTGTGAGCCTGGGCAGCGCTGTGAGCCCCCCTCCTCTCTCTTTCAGTGTTTATCTACTCCATGCCTGGGTACAAGTGCAGCATCAAGGAGCGCATGCTCTACTCCAGCTGCAAGAGCCGGTTGCTTGACACTGTGGAGCAAGATTTTTGTCTGGAGATAGCAAAGAAGGTAAGTCCGAGCCACCTGGAGGTGGCTGAGGAACCTGTGCAGGGGAACGTGCTGCAACCAAATCAAAGGCGTGTCCAGGTGGCAGCATTACCCATGTCTTTGACTGGGGCCTCTTTCTGGGAAGTCTGGGAAGCCTCGAGTGTCACTAAAGCTGTTTCAAAGTGGCCTGGACAAAGGGCTGGAGAAAAAGAGGAACAGTCTTGCGCTGAGCTGTGCAACCCAGCCCTGATAGGTGTCCCAGTGTCTGTGGTCTGAGGCCCTTACCCAGTGGGAGAGGATGGATTTCCCTGGCACAAGAGGTTTGGGAGAGTGAGATGACCCAAAGCCTTTCTCTCACAGGGCTGTGGCACTTCTCAGTGCAGAGGGAGGCCCCCTTCACTTCTGCCCTTTGTGCCCAGACCGTCAATGAACTCAGAGAGGATTTTGTGTGGCCCTGAGGAGAGCAGCCTTTTGGTGCCCTCAAGGCAGGGGAGGAGAGAAGAGGGTGATGGAGCACTGGAATGGGGCTGCCCAGGGTGGAGGTGGAGTCCACATCCCAGGAGATATTCAAGAGACACATGGGCATGGCACGAAGGGACTTTAAGGGACTTTGTAGGTCAGCCAGTGGCTGGACTTGGTGACCCTTCAAGGCCTCCTCCAGCCTAGGTAACCAAGATGGTGGGGAAGGCTCAGGGGCCGCTAACGCTCTGTTGCTGTGTGCAGATTGAGATCGATGACGGAGCTGAGCTGACGGCCGAGTTCCTCTATGACGAGGTGCACCCCAAGCAGCACGCCTTCAAGCAGGCCTTCGCCAAGCCCAAGGGGCCCGTGGGGAAACGGGGACAGAAGCGGCTGATCAAAGGCCCCGGAGAGAATGGCGAAGACAGTTAGATGTGGACGGGGCAGGACCGGGCAGTGAACGGACAGCATCCCTATGGCATTTCCCGGCTTCCACCTCTCCGCTTCCAGGCCTTTCTGCTGACCTGGGGATCTTTCCCCCCATCTCAGCCTTCCCCCTCGCCCCCTTTTTCCTTTCTCATTCCTTTTTGAGCATCAGGACGGGCTGTTTCACTCGAGGGTAGAGCAGTGGGGAGGGGGCAGGTTCTAGGTGTTTGTGTTGCTTTCCCCCTGTCCTTGTGCAAGCCCTGGGGCAGCTGGAGGAGGATAGGAGCAGCAGGGACCATGTCCCCAGCCTGCTCTGGTCCCACCTGGGATCACAGCTGCTGCTCTTGCTTTCCCCCTGGTTTACCTGCGCCAAGTGAAGGACTCACTCACCTGCGAGCTGCTCTATGCAAAGGAAGGAGGTGACATCTGGCATTGACTTGGTAGCTGAAAACGTGAAATGCTTCTTTCCCTGCTCCCCCTTCCTACAGACTTCGCTCACCACGGCTGTGTGTGCAGTCCTGCTATGCAAGTCCTGCGGCCATCCAGGCCCTGCCAGGCTGCAGCCAAGCCCCGGTGCCTCCAGGGTGGGCTTCGCTGCTGTGGCCTCAGCGTCTGGCAGGAGAGTTTGTCTCTTATCAGAGCCAGCCTGTGTTGTATCAGAATTTGAATTTCAGGCAGTGCAGATGTCTCTTCCCTTCCCTTCCCTTCTCCTTCCCCCATGTCACATGGAGCAGCCCTTGTGGCCAGAGCGCTGGAAACCAAGCACCAGCTTTTGTTTTCCAGCTGCCCCACTCTTGATGCTGCTTGTGGCTGCCTTGGTGGCTCCCCCAGAGGAAGCTGCCCCCCTCAGCCACCCTGTGCTGCTCTTCAGCCCTGCTCCAGCTCCCCAGTGCCTCCCATGCCGGGGTGGCTGTGAAGCCCCTCAGGTCTGAGCTTGGTCCTCGGTGCTGGCAGGACAGAGAGAGGCAGGTTTTAAAGCCTGTTTTTCACAGCCATGCATGCAGATGGTGGGCAGGGGAGGAGGAAGGGCAGCACCTGGCTCTGCTTCCCCCTCTGATCTCTCTCTTTAGGTGGAAAAGGGTAAGGTGGAAGGTCTTCCATGAGTTTGAGGTCAACTTGACCCTGGAGCAGGGTTACTCTGCCTTTTGGCAGTGTTTGGATCCCTTTATGACCCAACCCAGATAAATTCTTTTCCCTTGGAGGGAGCTGTTACAGCCTGGCCTCAGCCCTGACCCTACTGCCCAGGCTGGGTAAAGGGTGGGGGCCGGCTCTGATTCCATGGCATCCCTGCAACCTGCACCATCTCCTTGTCCTTCAGCCTCCCCCATTTGCTTCATCCGCCTCCCTGTGTTTTACTGGCATGGGGAGGGGGTCTTGGTGTTTGTGGTGTGATCACAAGCCAGCAGCAGGGGCTGGGGCTGGCCTGACTCTGCCCTGATCCTCAGTTTTGTCATTCCTGGGAGAAACTTCTGGTCCTGGCACCTGTGGGATGGATGGACAACTGCAAGGAAACGGGGGGAGGTGGGATAAAGCCCTGAGCCTATCTTAAAAATTCTGTGGGCTACCCCAAATCCTGGCGGGGGGAAGGCTGGCAGCCCTGGCACGTCCCTCAGCAGCTCTGCCCAGCCCGGGGGCTGTCCCCTCTCCCGTTCCTTGCTGGGTTAGGGCACGCTGCACATCCCTGGCCACCAAGGGCTGAGGTCAGTGCTGCAGCTTTGGCTTCATGAGGGGATTTTGTGAGGGGAGCGTGCCTTGCTGCTGGGTCCTAGTGAGGTCTCAAGAGCTGCCTGCCTTCCCCCCTGCGCTCTCCAGGCGCTGGAAACACCGGGGCTGTGCCCCCTGCCCTTCCCTGCTCGCCGGTGAATGTGCCGACGTTGCCTTGACCACGTTGGGGTGCTGGCTGCAGGAGCCGGGGTGCCCTGGCAAGGTTGGATGTGAAGCCTGGGGGGAGCAGAGCATACTGTACTGAACGCTGTATTTTCTAAAGAATAAAATATTTTTAAAACAGCCTGCTGCCCTGCCACTCTTTGGGGGCTGCCGGAGTCCCCACATTTGCCCTTGTATCAGGAAGTGATATGAGGTCACCCCGGAGGCTCCTCTTCTCCTGACTGAACATCCCCGGCTCTCTCAGCCTTTCTTCACAGCAGAGCTGATCCAGCCTCTGATCAGCTTTGTGTCCTCCTCTGGACCCGCTCTAACAGCCCCACATCCTTCTCGTGCTGGGGGCCCCAGGCCTGGATGCAGCACTGCAGGTGGGGCCTCAGGAGAGCAGAGCAGAGGGGGACAATCACCTCCCTCCCCTGCTGGCCGCTCCTTGTGACACAGATAATAAAGATATTGAACAGCACCAGCCCCCCACTGACGTGTAGCTGAGAGCTGCCCCTGTGAATACAGAAGTGGGCAGGCCAGGCCCTCAGGAGCACCCACTCAGCTCTTTGTGGGCCTGTCTGTGCTGGGAGAGAAGCCTTCTTCATCACCTCGTTCACCACAGCAAAAGACGTGCCCCCAAAATACATGTCTGCAGGGCATCAGGGATATGAGAGAGGTGTGGATCTGGCGGCATTAATAATGCTATTATTGCTATTATTAGTCCTGCCTCAGTGCCCAGGCAAGGGCTGCTCCTGCTCAGGTGGCCCAACCAGCATCCAGCAGCACAAATGACCACCAGCAGTGACACAAGGACAATGGCATGGCTGGAAAGCCCTGTGGGGACTCTGCCCCGTGGTGCTTGTGCCTCGGGGCAGCAGCTCAGGACCCGCTGTGCTGCAGGCCAGGCAGGCACCTGCTGGTGGCGTGCCTTGGAGGGGGCTGCATTAGGGCTGCACCGAGCATCTCCTCCCCACCAGAGGGACTACCTCCAGGCCTAGAAAATGCATTGGGTTTTCATCACGCGGGATTCGAGGGGCTGGTTTTAGCCCAGTTCCCTGAAGGCGTGACGTTGGTGAGCTTGTGAGGCTGGTTCCCTCCTTCAGCGCTGAACCTGCTGGTTATCGTCGCCCACAGCACGCAGCTGGAGGCTGGGCAGGCAGCCAAGGCCCCCGGAGCTTTATGAGCAACGAGAGCTCCGTGCTGCACGCTCAGCGAGGGGCTTTGGGGCCAGCCAGAGCACGGCACAGCAGAGGCTGGGGGGGTGGTGGGAGCACTGGGACTGTGCAGCTGCCCTGGTGGAGGTGGCAGAGGATGTCGGGGCCTGCTGGCCCGACCACTGCCTCAGTGGTGGGTGCTTTTGTTTGCATTCAGGATGTTTTACTGCATGGCACTGCCTGGAGTTTCTCTCTTATGTAAATAGGTTGAGAAATAAAGGATATGAGATTAAGGCTGTGCAACACACAACTGGATGAATTATTTGCCTCTGTGGGTTCCCAGACAAATCTTAGCAGTCTTTACAGCTGTGTTCTTCCTTGCTTACTCTGTCAGGGCTATGGACTATTTGTCCCCAACTTTATGAACATCTTTGACCAGTTATGTTCCAGAAGCCAAACTAGTGCTTACGTAACCATCACTAGTTATGCAACCCACCATTCAAGCTTTGTTTGCTGGGAAACAATATGTGTTTGTTTATTCATTCTTTGTCCTTTTCAATGGAGAAAATATGTCCTGTGTGCCGTTGGCTCTGTCACTCTTTGCAGTTGTGATGACCATCTCTGCCAGGCTCTTACTGCACTCCGCTTCTACCTTCACACCCTTGCTTAGCAGCACTAGAAGATGTTACCACATGGGATGTGAATGGGTACAGAGGGACTGACTACCATGTGCTGATGCTCATCGTGCTCCTGCCACTGCAACCAATGCTAGTTCTGAGCCTCGGGATTCCATTCTCACCTGCAACTAATTTGGAATTGTGTTTGAGATTTCTGATAGCTGGAGCCCTCTCTGTCTTATTTCTTCCCCCCTGCACCATGAAGGAGTGTGGAGAACCTGCTATGAGAACTCGAAGGAAAAAATCAGCTCTATTAGCTGGCATACAAAATGTGTTGCTCCAAGTTTGAGTGCTATCAGTGAAGAAACTAGAAATGCAAGTAACCTTTTACTTTTGGCTTGTGGCTATAGATTAGTCAACACCTCCCCATCCAGATTGCTTACACTACCAGCTCCAAACATCAAAGTGCATTATGACATTAGGACACTCATCGAGGAAAGGATGATAAAGGATCTTGAAGGACCTGCAGCTCTATAGCTATGTCTCAAGTTACTAATACAACTTAGTATCTAACGAGAGGAGATGTGCAATGGAGCTGCACGTTCATGAAGTCTTAGCCGAAAGCTGCTTGTTGCAATGCAAGGAAACCAGGGTGGGGCACTACATTTTCCTTCAAGTAGCTCTGCAGCATGCCTTAGTAAGATCAGGTTAATGTCACAGCAAGTGAAAGCTAATCCCTTCAGAGCAGCAAAGAAACTGCTTGCGTACACCATAATCAGGGGTGGGCTTTAGCAAGCTACTTTATCAACTGCCTTGTTTAGCAGTAGACCTAACTTGCCATATTAATCCTAGTGCCTGAGGTCAGGTAGTTCCTGCCCTTCCGCAGGACACTGCACCAGGCAGAGGCAGTAGGCACTTGCCTGGCTTGTAAATGACTTTTTAAATGGACCTGATTGACTTAGGAATCTAAGTCTTTTGAAAGGAATTCTTTCAGGAAATGCAGCGTCCTTCAGTATATGCTTAAAGTAGTGGTGATTGCCAATGGGTGGAGGTGATGTCTTCAGATTGACTACAGTCTAACTCCCAAAAGTGGCTCTGTAATATTACAGCAATATTGCTGCAACATTAACAGCAATAATAACAGCAATAGCCAGTGCCGGGGGGGCTTGTTACCTCCTGAAAAGCAAGAGTTGTGCAGTAACTTGAGAAAACTTGCTTGTAGCAGTTAAAGGACATACCACTGCATGAAAAAAGTAGTGCTGTGCTCTGCTGTAGACTGCATGACAGTAGTGTCCTCTCAATACGTGCATTCACCCCTACTGCTACATACATACCTGGAACTACTCCCTGATTAAGTATGCACTTGCTATTCATGAAAGCATTACACAGGCCTGTTACCTAATTGACATGTAAATTGCCAGAGGTTGCAAAAGCTGCATTGATATTCTATTACAAGCTGCTTCTCTCAAAGACCTGAATTATTAGGAATTGTTTGCTGATAAGCAGCTTTTCCACTGAAGGTTATCTTGGGGCACATATGAAAGTAGAACATGCAGCTGGAGTGAACTTGGGCAAGAACTTGGGCAACCACAAGCAACCTTGCACCTCCCAGCCATACTGTGGTATACAGGCCCTCCCTTCCAAGGATATTACAGTCTTTTTTTTTTTTTTAAAGGAAAAAAACAGCAGTGTCAAGCAGTCACAAAGTACCACTTATTAAATCCCACTGGCAATTTTCCTCTTGAAACAACAGAATGCTTCTCAGGTACAAAAAAGCACCCTGCTGAGCACTCAAGTGGGAGCACCTGCGTGAGACTACCACGCACACAGCCAACCAAGAGTAAAGCAGCAGAGGGAGACAGCAGCTAACACAGCCCCTTCTAAATGCTCTCCTGCTCATACTGCAGTGTATCTTCAGTGAGAACATACTAAGTTAGATACATGCATAATACTGCATCAACACCTCTGCTAGATTTAAATTTCTGTCTAGAGCTCTGGGGCAACCTCTAGAGGCTTGGCTGACCGCAAAACCTAAGCACCTAAAACCTAAAATGTATTAATTCTTGGGCTATTGACAGTTGATTTCTGCGTGCTGCCTGTAGCTGCCTTGGCAAACACTAGACCTGCTTCCCCACCCACCTTGCACAGGCTGTTCTGCTCCCTCTGGGCCCTGGGGAGGCAAGGCCAGTAGCACCCATGTGGTGCCAAAACTGTTGTGAGCATTGCACCCTTCTATAGCTCACAGGAGTGGTTAAGAAGATCCTGTCTTAGTTTCAGTGTAGCACTATGTGACCTTTGTTTGTACTGATATGGGTTAAACACCTCCCAGTATGTAAGATGCCCTGGGACTGACTAAAACAACAGCCCAGGGATAAGGCATAGTGCTTTACACCACTCCCAGATAGAATTAGGATGTACTTGGAGTGTACCACAGGGCTAGATGCCCACAAGACACATGTGAAAGAATGGAGAAGCAGAGGGGAGCTTAGACATAGGCTTAACAAATTTAAGGTAGAAGTTCCTGAGGAGCTTTAAGTACCTATAAGCCTTCTTTTAATAGAAGAACTCATCCCTCACACTACACAAGGAAATGCTACTGAAAGGTTTGGTTTGCACTTGTTGAGAAGGCAGTACTTCAGATGAAGGTCAGTGTAGATCACTTTTTATTCCAGGAGATGCCCTTCTAACCAATGACAATTCATCTTATAATGGAAGCTGAATATGGAAAATAAAAATACAACCAAACAGTGGCTCTAGAAATTTATTTTCAGAGCTTAGTGCTTTAACTATGATTAAAATGCTTATAAGCAATTTAAAAATGCTACTGACTGGGTACTAGAACTAGATGAGAGTAAGATTAACACCATTACTTTCATGCACTGACAGATACTAGTTTGCTCATTCCACTGAAGTAAGATCTTTCCCGTTCACTCATCACTTCAAAATGCAGAGGTCTTCTACAGAAGTTACATTCAGCTGATGAGTGTGGTTTTAGCTCCAGACCAACATCCTTCCATGTAGCCAGCAGTTTTTCTGTTATAAACAGAGAAGTTCAAGTCACATGACAAAGCACTTTAGAGAAGCAGCACAATAGAAGCATCAGCATACCTATTCTCCTAGTAAAGAAAACTGCAGGAATTGTCTGACACAATGTGACTGGACCGCAGTAAAGTCTTAACCTTAAAAAACCTATGCTCATACTCTTGTATCTTGTCAGAAGATGTAGTAACTGCTTCCCCATAAAGATCAGTGTTTAAGACAGGTTAAAAGCTCAGCTGAGCACAGCAGATTTCTCTGGACACCCCTCCCCCTCCTAACAAGTAAAGATTCGTTTGGACAATGCAACCAGATCCCCAGAAATGGCTGGGATAGAACAAGCTGTATGTAGGACTGCACTGGGCTTGCACACTGTTCTAGGTCACAGCATGCTGGCTTTCATAGGTCATGCTCAAAGCCAGTTAAGGACAGAAGTGTGCTATGTATGCTGCAGCAGTGGAAAGACATCGCGCAGCTAATACAATTTAAATTTGAACTATTTCCTAGTCTTTAGGATTGAGAGTGCATAGACAGCCCAGAGTTTCCACTGCAACACTCACCAAGAAAATAACTCATCATCTGAGGGGTATGGTGAGGTGTAGGGGCAATACGTAGCAGCTCTTCTCCACGGGGGACTGTGGGGTAGTTGATTGCTTGGACATAGATGCTGTGTTGGCTCATTAGCCTGTCACAGATCTCTGTATTCTTAGCAGCATCTGCAACCTGAAATTCAAAAAACAAAAAATTTTAAGATTAACAATAACATGTAAGGTAGCAGAATTCAGCCCAATTTTGCCAGCCACGAGTCAAGCACAACTAGGCTTCCTTGTGTCCACTAAACAGAACACACATCAAAGACTAAAAACTTTCACTCTAGTGCCCTCCAGGCCTAAGCAGGTAACTGTTAATACCTGAACTCCTTTTTACTGGCTTATTACCAGTATCTTTGACTTCTCTGCACTGTTAGATGGTGGGTTTTGTACACTACCATTGTGCTTTACAACATTTTTATCAGGCAGAAGTCCACTTAATCCCAGTTTTATTCAGACAAGGAAGGTAAACCAGACTCCTAGCACATCACTGCAGAACATTATGGCAGGTTTGAACTGTGTCAATGTTTATTAACACCTGGAAACAATGTGATCATAGCCATGAAAACAGGGACCATGGTCTTGTGCCAGAGATATCCTAGTACTTACCCTTACTGGAATGATGTGACTTGGGCAGTGCACCACAGGAAGCCCTGCATCCATCAGCATTTGCCTCATAAGCTTCACATTGCGCTGGTGCTGGCGCCTCAGCACTTGTCCCTCTGCACTCTTCAGAGTTCGGACAGATTCCAGGGCACCAGCTAAGAGCATGGGTGGCAGGGATGTTGTGAAGATAAAGCCAGCAGCGTATGAACGAACAGTGTCTATCAGGGAGCTTGTACTGGAGATGTATCCTCCTACACAACCAAATGCTTTGCCTAAAAAAAATAGAAAAGTAAATCATCCCAACTTATTCCTTCCACCCATTAGAACAACTTGAAGTATTACAGCCTTACTTCATTTTCACTTATGAGTTATTTTGACAACATTAAGTACACAGGAGTCAACAGTTCCAGCCCCACTCCCCCAGTCTTGTATTTACTCAGCACATGTTGCAGCTTTGTTTTTAAAACCAATCCCAGTAACAATTGGGCTAGTTATTACATAGCAAGCACAGCTCAAGATCATCTCAAACATTCAAGTTCTGATCTTGAGGAAGAACTTTAAGTACAATCATCAAGCACAGACTTCTGTAGTGACCCTAGAAGATCAACACTAAGTCTCTCAGCAGATTTAAAGTAATCTGCTCCAGAGATGCTAGAAATAGCCTACGCTCCTAAGGAGCACATGTTGTTACTGTGGTGAATACAGGTCCCCCTTTTCCAGATAAGGGGGGAATGCTCAGGTACCAGAACCAAGCAACAAATAAAAACATGGTGTCTGGTGAGGAATTTTGTTTTTATTAGGCTGTAACAAGTCAGTAGGAGTTTGAGATATTAGCTTTCCTGGTAAGTTACATGTTCAGGAAGCTATTTAGAAAAACCTTTCTAATTTGCAGCAGTAAACTTACACCCAAGCCTGCATTCTACTTTGATAATAGCAGTTGCTTCAGTTCTTGCCAAGTCTTTTTATGTAACTCCTCATCTCAGGTTTCTGGATTAGGAGCACTCCATTTCATATAAAAGAACCAAGTACTACTAAGTATAGAGTACTACCTTACTATCTTTCTCACCTGAATTTTCTCAGGACTTGTCCAATATGCTACAAAAGGATTTTTTTTTGCTAGCTTGTTAAAGTAAAAATGCTGCCTTTGCTGATTAGTAAGGCAAGGTAAGTAGCTTAAATACTTTCCAAAATGCAGGACATACTTAAATCCTTTGGGCTTTCTGAAAAACACTAACCCCCCCATAAATCCTTAGCAAGTTCATTTCAATAGACTGATTTTGAGTTAACCCACTTAATTCAGCTGCTCAGAAGCTTTACTGCCTTAGAACACATAAGCTGCTGTGAAACCACCAGGCCACGCATACCAAGCGTTCCAGAGATGATGTCCATCTTGTGCATGATTCCATCCCGGTCTCCGATACCGCCACCTCGAGCTCCATACAGCCCCACAGCATGCACTTCGTCCACAAAAGTGATTGCTCCATGTTCGTGGGCCACATCACACAGCTCTTCCAGGGGGCAGACAGCACCTACAGACCAAAGCACCAACAGGCAGTTTAGGATTCCCTGTATTCAACTTGGATAAACATTGGGCTAAAATGCTGTAAGGGTTTATCTAAAAGAAACACTTTTAGACCCAAAACACAGATGATTTGAGTACTGACTGCACTGGAAGGAGAGAGGAGTTTATGCCACCTTACCATCCATTGAGTGTACAGTTTCAAATGCAACAATTTTAGGGGTAGATGGATCGGACTTCTTCAATAGCTCTCGAAGATGGCTGACATCATTATGGCGAAATATGTGCTTCGGTACCCTGCTGTTTCGAATCCCCTGGATCATGGAGGCATGGTTTCCAGAATCAGAGTAGATCTCACAGCCTGAGGGAACAATCCAGTTACAAGTCAAGTACAGAAAGCACCGGCTAATTCCCAGCATCATTTCACATACAAGCAGCACAAGAAAGTTCTAGAAAGTTCTCTTGACCAGAGGAAAAATTTAAAAATCATAAGGCAAAAATATTAAAGGCTTGTTTTGTGTCTAAACCAATAGAAATTTGAGCCTAAAGAAATGCAGAGGGTTCTTCCAAGTCCTTAACACTTTATGTAACAATTTCTGAAGTTAAAGCAAACCTGCCCTGAACTACATCAGAGGGAGAGAAATTCACACCCTCAGGTGTAAGGATACTACATCCCTGCTGCCTCATTTTCAGATAGAATTCAAGTGAAAGACCCAGTGCTTTTTGCTCTATTCTCTCTGCAGTTCACAGCAACCTATTCAGCCTCAGTAGGCTACAACTATGACTTGCAATAGCTGCACAGAATTTATAGCATTTAAACAAAATAGACTCTTCTGGTTGAGTAGGATGAATCACCCCACACACACACTTTGGGTGGCCATTTGCAAAATGTACTCCCAATTGCTCAGTGTGGGTTTTTGTGGTAAATAAAAGACACACTCTGAGATCTCACCTGGAAGCATTTTAGCTAGAGTGAAGAGGGTGGAATCATTGGCTACAAAACAGGAGGAGAACAACAGTGCTGCATCTTTTCCATGAAGATCAGCCAGCTCTTTCTCCAAATCAACATGAAATTTGCTTGTTCCCGAAATATTTCTTGTGCCTCCTGCTCCAGCACCATGCTGTTTCAGTGTATCCCTACAAAGGGCCCAAAGAAAGACAGTGTTACTGAGCACCACAGATGGATAGCAGGATCATTGCTCAAGACAGTCTAGTACCTAATTAGTATTGTCTTAAAAACAGAACTGGCTGTCAAAAGCTGCTGTTAGTTTTAAGGTCTATAGCAACCAGCACAAGTCAGGGGTTCAATAAGCTAAGGAAGCAGTACAGCTGCAATATACCACCCAGTTTGTCCAGTAATATTTGGAAGTTTGAGGAAAAAAATCAAGTGAGGTCACAGACTGGCAAGTAAATAGTATTTGGTTCTACAGCAATAGTAATTTATCTACTCTAGCTCAAGAGGAGCTTGATTATAACAAGAACAACACTAGATGCAGGTTATGTAGCTTAGTGCACAGGTCAGTTCTTCGGATATGTTCCTACAAAAGCTTCTGCAGAGCACCCTAGGCTTGTAAATGACCCTTAATATAGCACTACTCACATCACTGCTCCACACACACGGGGATGACGACTCATGCCCAGGTAGTCATTGCTGCACCAGACGGACACCTCCTTCTTGGTGATCAGAGAATCCGAGTAGTCATCTGCCATGGGAAAGATCTGTGCCTTTCGGTTCACTGTTTTGAATACCCGATAGGTATGATCTTTCTTCTTTTCATCTATCTTTCTCTCAAAGAACTGATCATACTGGAAGGTTGATACAGCTGAAATGATTTGAAATGACACAGACTTCAGCACACAGAAAAAAAACCACAAGGGATCGGGTCTGTGAGGGTTTTGCCATGTTATCTTACATTTTGGCAAGTTATCCTGAAGCAGATGAGACACGCTCTCAGGTCTTTGCTTCAGCATAATATCCTTAAACCTCTTGAGCAAGCCATTCTGCTCTTCTCCCTCTTTCTCAGTGTTCCTCGCTGGGGAAGTTGTTACATTGGCAAATTCTTTACCTACAGACATCAATGAATTATGGTGAGCTAATCGGTTTAAAATAGAGGTTTTTCAGTTGAGTTCAGCACTGCAACATTTTAAGTAGCTTAACTCTTCATTCTTTAGAAAGCACATACCTGAATCTAAAGGCTCCTGCTGGGATCAGCTACTGCATCTGCTTCTAACTTTGCATTGTATGAGACAAAAGGAAAATCTTTCTAATCAATGACAGCATTCAATGTAATTATCTTATAACACAATTGATTCATCATGACTCAGAAACCCACCCTATAGAGCTACAGCACTCATCTGAAAGTCAGGAGATAGGTAACTGAAGGCAGAATTAAGGTTGGCAGCTTCCTTTTCATTCTAGTACTTTGTTCTGCTAAAAAATCGAAAAAGAAAACAGGCTTCCTTTCTGAGACAGACAGCAAGGATTTACAAATATGGGTGAAAAGTTCCTTCATTTGAAGGGCAGCCCTTTTACATCAGATTGCAAGCCAGCCTGTAACACCCTGTAGTTCCGTAAACCAAGAGCCAGTTAGTTGCTTGCTTTCCAGCTTGGATTCGTTCTGCTATTTGTGCAATACCCTGACAGTGTTTCTTCTGTCTCTGGAAATACCACCCTCATTTATACCAGCACCCTAGTAAGGCTTTCTTCAATCCCAAGCCCCTGCTCTGGGAGCACAAATAGCTTGATTCACACATTTAGAAACAGGGCATCAAAATATGATCTAAAGAATTCCTGCCTCAAGATCACTGAGGGCAATCACTGCACAATACTGCAGGTACACCATTAACACATGCATTCCTCACCAAGTTTTTACTGCAATTTATCGTAACCCTACCCACATAGGGTAAGCAGCGACTGTCAGACTTGGCACGCAACAGAGGAAAGTCAAGTACCAAAGGTTCTAGGAAGGAACCAACACTTTGGCACACACAACACATACCTTTCCTGTCCGCCTGCATTTCCTTCACATCCTCTTGAAGTTCAATGCTGGCTTTGCAGAAGACATTGCTGTTCTTGTGGCTCATCTGAGCTGCCAGGAATGGGCATTTCATAGCAGAGCTATGGCCAGCAGCAGCAGGCGGGTGGCCAGCAGGTGGCTGGGATCCATCTGTATTCTGTTGGGCCGCATCTTTGGCATTTTTACCCTCTGAGGAAAGCACAGAAAGGGAAGCACTTCAGTTTCAATTTTGTAATAGTGACTTGAGCTTTTCTATCCACTATTCTAGCAAATAATTTAGCACAAACCACTAAGAATTATTTAGCCAAGTGTTCACATCTTATTTATACAAGTATGAACACCCAAAGGACACCTGATTTAAGATCCCTGATGCAGCAATGCACCCTTCTCAGGATAAAAATTTCTCCTTCATCTCCAAAGGGCAGATTTTGATTTTCAAGGCTTGTTTCCTGCCACCCCTTTGCTGCCTTAGCTCTTTGTCCTTAGTGCCAGGGACAGAGCGCCCCAAGGCACGGTACTAAGTCCAACGAAAAGCCGCTCGAGCGTGAGCAAGGCCCGTGGCCTTGCCGTCACCACGCCGGAGCTGCCCATCCCTGATCTCGCAGACAAGCCCACAGCACCCTCGTTCAATCACCGCGGGCACTAAGCAACCCTTATCGAGAAAGCTGCCCCTTCCAGAAGCTTCTCCCGCTGCCGTTCAAGGGCAGCTCGGCCTCTCCGCGCCCACAGGGGCCCGATCGCGGCCCTAAGAGGCTCCGCCTGCCCCGGCCGCGGGCCGCTACTCACCCGGCTGGGCCGCGGGGGTCTCCCCCGCCTGCTGCCCGCGGGCGGCGGAGCCGGCTAGGCCTCGGGCGGCGGCCGGGGGCGCCGCCTCCATCATCTTGGGGCAGTGCTGGGCGTAGAGCAGCAGCGAGGGCCCGGCCTTCTGCAGGAAGGCCTGCGAGACGCGGGCCAGGAACGGGCAGCGCCGCACCACCGCCTCCATCCTCGTCGCCTCAGCTTCTCCTCGTCGCCTCAGCTGGCAGCCCGGAAGTGACGCCGCCGCCCGCCCGGCACAACGCCCGCTCGGCGGCCCCGCCGCTGCCCCTTATATAGCCCCGCCCGGCGCCGCGCAGGCGCGTTGCGGCCAACCCGCTGCCTGCGCCCTCAGAGCGCAAGCGCGGGAAAGCGTGAGGCGGGGCGTCCTGAGGGGGTGGGGGCGGGGCCTGGGGGAGCCGTGAGGGGGCCGTGAGGGGGCAGCGCCTGCGCTTCACAGAACCGCAGAATCCCAAAATCCCAGAATCCCAGAATCCCAAAATCACAGAACCACAGAACCACAGAATCCCCAAATCCCAGAACCACAGAATCCCAGAATCCCAAAATCCCAGAACCACAGAACCACAGAATCACAGAATCCCAAAATCCCAGAACCACGGAATCCCAAAATCCCAGAATCACAGAACCACAGAATCCCAAAATCCCAGAATCCCAGAATCCCAAAATCACAGAACCACAGAATCCCAAAATCACAGAACCACAGAATCCCCAAATCCCAGAACCACAGAACCACAGAATCCCAAAATCCCAGAATCCCAGAACCACAGAATCCCAGAATCCCAGAACCAAAGAATCCCAGAATCCCACAATCATCTAGGTTGGAAGAGACCTCCACGATCCCCTAGTCCAACCTCTGACCTAACGCTAACCAGTCCTACACTAAACCATATCCCTAAGCTCTACATCTAAACGTCTTTAAAGACCTCCAGGGATGGGGACTCCAACACTTCCCTGGGCAGCCCATCCCAATGCCTCACAACCCTTTCCGAAAAGAAAAAAGCCCAGTTTCTGGCCTTGTGGCTGGCTCTCAGATGCCATTAGTAGAAACCCAGCGCCTCCAGTGTCCCCTGGTGCCTGTCCCCCATGCCTCATGGAGCCCTCGAGCAGCCGGGGGGCTCGCTGGTGGTGGCAGGACCCTGGCCCTCGCTGTTCCCCTGACAGAGATGCTCAGGCTGCCTCGTTTTTGAGGCACGATGCCAACGGTCAGGGTTTGGGGGCTAATAATGCCCTTGTGGAAATGGCAGCGGCAAAACAAAGTCAAATCTTGCATCCTCTGGTTTGCAGTGAACGTTAAAGTTCATCTTTTTTTTTTTTTATAGAATATCTACAAGCAGGTAGTGATAAAAGGACCTCCCCTAATAAATCTGGCTATCCAAGCTGCCATAGTGCTAATTCCCGTAAGGGATATGCTAACTTTGAAGAACAGAGAAGGAAGATGATGCATTTCCCTCCCCCCCATCTTGCGAAATGATGATTTTACAGAAGACAGGATTCGGGCAGAGTGCTGCCAGGCCCAGCCTCACATACCTCTTACCCAGGCAGGAGCCGGCTCTAGGGCCCTTTCAGACAATGTACTTTTTGTAACAGGTACAGAGGTTTGAGGAGGAAAAGCTCACTTTTACTTGACAAGTATCTCACAAGTCACATAGCTGCTAGAAGGCACTCATAGTACAGTGATGGGGGAAACACAAAACTGACATAGAACTCGCTGCTGAACTGAAGTTTGGGTACAAAAGACACACAGAAAGCACTGGTCGGTATTTGCATGCTGCAGATTAATCTTTATACAGCTCCTGTGTAGGAAGGCAGGGGGAAGACTAGCAGGATATTTGCCTGGCCCTCCTCTCTTTGTTACTGACTTGCTTGGAGGGTGCTGGTCACCATATGTAAACATGGTCTAAGTAAATAGATCCAAAGGAAGGCAAGCTTCACAAATGCTGTTCAATAACAGGACTGCTGTCAACTTCAGCTCATTGCTAAACTCTGGATTAAGAAAGGGAACGGAATTCTGCCCTCTTCATGCAGCCCTGAGGAAGTAGAAGACCTTACAAGGCAGAGGCATGGGACTGGGCTGAATGATTTTTTAATCACAGTTTGCTCGTTGCTTATTAGGAATCTGTGGCATTGTTTAATAAGTCTTGAGGAAGACTTAAGAAGTCAAGAAGTCTTGATCTTAAACAACTCGTTATTCCAACAACATAATGCAGAAGTTACTATTAAGCAATAAGCTTTCTTTCATCAGTGAGCATCATTAAACTAAAAAATAAATAAATAAAACAACATAAAACAGTTTTATTTTGCTCTGTAAATAAATGATTGACCTAAAGCTATGGCATTTGACCTCAGTCTGTATAGTGGTTGTGTTAACAGGAGTCTTGGTCACCTGGTAACACAAGGACTAGGCTTCAATTTATTAGTGTAGCTTGCTCATGGAGAGTGCTCTCCTTTTGTAACTGGCTTTCAGTTAGTGTTATGTGCCTTAGCTATTTGCATTTTGCAAAATACAATAGTCAAGCACTTCAAATTTAAAGATACCTGATCTCTGTTTCAGATTATCACTCTTCCATGTTCAGCCATCAACATCTGTCTACCTACCCCGAATCTTTGAATCACGTTGCTTATTTTTCAAAATGAGGAAATATCACAAAATTCTACTGTGCAGATACCTGGTGAGTGTTCCTAGAGCAGAGTTAATGTCTCTGAATTTAAGGTATTATTTCTGTGCGATGGATTAATTTTGGTTTTAACAATGGAAGTCAAGCCATATAAGCTTAATTTACAGTATGTTGGCGGTATTTTTCTTTCTCCTCCCGCTCCTCCCATATTCAGTAATCATGATGCTTGACTTAGGAGGGGCAGAGGGAATACTTGTTTCATTGTAAGATGCACCGGAGAGGTGTTGTGCAAGTACGCTGGCAGAGGACTGCAGCAGAGCACAGAGCTCATCGCTTGTGGACACCTGCCACAGCAGGTTCAATCCCACAAAAATCTGATAATGCTTCTTTATCCTGATTATCTTAATAGCAGCACCTTAGCATGTTGCAAGGTTGAGAGATGAAGTAAATTAGTCTGTTCTGTTGCTGGAATTCAGAAATTTCTGGTTTTGCATTCAGAAGTGTACACATCAAGTAGGAAGCCTGAAGAACATCTGCTTTTTACTCAAACTTAATTCAAGGTTGGAAGCTGAAACAGTGACCTTGGCTACAATACAGAGATCTCCAAGTGTAGCAGAGCTCTCAGCTTTCTTGTCAGACTTCCCTGCAATCTGCACTATTAATCAGATGTCATAATGGCACTTCTTTAGAGCTTGGTTTGGTGAATTTATTTAACCTTGTACGTGACAGGAGTTGCACTGAGCTAAACAGCAGTGGAATGCCATTAACTTGACCCTGATCTTGGAGAGTTGCTGAAGGAACATGTCGTCAGTGCACAGAGATGATTGTGAGCTCTGGGACCAACAAAATGGGGGAAAATCAGGGGAAAAGGGTGTCTTCTCAACAATCCCAGAGTATTGCCAGAGTTAAATGTTGGAAGTAAAGTAAATACTAATAGGGCTGCCGTTAACTAGAATTTCTTAGGGTTTCAGTGGGTTAAATGGTATTTTATTGCTGCAACGTATTACTATCATCCCACAGGGCTAAGGAGAAACTAGCTTGGACTGCCACACAAACACCCTTTGCCGTACTCCAATAAGGAGGAGCCACAAAACGGGCAACACCATTTTGGCTGACTGGAGAACAGGAAGCCCGTCCTGGGAGAGAGTGGAGCTGGTCAGGGGGAGCTGGCAGGTATGGCAGGCAGGGGAGATGGAATGGCTGCCTCTGAAAGGATGGAGCAGCATGTCATAGAGCAGGAAAATTATTTAAGCTGCAGGGATAGCACTGGTGTGAGAACAAACTTACTCAAATGACCTTCAAAAAGTTTGGGTTGGAAGCTGGGTAGTTCCTGGCTGTAAGCATGTTGCAGAGCATCCTTCTGGGAAGAGCCCCTGAGGTGCTGCGTACCAGCTGGCTTCAGCAGAGGAAGATGGATCTGTGGGGTAGGTCAGGGGAAGGGCTCAGCCCCCCCGAGAGTCTCTGCTGATTTTATCTTTTTTAAGCCCATTCCATTCTGATGATTTGTCCATTTCTTTGCTAAATAAGTTGCAAGAGGGGGAAAAAAGGTTAAATTCCAGCAATTTGGGAGATGGATGAGAAGCCATAGAAAGTGTTTCCCATATTGAAATTTAAATGGAAAAAGAAAAAATCCCCTACCACAGGGATTTTCTGCAGTTGTCCATGAATAATTGCTGGGAAGATGGTCCCTTTTCATGCTACTGGTTTATCAGAGAGGCTCAAGTAGAAGGTACCTTCAGTACTTCCCTCCCATTCTTCATGTCTTGGGTAAGTTTTCCAAGTATTCCTGGAAGCAAAATGTGATGCACAGGTGTGGAACCTTCATCCAGTCTCACATCTGTCAGCAGCTAGCTCCTTTCTTGGAATTTTAAGGGATTTTATGCTTTTAAGGGAGCATTTAGGTACTTCATGAGAAATGCAAGAGTCAAATCCCCTCCATACCCAGCTTGTCCAAATGAAAGCACATAACATTAGCAACATTTTGCCCACTTCTCAACTCAGATGCACACATTCCTTATTTTTTCCCACCCAGTCAGTGTCACGAGAGGGCAAGACAGAAAAACAATCTCCCTCCCCACGCACAAGCCACTGTCTATATTGAGAGCTGAATCTTCTAAGGGAGTGGATATGAACTTGACATCTGGATTTAATCCAGACTCAAATTCCAGGCTTAGATCTGAGAATTTTCATCTCCAGTGCTGAGACCAGCATTTCTTAGAACTTACTTTACCTTTTAAGGCAAAACTTTAGAGTTGAAAGAGTAGCATAGCAGCAATTCCTCCCATGCTGAACTTCTTTAGCAGATTTTCCTCATTTGAATCCGGTGCCCTCCATATCTTTCTCACGTGACGGAAATCTCATTTCTCTCTAGGACCCTGTGACCACCAGAGAATTCAATCTGCCTGGAGGAGCTATTGAATGCTGAGGCAACCATGATCTGTCGAGTGACTGAGCAGCACCCCTGCTTTATAGGCACAGGTGAGGCAAGCTTCTTACCCCATCTCATGCAAACAAGCACCAAACTGTTTTTCTCCCCAGTGTGCTGAATGTCTTTTAAAATTAATGATTGGCCTGTGAGTCCTCACAGGGCGTCGGGTCAGGGCATTTTTTCCCGTTTGCCAAGCCCCAGGTACTTCCTGTGAATGTGGAGGGGTTCAGTCACTTGGTAAAGTCCCATTACAGCAGCATGACTCACACTCTGCTGGGACAGCAAAAGCTGATGCCTTCCTCTTACAGGTAACCTGCCCTTCTGCTGCAGGGCACCACTCCCTCGTGGGGGCTGCTGCAAGTTAGAGCCCAGCTGATTTATCTTGATTCCAGAATATCTCTTTGACTTCACTCAAGTTGCTTCAGATTTGGAAATCTGAAAGAGTCTCATTTTTATCCTGCATCCTCGAGTTTGTCTAGCTTTGTGCAGTACGCAGCAGGAACTCGTGTACAGCTCTTTCCATCTGCTGTGAGCTTTGCCTCACATTTGTCCTCATTCTCTTGTTTGCTCCTCTCTCACCTACCAGCAAGGCTAGTTATTGAGGTTTGTTTCAGCACTTTTCTTATGCATCTGGTATTTTAATTTCTTCTGCAAGAATCAACATTTCAATGAAGTAAAGAGTAGAAGCATATCAGAACGGGACACTTGCTGATGACATGAGAAAGTGAGGGAAAACCCCTCCTGACTAGCCTCAAACCATGCGTTCCTGAGTGTGGGTCATCCCATGAATGAGCACGCACTGAGGCAACAGGACTCTTCCATTACCTGTGTGGCTTTTCCTCTTGTACAGTGTTGGATATTGTTTGTCTTGAAATTGTCTGAAGAACTGCCTTGGAGAAAGCAAGCAATAAACAAAGGGAAGTGTAAAGCAGTTTCAATCTTTTATTGTTTCCATCAATGGCCAGGAAATCTGTATAATTACAAAATTAGTTGTTATATTCAATTGTTAGTAATATAAGTTGTTATAGCTGTATAATTAATTTGAATTAGCTTCTTGAAAGAAAGAATCCAAAGGGTGATAGAAAGTGGAGAGCTGAAGGATGCCTCACTAAGTGGAGATGTTCCAGAGATCAAAAATTAGCACAAATGTGTATGGGAGCACAAAACATCACAGGGCCAAACCCACTCCTGTGAGTGGGAGAAAAGCCTGTGCAATGCCCTAGCCTGCAGAAATGTGGAAGGATGAGCTTGGTGTCCAGCCCCTTTCTCTGCAAATCTTTTCATCTCCCAGTGTGTTGGTGCCTGCTGCCCATGAGACTTCTCTGCTGTGTTGCAATAGCTCTTGTTGCTTAACCTTTGAGGTGCAAGACTTATTTTTCCTCCCCACGTTCTAAAGATTACAGATAAGGATAGAGGACATCAATAAGTTATTAAAATGATAAGAGTGTCAGCAACAGATGAGAATGAGCCAGTGCTGAATATCAAGGAAGGAAATTAGTATATTATAACTCCAAATTGTGAGCGGCAGACCAGAAAACCTTTACAACGTATTCGGGTTACTGGAGTACAGCAGGCTTCCATTCCTCATTTGACTTTGTCCTGAACTCTTCAAAAAGCTGGCAAATGCTCTGTTTGCACGGTCTCACAAACAACCTAAGTCACGCAAAGCTCTGGGCTCTGCTTTCAAGGCTCCTGGGCCAATCTGCCTGCCAAACAGCAGAGGCAGTACCAGGAGGAATACGAGTGAAGAGCAGCCAGGAGAGCTGGGGATGGGAGTTTCCTGGGGTACTGTGACCTAGCTGGCAGCCTCTTCTGCATGTGGGTTATTTGACTTGATGTATTTGCAGCAGATTTGAACACCATTTCAGCTTAGATCTATGACATTAGGTGGCTTAGAGGAACAAACTTTTGAAGTCTCTGACTTGGTGTGCTGAGTCTTGTCAGGTATTGGCCTGGGGTGGTGGTAATGGTTGGAAAAGGTTTAACGTGTTGTTCTTGTATCTCCAGGGGACATGGTAGATAACATGGAGCCTCCAATGTCTTTCAGGAATTTCTTCACCTAATGGGGTGAGGTTCACCTGGTTTCTCATATAACTGTGCATTCCCCCAGCCCTTGTCAAGGAAAATAAAAGCTGATTCTAGGAAATGTCCTAGAAAGAGATGGAAATGCAAATACTGTAAAACAAAGAAGTTAAAAGGGATCAGATATGCAATTAAGACTGAAATGTTGAAAATCAAAACACAGGGTTAAGTAATTTTCTTTACTTCCATGCCCAGTTTCTCATGTTGAATTGAATGCAGGATCAAACCAAGGGAGGGTGGAGAGTTGCTGTGTGTTGCTGGCTTAGCATTAGCGACGGATCATTTGATCGACCTTTGTGCTGTGGTTTTATATAGAGCTCTGTTTACCCTAGGGAACTTTAATATACATTAGAAAATCTATTCTCTTCAGAGAGAAGAGTTTCTCGCAGGTTACAGCACAAGGGCAACAAAGCTGGTTAGAGGGCTGGTAGGGCTTGGACACCAGGTTTGTTGAGCTTGGAGGTTGAGGGGTGACCCCACTGCTCTCTGTGACTTCCTGAGGAGGGGAAGTGGAGACAAAGGTGATGTTTTGTGTTCCCTACCTCATCAGCAGCTGCCTGACCTCCTGCTGCAGCAGATCTCAGGTGGAGAACTGGGGTGTCTGGTGGGGATATGGGGGAGAAGTGTCACTTGGGGCAGCTTAGGCAGTTGTCAGCACACCCTTACCAGGCCGGGCTGTAAGATATGAAGCTGGTGTTCATCCTGTCTGACCTGCAGCAGGAATGAGAACCTGTAGTGAAAAGTGGGGTCATTTGGGAGGGGAGCAGCTGTGGCTTCAGTCATGAAACAGGAGGCCACAGTTTTAACGTGCAGAGATGTGCCGGCCCTCCGGATCATTGAGTGTTGGTATCCAGAAGGTCCTCAGGGCTGGCCTAACGCTTGGAGTTGCACTTTGACTGGAGGCTGGTGCTGGGCACAGCAAAGGAATGTGCTGCTCATCTGCAGGTGAGCAAAGGGGGTGAGCTCTCGGTTTCCTTGTGAGCCTTTGGGATTGCAGCTTGCTCCACGCTACTTGCGCTGTCTGTATGACTGCCTCAGAAAGGTGATAACCTTTCATATGTGTGCTTCAGCGTGGTTCCCAAAACTGTGTCTCCTTCATAGCAACCTCCCTGTTAAGATATATTTGCTGTGAAGGATGATGAGACTTAAAACTCCAATTACGAGAGGAAATGAACTAGAACTGCTTTCTAAGTGTGCTGTATAATTGGAAGTGATTTCAGTACAACCTTCCTAAGGTACTTGCACTAGCTCTTGGTCTGGTGACCCAATGTGACAGTGACCTTGTTTTCATGGATCGACCCCTTAGCAGCGTGGTCCCCCACCAAGCTGCACTTGGATCAGAGGGAACAATGCACATGTACAGGGATGGTACATATAGCTGGAGCTCAGTTGCTCTGCTATTCAAAGTTTCTTTGGGTAGAAATACTGTTTTATGTTTATCTGGCAACTTTTCTACCTGCTACGTGTTCTGGTTTAATCACATGCAGTTACATCTGATCCCTGGTGTGCTGTCAGATGTGCACGTTGCTGCACGCAGTGCCTTGGAGGGTGATAGTGAGCACAAGTGACACCTTAATAAGGGTCTCTGGAGACATGGCTTCAGTACTAAGCTGCCCCCATCTAACACCTTTTGCTAGTTTATGCCTTATTAGTCACCCATTGCTTCTTTGAAAACGTTGTTTTTAATACTCCTGCTCTGGGCTAAGTTCTCAGAAGACCTGTTATGTTTTGCTGATGGTGGCTGCCTTTTCATTGCCCAGGTGGGAGAAGTGGGACTTGAAAACCCAATCAGCATTATCTGAGCTTATCTGCTTGTGATGGGGGGACTTAAGCAGATCAAGACATTAATATTAATCATGTGTAGATGCAGAACACAGGCTCTGGAGGCAGAACAGATCACAGGCACCTGAGCAATGCTCCCAGGTATCAGCCACCCATACCTATGTGCACAGCCACCCCACAGGAGATGGGCTCCAGGGGGTGCACAGCACCCAGAGGCGTGGGGAGAAGAGTGGGGTGACAGAGTAAGCGCAGCACAGAGAGCCAGGGCTCGGGACTTGTTCAGGCTCCTTTGTTGGAGCCAATCTCTGCCTGCCCCTGGGCTGGTTTTGCTCCAAGCATTCTCCTGTTTCATGGCTTATATCAGTGTGGTTTGTGTGGTGGCTGGTGAAGGGGCTGCCTTCCTTTCCTCGGGGGCAATAAGGAGAGCCCGGTGCGTCTGCTGGCTGAGCACAAGTTGGGCAAAGCAGTCACTGCTGCCGAAAGGGATTTTGTCCCCATGCCTCCGGGGGTTAGGCTAGGGTATGACGTTCCCCCTGGCCTGTTCGTGTGCTTAATGAGCTAATTTATCTGCCATCTTCCCCATGGCAGATGGGGGCTCTTCAGGATTAATTAAGGATCATAAGTGTGACCTACTTACCAAGCCGCTGCTACTGTTACCGAAGCTCTGGGAGCCATCAGGCTGAGAGAGCTTCTTACCTCTCTCTGCTCTGGTTACCCGCTTGCTCTGTCCTTCTGGGACCGTTGCTGAGCCCCAGGTGGGATCGTGTTGCACCCGTTTCAGTAACAGATAATCTCCCCTGACTGTTGGGTAGGGAGCTGCAAGCTTCCTGCAAGCAGCGCACCAGGTCGGAGGGGAGACTGGGGATGCTGGCCTACATCTTGCAGTGTTTTCTCCTGTTTGGGGGGGGCTGAAAGTGGGGAGAGATCAGCTGCAAGATTAGGGAGAGCAGTGCTGAAGACAATGGCTCGGGATGGTCTGGTTCTGTGCCTGAAACCATGCTGAAGGGATATGCCAAGGTCTTCCTTCCTCAAGGCTACTCAATTCCTTCTCATTTCCAGCTTACACTTTACTGCAGCAACCCTGTAGGAATGCTTTCTGCAAAGGAGCAGAAACAACTAGAGAACGAGAAGCAAATTAAGTTCAGGCTCTTCTAATGCTGTTTGTTGCCTGCCTGAATTTCAGCCAAGGCACTGTTCTGCCTGGGAATGACTCAGTCCTGTATCCCTGTGGTTCACTGCTAGGAGACCCTTCCTCCAGCTGGGGATGGGTTGCACCACGAGGACCACTATGGCAACCTATCCCCTCCAAATCTTCCTGCTCTCTCCTTCCCTCCCTTTGCTGCTTGTTCAATGAGTTTGCCCTGCACGGCGGGTTGAATCTCGAGCAGTAAGGCCACTGCACGGGCTCGCAGCCATGTGCACAGGGGCTGCACGTGGCGCATTTGCTGCACATGTGAGGATGGCTGATGTTCCCAAGACTCTCCTCGTCCCCCCCCATGGAGATGGTCCTTCACTAGCCTGTTGTTTTGAGCAGGGTCTGGTGGTCTCCCCAGTGGGATCCCAGCAGCTCCCACTGATTTCGGATGGGAAGAGCTGGCTCTCAAGCTGAATGGGACCCCTGGGAAGCAGCATTTTGCTTTGTCCTTGGAAGCACGCACAGCAGGGGAATTGTGTTTGGCTTTTCTCCTCTGCCTCAGAAAAAATCTCCGATGTTCCAGTGACCTGCTTATTATGTAGGTCATCATCAGCTGAAAGGAAAAAACAATTTCAGAAGTAGGAGAAATCCAGCAGGGCTCCTCCACTGAGCAGATCTTTCTGCAAAAACACGGGGAGTTGTGGTGGCAGGCAGCCTGGCCTCTCCCCTCTCCACCTGCTCTGCTCAGGATGATGGGGGAGCAAAACTGCAGCTGGAGGGATGTGTGATACCCTGAAAGCAGGCAGACTCCCCAGGATCCAGTGTCTGCTGGGAGACAGGACAGCCCCACTAGAAAAAGGAGTCATGGAATAGGCAGATGCCTCTGGACGCCAATAGTAAAACTGGGACCTGGACCAAAAATCCTCTCTGTGTTGTGCCAGTGCTTTTAGTCTGGGGCTGCTCCTCTTTGCCTGCAGCAGAGCTGACACTTTGTGATGCTCACTGAGAAGAGAGAAAGCCCTTAGAGGGAACTGGAACCTAGGCAAGGGACAAATTGCTGTGTGGCTGGGAGGAGGTTTGGTGAAGTCCAGCTTCACTCATACTTACCTGTGATGCAGTAACTCTTACTACCCCTCGGTATCCTCTTTTCCTTCACAAATCCCCCAAATATCAGCTGGACACCCCTGCGCCCTGGCTACTTCTTCCTTGGGGATGTGTGTTTGTGTGTTTGCTGGTCAGGCAGGGAGGCAGGCAGCTGCAGCCCTTTCCTGTGCAGGAGCACCGATGTGCCTCCCCATCCTACTTGCTCACCGAGGGATTTCTCCTTTCCTTCAAAATGTGTAGGAACGTGATGTGTTTGAGACAGACAGACTTGATAGGGGAGGCTGAAACCACTGAAAGGCCTCACTAGCTATCAGAAAGGTGAAGAGGAGCATGGGGAGGGGGGTGTGCAGTGAGCAGAAGGCTCTGCCCCCTCTGCCTTGGTGTTGGCCAGGTCCCTTCACTGGGTCTCCATCACAGCCATATCTCACCGTGTCCACCCCTGCAAAGCCTGAGTGTTTGAAGCCGCTCCAGCTGCAGGAGGCTCCTGGCACAGAACTTGAAGGTGCAGCTGATCTTTTCCAAGAACATGGTTTCTTGTGAAGCTGCTTTCTTTCACATGTGCCAGCTCCTGCAGCCGTTACACCTCATTTTGTACTGGCATCTGCTGTGGTGTCTAGATAAAACGCACACATTTGTCTGACTGGACTGCCCGTCCTCTTCAGCATCTCGATTTCTGTGGTCTCTAGCTCATGCAGATCTCTCCCCAGACCTCAGTTCCTCTGCCTGGTTGATCCTTACCCAGACCATGGAGGGTTGTCTCTGCCTCCTGAGACACCAACCTGGCAATGCGAAGCAGTGAAGAAACCTCCTCCTCCTATTTTCAGCTCCTCTAAGGACAGCACCAACGTACTTGCTCATCTGTCAGGTGAATCACACTTTCTCCAACTATCTGAGCAGAGTCAACTAACATGCAGCATGCTTCCCCTTGGCTCGGGCAGGCTGCTGTGGCTCTAGGAGAAAGTCTTGAGGACTACTCCTGTTGCTTGTAGCTGTCTCACCCAAGGGTAGGCAGCCCTTGTCTCATCGCACCACGGTAGTGTAGAGAAGTCAAGGTAGGAAGCAGTAGAGCAAAGGCAGCTTCAACAGAATGATATTCTTTCACCCACAGTAAGACATTTCTTGTGCTTTGCATGCCCTCGTGGAGCAGCTCAGGGCACTGACGTGATCTTCTGGTGGACCAAAGACAGCTGGGACATCTTACTCGAGAAGCAGAATTAGCGTATGCTCCTAGCACAAGATCTTTGCAGTTAGGCAGTGATCGGTGCCCTGGAGCTGGGATTGTCACGTCAGCCTGGTGGATCCTTGCACAATGTGGTGGCTGTGCACAATGCAGACAGCTGGAGCTGTCATGTGCTCATGGTGAAAACACGGAGGATAGCTCTTATCTTTGCTTGGAGGAAGGATTTGATTAGAAACTGTCTTATAAATGTGTGGTTATTGAATGCGTTGCTCATTTACTATAAATGAGCCATCTCCATAAACGTGCCAAGAGCATCTGTCCTCAGCAGCCAGGCAGCTGCTCTGAAGGAAGGCAGATGAGTCTCCCTCGTCACAAGCTTTTCCTCATTGAGCTTTTTCTGAATCACTCCCTGCATGGAGCAATTCTCCAACAACATTAAATGCCGCAGCCAGGGTGAGTCAAGCAGATCTTGTCACGGCTGCCTTATTTTTTTCCTCCTTCTGTTTTTATTTTAAATCAAGCTTCAAATCCTCTGTGTCACAGGGTTTGGTGATGCTTCTAGCACAATTGATGGCAACAAGTAGCTACCCAGGAATGGTGTGTGTTGTATGGCAGCTGGGGAGAACCTCCTGTTCCCAACATCTTCAGCCTGTTTGGGGCTTGTTTCCACAAAATTGGAGAACTTAACAGAAGGATGGTAGGGCTGTGAAATAAATCATTTTAGCCATGGTTTAAGTGAGCTTACTTATGTCTCTCCCATTGTGTCCACAAGTTGGTGAGGTCATAAATGCAATGAGTGTCTTAACTCAAGTTCTTGAGTGCGAAGTGAGGCAACCTGGTGTTGTAATGAATGGTGATGCTTTCCTAAGGGGTTAACGGGTTCTACGTCCAGACATAAACCAGTCTCAAAGTGTTGGAGGGCAGGTTGAGATCTGTGCGAGCAGGCTGGGGTTCTTGCCCTTCCTTGGGAAACATCTGGTGCTACTCAGGATAAGGGACAAGGCTATTTGGCCCTTGGACTCAGCTTCTTGTGATGGAGGAGCTGGCAATGCTCTGCGTAGCCTGGGGCTCTGTGCAGCTCTCTGTTGCAAGAGCATATCACTTACTTGCTCATCTTCAGTTAGTTTATCTCAAGATAAGTTGTGATGTTTTTCAATGCAGGTTTTCACCCAAACCACAGGATAACAGTTTAACGGTTGCTGTAGCCCCACGTGTTGCCAAACTGTAGTGACCATTCACTGCCTGCTTGTTCACAAGATATTTCCAGATACCTTCAAACAAAGCAAGCAGGCCACCTTCCCCACCAAGCCTACCTCAAGAAGGGTGACATGGCTTAATTAAAACCAGACAAAGCCATAACGATGGCAACCTCTTGCCGGCCACTGACTTCTCTGTGAGCTCAGCCCAGTGCAGCCACAGCAGCTTGGAGTGGGACCATGCAGGGAAAGTGAAATTTGTTTGTGCCTGTGCAGGAGACCCCCTTGCAGGCTGTTATCAGAGGCTTTGGTACTTGGTGCTGCTGCTTTCTTTAGGGATGTAAATAAATGCTTGCTAGTATGCTTAGTCCAGAACTGGCTGTGCTGGGGGGAATAATTAACTAAAATAACTGGGAGTAGGTAAGGATGAAATCTGAGGACAAATCTGTGCAAGTTTTTTTGTTTGTTTGTTTTTGTTTTTGGAACACTGCATCTTAAAGCAGGGAGCGGCTCATACACTGCTTGCAGCTACACCTCCTTTGTCACCACCTAAAAATCACCACTTTTACTTTGATCTGTGCTAGAGGAAAACAATTCAGCAGGGACCAAAAACCTTGATTTATATCAGCCCATTACCCAAATGTGCCCTCAGGTGGCTGTAGGTGAATCCCGGGCTCAAATTCTTCACTGTCCTTTGTGGCATGGCTTGTGTGGGCCTGCTTCTCTTGGTACCCAGGGCTGCTGCTTCTCTGGAGTTAACCCTGCTGCAGTCAGTCCCATTACACATGACGGTGTTGTCAGACAAACGAGGAGGTGATGACTTCACCTGTGTTATAACCTCTGCCCTGGGTTTTTCCTAGCCCTATCTGTTGTGAGTCACCTTTTATAGACAAATGCGTGCAAACAAATAGCAAAGGCATACAGGGTAATGCCAGTACTTATACTGGTGTTTGGATAGCAGGCTGTGTTTGCAGAGCAGAGAGAGCAGTTGCACAGTCCGTGTGACTGGTTGCTCACTTCTAAGAAAACCAGTCCAGTATCTGTTTATCCGCCTGCTGTACAGCTGTACTCCAATGACCTGACTCTCCATAGTTGCTTTTACTATGTAAGTCTTTTGATTTTCTTCCTGTGTTTGAACACACATCTTTCCACCTCCTCTGCTGCATAAAAAGATTAAATCAAAAGCTGTAAGAGCACCACAGCTGTACAGCTGTGTTTTCTTGGGAATGGGAGGGATGAATAAAAGATATGTTTAACTTGAAAGAATTTAATGAGGTTACCAGTGAATTTTGTTTAAGACTCTTTTCCATGCTCTAAACCCAGAGCAAGCAATGAGTGGTAATATTACTGGCATAGCAGCAACCATGACTCTGCTTGAGGTCCATGTTGGTGCCGCACCACCCTGAACAATGATATTCACCCATGTAAGATCTTACGGTGTGGTTGGCACCAGAAATTCTGCCATATAATTCTGTCATCTGAAGGTGAGATGAGGGTATATCTTTAAGATAGCAAAGAATTGTACCCATAACTGTTGAATAAACATATATAAAGCAGTAAAATCACGCTTTTGCTGTTTGGTTGCACTCGTGATAGCAAGGCAGCCCACTCCAGAGGTGGGGCAGAGATTCTGCCCCAGTGCAGTCCTGAGCTAAGATGGCAGACAAAAGGTAGGTACAGCTGCTTGTTGGGCTAGCAGAGGACAGTTGGACATCTTTGTTTATAATTCAAGTAATCAGTGATGGAAGTTTTTCAAACTCCCCTTCCTTGCGTCGTTTTTACCCATGATATCAATGATTGCGACATCAGCATGACTAATCCCATGCATGGGATTAATATAAGATGTCTGTTTTGTCCGTGGTTGGACTGTTTGTTTGCACAGTGTTGTAATACTTCACAAACAAGAAGCAGAGCAGGCCCAGTGCAGAAATGTCTCCTCTTGTCAGAGACAGTGGCTTGTCTTCTGCTCAGGCTCACCAGAGATGGAAGGAAGAATTAAATGCATGGGACACCTTGAGAAACAAGTATGTAAAATCCCACTGCTCCAGGTGAGGACGCTTTACTTTGTGCAAACAAAATTGAGCTTCAAACACTTGGTAAGAAGCGCAGTGTTATGTCTTGATTCTCAGCTCACTGACTGCAAGAAACGAGTCAGACCAAAGGTTCATCCATCAGACGCTAAAAGATGTCTTGCTGGCGTGTACTATACTCGTGGAAATCCCCTGATAGAGCCCAGGACATGAGAGTGCTGGTGAGCCAGTTCCCCATTGATCTGCCTAACCCTTTTATGAACTTGCTTGTGTTGGCTCTAGAACTTGGCAAGAAGTTAGTTCTGTATCACCTGAAAAAGTACTTCCTTCAATAGATGAGTGTTGTGTGCTGAATGTCTGCTGCATTTTCCTGCCCTCTAAACTCTAGCACAGTGTATCACACTGTGATAAAGCTTGCTGGTCTTTACAGCTCACAGTTTGAAAGGTATAAGGTTTCCTTTTGGCTAAGTATCCAGTCAGTAGCTTGCATTTCAATCATCTTTTGTCATAGTGTAAGTATTTATGGCAACTATGCTTTGCTGGAGAGGTTTTTCCCTGAAGGTCAGGACAGTTGACGATAAAATTGTGTAACCCTTGTGCTTACTGTACATCTGCATTTTCTAATAAATGTTTGCTTACTAAAAAAATACCCTTGGAGTAATTTGACAGAACTAAATGCTGCCAAGCCTAATTGTTCAAGAAGTTGACTTAATCTCTCTGATTATTTGAAGGGTGGTTCAAGTTGGGCCCTTTCCCTCTGCCTTCTGGTTGTGATCCTTTGTGGTGTGCTCGGGTTCGTGACAAGGACGATTCTGCATAACTATGAAAGCAAAAGGCTGGATGTTCTTAGCACGAAGTTCTCCTACACCCTGAAATCAGATGCTGGTGATCTTCAGGAGAGTACAAAATACAGAAGGGTGTGTAATAAAAACAGCAGGAATTGGAAACAATTCGCTGGCACCTTATCTATGATTATTTATAATAGTTTTCAGACACTGTCCACACTTGGCATAGGTACAGACTTCTGTGAATAATGTACCCAGTTTGAACCAGTACCCAGGGCAGGCAGTACCATTCCGTGGAGAACCACGGAAATACCTCATATGGGACAAGTTTCTGTGGGTCACTGCCTCATTTTGCTCTTATGCTTGTACTTGTGCAGGTTCAAAATTGCTTTGAGCTTGAAAAACAGGCAGCAGCCACATAGCTCTTGATCTGGTGTAAATAGGAATGCAGTCGTGTTGGAGGCTGTGAAGCCTGCTCGTGTTAGCTGAGGTCTGGTCCTTCTGTGCTGGGGTGCTCATTAAAGAAATCAAGCAAACCTGAGGAGCAGTTGAGTTGAACTCCCTGTGTTCTCCGGGCTGCTTGGAGCATCCCAAAGCCCAGCACATATTTTCCATTTGGAAAAAATCCACAGGCTGTGGTAGCAGGCTGTGTAGATAAATATCTACTTATTTAGCAGGCTAAGCAAGAGTGTTTGTGCTTGTCTGCCTTTTAGGCTGGCCTGGATTTTGTCATTGTGATCTGCCCTTCCTTCCCAGCTACTTCCTTCTGCACTTCAGTAAAGCTGGATGTGGCGTCACACTGGTGTTTGCCTTTGGAGGAGTAAACAAAACAAAAGGCCAAGAGGCACCTACTTAAAACACATTCCTCTGCTGTGACTGGAAAAAAAAAATCTCTTCTTTAGATATAGGCATCCACTGTTTGCATTGCTCACCCTACTGGCAGGGGTTATGGGCTTTGTCTGCCTCACTTAGTTTGAGTCTAGCCTGTCTAATCTTTCTGCTCTCTCTATTTTTGAGATGCTTGATGTGCTGCCCTTTCCTCCCACAGACCATGAGTTACAGCTGCTTCCCACAGCTCCAGGAGCTGATAAAAAAAAAAAAAAAAAAAAAAAGATCTGGTACAATGGATCAAGGTACAGTGATAGAGAAGAACGCACTTGGTCTTGATAGGGCTTGCTTTATCTGCCAGGCACATTGCAGACCTGACATTGAGCTGAGAGGCAGTGGCAAAGGAATGTGTCTGCTCTCCAAGAGAGAGGGAACCTGACCAAGAGATGCAGGGCTGCTTGGCTTGTAGTGGAAAGGAAATTGCTCTGAGGTGCTGCAGGGGACGGTGACTTCTCCTGCACCTTAGCAGGAGCACGTCTCAAACCGAAGACAGTGACAGCACTGCTCTTTGACTTCTCCATCTTCCTGTGACAACCAGCTCCTGTTTTCCCATCTCTGCTTTCCCAGGAGAAAAAGGAATGAGTCAGTTCCTGAAGGCAGAGTTAGGAGAGGTGGCTGCAATCTCTGGGTCCCGGTGCTCCACCCCGAAGGCTTTGTCCTGCTGGCAGCTACTGCACATTGCTTGCTGTTCCTTGGCTTGTGTAAACACTCGGGGAACTTCAGCCTTGCAGCAAACTTAAATTGCTGAGGAGTTTCTGGATGTGCAGTGAAAGCCAAAAGTTCAATATAGACCCTTTTCAAGGGTTTGAACACGTAAGGAATGGGCTTGTTGGTTGAATCACTGTTGCGCATTGGAGATTTAAATTAATTGAAACTCTCTGCTCCTCTCATTTCCCAGTACTCATACTATTAAAGCTCTATTGCAGTGCAGTCCAGTGGGTTTTGAAGGACCCAGGTGTAGAAATAAAGCGTTCTGTATGGGAAATGTTTGTGCTGCTGCCGGTGAATCTCCCTCTGTTGCCAAGCTCTTAATTTTCTGGCATGATAGTGGCAAGTCTGTTTTTAGCACTGTTTCTGAGCTCAGCTGGTGCTTAGGACAGGCTGCTTCTCTGCATCACTCCTGCTGACATGAAGAGGGTTCATGATACACAAATGCTTGCTGTGATGTGTTTCAACATGGGAAACTTCTCTCCTTGATCGTTAGAAGGGTTTGCATCCCTTTTGCAAGGTTAGTTTGTTACAGGGGAGCTTTTTCAGCTGCAGATCTTGGGGCATATGGGGAGTCCTTGTTCGCAGGTCTTTAGGTTCTGGCCTGAAATAATTTTATCAGCATTGTGCCAGTGCCCAGAGCACTGGGTCAATATAGCCTGTGTCAAAGACATACAGCTGGCTCAGCAAGAGCTGCTGCCAGCTCTTCAAACCCAGGGAGGGTATTTTGGGGCAAGCTTCTTCATGCACCCCCTTCCCCTTCTTGTCTAATATAAGGCCAAACATATTCCTCCTGGTTAAACTCCTCTGAGGCTGGAAAAGTTAAAGCGGGAAGGTCACAACACAGCCAGTCCTCAGGAGAAAGTGCTCTGAAAGGTGGGAGCGCTCCGAAAGGTCGGAGCTTCATCCTGGTATGCTGGGCTCCTCTAAAGGACGATCTGCAGCTCAGAGCGGGGGGAGATGTTGACCTTCCACTAGCTCTTAGGCTTCTCCAGCAGCACAAATATAATCAGTGATGGGGAGACTAGAAATTACTGTGCAGTCCTGCAGTGTTTAGAGGTGGGAGAATTTTGCTTGGTTTAAAAAATAAAAAATAAAAATGCAGCCAAGGCTTTTGAGATATTTCTCCAGTGGATCACAAGCTGGTCAACAACTATATGAAAATAATGCTTTCTGTTGCTTGTGCCAGCTTTCTTATTGCTGTAGCTTGGTTGTCAGGGAAGGGGATCCACTGTACAAATACAACACAAACGTCAAAGGAAGGGAAAACACTGTTCTTATAGTGCTGTGACTTCAATGTTCCTACTTTCCCTTTAGTGGTGATAGCAACACATCCCAGCACAAGCACGTGTTGTTATGGTAGTGCTAAGAGAGGGGAAAGAAGCTGCAGGGGAGATGGTTAGGAGGTTGCTACGGAGTTAATGCTCATTTGAGACAAGGCTGCCATGACCTCCTGCTAATAGATGTTCTGTTGAATCTTTCATTTCAGTATGCAGAGGCAGCAAACGCAACAGATGCTTGGTTTTGTTCTGTGGTCTCCCCTGGTTGTGTTGAACTGTTGTTTCCCTCTATGGTGCGCAGAAAGGAGAGCAAACAGCATCCCTGGGTCCTCTGGAGATGCAAGACCACTGGTGCATAAAGGTTTCCAGCAAGGAGCAGGCTTGTGCTCATCTGTGCTCACCTGATCAAACTCAGTGCTCCCAACAGGAGCTCCTGCAGAAAGCTCGACATCCTCCCACCCTCTGTTAATCTGCATGCTGAGGACTCAGGTGGTGCTGGATGGTGCAGCATTACCCACTCTGGCCAGTCCTGTTGCACCGTCAGGGTCTCTTCAGTGATGGCCCTGTGAGCAGGGAACTCTTTGCCCCAGAGGTCTCCACTACATTCCTGTGCACTCAGCACACCTTTGCCTGGTGCTGAACTCTGTGCTGTCTGGGTTCATGTATTCGGGAGTTCAGCCAAGTCTGAACTCTGTTCACCCCTGTAGGAAACAACAAAGTTCAGCGACTGAAAGCAGCTGCATGTACTTGGTCAGTGACATCAGCAGAGAGACTCCATTTGCTTAGCAAGCACCTAAATTTAAATAAAACAAATGCCTCTGGAGCCAGTGTTTGGGGCTAGCCCGTAATGTGGAGAAGAAAGGTCTTATTCATGCCACAGAAGGGGGAAACCCATGGACAAAAGAGGTGTATGTATCCAGAAGGAGCAGCTCCACATCTGGGGTCACCTATATTAGGAAATATTTTTAAGGTGGTTTTAATTTACATTCATACAACAGATTTGAAGGTCTTACTTTGCCTTAAGATGCTAGAGACAGTGCAAGTGGTCAGGGACAACTTCACAGGTGACCAGAAAGATGCTATGAGATTCTGCCCAGATTCAGCTTGCCAGGATTTCTCACTTCTGAATCTTTCTGCTCCTTTAGGCCAGTTCTGGCAAAAGGCATGTCTGAACTCTATATCTCTTGAATAACTGACCGAAAGCACTGAGACCTTCACACAAAAAGTGACAGTGCATCCTGCTGGCATTCCAGGGTAAGCTGTATCCCTGTGTCAGTAAGTCTCTGTCCCCTTGTCACCCTTTCCTCGTCATTTGAACTAGATGAATGAGCATGATAAGCTCCCCCAACTCAGTCAACCTTTTCTGGTTATTGCTACAGTCAGCTCATATGACCTTCCTCCCTGTTTTCAAGGTTCTGATAACGAGTTTCTAAGGACAGCCTAGTGACCTTTGGCTGAGCTTCCTCTTCAAACTCTGCTGGCTTTTGCTTCATTGTCTAGTTGTAACCCAGCAGCAAAGATCAGTTCTGATACAGACAGAGCCTTCTCCCCTCTCCTTCCCCCACTTAACCTTCACAGGCCAAATCTCTCCCAGTTTGCTTGAGCAAATTTGCAAATGGGACAGTGAGAGATTTACTTGAGGTAAAGGTTTTGTCCCACTGCCATTTTTCTTAATTCCCTAAGGAAGGAAGGTAATCAGAAAGGCAGATGGGAGGGAAAAACAAACAAACAAACAAACAAAACAAAACAAAAAAACCAACTATGGGCTATGAACAAATGGGTTTGGCACAGATGTGAGGATGAATTCATTAGAAGGAGAGAAAATCACAAGCAATATCTACCCACGGAAGCAATGGGACCATCACTGTCAGCTGAGCTTCCCACCTTGGTAGGCCGAATCTCTTCTGGGGTGTCAAAGCTGTCTGGAGCTGCCTCCTTTCAAAACAGCAATGAGGGAAGTATGCACAGCAAGTCTCAACTACGTTGATCTTTACCTGTGATTTTTTGGTTCCTTGAAGCTGCTTGTTTAGGCTGCTTAAATCTCTGCTGTGGTCTCTGCATGGAAAGTGGCAATAATGGTGCATCTGTCCCATCCCAGCTGCTTGGGTTGACACCCTCCAAAGTATTGCAGGGTTGGTTGCTTGAACCCCTGTGTCCATCTTCAAGGTGTATTGGGATGGGACACAAAACAGCCGTGGAAGACCCATACTGTGGTCAGGAAGACAGGATGACCTTGGCTCTGAGAGTGCTGCTAGTGACCAGGTGGCCTGGGAGCAGTTGCTGGTTCCACCTTAGATAGTATGCATTGCCTTGACCAACTCCACTTCTCTTTGTGCCTCCTCTTTACACTGCAAATATTTCTCCGCATCACTGATCTCATTCAGAACTTCAGCTTTTGCATAAAAAAATGGTTTCACCATGGCTGTCTAAAGCCCAGCACTATCCCCCAGTTGGCATATTCTTAATGATGCAAAAGTATGAGCAGAGACTGGCATGTTCAGAATTTTAAGTATTAGTAGAACACGTGAAAAGAGGGGTTTGCAATACTGAAGGTAAACATTCAGTTTAGTTGCTAAACTTGGACCCACTCTAGCGAGAAGTTCAGTGCTTTCTGAACTGGGATTGAAGTCAAAGGTTAGCTGTAATTTCAACCCAACACGGTTGCCTGTTGCCTTGGATACAACCACTCGTAAACTGTGCTGCCAGCGCAGGGCTCTTGGTCACTGTGATAGAGGTAGCAGGTCCTGGGGCTTCTGGTCTGATGCCAATTCACGGTCACACAAACCACCCCCAGGGAATTACCATATAATGGTGAGAAAGGAAAGTGGAATTGGAAAGGGTCTGGAACTTGTTTCTGTCCCTTGTATTTACACCCCTGGCTTCCTCATTTTTAAGCCCAAAAGCTGTTCCTTTCAGGAGCAGCTGCAGCTCTGTCCTGATTCTGCCTACCACATGTGGACTGTGAGCTGCCAGAGCCTTGTCTCAGGTACATGTCAGAGGTGGAGGGGCTGCAGAAGAGTCAGAGATTAGGTATGTGGGAGTAGACTTCAGTGCTTCTCTGAGCCACTGTAGCCATACTTGATTTTTAACACATGCCACATGGGAACTCAGCCCAGGAAGAAAATCTCATGCCTACCTTCCTTTGAACCTCATGCTTTGGTTTCTTAGCCCATCTTAGATTGCCACCCAAGGAAGAGAGGCCTTAAAAGGTGTTTGGGCCTACTTATTGGAGGCAATGATCTGAAAATGGCATTGCTTCCATTTACCTGTTCATACAGCACCTGCATGTCTCAGTGCCCACAGGAGGACTTTTTCTTACTATGGGCTCCTGTTGGTGTTACTGCTAATCAGCCAAGCATGTTTCCCTAGAAAATGCTTCCAGTTATATATATATACACACAATATATAACATATAACAACATATATATTTGTGATATAATAGTGGGGGAGAAAGGCTCTTTAGCTTCAAGAAAAGCAGGAGGATTTGATTTCTATGAACGTTGTATTCCTAAATTTCTCCAATGATAGGTTTTGAGTGGCCTTGATGGATTATTTGGTCAGCTGTTCCACCTCCGTCGCACTACAGACACTATGGGACACGTCCTCGTTACAGCATTTGTGGGATTAACAGCCTCGTGGACAGCCAGCCCCCTTCAGACAGAAGCTCACTGAGGGAGGACAATGCAATCGGGTAATGTGAGATATTTATTGTCTGAAACTCAAGACCTAGTCTCGGTCTGATGCCTTCCATGGTAAATACCCACGCCTGCTATCCCAGAAGGGGAGGAAATTACGAGAGGAAAGGCTGAGTTTGTGGGATGTGGTGGTAAGGCAGAGGATGAAGACGCGGACCGCAGTCGCCACCTTGTGACTGCTTGGGCCAGTTCCCAGTTGCTGCAGATAATGGAAACGACACTGAGCCTTATTTTTAGAGTTAAAAGCCTCATTTTAGGTTCCAAAGCCCCCAGTTGGAGGATCTCAATGAGGGACTCATGTTTAGGACCAAAAGCCTTAAACCCTCCTTTCTACTGACCTAAGCCTCATTCTACAGGCAAGGCCTGAATTTTAGTGTGAAAAGACTCATTTTAGAGTCCAAACACCCATTTTTAGGTCTCAAAGCATCATTTTAGGTTCCAATGCCAAAGCCTCCTTATAAAATCCAAACACACCTTTTTAGTGTCTGAAACCTCATTTTTAGTGCTGAAAACCTCTATTTCATGTTCAAAGAATAATTCTTAGAGCTCCAACACCCGATTTTTAGGGACCAAAGCTTTACTTCAATTGTCCAGCCCCCTTTTTGACAGTCCAAACCCTCATTTTCAGGGACCAGAACCTCCATTTGGGATACAAAGCCTTCTTTTTATCACCTAAACCCCCATATTTTGGGGCCCATGGTCTCATTTTGGGGGCCCAAAGCCTTATCTTAAGGTGCAAATCCTCCTTTTCAGAGTTCAAACCTTATTTGAAAGTACAAACCCTCATTTTTAGTGCCCAAAACCTCATTTCAGGGGACAAGGCTTGAATCAGCAACTTTACCTGCACTTTCCTTGCATTCACTTGTTGACCCTGACACTCCTATACAATTTGACATAATATCTCCAGCTGGTGAAGATCTGCCTGATCAAGCAAAATCTTCAGGGCAGGCAGGCAATGTAGAGAGAAGGAAAAAAAATCCCAAAATAAATATTAATTGATAATAATACAAATTGATATTGTATTTTCATCTGCACCTTCTTATTTAACACCAGTTTTAGAGTGCTTAGCTATATTACATTAACAATGTATTATTAGACGAGTTAAAGTAAGAGACTGTTTTTATTCTTTTGAAAAAAAAAAAAAGTACAGAAAGGCAACAAATGCATCTTTTCTTTTCTCTCTCTCTTTTTTTTTTTTTTTTTTTTTTTGTTTGTTTGTTTGTTTTTGTTTTTTTTTGTGCCTAAGTACAGGCTTACAGATAGTTGCACGGCAGCCAGTTTCTCTCTGGAAACTGATCTAGTTTGTGTTTCTTTCTCTTATGGTCTTTGTTTTTTGCACTATTTCTGCTTTCTGTCAATCAAATAACATGGCAACACAGCTCAAGGTTATTGTGTCTTCCTTCAGTACATGCTGAAGACGAATTAAGTGTGAAACAGCTCAGGAAGAATGTGATTAGTGGTATCCAGTTTCTAGAATCTAGTCACCAAGCTGTCAGAGTAAGATTAGTTGCAATAGCCACCGCTCCACGGGGAAGATGGATAATAGATTAGCAATCTCACTAGAAAGTACTGCTGACAGAGAATTGACATATTTTTTCTTGACCCCTACCATTAATGTCTTAGACTTAAGCATGTAACTATGAGGAGGAAATTAGGAGAAAAAGATGGGACATAACTGTTAAGGAATTTTTCAGATTTTACTATTTATGATTGGAATTACTTCATTTTTAGCTCAGGCTTTCCCATCTATTGCCATTAAATCTAGTTTTCTAAAACAGTGTATGAGTGAATTGCATTTCACTTGCAGTGGATGAGTCTTCTCCCATAACCACTGAAAAGAAGAGAAATTAGTGAGGAGAGTAGAGCTTAACAAAAACAATGAGATAACATGAATGAAATCAGAATTTTTTTGCTTGTTCAGTAGACTTTTGCTGGTATAAAATGAGTAAAAAGACAAAAATGCATCCAGGAGAGTGATGCAAGCTGCAGGAGCAAATGGCAAGTCAAGAAAGATCAGGACATTAAAGTAGAACAGAACTAATTCATTGAAAAATATTTTTGTTAATTAAAAAACAAAATGCTTAATATTGACTTTGAGAGTACAATTTTTAACATAAACACCTCAAGTTCTTGAAGCTACAGGGGTAGAATTTCACTGCCTATTATTGCAAGTAAATTACCAATTGGTTTCCATTCCCATAATTTATTTCTCCTGATTAATACTTTCTGTTACTTTTTAATTATGGACTGAACTTCCAGGCACTTTCAGCTGAAGCTGTAGTTTGCTTCATGTGAACCTGATATTATTTCAGAAACTATTTTTTCAAGTACACAATTTTAAAAGGATGTTGCATAGGTCAGCAGTGTTTTTTTAGGACTAAGTTATGTTGCTAATTCCAGCCTAATGATTACTGACTTTTTTTTTTCCCTTGGGTAAGGGATATTAAGTTTATTACACTATGTAGACCATGCAAGTCTTCCTGTCAGTTGTTTCAAGCTACATATGTCCGTTATGTAATGTCGTGAATATCAAAACACATAAGAAACATGGGCAAACTATGGAAATGGATTTTATTGCATTACAGATAATACCTAGCACTCCCTCTATGGCCAGGACTGTATTTCTTGAAATCTAAACTAGAGGATAAGTTAATGGTCATATGAAACTTAGCCACACAGAACTGGTAAGAAGTGTGTTGTATTAGCTAAGGTGGTTTTGATAGTCTATTATTTCCTTATTCTTTTTAGCTTTTAAACTATATCAAGACAACTTACTATCTAACAGTCAGTAATGTTTAGGAGTTCAGAAATATTTCGCTTCTATAATCCAGTCAAATTTCATCTCTATATGGATGTGAACCCACAGCTAAAAAAACTAATACTGCCAAACCATTTATAAAGACGTAATTGATGTACATTGATATAAAGAAACAAAACTGACTATGCATATGTTTAAGGTAAATTCTGATGAATTACAGTTGCACAGAATGTAGGAGAAGCCACTGGAGGAAGTTTTGTTACTCTCTTATTATTTCAGAATTCACAAAGAGAATGAAAATCTGCCTCTGCTTTCTGAGTTTAGTTGAGATAACATCTAGTCTAACAGCAAGAGATTATATTTTATATTCTTTCCTTTGCTCTATTTTATAAAATTTCTTGCAAGTCAGTCAGTCTCCAAGGCTTTTTTTTTTTTTCACCCAGGCACTAAGTTTGTTCTTTTTTTTGTCCTCCCACAGTGGTATCTAAGTTATTATGACAAGAATAAGTTGTCGTGTCATTGTGAATGCACTTGTATCCCTAATGAAGTCTATATTGCATGCCAAAGATTTTGTACAATCTTTCAGGTCATTTTTATAATACAGTGGAGTGGTCAAATTCTTACGATGATGTTCTGGATTGGTCCTGTTCTACTGAAGTGTAAGTGATTTTTGCAGTGTTTGAGACTTAGACGTTTTTTCCCTGAATAGCTGTATTAAAACCTCCACTAGTATGCTTAATTCAGCTTTGATTGTTCTGTTTTAATCTTGGAAACATGAATAGTAAATTACGTATTATGCCAGAGCTTCAGTCAGCATTTTGTAGATTAAATAAAAGCTTAAGTATAGTAACTTTCAGGGGGGAATTTATACTGATGTGAAAGCAGCTTGCTTCTTTCATAATAATGACTATGAGGAAGCACCATTATTGGTGACAGGATGCATTCCTTCCCACTAAATGAAGTTTTAATGTGCAGTTGAATCCCTCTGTTGTCAAACCATATCTTAATTCCTTTAACTTTAATCGTATTAGCCAGTTATACTCAGAGGAAGTTGCTGTACTTGGGAACGCTGATAACTTCTGCAACAAAGACTGAACGTTAGAAGAAAATCCTTACTCTCTTAGCTGGCTGTTTTAGTGCACACGTTGCTCTAGTTACCTGACAACGTGTAGCACTCTGTACAGTGCTGTCATTATGGTAATGATCAGAATTCATGTGTACAGAAGCTATACCAGCACAACTATTAACATGGGTACTTACATATTTTCACTGGCCTCATTAGTTTTCTTAATTACATGACAGACACCATGCAAAAAGCAAGGGGTCATAACTACATTATGGTTAAATTTGTATTTTATAAGATCTGTAGAGTTTTCTGGAGAAAATCAGACTTTTGAATTATGTAACTTTATGTGAATACAGATACGTGTATAATGAGAAAATCTATGCTTACCTGATAATGACGGAATAAATAAATACTATTAATACCACCTGATGATTTATTTAATTTTTTTTAAATACACAGACTGGCATCAGTACTATTTTTAGAAAGAATAAGCATGGCGTGGGTCTGAGTGCATCATGTAAGACTTAGACAACAGTGGTGGTTGCTCTCAGGTAAATGCTTCCTAAGATTAAGCTGCAACTATTCCAAGAGCAACTCCAAAAAAAATGCAAGCATGTCTTGGGGCAGCACTGTGAAAGGAAGCTAGTTCTGTATGAGAGCTACGTCTCATACATACTGGATGAGACATGTCAATACCTGAGACTGAGATGCAGAACTAACCTGTTTCAGAAGTACTGTTGCCTTGTTGAAACACTGGTGTTTCACACTAGCTACTGTAATAAGCAGGCATCTGTAGCTGTTAATCCCAGCTTAATGCTTAGGAAGTGGGATCATGTCACTGGGTGAAAAAAACGGAATCTAGTTATGCTGCTTTCTAGAACTTTGCTGTAGGTCTTCATAAATAAAACCTCTACTTCATGGCAAGAGAAAGTAAGGTACAAGATTTAAAAACAATTATGTCCCTTCCTGGTTTTAGTTAACTTCATGGCCTTCAACCAAACCCTGAGTTTAACCTTGCAGTTGGAGGTAGCATTACATGTTATGACAGCCTTTAGCCTAGCAATAATGAAAGGTTTACAGCCATACCTGTGATTTTAACAGTTGTTTAAATTTTCACACTAAGCATTTAAAGCAGGATAGCCATAACTTTCAGATATTTTATACTTCACTGTATTCATACAGAATGGGATCACCAATACTTACAGTTTGAGGTTGTCCCCATTTTCATCAAGGGTAAGGGAGGGAATGCTGAAACTTCATATTCCTTAATATACATATGAGATAAAAATCCACAAAGGAAAAAGAGATGCATAAGGTAGTCTTACCCACTTCAACATTCCCTCCAAATTATAGAGCTAATAATTAAGTGCAGTTGAGGTTGGAGGATCCTAGGAAGTTTTTCTGTCCATAAAGATCATACTCCTTGTATAGTATGTAGTCTTTCAGGCAGTTTGGCAGTGGAAGGAAGGTCATGAAGACAGGACAACGGAGACGCAACCGACCCATGCATTCCCGTATCTTCAGACGACAAAGGTGCTTTAGAGAGCGAGGGTTTGCTAGAAATAAGAAGGTGAGATTGATAAGTTATTTATTCACTTCTGTGCAATTATTTTCCTACACCTTTCAAAAAACTTTGCTCCAGATTTTGCCATATGTTCTTTCTGTGAATTGATGGATAAAAATCAATGTGATGATGACTGGACCTGTCAGGATCTAGCCTTTTATCTCAGCCCATGCCTCTCTCAGTTATATTTACAAGCATTGTCAGCTAAAGCAACAGACTGTGCTTCTGTCAAGTTAGCTAAATGTATGGTAATGGAGTACAAGTAGTCTAAGTCAAGCAAACTTACTTTAACCCCAAATAGTTGCTCAATGTTCTCTGCCAACCTGAAGAAGCTACTAGAAGTAGAATTTTGACTTACTCCTTTTTAATCTGTGTACAAATGAAAAAGACAGAGTTGATCTAGACTGGAATTCCAATCACTCAGTTAAAGACAGTAATTTATTAGTTATTCCATCACCTTAAAAGGGGGGAAGAGCTTTTCTCCCCTTAAAGAGGATTGTGTTGTCTACCTTGTAATTGAAGTTCCCCGGTACTCTGCATGAACTGTGCAGTCTGTCAGACTTCTGAAAGAGACTTAATTTAAATGCTACACAGACTGAGTTCTGTTGCAGGGATACCTTATTGTCAAAACATAACTTTTGTCCCAACAAGGATCAAGAATAAATGAAAATAACGCCAACACCAAAGGTCCCAATCCCAGAACAACTTGTGTGCCATTTCACATCTAAATATCAGATACTTACTTAAAATTGATTTGATGTCTGCCCATAGTTCCTGTTCTTTGAGAACTGCTTCTAGCTTCCAGCAGATGTTAACGTGATCGACATAATCTAACATTATTCTCACCACTTTCCCACTAAGATGCTTCAGCCATGACAAGGTTATCACTTCACAGAACTGAGGGGAAAAAAACATTTAATAAGAAAACATTCAATATCCCTGTAAATTACTTCCCCCCCTGCAGGAGAAGAACAATTATTTAATGTAAGCAGAATGCTAGGAAGAGCAAGTGTTCAGTCTGTTAGAGGAGCTTTAGAGGTTGTCACAGCTTGTGTTAAGCCTCACTAGTACAGTCTGAAAATCTGAGAGACTTATTCTGTACTAGATCGAAAAAGGAACTTAAACAGCTGCATATTTGGTAACTAAGTGATTAAACAGAAGTGCTACCATTCCCTAAGAGAAACGCCAAACCCTCAGTTGGGAATTTAAACTTATGGACAGTGCTGGTGCTGGAGGAGACCTGTGTCCCAACATGCTGAAGAGGGAACCTGCCAGCCTGGTGCATGATGCACCCCTTTATCTTGGGAGCAGAGGGGCAGGTGCTGATCTCTTCTTTCTGGTGACCAGAGATAGGACCCGAGGAAAGAGTCTAAGGTGCAACAGGGGATGGATTCAGGCTGGGTATCAGGAAAAGGGTGGTTGGGCACTGGAACAAGCTCCCTAGGGCATGGCCCCAAGCCTGTCGGAGCTCAGGAAGTGACAATGCTCTCAGACACATGGCCTGATTTTGGTGGTGCTTTAGGGACCCAGGAGCTGGACTCGATGACCCTGGCGGGACCCTTTCAGCTCGGGGTATTCTATGACTTTATGACCTTCAGGTTAAATAAAGATTTTTTACATTCAAATTGACTTTACAAAAAAAATACAGTAACTCTGATGGGTGTCTCTAGGAACCTGTTTAGGTCAATCCAGGTTTGTTAATTTTTGCTCAGTGTTTATCATGCCAGATTAAGGGGGTTCCTACAACAGGCTTTTACTATGCCCTACGTGATATCTACCATCAGCTATGTGATACAAGACAACCCAGAGAGCCAGCCTACAAGTCCCTGCTTTCACAGCATGGACAAGAGTGCCTTGGAGAACAAATTCTGTACTTATCAACATCATATAATTAGCTGTGTTTTCACAGTTCTATAACATTGTTTATGATAGATGTTGCCATGAGGCAACATCCATGACAGCAAACTATCTAATTTTAAAACCTTTATGTGTAAACTGCCTTACTGTTCCAACATTCGCTTTTCCGACAGATCACATTCATAAGTACATTTTCACATAGTTGTATGAAGGATACTGGCAGTAAAACGGATACTGGCAGTAAAACACCAACACATGAAGCCACGTTATACACTTACCATTGTATCTTTGATAACAGTAGAAGTCCATCCATCAGTCACATACTGCGAATGGGAAGTATTTCCTCGAGGGCAGTCAAAGCAGCGGTGCACATCATAGCCGTAGTTCATCAGCATTCTCAACATGACTTCATCTTTCAGAGCATACTGTAGAGCTGATGGGAAATGTGTTGTATTCACTCTGCAGAAGTAATTGACATTAGCCCCATGTCGAAGCAGTAGGTTCATCAACTCATAGTTGCCCATTCTCAAGGCTATTTGCAGACAGTTGATGGGATCTTGGTTTGGCAAGGCTCCAGCATTCAGCAGAAGCTGTGCTGAACAGATATCCCCATTTGAAACAGCAAAGTATAACGCTGATTTCCTGCGGTCATCGTAGCCTTTGCGAATTCTTTGATCCAACATAAAATTGGCATCAAACCCAGATTTGAGAAGAAACTCGAGGCACTGAGGATGAGCTCCTGCTGCTGCTGAGTGAATCGGACTTATTCCACTTTCTTTAATGGCATCAAAATTAGTAACTGGAACTAAATTCTTTAAGGCACTGAAGAAGATAAAAAAAAAGAGAGAGAATCTTGGAATCTGAAGCGCACTGATTCACCTACCTCAATCTTTGTGTTCCTGGGCTTCAAAATTTATCCCGACTGTATTCAATGTCTTAATTAAGAAATCAGTACCATGGCATGCTGTACCTCTGCATTAACTTTAATTGCTAAGAATTTAATAGTTAGCCAGCAATGGATACTATGACTTTACACCAGCTTCTCACAAAATTGTATACTATTACTCATGGACAGCTCCAGTCCTTGCTAGAAGAATAGTTGTTCCATCTCAAATAAAAGCTTTCTGTGAATGTTGAGAGTAATATGGCTAGAATTTTTTTCTACAAAACTACAGATTCACCACCTGCTTTGAATATGGCAGAATTACCAAAACTGATATTTTTGATGTCATTTTTAGTTGGCTTTTAAGTATATTAACTTACAGAAAGTGTCCTCTATATGCGGCTCTGTGGATTGGCAAATGACCTGAGTGCTTTGGTACATTGGCATCAGCCCCGTATTCTAGCAAAAGGCTCAGGGAATCGGGATTTCCTCCTCCTGCTGCTTCAAATAATACAGAAGAACAGTCCATTGCCTGTGAAAGAACATCAGCACCTGAAAAGAAGCATCGAGGATTTTCACAGTATTCACTGTAAATTTTCAGCAATAATTAGTATCTCCAACCCTTCTCCTCCAGTGACAAGATATTGTGAATTCTATTCTTCACCACATAAAACCATTATGCCCTAAGTTTCTATGTTGAATCCTTGATTTTAAAAGTGATTATGTAATCTGGAAACAGGAAGGTCCAAATTACTTTGAACTCTATAACACAATAAGATTTGATAGGAGAGCATTAGGCAAGCAAGAGGCTTAGTTCTTATTCATAAAAATAATTGTTTTTTGGCTTACACACAACGAATTTCTGCTCTCCTTTACAAAGACCTAACAGATATAACAGGAAATGTAAGAGAATCCAGTATCAAAACAGGACATACAATCTAGTCCAGTGCTGCTGAGCATCACATATAAATTCCCACCACAAAAGTCAGTCAGGCTTTCCCTCAGGTTAGCTGTCTACCTGAGAAAACAATATTGCATATTAAATAAAAATTACGACTACTCACAAAAACACTAACGGATGGCTTGAATATAACAAAAAGTGTAGTCTCTATTAGACGTTAACTAAATCACAACAATCCTTGGGGCACAGATAGCATTTTATTTGCTTTAGTAATGAAAGTTACTTTTGCTATTAACTCTAAAGGCATGTCTCACAATGACTGGTTATAATCCAATCACAGAGCTTTGCAAAGACCAATAAAATGTGTGTAACTAGGATAGCTATTTTAGAGGTAACATATATAGACGTCTTATAACATGAAATTTAGGTACTAAGAATTCTTCAGGCATACCTCAATCCATGTGATTTGGGATTTAAAAGTTTCAAATAATGTAAGACAATTTAGTAATCACCCCAAAATGCAAACAAAACTCTCCTGCAATGTATCAGTTTTGCAAAGCACTCACTGACGACTATAGCTGGCTGTAGAAAAGTAATCTCTCAAAATATATATTGTATATTTTTTTCTGTTATCATCACAGACTGTATAATCGATAACATAACAATCCTTTTATTTCCTTTCACTTCCATAAGTGAAAGAGGATTCATTTTGTTCCATTTGAATTTTAAACATTTCATATAACATGTGTAGCTTACAATTCCTACTCACTGGAACAACAGTGAGCCTATGTTACTAAATGAATCTACTGCATTTTAAAACAGGTCCACTGATCAGCTGAGGTTGGAAAAGACCTCTGGAGACTGTCCAGTCCAACCCTGTGCTCAAGCAGCGTCAGCTACACCAGACTGTCCAGGTCTGTGCTTGGCTTTAAGGATTTCCAAGCATTTCCTAGGTTTCAGTTGTCCATTGCCTCCTGTCCTTAATGGGCACCACAGAGAAGAAGCTGGGTTTGTCTTTTTTACAACCTCCCCTCAGATATTTATGACACTGGCAAGATTCCTCTGCCCTGAGCCTTCATTTCCCATAACATCCTGTATAATCAAGTCTCACCTTTTTGCAATAAGAGTTCCATGATTTCTGTGTGTCCAGCTTGTGCAGCCAGTGCAAGAGGTGTGAGCCCATATCCACTGCGAGGGTCAGGATCTGCTCCAGAATGAAGCAGAAGCTTCACCAGATCCTTTCTGCCTAGTCTGGCTGCTTCATGCAAAGCAGTCCTCTTGTGGACACACTGCAAATTTACTTTTGCTCCAGAATTTATCAACAAGGTGGCAATCTCATATGAATTGTATTTAATTGCTGTAAGATTAAAAAACAACAAAAAAAAGCCATTAGCCAGACTATTAGCCCACACTGTTCCATGTGGCATGGCTTCTGTTAGGTGGCAGCCCAGGAATGCTCAAACAGTTCCCACACTGCTATTTATACAAGAAGCAACGTCACTATTTATACTGCAAGAAATGCCAAGCTACACTGAAAGGTTTAACTTTTCACCACGTTTGTTCTTCATTTCCAGGATTAAAAACTACACAATGGAATAATTTTACAGTAATCTCTTTTCCTCTCTCTACTCATCTGTTGCGTTTGCTCTTGTAATAGAATGCAAGGTTTCCTGCCACTAGATGGAGATCATATATGTGGGCTTACTGCAGTCAGAAGCCAGCCTGCTATAGTTAAATTTCACAGGCAGTTACCATAATGCAAAAAAGTTTACATTGACTCTGCCTTATACCTTCTCATCTTAATAAGCCTCAGCTATCAAGACAGCAAGGATCTTTTAAGAGTGATTTGCACTGGTTCCAGAAAATGGAATTAATAGGCAACATCTTCCTCTCCTCTCTGATCTTCCTGGCTGTGCAGGACTGAATAGTATGCCATAGCTACCTGAAATAGTGTTGACAGCACACTGTAACCCGTGATATTCCATTATCTGTAACCTGCATGGCTGCTTTAGGTAAATCTCGTACATCCCCTTCTTGGGGGATGATGCACTTTACTATAGTGCACTTTAAAGTATCTAGGAATATTCTGTATCTTTTCTAAATGGGTAGACAGAGATAGAAAATAGGTCACCTGGAGCTCCTTGCACTAGGTCAGACACTGGGGAAATACTTCTAGCCTCTCCTAGCTCTGTGCTTCCCACACTCCAATAGACCAGTAAGGACAATAATTAATAAATAATGCTAAAAACCTTGTAGTGACAGTTCCTAACTTGGAATGTAGGCTCTGTAAGCTCATTTAAAGCCTTAGATCTTCTAAGAAAAACAATCAAACACATTAAGTACTGAGATTAACATTTTTTGCTCCTTACAGCAAAATATTTTAGATGCTACACAAGTCAAAGAAAGCAAATTGCAACCTAAAACATGTAACTATAATCTCACTTAGTTCCCTCATTTCTTCCCCCCAAACAAGATATTCACCTACAACTAAAGGAGAATCTCCCTCTTCATTCTTAACATTGGGATTGCAGCCATTGAACAGGAGAAAGCGGACATTGTCTACAAAGCAATTTCTTACTGCCACCAAGAGAGGTGTTTCCCCTTTTAGTGTGGTCTGTTCCCACGTAGCAGCACGGGAGGCTGAAATACAGAAAAGCAGAACACGTCTGAAGCTGAATCCTTCAACAGACCTGGCTTTGTAATACTTTTTAGTGGAAAACCAGGAGGACTCCATACCTTTGAATGTTATTTCAAGGATGTTCATATTTAGCTGTGATGCAGCTTCATGCACAGGAAGCCAGCCTTGCTGATCTGCCTCCTCAAAAGCAGAACTATGGCTCACCAGCTTCTTCAGGACCTCTTCTTGGCCTGTGATATTTTGAGACAGACACATATTTGATTACTCATCATAAAACAAAATTAATGCAACTAATATATTGAGTGCTATTTATCCCTGTGTATCAAGAATCCAAAAAATATATATATTTTTAGAAAGCAATTTTTAATCTAGGGGTTGTTTACATGAAAAACTGCACATTAGCTGATCAAACACATAAAATGTAGGCATTGCTCAACAATGCAGTACTAAAGTGATTCCTAGGGCATAGGCTTAGTGCAGTGTATTTGTACTTAACTGTCCGAATTGCTGCAATTATCATTCCACGTTCTTTACTGGCAACAAACTGGAAACTGCATAAACACAATAAAAATAAAGTGCTATAATTAATGAGAAGTTCAGGATATAATTATACCTTCACTTAACATACTCAAGACTAGACCACATTATATTTCTTTGAGTTACGTAGGTTTTGTTAGACTTTAACACATTTAAATGCATTTTTGTTGGTCTGCCTGTGCCACTAGAAATATTGGGTTTGCACCCAAAGACCACACCAACCTATTTTTTGTATCACATCCTAATCTACCTTAGTGAAGCCTTGTACTCATCTAGATATTAGATGAAACATCACCTGACAGCTTCATACATTCCATATTTTTGAGGAAACACATTTACTTTTCCAGGGAGAACTCGGAACAAGTGGTTTCTAGTATCCATGACAGAAGGCCAGGTACATAACAATGCCAATAAAACACAGAAAACAGAAGTAATAACTCATTACCTTTCATCCTCTGTTGCATTGGCACTTGTTTCATTTTTATGCATATCTTGTAAGCTTTCCTGAATAGCTTGCTGGGTAGGGATTTCATCATCAGAATTATCATCAGATATATATATAGCATTATACATGGCCAATCAGCACAACTTGGATCACCTTTTTGTAGGAAAACTCTGCTTTTTAACTGGACACAGATGTTAAGTCTTCAGGTTATGTCTGGAGTAATAGAAACAGCAATTGTTTTTAAACAATCAAGAGAAACAAAGCATTGCCTAAAATAAATGAATCAGAACTCCTCCTTCTCAAGCTACCGTCTTCTCCCAAGTATTTAGTCTGGAACACTGCAAAGAGAGCTGTTCTACTCTAGAACAGAATAAAGGTCTTCTAAGTCCAATAGCATGTGCTAGCTTTTATCTCTATTCCACAGACTGAACATACAGAAGAGGTACTTCATCTGGCATTACTACTAGGAAGAATAAAATAAGTAAAATACAGTTTTCAGATAGTTTAAATACTCCTTCCCTCTTAAATCTTTCAGAAACTCAAATACCACAATCACGCTCTGATGCTTCCTTAGTAGGAAAGCAGATCTGCAATAAAATTTGGGATGTTTTTTGTTTTGTTCACAGAGGGCCTGGTAGTGAAAAGTAGCTGAAAGACACGAGATTTGTTAGTAATACCTTTTGGTCAACGTGTTTCAACAAAGATATCATTAGAGCCATATCTTGTAGTCAGAAAAAATATTGCAAATTTGTGCTAACATCATGTACTTCAGTCTTTCAACTGAAACAACATCATACTCCATGGCTGAAAAAAAGACCAAACTTATCACCTTATGTACATAAACTGCAGCTATTTGGCAGAGAGAAACCAAGTGTGCATTCTTTGTTAATGCATACCTGTACTTGCCTAACAGTTGTAAGGGATATATATAAAAATATTCTAACAATATAAATTCAAATATATGCAAAAATCAAAAAAACACTGGTGTAATCATAATGGAGTTAAAAATAAATAGCTTAAAAACATCACTACAGTTAAAAGAAAAGAAAAAGAAAATGTTTACCAAATTGGAAGGATTCCATTAAGAATATTTTTAGGAATCTTAAGATTATAATACAAACAATGTAGCACAAAAAACCCATTTATACTATATAAGTCTAAATGTTCAAATAAAAAAATATTAGAAAATCTTTACACTCAAATCAGTCATTAAATATTACGTGTGTAGATGTACACTTCTTTATATGCATAATCTGCAGCACTATTCGTTTGTATATTTGGCTATGTTACTATAGATTAAAATCAAAGATGTTCTGTTAGACTCTAACCTTTCATCGATTTTACCTCATCAAAACTTGCACTTCTGTCTTTCAAGAGAGTTGACCTGAAAACAAAACAAAACACTAAAAATACAGGGCAAAATAAAATAAAATGAGCAAATAAAAATGAAGGTAAATAAATAAATGAGAAAATGAATAAGCACAGCAAAATGAAGAAATGTCAATACAACACTGGAAAAATTTCAGAAATGTCTTAAAGTTGAACAGCAGTAATTCACAGCAAACCTGCATCATTTCATTTCTTACGTGATCCACCTAACGTGTGATTGCAAGGCCTTGCTCTGTAATTGAATATGTATCAAGGAAGAGAAATTTAGTAAGAAAACATGCATACAAGTATCTATTAGCATTCGATTACACCTACAGTAGTACAATGTGAACATAAACACCTTTTTAAAAAGTACTAATTTTCCTAGGAATTGAGAAAATGCAGTTTTTCCTCACCTTGTGGAAGACTTCACACTTTGAAGAAGTGATTATTAAGTTGAAAGCAATATTTGCAGGATAGAAACTGATCTCAGTGGAGTTTGTGTCCGTTAATAGCTCACTATAAATAACCTATCATAAGATACTCTGGGACTTTCTCCACGTTTCTTTCATACAGGTTAGTTACATTTCATAACCTGACCTGACAAATGGTGTCAGCAAAAGAAGAAATTTGAAGTTCTGTTTATTTACAAAATACTCTTGTTTAAGTTTTTGGAATGAGAAGCTGAGAACTGCAAGTAGTAAGTACTACCTTAAAGAGAGAAAAAAAATCATTAGTACTTCACAAGGGTTCACTACAGATACTGGCAGGAGCTTGTTTAAAAATGGGTAAGACAACACATAAAGAAAATAATACAAGCAATAAAAGTAAGTATAAACTATTAAATAAAATAAAGAGATGACCCTAATAAAATTACTATGCATTTCTGATTGCCTAATCACAATTTACATATAAATATTAATAGAAACGGAAAAGCAAACAAAAGATAATATAGAGTCTGTACAAGGAAAAGGAGTTTTTCAGAAAGAAACATCCCAAACCTCTTCTACATGTAGCACACAGTAAGCAATGAAATGACAAAGTTGTCTACTTACAACGGTGAAGGTAGGCTGGAGTGAGATTCTTCTGTGCTTAATTCACTCACTGTATTTTGTGGAGGGATCCTTACAAATTCAGCATTCCTAATGCTTCACGTTTATTAATTGTAGTATTTCTCACAGAAAGTGCAGACACTTTGTTTTTGGTTATGATATATTTAGTGATATTTTAGTAATGCATAAGATGTACGTTTACTCATTAATAATGTTTCCAAAGGCTAAAAGCCTAACCATACCTTTTACAGATTGTAAAGGTGCTAATAATAACACATACTTATTTAAGGCAAAATACTGAGGATTAGAAAACACATGCCCTCTTTTAAGATTAAAAAAAAAGTCTTTAAGTTTCTGTTATACAGCATGCTCTTCTGCTGTAAGCAAACAAAAGAAAGGTATCTTTTGACATTGGTTCAAATTTTGACATTTGAACTGGTCAAAGTTAGTCATCCAGTTGGCAGAGCAATGCAACACCTCGCTTGATCCAGTGTTGGACTGGTTTATCCGTGTTAAGCGTCAGAGCAATGACAAAGTTAGTGGAGTGTCCAGTAGTAGATAAGACTCCTTTACGCTCACTTGTCTTGTAGAGAGGGCAGACATAAGCATTAGATTTCTTTATATCCGATTTTGCAGCTTTAAAAAAAAAAAAAAAGAAGGAATATAACCTCCACATTAAGTACTAATCTAAATATCACGTACTTATAGTAACATCCTTAAAGCTAAATAAAAATAGCAATATTGCTTTGTGAGCAACACAATATCTGTTTTTATGGAATTTTTGCTTCTCTGCAATTCTACAAAATTTGTAATAATTCAAAAACATTCAAATCTGAATAGTTACATAATTAAAGCATTTTGCATTCTGCTTTCATGTTAGGATTAACATTTAGACACAAGCTTTTATAATCTCCCTAAGAATTATGGTCCAGCATCCACAGAGACTAACTGTAATTCAAATCACTGGAGATTCAACAATCCTCTTAGAACTAGACTGTTCACATGCAACTTGCACAATGTTTAAAATTATGCAAGTCTGAGAACAGATTCACCCAATGCCAAAAGAAGGCACAGACAGAAAAAGTAGAAACTTGGTGTGACTGCATATTAGCTAACTATATCTAAGTTGCAACAACTGCAATATAAAGTCTTGCTTAAGTGAATAAATGAAAATCAGCTATTTACTGTTCTTAATCAAAGAAAAGAGTCATAGAAAATATTTCACTAGTATCACAGAAAACTAGGAGCAGATAAAAATAATCTGAGCAAACCTTGCTAAATCATATGAGGTAAAACAGTAAATCTCTGTAAGTCAATTCAAAATTCTCCTCAACTTGAGTAAGCCAGGAATTCAAACACCATGTGCTTTTCCTACCAAAATTATCTTTTGGTTGAGAAACAGATCAGGTTAATCTAAATAATCCATTTGTCAAATTAATAATTACAAACACCTGTGGAGAGGGGAACAGGCCTACAGCTCGGATGAAATGAGACTGTGGCTGCCAATTTGACTCATTCAATCTTTTATGTAAAAGTCAAAGGTCAAGTGCACATTTGGGTGCTTTGGTGAGGGCACGGTCATTGGTCTTCTGTAACAAAGGAATTCATTGTTCAAATATCTTGTCAAATAGTACATACTTCAAGGTAATTATACTCACTTGGCTTTATCCAGATGATTGGCATTATATCAAAGAGCAATTTGGGATACTGCTCAGCTAACATTCCCCTGGTGAGAGAAAGCAACAAAGTCATTATTTGTGGCTTGGCATTAAACCAAGCCAAAGCTGACAGAAAAAATAAAATTTCAGTGCTCTTTTTTGATGTTTGTTTTCCATTTTCCATGCATGAAAAAGTATTTTTACATATAAAATAGTTCTATCTAGCAATATGTTTATTTGAAGAATTTGTAAGAAAAGCAAAGTAAGTCCTACAGTCACAACAGTCTTAGTCTTAAAATGACTCAGGCTAGATACCAATTATTGGTTATTTAAAAATAAATAAATATTGGAGTATCTGCTTGAAATCTTTCTGCTACTCATGCTGCCAGATGATTTTTTGAAGGAGTGTATTTTAATGGAGATTAGCATATCCCAACATTTCCAGCACAACAATATTTAAGAGTCACTGTTTTATTTTCTCATATTGAGACCATGAGAAGAATGAATATATTTTCAAGTGTTTTATTGTAATAGTATGAAAAATAACTTTTGAAATACTTAAATCTTGTTTGAGCACTTAAAAAAGCTTTCTAAAACTGTATTAAAATAATTTTTACTGACTTTGTCCTGTCCCAGCGAGCTCCATCTAAAAATAATCCGTGTATATAAACACCATCTGCTGGTGCAGTATCAGCAGTGTCCTGAGGAATAACCTACAAGAAATAAGTGATCTGTGTTAATAAACTTTCATAGGTGTTTGCTTTTTCAGGTATTATACCTACTGCCAATGTTCAGAAAATCAATCCAAAATCAGAATGTAGTACCTTCTTTTGGGTACTGCTTTTATACAAAACCATAAGGACAAAAGCTTTCTGTGGTTTGTTAGCCTTTCTGTTAGTTTGTTCTGTGGTTAACCTTACTGTAGGTTATAAAATAAGGCTTTAATCACACAGACAAATATGCACTGTGTAGGCTGTTTTTTTTCTCTGAGTGGAGGCCCAGGTCCAATGAGAGAACTACTTTCAAAATTTCTTTTACAGAAATGTGTCTACCTTATCACAGAATTAAATGTATGTCTTCAACTGCAGCATGACAATTAGAAAATGAACATTTCAGTCAGGATTTACTTAGTGCATCTCACTGTAACATCAGGACCCAGATTAATAAAATACACACTTAATTTAATTTAATAATTCATCTGTACCTGAAATTCATATCCCAGAAGGTCAATAGGGATTCTGTGTTTCCTAGCATAGTTTTGCATAGCTCCAGTTAAAAACGCTTGAGTAAAATAGAATCCTGACAGCCAAAAAACTGTGGGCTTCCCTAATTCATACCAATCCTGGAAAGAGGAAAATGATACACTCAATAATCAGAAAGAGACAAATCCTATGTTCTTTGATCACTTTCTATGTAATTGGATTTAGAAAATCTGGCAAACTCTATCACTTGTTTCCCAATATTCCTTTAACATAAAGGGCAAGTTATATGAAAAAAGTAGATTAAATAATTAGTAGCACTGCCTCTTGTACATTACCTGTAAAAATTTCAGCCTTTCCAGAAAATCTAGAATATAGCTCCCTAATGGTTTTAGACTAGGATATGAATGTTTAGCCCAATTCTCAGGAACTTTTCCAATAAGTAGACTGCCACACAGAGCCTCCAATTCTGCATCCATAACAACCAATCCTTTAATGGCTTTCTTCAGGTTAATTAGCGTTATGCGAATAGTTCGGATTAAACTAGAATTAAAAAATAAGACATAATTATTTTAAGTTCTTAATGATTTGTAAGATGCTACATATGCGCTGAAAACAAAAAGGACTATAGTGTGATCTATGGAATTTGTGTAACTGGTATATAACTAACTGTAACTGTTTCTTTAAAGACACATCTTTAATGTTACAGAGTTATTTAAGACTACAAAGAGTTGAATATATTCTTTTTTAATCTCTAATATAATCTATACTGTATGGTAAGATGATAAATTTGGAAATCCAAATGTATATATGCTGTATACTAGTTGAAGGAAAAAGTTTTAGGTTAAAAAATAAGAGGAGGGTAAGGTCTGAAACCACGGAGAATTACGGCCACAGAGTATTATTACAATTTTGGGAGAAACTGAAGTAGAAGGGGTAAATAGAGAAATAAAGAAAAAGGAGAGCAGAGAAAAATAAGGAAGAAAGAATGGAGGAGCAGGTAGAGATAAAAAAGAAAACTAGGAAAACAAAACTAGAAAGAGACTAAGGACCCAAAGAGAAAAATAAAAATGGATAGAGTTACATAATGTCAAGAAAAAATATGTTAAAGAGAATTATAGCAAGAAAGGCATTGGGAAAGGGGAAAACAAGTAAGAATTTAAAAACAAAAGCATATGAGATGATATAGAAATAAGCAGACATACTTCCAGCTACCAAGGAAATAAACTCTTAACTGCTTGCACATTACAGTTTCTTAGCTCTTTGCTCTGCAGGCCAGAAAATGTGAAGGAAGAAAGTAAAATATAATGAAATACATTGAAAAGGTAGATAATAAATAAATAAATAAATGAGAATATTGTTCACATTCTTTTAAAATGCCTCCTTAGACTCTTAGACTCTCTTCTTCTATTATGCACTTTTTCTTTTTCAGTTCATTTTGCCACCAGATCATTTTTCCCAAATTCTATCCCACATTCTGAATTTCCAGTGTTTACGGTATATGAGTGGCTGAAAAACATCCTCTGATAATGGAGTGGTTTGGGTTACATTTAATAAAATAAAACCCTCTTACTTGTTAAATCTTTCCATTTCTTGCACCAACACAGTGTTCATACTTTCTTCGTATCTCACAGGATATTTAGCTAGGCAACTTTCAATGTCAAAATCATTTGGAAGCTGTAAATGTCAACATGTTTAGAGATCATTCCACGTATCATTATAAATTGGAGTTATATTAAAAGCATGCAGATATGAAACCGTTAAACTTTCTCATGAGTATCTAATCAACACCATAGTAGCATAATCCAAATAAAAGCAATTAAGTTATATTTATTTTTTAAAAATCACCAGGATTTTTCCTTACCATGAAAAATTACCAAGAAAATTCCATTTTCTTTATTTTTAAATTTGTTTACATGCATGAAACAAGTATTCTTTCAAACTTCATTTGCTGTTTTCTCTGTCCTATCTCCTGTCTACTTTGTAAAAATAGTTTCAAATGAAATATAGCCACACAATTTCTTACTTTCATATTGCACTTAATTCCTTCCAGTAGATTTTTCCTCCAATATGAAGTCAATTTTACAGTGAAGATTCTGTCTAAAGAATTTCTGCTTCGTAAAAAGATAAATTGGAGTCATTTGTATACTACAATACCTTGCTGAGAATATCATCTGCAATTTCATAAAGAGTGCTGTCACCACCTCCAGAAGAAGTTCCCTGAATGTCTCCTCCTTGTGTTAAAAGCAGAGATTCAAAGAGGATCTTAATTTGCTGAAGATCTTTTGAAATATCCACATTTTCATGCAAACCAAATACCTCTGGTTCCTGACTAAAGGGAAGATTCTAGGACAAAATACAGTAAGTATTTGCATGAGATAAAGCACCAGACTAAGAATTAAATCCAAGATTTGTTTAAGAAGCTGAGTGAAAAACTACTACTGACTTCAACAGAAAGTGGATAAGGACCTTAATGATGGGTATTTTCAGACCATATTACTGGTGATAGAGCCATCAACTCACACACAGAAAGCCATTTCTAAGGAATTCTTGATTATCTGTGCTACATCCTCCTATCTACCTTATTGAGTCACTCTCCCTCACAGAAACATATACTAGACCATAGTAAGGATCTTACAAGGATGTTAGGCAAGAAGCCAAGCACACAGTTAAACGTGCTGCAAACCTATTTTTTTTTTTTTAATGCAGAGAAGCCTTTAAGGGATGTGTTCTTAGCTATCTTCATTATGACAGTCGTTTTGCTACTTTTTACCTTAATAAATTGAATGTAGTCCTCATATGTGCCTTTTGGTGGAGCATAATAGATTCCACTGGGAGAAAAGGTGTAACGAGGATTTTCAATTATTTCAGGATTATAAAAGTCATCCAGCATTGTCAGCAGTAAGCGTCTGTCCCAGTCATCTGTCACACGACCTCCATAATTGCACTCACCAGTTAGGTAAGATACAGCTTCAAACGGAACATGGCTATATTCATTTATGAATAACTGAAACACAAGAGAGACTTGAAATATCTGCAGAGCAATAGTCTGACCTAAAAAGTGAAGGCCTGGAAGCTGTAGTGCATGCAAAACTGCCACTTACAGAGTTTTCTCCCCATCTAAGTGTTAGAATTTCCAAAGTTCTGATCCCCTCCCTTCCCTAACTCTCCTCCCAGGTAAAATTACTATTTAAAATTAACAGGAGTTAGTAGTAAAAGCCTCTCATGAACACCAAAATTAATAAGTCATTCAAGTCATTCTTGAATTATTTACAAACGGATAGTTTCTTCAACTTAAACTTTCTAAAAGGACTTCAACAACTTATGTAAATCAGTTTTAGCTCTCCTGATTTTGATCTATCAAAGTGCCTGCAGAAGACTTAAGGTCAAGTAGTGTAGAGTACTTTGTTTTAGGGGACAAGAACAGTTTGGACCTCTGTTTATTTAACATTATATACATAAAAACAAAATTCCTTTTGCTAACCACAAAAGCCACCATAATAGGTGACTGTTTCTAGCATGGTGTTACTTACAGGAAAATGAGCTCTTACATATGACAATTTAAAATTTATTATATATACTCATTATATGCCATAAGTCTGTATGAACCAAAACCTCATGCAGAACAATTTTATTTCATTTGTCATTCTGAAAATATTTATAATATGATTGATGTTCCTTGCCTTTGTGGCTGAAGTGAGTTCATGGAAGTCTGATTAAAATTCTGTGAACATTTCATATAACTGAAGTGAATGCTCCTTTCTGACTATCAGGCTCTTCCCTATGGTTCATAAAATCAGAGATTAAATAAAAGCAGTGATAGATGATTTTACCTGCAGCTGTCTGATACTAATCCGCAAGTCTGATTCATTAAACCCGTAGGGTATATTCCAACCAAGAGGTCCAAATTTTCTTCTCTCCTGAACCAGAGCGTGGAAAAAACAGACTCCAAAGAGCAGTTTCTCCCATACCTTCAAGAAAAACAAAACAAAAAAGTATCATAAAATGACTTATATGTTCATTCTATACAGCAATTTATACCAAGAACACACCATTTGATTACCACTCTCTGTCTAGTGTACAACTCCAGGCAACTATGAAGTACATTGTGATTATTTGACTTGGGAATAAAATATGGATACATTTGCCATGTATGCAAGCACTCTTAGTTGTGCCATTATCATAAAAATCACAGAATGGTTTGAGTTGGAAGGAACCTTTAAATATGCTCTAGTTCCAATACCCCCGCCATGGGCAGTGATGCATTTCACTAGACCAGTTGCTCCAAATTCCATCCAGCTTTGAACACCTCCAGGGAGGGGGCATCCAGAGCCTCTCTGGGCAACCTGTTGCAGCATCTAACCCTCCTCACAGTAAATATTTTCTTCCTTATATCTAAGCTAAATCTACTCGCTTTTATTTTAAACCATTTCCCCTTGTCCTGTCACTGCACACCCTGATAAAGAGGATCCCCATCTTCCCTGTAATCCCCCATTACATACTGGAAGGTCTCCACAAAGCTTCTTTAGGCTAAACAAATCCCAACTCTCTCAGCCTCTCTTCATAGGAGAACTGTCCCAGCTCTCTGGATCATTTTTGTGTCTCTCCTTTGGACCTACTCTAATAGGTCCATGTCTCTCTTGTGCTGGGGGCCCCAGACCTGGATGCAGTACTCCAGGTGGTGTCTTGTGAGGGGGCAAAGTAGAGGAAAATCACCTCCCTTCACCTGCTTGCCATGCTTCTTTTGACTCAACCCAGGATATGGCTTTCTGGGCTGACAGTATACATTGCTGGCTTATATTGAGCTTCTCAACCATCAGAACCCCATGTCTTTCCCTACAAGGCTGCTCTCAATCTATTCATCACCAAGTCTGGTGATGTTGGGGATTTCCGACCCTGATGCAGAGCCTTGCACTTGGCTTTGTTGAACTGCATGAGCTTCGCTTGTGTCCATCTCTCAAGCCTGTCAAGGTCCCTCTGGATGGCATCCCTTCCCTCTGAAGTGTCATCTGCACCACCCAGGTAGGTGTCATCTGCAGACTTGCAGAGAGGACATTCAAACCCACTGTCCATGTGACCAGTGAAAACATTACAGTTTTATACAAGATTTTTCTCTTTTTCCATGTAAAGGGGTGCTGACTTCATAAGAATTCAAATATCAGATATTTAATTTTAAGCCTCAGTAGACAAACATATAAAATATAGTTGTACTGTTAAATGTAAATCCTTAGTTGCACCCACTCACAGCTATATATATATTGATTACAATATTCTTTGCTGACTAATCCCACTGTTTTTTCACTTTCTTCACAGGTGATGATTACCTAACTGGTTCTTTATTTATCAGGAAGAGATATGGGCACTGCAGTACTAGTCCCTGAGAGCAAGAAAAGGATTTGAGTGCTTACCATCTCAACAGTGATAATGCTTATATTTATCCTAATTTTGTACTTTCAAAAGGAAGTTTGGCTTTGCACGTGCTTCTGTTTGGAATGGCATTACAGCTGAGTTCTGCCCCTCAGTTACACAACTTGGACAGGTATCCTGTACTAATGAATGTTCGAAGTTTATGCAAATTGTGTAATATGTACATGTAACATTTCAGATTTGTGTAATTTAATAAAGCCAAAGAAAACATTCTAGCTATTGCCACATGAAATTACCCAGTATAGCAATTCTCAGCTCATCATTTTAATCATTCTAAAACCTAAACTCACAATCACTTCAGCTTATGATACTAACTGGACAGAAATCAGTGCATCTGTGGACCAAAACAAAAACAGCCAACAACAAAAACACCACCACTACACATAAACAAACAAACTGTCAAGAGATAAAGAGATGAGAAAATTACCAGCTCCTTTTCAGGGCATCCGGAGAAGAATGCAGGATCAGAAATAGGATCAGAAAGAAATGACTGAAGTAGGTTTAACCGCAGACCAGTAGGAGGTTCATTTGTCATCTTTACTCCGTTTTGCAAAATAGTTACTGGGAACTAGAAATTAAAAAATAGCAAAACTGCACTCAGAAAGTATGGAATATAGATTATATTACTATAAAAATACATTATAACATTTTTGTTTGCTATATTAACTGTTATCTGTAAGAAATCACATTTTAAAGATCAACAGATTAAAAAAGAACTCAAAGAAAGCTAAGACTGTGCTGTGAACTACAAACCTGCATTTTAAAGAGTTTTGTTGGTATTCAATACCTTACAGGTAAAATGAATGCTGAAAAATATTTTTTTCAATTTATGTGAAAGAAAAACTCACAGGCAACAAAAAAACCTCCTTAATTACCCATGCTGGCAATATGCAGCTCCATTCACTACTATACAAAATATCACACATCACAATATCAAAGTATTGAAAAGGTAGATTGGTATTGTTATTTTTAGAACTAATTTTTAAATGACCTTTCTTGATTAAATTATCTCTTCAACAGCCTCTAAGCATTTGAGAAAAGTCCCACATTATTAGTTCCTTCAGGTATATGAAAAATTGGGTTAAAATTTCACCAGCTTTTCCCTCCTATGAATAAATACAGTTTGTCAATACATGTACCTTTGGGGACGGGTAACTAGTAAGCCAAAGTCTGAAGTCTGGATGACATTTTTCACTGCTAAACTCTTCACATATTTTCTCTAGTACCGGCATCCAGGAGACAGCTAAATGACAATTTTGTAAACAAACCCAAGTTCCTTCTTCCATTCCTTCTTGAATCATTTTCGTAGCAATAGGTCCTTGTCCTTGTCCTAATGAGATGGACTGAAACTTATTTCCAACCATCTGTTTGTCATTTGCAAATTTCAGAAGGCCTTGAACAGAAAGCATACGACTTTAGCATTTCTTCATTAAAAATAAACTATGTCATGAAAAAATGTTAATTACTATTTTTTAAGAATGTATACAACAAGAAGGTATAGCTTTAGTGTAGATTGTAATTATTCAGTATTAAATACCATTGTCTTTTTTAGGGAGCACATGATTGTATCAGTCTGACATAATGCACTCAAATCTACTTGTGCTAAGGGCAAAATAATCCCCACTGTGTATTGAAGAGGAAGCGCAGGTCTCAAATCTGAAAAATTGTTCTTGGCTTTCATTTTCTCTTTGTGTATATACTTACTGGACATGGGATCTGCTCCTGGAGATAGCACAAATATTAGAGGGATTGTAGAATTTGAATCTAAGTAGCTTTTTGTTAGATCAAAAGGTGGTGGCTCTACAAATTTCTTCCCCAGTTTATCTGTTACAAATGTTGTTATAGCTGGACCAATCTGGTGAAGTAAATACAGACTATTAACTTAAATCAAACATCAATGATTATTTCACAGCATCTTCAAAGTACACTGTACCCTAACTCAATTAAATTCCTCAGCAAAACACCTAGGGAAAGACCTCTCTAGTTTGCACAGATGTGAGACTAGTTTTGCTGAATGCTTCAGAAGCATAGGTTTCAGCTCATGTTGTCACCCCCTCCCTTTCGTTTCTTTTTTTTTTTTTTCTTTTCCCCCACAGGTGATTAAAATGTTTTTAGCAAATAAAAGGTAAAAACAACTCATATGAGCAACACTGAATCACACTAAAACTTTAATTGAGGCTTTACCTAGTGTGAAGGACCAGCATGTTTCCCCCTTAGAATTAATTACACTAATGTTCACTAATAAGCAGTTGCAACATGTACTTTAAATCCTAACATTGGTTGTTCCTAAACAGCACACAATACAATTTGATAAGTGAAATAAGGAAGAATGTGTTAAAAGTTCTATTTGGCTGTTCAGCACATTTCATCTCTCTATTCACATTTAACCTTTAGTATGAAAGCTCATTGTACTGGACACTGTGCATTTCTTCTTGTTAACATGTCCTGCTCTCAGGTATATGGGGTGCATCAAAGAACAGACTGAATACGAATGAGCACTTGAAAACTAGAACGATGAGTATACTCTGAAAAATGCAAACAGAATATCTCAGATGATGCTTCTGGTGTTTTAACTGCTTAATTGAAAAATAAGAATAGCATTTATTTTCTTAATAACCGGTTCTTAATAACCTGTTCTTCATCATATTTTCTTTTAACAACTATTGCGAACTATGGTATAAGACCTGCAACAGTCTACAAACACATGGTAATGTATCATTTTACCTTGTCCGGCCTTAAGCACCGAAGAATTACCATCTTTTGTAATTCATTTAATGTATTATTCCATTGTTCTGGTAATGGAAAGCTTTGTGGCTCTTTGCTGTCATAAATTTTTTGCCATTCACCTATATTTTCAGTCACGTGATTCCTAGAGGAAAAAGTGCTTACAATTACTGTAAATATTTGGAGTGTATTTTGATATTTATCAAAAATACATCTATATCAGAAAATAATCCAACAGCTGAATGAAGCTCTTTCCCCAGCATGCTGTTGCAGAAATACAAGACTTCACCTGAAAGGTTCTGAGTTGACAGTAAGCTCTGCTTCCTCTTCTATCCAGCATTGTGTGGTACTTGAAAGAATCATAGGTGTGGGATGATGGCATGAATTTTTGGCTTCTTGTATTTCAGGAAAAACTCCACTTTAGAACATTTCTTTTCAGCATGTTATGCATAATTTGGTCAAAAACAGTTACGGATAATTCATATCATTTTACTATACCTCAGTCCTTTCAAAGCTGGGATTTCACTTGCACGACATATTTCATCCCAGCTCTTATCTGGTAGCCAAGATGGATCTGGATTCTTGTATTTATTCTTGAGACCCACACCACCAGTTAGTAAGAACATAAACTCTTGACGTTCAATTTCATTTTTAGCCCTATATTCCAGGCAGGGAAAAACAAACAAACAAACAAAAAAAACAGTTAGTAATACTCCTACTGCAGTAACAGCTGAGATCAGATCACAGTATTCTAGACAATCAAGAAATTGTATGGTAGACAATGACTGATAACAACTACAGTAATGATTTCAAGATTTAAAAGTATATATCTATTTATTTTTATTTTTTTATTTTTTTTAAGTGCTATTATTCTTAATTTTTAAAGGCTTTATAGAAAAAATAGATTCTGGGAACACAATAAAGGAACAAATTGGGCCAGGAAGAATGGTCCATATACAGGTGTGTACACACTGTTATTAAATAGATATGCACATTATAGTCACGATCATGCAATTTTGAATTTATCTTTCCTTTCACAATGTATTAGCACAAAATTACAAAAAAAAAAAAGCACAGGAAGAAAAATAAAACGACAGTAGAAGAAAGAAGACTACAACTGAGATCTCATGATGGATGCAAACAGGTATAAGAGGAAGATGAGGGAAAATAGAAAAAAAATAATAAATAAATAAACACAAACGTTTTTTCCATAACGTGCCCAAAGGCTATAGTAGTGATACATGTACCTACATCTTTCACTTGTACATATTATGAGTATTAAAAACCCCAAATATTCTTGACTTTTTCCCCAGTAAGAAAATCATTGCTTTCTGTTATTAAAAACTTCAGAAAAATGAGCTTACATGAGAAGATTGCAGCAGAGTAAAAAGGAAAAGAGCAGCTTGTCCTTTTCAAACAGTGAGCGACACACATTGCAGTACAAATTGTATGTAAAGTGATCAGTTAGGTATCGAAGTCGCTTCTCCAAAATTTTGGATTTGTTACTAAGAAGAAACAAATGACAAGGTGAGACTTCAGATTTTATAATTTAAGCAAATCAGTTAAGAATCTAAATCTATTTAATATTGTGGATGAATCATATTAAACCTGCATGCTCCACAAGAGACTTAGAAGCCCATTTCCCCCCAAATTTAATTACACTCAATGCTTCACAGCTCTGTTGAGAGTTCCAAGCAAAATAATGAACTGATTTGCTGGAGTTAGGTGGCAGCACTCTTGTAGTGTTCATAGTGAACACCCTTTTTATAAGCAACATCCTTAAAAATACTTAAATATTAGTCTGCAGTGCATGCTTACAGTTCATGATTTGCTCAAACAGAGGCTAAAAAGAGCATTTATTTTACTAACAAATTATATTTTGTTTCAAAAGCCTACATTTAAAGAGGGCTGAGAGGTAAATGGTTTAAAAACAGAGGGAACTGTTCAGAAGAATAGAATGAAAACATCTTATTTTATACCACAAATACTGTATTTACCTATCATGAATAGAGTTGATGAAGAGATTAACAAACCAGCTAAGGGAGTATTGGTACATGGGATCAATGTTTGCCAGGTCTGCAATACTGAAGAACAGCACCGATGAATGCTTTGCAATTGGTCGATAGCCTTCTCGAGATTCAGCTATTTTAAGTTCCGTTTTCTCTGCAACCTACATATCAATAGTAATTTCAAGTTTGTTTGTTTGTTTGTTTTCCCCAAAGACAATCTTTCAGTATTCTCTTTGGAACAAAAATGTTCCTACCAAGTAACATCATTAAAATATTTCTACACAGCACTTTCTAACACTACAGTGAGACAACTTTCATGTTCCAAAATGCACAATCACAATAGGTAATGCCTACACTAGGAAAATGAGCACTTTAATGCAGTAGTGCCTGATCTATTTATCTATATTGCAGGATGCAATAGTCAAAACAAAGGACGAACATGTCACAACAGTTCTGATGCATCATTTAGCAGCAACTGTATCAATCTTTATCTCTGCAATATTAAAAAATATGGGCAATTTCAAACTGCTCATGTATTTAAGCTCTATTTATTCTACTACAAATCAGCTTTATACAAAATAATACTTTGAATATAAAAAGTTTTTTTCAGAATTAAACTGTTAGACATATTCTAAGATTACCCTTAATAGGTATTGACAAAAGGACAGCATCAGTTTAAAGAAAGTTTGATTTCTGTTAAGTCTGTAATAATTTTGAAAACATCTTTATTCTTTTATTATTTGACTCTCATTGACTTCAGATGGTATTTTATGCATTAAATATAACAAAAGAATCTAGGCTTGCATACCTATATTAGTCACCCAGATTATTAATGTCTGAATTTTCTTTTTGTTTTTAAAATTAGGTCCTTCCTTTAGCTTAACGTGTTAACCTTTTCAGAATTTGCCACTTTTTATTCAGTCCTTTAGATAGATATATATTCTTCAAAACATGTGTAAATTGGAGACTGAATAAACCACCTGTGGAGATTCTAGAATAGTCCAAATTTTATTTCTTCATATTTCACAAGCACAGAACTTCTTCCTTGCATCTAACCCACAGTTCTTTTGATAGCTGCAAATTTTACATTTAATTTGTACATATTATTAAGGAAAAAACATTATCATTCCTTACCTGCTGTTTTTTTGTGATTTCATTGGCCGTTATTTTAGCAGAATCCAAGATCTCAATAGCACTCTCATCTTCCAGAATATTCCCTTCAGATGACTGTAAGGTTTCTAAAATTTTCCTCTCAATTTCTTTTAGATTCTTTTTATTGGCTGCAGACTGAAGGATGAGAAGATTTCTTTCCTCTTCTAATTCTGGTCTGATGAAGAAAAACACGTATAGGAAACAGTCAATTCTCATCTTGCACTGACTCTAAAGGAAGCCCGTGAAGACAACTATCTGTTCCCACCATAAATATTTGTGAATATTCTCATCAGTTTAAATGGGTTGCTACTGTTGACCATATATTTATAACAGAGTACAGATTTCTTTGCATAACTTCAGTTCAGTATTTGGAAATGAATTGTTGAGTTTTAGCATCTTAGCACTTTACAAATGTCGGCACATCCAAATTTTACTTTATTATATCTTTGGATCTGAAAAAAAAGTGCGATATGTGGAGTAAGTTTACTCCTGGAAGCAGTTTTTTAGCAAACAGAATTTAGCCCAATTGCATAGACAGTTCTGTATGACCCAGAAACTACTTTATGTCTCTGTGAAGGTTCATATAAGACCTGTATCAAGTTTCAGAGGTACTCTGTATTTATTTCGCAAGAAATTAAAACTAAATCCCAATAATTCAGCACCTATGTCTGGCAGCTTAATCGACTTGCAAAAACACAGTAATGATTGAAACATAGAAAACTATGTCAATATTACTCAAAAATAAAGGAATATTACAGGAGAAAATAGCCATAAAAAAAATAAATTGATTTTACATCTGCTATTTTGATTATCCTGTTGACACCTCACAGTAAATGTCACATAATCTACTTGCATTTCAGTGAAGTCCTAGTAAACTTTGTATAAGACAACTTAGAAAACCAAAAAAAATTTTTAAGCTTTTACTGAGCAACACGTACAACATGTAATATTCATTTTGCTTTACAACAAATTCACCTCTCATTTCCTTGGAATTATGCCATAAAATATTTTAAGTGGCTGTTTGCCAAACAGAGATACCTACCTCTCTTTTGCTACAACAATACCTAGCAATTGGTCTTCAAGTCCTTCTGGTGTTATCATAAAATTGAGTAAAGAAACTTTTGTAGAAAGTTCAGGCAAATAATGTGGATTTCTCAGTTTTGTAGTAATAAAAAACTTGAAATCATTGGAATACTCAATAACCATCTCACCAAGCCTGATACAATCCACGCCTCCTAAAGTTAAAATTAGAAACATTAAGAAAAACTTTATGTCAACTGCTTATAGAAAAAAAACACATTATTTCTGTGATGAATTAAAAGCAAATTTAAATGACAATTTTCTGAAAAGTAAAAACGAATACATAAATCTGATACTTTGCAAAATTTTCACATTAACTGAAATTTTCAAACTGATTCGATCCAATTTCTACTGTACTTTCAATGTACATATACAATACCAGAGATGGCAATTGAGAACAGTGAAATTATTCTCAAATACCGAATTCTTAGGTATTTGAAGGAACCCTTTCCTTCAATTATCTTTCTGAAATAAACTCCAGTGAACAATGTTTCAACTTTTCCCCTTTTCATTTCAGAAGGGAGGAACACATACTTGTGCTTGTCTGCATTTTCTGTCTTTTTCCAGATAAAAGAGAAAGAAAAGTTGAAAACCAAAGTCACAGCTACTCAGCAAGTTTCAGAGAAGCACAAGAGAACTGTGGAGGTAGCAATAAACCATGAAGGAAACCAGACAATAACATAGACTAAAAGCTGAACAGTAATGTAATCCATGGTTCAAAATTAATCTTGATGTACCTTGCTTAAAAGTCTGTTTAAGTAGCAGAGGTTCAAGTGATGGGTCTAGTTCTTCCCCAACATTTTCCAGCAGAAGTGGAGTTCCAAACTGAATGCAGTTCTCCAGGGTTCTCATATAATCTGTGTCACTGACCTTGATAACATTCAGGCGGTTTTCTTTCTCAAGATTCTTGATCCATTTATTTGCTTGACCTTGAGGATCAATCATTAATGGCCTAGAATATACAAAAAAAAATTTCTCTGTTCTTGCAGAAATTTCAAGCTATATTAAAATGCTTCTGTGTCAGGTTGGCAAGGGAAAAGTTTTAAAATAACTGAAATCAAGATTTTAACTGACAAATGGAGTACAAGTGTTTTATCACAACTTGAAAAGTAATAGCAAAAATAGTTTTAAGGGGTGCAAAAAACATTCATAACTTTTTCATAAAATACACCTGCATGCAGAATTCTATGAAAATCTCATTCTGTCCCTCCACTAGAACTATCAGCATTTATTTATCTATATTTTTAAATTAGGTTTATTTTTACAAATGCTGATAGTTTTGAGTTCTCTCTCACATATCTTTGTACCTAAAAAAAAAAAAAAATCAACAATCAGTTGCAGTTTGAATCTGAGATGTTAGTATATTAGTTGGTATAAGGTTGGAATTGTAAGAAGGGCAGGGCAAGATGACTGTATTTTGATTTTGTTGAACAAAATTTGTTCCCCATTACTCTTGCTGATTTTATCCGTATTTATGTATTTTAATAGAAGTCAAGAATGAACAACATTAAAAATCTCCACATACTGCACCCTTCAGAGAATTTAAGTAACATTCAAAGAATGGAATTATGCATAATAGTCCAAATGCAATCTGAATCTATAGTTAAGACTCTTAAGATAACACAGATCACAGGAACATTAATAAGAAGTTTTATAATCTTATGTTCCAGCTGAGTGCAGACAATTTGTAGATAGCTAATGGGAGCTTTCACATCACTGCACCTCCAGAAAACTTCCAGTAACTATATATTCAAATTCCTCTAGTCTAACACCTCTCAAATTTATTAAATTCAGAAGACAAGGATAAAAGGTTTCCAGTTCTGCTTTCCAGTACATTGTATTTACAGAGGCTAAACTGTCTCTAGATGTTTAAGGTTTTTGTTTGTTTTGTTTGTGTGTGTGTATGTATGAGTGTGTGTGAAATCTTTTTTTTTTTTTGATTAGAAAATTAAACCTTTTTGTCACCTACCAACGTCTTGAATTCTCAACAATGACCCCATTGTCTACAGAAAAGACATCAGTTGGTAAACCAGCAATATTCCAGGCTCTTATTTTTATTGGGTCACCAAGAGTATTACTCAAAGAGAAAGTATCAGAACAAGGGATATTTTTCTTCTGCAAGAAAAGAAAAAAAAAAAAAAAAAAACAAAGAAAGAAAGAAAAAAACCCCAAACCTTTATTACATGTTTCTTTATATCTTTTATTAAATGTCTTCAATTCAGATGGTCAAAGTACATTTCCTTTTAAGAATTTTTTTAAGAGATTTTAAAGTTAATTCTTCTATTTAAAGGCAAAAGAGAGAAAATTCTGAGATTATATTTAAATAATAATCAAGCCTCACAAAGTTAATGATGTGCTCTCAATTTCAGATATGCTATTTTAAGTTTGAAGTAAATTCACTAATTCAATGAAGTCTAAATTTACATAATATTGGATTAGCAGATTTATCTCACTTATTTTAATGAGTTTTATTAGGCTAGAAATAAACAAATTAAAAAGGATTTTAGGTTTAGGCCCACATTATGAAGCCTTTTGCAGCAGTCAAAAAAAAAAAAACTATTAAAAAATAAGATAATGTTCTAACCTTGCATAGCTTGCTCCAGTCTTTCGTACATTCTTGTCGAAATCCAGCAGTAAATGCTCCTAGATAAGCTATCACACCAGCTGATATCAGAACATCTCCTGTCAAATTATCATACACGTCTTGAAGATCATTTGCAGCATTATTCCATCTATGACAAGCAGAAGTTAAAGAATAAAATGCTGCTGAAACCCCCACATTTATGGCATTGATGACAAGCATCAACCTTTTTGTTGTTCTTATATCATATATGTATGTACATGTTATATCTGTATCTCTGTATAGAGAGATGTTGTTATATATATTACATTGTTGTTTCTTCATATTTTCAATACTTTCTCTACAATTCTCTCAATGTTACTGCCTGCATTTTTATATTACCATAATCAAGAATCTTCCAAGGGCCCAAACAGTTAAAATCCCATACAGCCTTCAGATAGAGATTCAGTATTAAAGCCTCAGAGAGCTGATGTAGAAACTAATGTTTCTACAGTAGATACTATATCTGACATTTGAACTTTAATCTGACCTTGATTTCTCTCCACCAAGGCCTCCAATCAGCTTCTCTGCTCGTTCTAGTTTTTTAGCACACAGATCAACCTGGAATTCTAAACGAGCCTTTTCTTCAGTTTTCTCAGTAAAGGTTCGTTCCAAGGAAGCCAAACGATTTTCGACCTCTTCAAGTTCATCTCTCTTCTGATTCAAAAGTGCTAGTGTCTCTGCTAAGGATTGCTGTGCCTCTCTCAAACGATCTTTCTTGGGTGCAACAACCTATTCAATTGCAAACAATACACAAATGCACATTTTGTATATTTATTATTTAATAACAATGCTTAAGGTGAAGATACCAAGCAAAGGAAAAAATTCATAATCACTGGGGGATTAGGATCAAAAACTTACCTTTGCAACCTTGTCATACACCTCCATTGCCATTATCCACTTACACAAACCCTCTGCTGCTGAGGAAGCTTTAGCCACCTTTGGTGGATCAAACTCTGGATTAGTCAGGTATTCAGCCCGAATCTTCTGCATGACAGCTGCCTGGATAATGAATGCATTACAGGTCATTAAATTTTTCGTAGGGCAAAGGCTTGCTGCTGACACTGATTGCCATTTCTCTATATACCAAAATAGTAAAGAACTGCTCAGCATTTATTAATTGTTGTAGAAACCACTTCTCATTTGTTTCCTTAAATTTCCCTGTCACTCTTTGCAGCCTTTCGTGTTTTCATCCTAATCCTATCCTTATCCTTCATAATCACACAATTAGTGTATCTTCCATGTGGCAGTTACTTAAGTGTTAAGATCATTACAGTCATATAGAAGCCATAATTTACACTGTCCCTTGATGCAAAACATGCTAATTTCATTACTTGCTATCATTTCTTGACACAGCTATTGGGACTGACTATAAGAATGTGTATCTACTAACATAAGACAAGATCTGAATGAATTGCATTGCTTGTACCTACTTTTTGGAACCAGCTTTCTAAAGGGCAAAGCAAGTTCAATCTCTACTGAACTTGGAAAACTGCAAGGATCACACTCTTGAATAGTAGGTCATAATTTGAAGTTATGTAGCTAGTACATTTCCTGGTTTATTGTGTATGTTCTAGTATATGTAATAAATATTGCCCATTTTTTCAGCATGCATCCAATCAAAATTACACAATTAGAAAAAAAAATATAAAAAGAACCAATGTAGACAGTTATTTTAGAAAATGAAAATATAATACTGGAATAATTTACTGAGAAAAACTATCTTAAAAAAAAGGCATGGAAATGTTGGACAGGGATCAAACGTTCACTGTCTCTACTAAATAAATAAATAAATAAAAATAAAACCAAAACAAAACACGTGAAATGAGGCTAAGAGGACCAAGCTTCAGAAGAAACAACACATCTTTTCATATCACTTAAAATAGACTTCTGGAGTGCTTTGTGAAAAGATCTTGTGGATATAGAAAGCGTAGATGATCTTAAGGGGACTAGAGAAGTTAAAAGAAGAGTGATGCACCAAAAGCTACTAAAAACAGAAACTATCTAACTTAGGGCATCCTTCATTTAAATTCTGTGAGGGTGGAAAAATATTTGGTGAAAGTACCATACACACTATTCCTCTTCCTATCAAGGCACCTAATTATGGCCATTTTGGGGTAAGACAGATGACAGTTTTGTGTTATTTTTATGTCTTTTTTTATGAGATAGTACTTTTAAATTGCAAAGTTAGAAACATTTGTGCACAGGACATTTCATTCAAATAGAAAATAGGCAAAATAGAAGCCTTAGAAACTCCCAAAGGGAATTTTAAATCCTTCTGAAATGCCACTTACAAGGGAGAGAGAAAGTTTGACTCATTTGCGATGACAATATTCATCCTATAAAGTTGCCTTGTAATCTTGTAAGCATTGTTGGTCATAATAAATTGACAAATTCTGGCCAAATGCGGCCACTAATACAATATTTTCTAATTTTCCCCCCCTGGACGAAAATATACACATGGCAAAAACTACTGAATATTTAAACAAAAACCATACCGGAATATTGTCCTTGTCATACTCTTTCAAATCCTTTAAGAAATTCATGTCACCAAGCAGTTTCTTGCTTGGACCCCAGTAATCTAAAATCTACAGAAGAAAGCAGGAAATAACTTTTCAAACTTCAAAACAAACACACACACAAAAAAAGAGTAACCTTCTCTAATTAGCTCATGTATATTTAATACGGATGATTTTGTATCTCATTGACGCAGCAATGAAGTCTATCGTATCAAATATATTCCCCCAACGATGTCTAAAACCAGGCAGTGACTCAGGGAAGAATTATTTATTATATCTTTACCTATATACGAGTTAAACAAATTACATGAGTTTTCTTTGCATGTTTCAGAATTCCAAATTATGTAAATTGGACACTGAAGATGTCTGAAGCATAGTTTTCAGCAACATAATGAATGGAGGCTGTAAATACTTGATTACTTTACTGGACCTTGTGTTATTTTACTTATTGAACAAGTGCTCTGTGTTGTGACAAAGAATATGAATTACACTTTTATTTGCAACTCACAAGTTCTGTCATATTACCTTGCCTCCAGTCCCTGAAGGATCTGGAATTCTTTCAGGTTTTATGTCTTTCATGACACAGACAGCAGCCATGACAAGTTTGACACCAGATGGAGGATTTTTCATTGATTTGACAATTGATATATCAGAAGGCTAAAATAAAAATCACATTAAAAAAAATAATTATGATGTTATGCTTTTCTCACCACTAAGATAAATGAAGAGAAAAAAAAAAAAAAGAAATTATAGCACCATTGCCAATGAACATAATTATAAAGGACTTTAAGGACTTTTAGAAGGGATGATACAGTATTAGCAAGACAATTAAAAATACCCATTAATTTATCCAACGCAGAGGTTAAAAAAAAAAAGAAAAAAGAAAGAAATACTAGTAACTGTAAACTAATGATTAACTAAAATTATATTTTTAAAAGTCTAGGTCAGAATACTTGTATATGTTTTCATAAACATCATCTAATATACATCTCATATACTTCATAACTCCTACAAAGCAAGTCCTGCAGGACTTTGTAAAAAATACTGCTTTAAGATCACGTCTAAGTCATGAAAAAGTTATGACGAAGAGGAAACCTTTCACTTAAAGATCCAGATAATTCTTAGCCACAAACATTAGCCTTCTAACACATTGGTGGTCAACTTTAACTTAGCTAAAAGAGAAAATTCAGCTGATACCACTGTTGATAACTTCAGGTTTTGCGTACTTTCCCCATAGGTGGACTTTCTTGCAAAGGAACAAACAAAATTTTAAATGCACAACCCCTCTCTCCCCTCCCCTCCCCACCCCCCTCCTGTAATCTGAGTACATTGGAATGAACATCTACCGAACCATAACTGTTAACAGGTATTATATCTCTTTTGCCAAAACCCAGGAAATTTAGTACTTTTTAATATCCTTTCATCTCAGTGCATTCTTTCCCAAATAAATGGAAGAGTATCATTATATTAAGTAACTCTTCTGACTGTTGAAGTTTAGATTAGCTTGCCTTTAAAGTGTCAAGAGCATTAAGTGCAGCCTCCAGCGCTGGGATCGCCTCTGCCAGATCACTTTCACACTCATTTTTCAAAGCCTGAGCTTCTTCAGCTTTTTCCGTTGCAATTTCTTCATCTACTTTTACAATTTTTCTTTTTTGTTCTACTTCCACAGATTCTATTTCTATAGTCTAAAGCAAAAGATATGGGTAAGCTTCCTACTGAATGATGAAGCAAATTGAGATTACCTAGGTTATCAATTATAGAATGATTTGATATTCTCATTTTATTTTTCAGTATTTCAATATTTTCATGTATTTTCAATTTATGTTAAAGGAATAATTTATTTCTTAGCATTGTTACGGATCTCGCAGCATTGTTATGGATCTTTAACAGTAGGTACACTGCATGAAATCAGATTACCATCAGTAAAAGCTAAACTATGTTCAAAGTTCATGAAAGAAAACAAGTGTGTGCATAAGGCTATAATTCAAAAATGACTAGCTTTTACTATGAGTTTTCATAGCTTCAGTCTGTATTACTGACTACAGAAATTGATTTTATGTTCAGGGACAAGTCAACCCTTCAGCCAAGTACTCCCTCTTCAGTTCTGCAGAAGTGATATTTATTTTTCTTAGATGCTGTTTGCTCGTAGTGGTGGAGTTGAAATCTCAGTTTCTTAGAGTAGGTAGAAGACATACCACTGTATCTGTAAAAATACTTACAAGCACCAGAAGCAGGTGCACAGAAATATTACTCAAATTTCACTTTTTTTGATGTGACAGTAACATACCAGATAAGTGTCTTTTCTCAAGTCAGAGTTTTCAAATACACTTAAGAGACTGTTCCCAAATCCCAATAAATTTCTATGAAGTTACTCCTTTTGAGGATCCTTTTAAATATCAAGTGCATAATCCCTGTGCACGCAAAGACAAACCATGCAATACTTACCTTGCTTATTTTGTATGCTGAAAAACTACAATGTTTGTGAATAATTGTGAGAAACCCAGTCTAACCCCTATTAGCGTGAATGCTTCTCTACCATCCTTTAGCACAGAGCTTAGGCAAGGACTGTGTATTCACTTGACTGTATATGTATTTTAGATAAAAAGTAAAATTTTCTTCCAGTTCAAAGGATATAAGCACAAACAGTGGCAAATTTTACAGTACTGCTAAGCGCAGTAAACAAGTAGCTCAAAAACCTGAACTCAGCTCTTATTTTCTAAAAGATACATATCGGTACCCATATGCAGGCATATTCTTTAGAATCTGTCAACAGTCAGCTGAGACATGGAACTACATTGTATGATTAGATTCCTCATTCAAAACTAATTACTATGAAGGTGAAATATATGATATATATTTGCACATGCCTGTGTTAAAAATACAACGTTTTATGCAACTCTACCTTCATCATGTTTGCATTATCCAATTTAGCCTCTTCCAGTTTGGGCTGCAGCTGAACTAGTTCTTGTTTCATCTCACCAACCTATACATATGCAAAAGAATTAACCAGGATTCTGAATTGCAAAATATAATTTCCAACAATTGATTTAGAACCCAGAAAATATCCAATGACTAATTTATTGGTGAAAGAAAATAACATTTGTTTTCAAATCAAAACGCTTCAGAGACTTATTTTTATCTCGTGTACACTCTCTAATTTTAAGAAGTACATTCATTTTTAGAACATTCACATAACTATTTAGGAAGGGAAGCTCTGTTCACATACTGCTTAGAAATGCATGCTTAGAGGCCTTTGGACTCTAACATGACAGCTATGAATGCAGGAAAAAAAGGCAAAACAAATTTATTGTATTTTTACTGTTCAAGATTGACCTTAGAATTGATCTTGAGATAATTTTTTTGAAATTAATCACACAAATTATTAGGTATAACAGAAAAATAATATATCATAAAAAACCTGTATGGGTCACTTATATATTTGCTGTAATGTACTGCCCCTCATCGTTAGAAAATATATTTTTTTAAACAAGGAATATTTTGTTCACACAGACCCAAACTAGAATGCAAATCATTTCTTAATTTTAACCAGATTTGGAACCAGAAAATTAAAAGGCTGCTCCCCACTTTAGGGAGACAAACCTCCATATATTTAAAGATCTGAATTAGTGCGTTTGACTTATCTCTCTAGCAAAAGACCTGCTTCTGCCAACCATTCTGTATTTTCAGTTCCATTTCCATCCCAAATCACCTGTGATTCAGCAAAAGCTAGTTTATCTAGTCCATTCACATATTTCTTCTTGGCTGTCATTACAGAGTCTCGTTTCTCAGTCAGAAGTTTCCGAAAGGCAGCAATAAGTTCAAGATAAGAAGTGGGAGTAACATAATTATGGCGTTTGAGACTTTGAAAAAACCTATTAGAAATAAAGGTTACCTTTAATTGGTGTTATTATTATAATTATTCACCTAACTATTGGTAGAAAAGGTATGCAATGAACTATTTGTCAATTAACAGAAGTAAATGGTTTCCACAATTTTATATATTTTAGGCAGACAAAGCTTATACATTAACTTATAAGACAGAAATGAGTAGTCATGCAACTCAGCCACCTATCTTGTTTCTTGCCCCTTATAAATCAATTTTTGAGTTCTCTGATGTTCATTTTACTCCTTCCATTAGTATAATCTTTTTCTTGTTAGTATTTCTAGAAATTAATGTGTTGTTTTTAAAAGAAACAGACTGACCTTGAGGAAAGTGATAAAACTGAAGTATGAAAGTATTGACAGATGGGCACAACCTCCTGACGCTCACTGTCTGTGAGCTCAAGTGTTTCTAAGAACTTATTTGCCACACGCTCAAGGGCATCTTCGGGCCACGGCTGATGGAGAAATGAGGAGAGAAGAATGTGTAAAATTTAGCTGTTAGCAGTCTTCATAGTTTAAAGAGATTTTTCACTATTCGAAATACCAGTATGAGACACGCTAGTCCCAACTAGGTCTCAAGAATGATGAGCTGATAAAAGAGTTACATCAGGCAGCAAGGTCACTACTCATGCAATCTGCTCTGGTGACTTCTGGATGATCTTCTAGATATTGTCATGCTATCCAAACATTTCTGCATCTATGTTATCCTTTGGTAGATGAATCAATTGACTTCAGCACCAAGCCAACCTATAAAGCTAACTGCACTTTAATTGAGAATAACTTTGATTTTTAGCAAGGATCAGTAGTTTTCCAAGTTTTATTCTGATATAAAAGATTTACTTACAGCATTCCAACAGGACTTGTATTTGAATAACACACAGCAGAAATTACGACCATTGTGCAATTACACTGAAATGTTTTCCCTATTCCTTTAAAACATGTATATTATGAAAAAAATGACAAATTGCCATCACCAAACTGAGATTACTCACTACTTTAGAATTGTAAAATTTGTAGTGATAAAACTTGAATTTCTTTAGTTCAAGAAATACTGAGACTACACACCAGAGAGCTCCCAAAATATTACCAAAACTGTCTATGCTATTTCAAAATTTTGAAAAACAGAGTAATTCTATACCATGAAAACACAGAAATGGTTAACAAACTGACATAGTTGACTGACAAAAAAAAATATATATATATATTTTCACATACCTGGAACCAATCAATGGTACAGCAGTTGATGAGTGAGGGAAACTGTCTCAGACGATTGCGGAAAGCATCTCCAATTGGGCTGAATGCTACCACGATATGGAGATTTTCTTTGCAGCAGTTCACAAAAAATGCAAATAAGGCCAAGGGACTGAGTTCTTCATGTTTATTGCCAGCCTGAGCTAGTGCACGAACACCCTTGGGAATGACACATAGGGTAAAAGCTGTTATATAATTTCTCATTAAGTACTTCTGAAGTCCTTTAACAATCCTGTTAATGATAGTAACACCATGAAATATATATATTTTTAATTGATAAATGAAATAAGTAGAATAAACTGGAAAGAAAGAATGAATACTAAGTACTAGTTGAGAATAAGTAAATGAATAAATATTGTAAATATTTATGAGTATGTTAATATGAGTAAATAGTACATTTACTGTAAATCTGTGACATTAACAAATAATTCTAGAAAAGATCACCTGTTGCGCTGAACAACCGAGAATACATCAGAACAAAAATTGGAAAAAAAAAAAAAAGATTCCAAGTGCCAGATACACAAGACACATTAGGATAAGACAGATGGCTAAGACACATTCAGAAAATCAAAATTTTAAATTAACTCCCTCATGAAATAAAGGACCAAAGTCTTCAGGTGATGAACAAATAAAATTAGATTTAATCACAATCCATCTTCAGTCACTCAAAGGGATTTAGGATATATGAACAGATGAGGCAAATTACTACTCTCATTACACAAAAACACATGTTGTTCTCATCTACATTTTAAGTGCTATATAAATTCCCTAAGCAACACTTCAAGACACTAACTTACTGAGAACATTTTCAATATTAATATTACACTAAAATATGCTGTATTTACCTAATTGGAGAGGAATATTTAAGTTTCAAACACATTCTATTCATTTATTTAAAAAAAAAAAAAACTCTGTCAAAAAAAAGAAAAAAAAGACTACTTCATAAAAGTATTACCCTCAATTAACAATCCATGAAACACTTAGACCTTACACTTAGACCTCCCTACAACTCAACTTATTCCACCACAAGAACATGTATGCTTTACATAACCCTGCAATTAAAGTAAATGACAAAAATCAGATTATTAACAATAAAGTGGAAATATTTTGATGAAGCAGATTTAAATGAGTAACAGGTAACTTTGTCCTAGCTGGCATATTACAGATAGCTACCAAGTGCTAGCATACACCAATTGGATATGTTTGTACAAACTGTAAAGTTGTAAAAGGGACACATTATGTATGCAACTTGAGGTATACAGAAATTGATGCCTCCAACTCCCCCATACAGTGATTGTTATTTTGAAGATTCCAAGCATGATTTAGGTATATTTATTTATTTATTGATTTCCCATCTTTACTTCTAAGCCTGATTTCATGGAGCACCTTCCCCCAGCTTCTCTCTGATCAGATGTGTCAAGACTATGAAATGCTGTATAACAGTGCCCTAGACAGCGAGAGTCTACTGACAAAGACAGGCTGTTTTTTCTCAAAATACATCTTTGTCCTGAATGGATAAATGAAAACATTATGAGGTACATTCTTATTCTGCACAATATAATGTAAAAAATAACTATGGCCCCAGCATATTAACATATTTGTGAACATTCCCTATGTGCACAACTTAATGGGTTTGTGAGCAGAGTGTGAGGTCAGAATTAAAGCTTGTAGTAGGCATAAACTATTCCAGCTTACTAATAACTAGCTGATTGATCTAAAAATCTCCAAAAAAAATCATAAAATTGAATGCATATACCCCCAAATCACTTTGAATTAAGGCATACTTCATATTGCACTGACAAAATAGCTTAAATGGGAGATGACAGAGAATAAGAGAAGTTATAAAGATACCTCTATAATTTCTTGTTTTTCATCTGCCGCAAAAAGATTGGGTACCTCCCCAGTGTTGAGGACACTGTCAATGTCTTCTAAAAAACTTTCTTCTTTAATTTGTGCGTCTGTGATTATGAATACAGTTTTCAAGCCCTTTACACCTGCGTTCTTCAGCAGACTCTAAAAATGCAAGACAGTTAAAATATTGTATAGTCCAAAACATCCTTCTTCAAAATCAAGTCAAAATGCAAACAGGTTATTAATACTCACTTTCAGGTCTTCTCTCCACTCATTTGTGCCATAGGTTTTTGAAATCTCTGGTTGAAAAACGCACATTTTTGACATAAATGCTGCTAGACGAGTCAAAGACTGACGTCCACTTCCTCCCATTCCAACCAACAAAGCATTACCCCCTGACTGCTTCAGTATACGGCTTATACGAGACAAATGTTCCAACACATACCTAAATGTGAAATGTGTTAATTACCAGAATGGCAGAAATATATATACACCATCTCCAAAACAAATTTCTGAAAGCACATGGAGGGTGAGAAAGGGAGTTATATACACCACGATAAAATGAAATAAAAACAAATGATTTATAATTTATATATGAAATAGAGAAGGGAATGACATCTTCAGAAACCAGTATCTGCCCAGCAGAAGTCAAGCACCCACTAGATTTGGTGCACAAGGCTTCTGTAACAGCTGAAGAATGCATTCAAAGAGTCTCTCAGGAAAAAAAAAAAAAAACAAAACTTCTCATTATTTACTCTCCGATAGAAAAATGCAAAGCCATAACAGAAAAATTAGTTCATTTCCATCCAAAAATGTGCAACACCAGGAACACATAAAGGGGACAAAACAAAAAACATAGCCTGCAAAATTGGATACGCTGAATTAGCAAGTACTGCTCAGAGCTCTTTGTATTACAATAATACAGAGTGTACACACCTGAAAACCACAAGGTTCATTCCTGTTTTGTGTGTTTGATTATATTCATCCAGACACTGCTCTACAACATCACCAAACAGCTGAATGTTTGGAATTTCAACATAAAGTCTTTCATCTCCTTCAAGTTCTGGATTCATGTAGTCACCAAAAAACAAACTTCTCATGTTTTCTTCTGTCACCTATTGTATATATACAACAAATGATGTAGTGTTTAATAATATTATTTGTCAGTAGGAACTTCAGGAAGGAACAGAGAATTTAGACAAATACTCAAGAGAGCAGAACAAGCACTGAAATATTTTAACTCACAAACAACACCCACCTCAAAATCCTGTATTTCCCAGATTAAACAATATTCTTTAAAAATAAATGTTATTGAACATAATTGTCCTGATTAGCCATTTATAGTCTCATTATAGTAACTGCCAGATTATAACAAATTTGTACAATGTATGTTTCACAAATTTCAACATATGAAATGGGCAACGATGACCACAAAGTTATTTCTTCTATACAGCAATTAATGGGGGAGAAGAGGGGGAGCGGGGGGGAGGAGGGAGGGGAACGTCAAGGAATATGACATGACTTATACAACATTCAAAATATTAAAATGTCGATACAATTACAGAATGCAGTTTACCACACGATAATTCATAATGATGGGCTAGATTTAAAAAGGGAATGTCTTTCTGCTCAGTAAATCAGGTCTCTGAAAGTTACATTTTAAATTAAATGTTATTTTGAAAAGGAAGTTTATATACATGTATGACAGTCAAACACCTTCCAAACATTTTCACCCATTTTTTTCAAAGAAGTCATTTTGCCAAATTCAACTCTGATTTTCAAGCATACTTAGTCCAACATCTCACTTGTGATTAAGAAATGTTCTAGTCCTAAATTTTTAACAAAAACAATGATTTTACAACAGCTTAAATGAGATACTCACAGGGGTGTTTTCCTGCCTCAGATGTGCAAAAACTGAATCAAATGCTTCTTTGAAATGTTCTTTCACAATATTTTTAATTAAATTGAACAACCATGCTCTATCATCATCTTCCACTAGACGGTCATAGAAGACACGAAATACCTCATGTACAAACAAACGAATCATTATGTGCTTATTTTCAACTGCATGTCTCTTAATGAGCAAACAGCCATGGATAACACGTGAAAAGTCACGCAAGTTGAATGTATAATGAGATTTGGCTGGTGTAGGCAAAAGATTTTTGATAGCTTTCTTATACACCTAAAGGCAATAAAAACAGAACAAGACATTATCATTGACTGCATTATTAGAATAGATATTTTAAAATGTCTTTCTTCCAAAAGTGTATTTTTCTAAGAAAACATTTCACACATTTCAGAAATCCTAATAATGTCCAAAGATCTCAAAGTCCTGTGAATATATCAGATTCTTTTCATGAAGTTCTGGAACATATATGCAATATTAATCTAAATTTGCAAATGAGATAAGTAATCAGTTATGTAATGCTAATTTCCTGGTGTTTCAGGTGTTTGGATCTATTTGTTTGTATACCTACAAATTACTCAAAACTAAAAAGAAAACCCACAAAAATGGTGAATGAAGTCAGATTAAGAAGAGTATCTTTTGATGATGTTTTACTGTAACTTTGAATGTATCAGTTGTCAATAGCTTATGTTGTACGATCGAACTAATGTCATTTGACATTACATTTAACATACGTAACATGTTAAGGGAATGCCAGCAGAGGACGCTTTTGATCTGTCTCTGTGTACTCATATGAAGAAAATTATCAAACATTAAACTTGCAAACCAAAATAAAATGCTAAAACAAAAGTTTAACAGTCATACTATATCCATGGTACTGTCTACACACTCATTTCACCTGTTATCTCATATCCAAAGCCTAGTTCTTCCACTACACTTTAATCCTAGGAGTCAGAAGATACTACTGTCTTGGATGTAAATCCATGCTAGAATAGATTCTCTATCCTGACAGAAGTGAACAATTTAAATAGCATGTATAGTCAAATGCACTCAAACAGCTGTATGTAATAACTGTACTGGGCTGCTACTATTATTTTCTGCTGAAAGAAGCAAAACCTTCTTGCAAATTTCTCCCCCCCCCCCCCCCTTTTTTTTTTAGAAGGATAAACTGAAAGCACAAAGAGATTTCCAGTGGCGATATTCAGTCAGCCTCACATCATTCATACTTTGAATGTCTTATCTGACAGGCGTTCCAAAATATCAGCTCTATAAGGCCTTGGAACAAGGTGGATTCAGTCTTGAATACAGCCTTGGGTATAAGCAGAACTAGTGTGTAAGTGTGAGAAAGGCCTCAGTTCTGCAGCAGAAGAGAAAGTCACTTGCTAATAATTCCAAACTCATGTCCCCTGTGAAACTTGAGCCATTTGATTTTGCTTTTGGATCTTATTGGATTTTTTGTCAGAATTCCTCACCAGCCAAGTATTAACTACCTGATGCATTTCAATTTTGAATACTTAATGGTAGATTTGTTAACATTGCTACTAGTTTTGGCTACATAAGCTGTTAAATCTATATGTATATGTAAGATGTTGTCTTCAAATTGATGCTTCTTTGCAAAGATGTCACAAATTGCCATTCCTTTTTTGCATGTGGTACCTTGCAAATATGATACTTGCCAAAATCTGCAACATGGAAGTTGGAAGCATCTCCACGGAAGTGGAGAGGATGATTTCTTCAATCTTAGTTTCTCAAAGAAGGATCTGAGGAGTGTTGCAACTGCTATTTTCATTTTGCCTTTGCATGAGATACCTTCTTGTGCCTGTCTAACCCCAAAGATACTGCAGTCTGACCTACTCGATGTATGTGGATAGGTACTATGAAGCCCTTATTAACATAAATTCAAAAAGACTTTTCCTAGAGTAAGAAGGTCACTGCAGCCATAAAGTTGAGATAATTTTATCACGGCATATGAGGCTGTATGTTAAAAATAACAAGGAACAAAATATCTAAAATCTCTATTTCACCAATTAAGTTATTATAAAGCTAATGGAATTTTACTAAACAAACTAAAGGAAACTTCCATTAAGGTACTCTCCTCTTACCTCTAAAGTGGCAGCAACAATTTGATTTCCAACTGAGAAGAACTCAGGAGTAAATTCCTGAGCCCGTAGGTAGAAAGATACTACAGTAGAGAAGATGCGGACCATTGTTTCATCACTAAAAGAATTAATAGTGCAAATGTTGAAGTGTCGCAAAAATCGAGGAGTAACAGGATTCCTCCCACCGCCTGGAGGTCCCATAGCAGCAAGTAACTGTATATCAACGAGTGTAATTTTAGATGTATCCTTTAAATCGTACCTTCAAAATAAATTGTAATGTGACATTTAGTTAGAGAATGATATAAACACATTTGTTAAAGGTTAAATGCACCCATACTACAGAATGCTCTCTGTGTGCATAACATATGTACATACATATACAAATATAACAATTAAAACCAAAAAACAATGAAACCCCAAACTAGTCTTGTAACTAACTATGCCCCAGCTCATCTTAACACATCGAGCTGGCCTGAAAGAAAGATTATTTGTTTAATAAGGGTTAAATAAAACTTGATCTGAAATTTTGAAACAAATATTTAAAACTGTAGTGTGGCAAAATACATATTCTCTCTGTTCAAGAGTATCAGACATTTGAGCAGTGCCTGAAATCACAAAAGTAACATTATTCAGGAAGTGCCTGGAATCACAGAGTAATTCAGGCTGGAAGCAACCCCAAGAGACAACCTGGTTCATTCTTCCAGTCAAAGCTGAGCCAAAAAATCTCAAAAGGTAGGAAGAGATATAGCTTGTTTCTCTTCATGCCTACTACCAGATCTGATTTCAATGTTATTCAAAAAAAAAAAAAAAAAGAAGGTAATTAAAAATATTCTAATGAGCAAGAGAATCTTGGATATCAGTAAAAAACAATGTATTGAGTAAAATCAAAAGTTACATATAATTGCATTCTAAAAAATAGGTCTGCCAATTCACTGTGAGGAGGAGGAAGAGAATGGAAAGTAACAAAGAACACTGAAAAAAGTAAAAACAAGGATAAATGCTGACACAGAAAAACTAAAGTGTAAAAGAATTGTTTTTTTATACATAAAAATCCTGAATTTCAGCAAGAGCCCATGCACAAAAAAAAAAAAAAGAAAAAAAAATCAATTTCCTAAATTGAAAAATCACTTAAAGAACAACATAAAAGTTGCTTCAACTTTAAATGTTTTTCATATAAAGCAAAGCTATCATAAAATTTACAAAGCATTTTAAGAAAGTTTTGAAAAGAAAATTCAAGTGAATAATTATATCACCAAATGCAGCAACTTGAACTTTTCACTTTTATTTCAAATAATTACCAAATTCCATGGTCAAAGAACTGTCTTAAAAGTTCTATAGGAGGCTGTGCACCATACTTCTCCAAGGCAGGCATATTCATATCATCTATGAAAATAATGCACTTTTTTCCCATTGGAGGGCCAAAGACTCCTTTACGCCTCTTGTCCAGCCTGGCCATAATAATGTTCTACAATGCAGACAGGAATATTCAGAACACAGATTAAATATTTATATAGATCATATTTTTGAAGCACAGATTGTCTGTTCTACCAACCTGAGTCTGATTGGCACTGGTTCGTGCTGAAAAATTAATGAAGAAGGGAAAATAGCGCTCCTTTTCCAAGTTGTTCATTAACTTGTCCTTGACATATACAGATTTCCCAGTACCTGTCGGTCCCACTAAAAGCAGTGGTCTTCACCAAGAAAGAAAGAAAGAAAGCATAGACCACAGAAATCTGAACAACTACAAATTAATTGCAAGTAAAAGACAAAGGCTCTAAGTTCTATCTCTAAAAATATTAAATGCCTTAAAAAAAAAGAAGCTATAATGTTTTAAAATACTCATTCACATAACCTCTTTGTAGTTGACAAAGGGGTCAGAGGTAGAGAAGGAGACATTTCTCATTCTCTCATTCTCCTGGTTTTGGAGTATATATAGACGTATGTGGAACTTAAATTTCTACTGATAGGTCTTTCAGCAATTTAAACTTCATAAAACTTTCAGCATTGAAATTCAACCTGAAATTGTTACATTCTGTTCTTTTGTATAATAATATATAATAATATATTTATACACACATATATGTAATATAATTGATTTTAACTTAGGACAAATCAAAGAAAAATATATATTTCAGTACCAAAGAAGAAAAAAAAAAAAAAGAGAGTACAAAACTTCCTCAAGCTGTTGTTGTAATTGAATTATCAGAAAGACATAGAATGGACACACTAAAGCAGAATTATAACAGGACTTCATTGAAACAAAACAAAACAAACCTAGACTTTAAGGCAACAAATTGTATTCTTCATAATAAATGCCTATTTTTAACAGGCCAAACAAACCTTGAGGGCTTGATAAAAAACATGAAGTCAATGAAAGAGTAAAAAATGTTTCTACATACAATAAATAGTTCTGAAATTTGTATTGAAGTTACTTACTTTCCATGGGCAATGAATAGTTCCATCAAATAGGTATATCTGACTGTATCCATAGTTGGGACTATGATATCTTGAATCTTCAAATTTTTATCACTGTAATTAATATTTTTAATAAATCCATTCCAATGAACCCAACATCCTCTGCCTTTCAGCTAGGAAAAAATACAGATGTAAAATTAAGGCTTTTGGTTAGGAAAAGAAAAAAAACGAAACAAAACAGAAACAAAAAGCAACCATACAAAATAATAATAATAATAATAATAATAATAATAATAATAATAATAATAATAATAATAATAATAATAATAATAATAATAATAAAACACAGAAGAACATATGCTTAACTTTAAACCAGTACGTAGAATCTAAGATTTCCAGTGGATACGATAAACACAACTGTAACACAAACAAGTTGCCCACAGACACAATATCCATCTTTACAGAAAGTAGCCATCTTTCCTTCTATGCAATAACAGACTTGACCCTGTCAGCTTAGCTTTATCTAAAAAGGGACCATAACTGATGTGCACAGCTTGGTATTGTATAAAAAAAAAAAAAAAAAAAAAATTGGAAAAAATTACAACAATCTTTGTAAAGTTAAAATATACATCTACCTCTATTTTCCTTCCTTTCAGACTGTAAAAATTTACTTCAGTCAATACAGAAGCATGCAATCTTACCTCAAACACGTAGTCATAGACCAAGCCTTTCTCTTCAAAGGGACATTCCCATTTTTCCACTACCTTTGGTACAGGATTTGTTCCAGATTTTCCAGCCAAAGTTTCCCTCAAGAAATTATCAAAAATAATTCTGCTATCACCATCACAAGTCCCACCAATGGACCAGATTGTGGCAAAAGCAAAGCAACCCTGCAAAGGCAAAAAGATGAGCAGCTGTCTAAAAAGGTGACATAATCTGAACACTGTATAGTCTCATTAACAAACAATTCTGAAAAGTATTTAAGAATAAAGGTGTTACAGGTTGCCCTTGAATAAACTTGGTCTAAAGAGCATGATTAAAAAAATAAACAAACAAAAATAAACAAAAACAACACACAAAACCAACCATAATCCACACATGGATGTTTTTGTTGGTGGGATCTTCTTGTACAGGTTGACAGATCAACATTTCAAAAAGCCGTGTAAGAGCTACTACAGTATTGCTATTGCTTGTAGGTACCAGTTCCTAAGAGATACAAAAGGAGGGGTATTATACTTTGAGTTAAGTTAGCTTACATTTTGGAATCAAAATATTAAAGTAATTAAACAATTAGCTAATTCAGAACAAATACTCGGAGGCAAGATTTTCACTGATTTTCATTCAAAAGATCATTTACTTCTTGCTAGCCTTGAAATGTCAACATATAGGTTGTTAACCATGGTCACGGCTACCATGGGACCTCCAATTCTTACATTTTAAAATAAAAACGCACAGAAACAACAATGAACAAGCAAAAGCCCATGCACTTAAAAGCATGCACTAAAAAATGCAGTTTGAAAAAAAATATATAAAAAAATACATGTACATTTCCCTAAAACTTAAAAAAGTGCTTTTTCTATTCAAAACAACATCTTTAGAGGAAAAAACAAACAAATAAACAAACAAAAACACAGAAAAGCACCACCAAAAATGCAAAAAAGGGTGACTTTCCACTCAATACCTTAAATGATTAATTTTTGAAAAGAACAAGGTAGAAACTATGATGAACTTACAACACATCTTACCTAATGTTCTCTTTCCAGCTTTTCACACTGGATACAACAGTTGCACTTCCCAAAATAATGGCTGTCTGCTGCATGGACACGGTAATTATCCTCATCAAGAGAGAACAGCTCTCACTACCCAAGTAACAAGAATGCAAGTGGACACCTAACTACTGAAGGAAAAAATCACAAACAATACCTTGCACTGTTTCTGACGGAGCTGTAATGCTGGTGGTATTAACCAATCAAAAAGTCCCTGCAGAAGATCTTGATGTACCTTTAGGTTAAGAGGTTCAGGCAGTTTACTTAACCAAGAGGTAACAAGTGGTGTCCAGCCTAGTTGTGAAGGCTCCAAATAAATCATGCCACAGCGACTGACTGTAGCAGGCTAGGGAAGAATGGTAAACTTGCTTTATTATATATTTAATTTATTGAACTTAGTTTTATATTTCCATTAAATACAGAACTTACAGATGCCTGGGAAAGGTCCATTGTTTCAAAAATTAGACTCATCTGAAGGGACATTTGGATGATTTCTCCACTCATCAAACAAAGCTTCAATTAAGAAAAAAATCACAAGGAAGATTACAAAAAAAGAAAGCATTCAGTTGTCAATCACCCTTCCTACCACACTGGATGTGTGCACAAAGATTAGCAAATCCCACTTTAATCAGAAGCAATGCCAACCACATAAAATGTCTAATAATTTGGAGCAAAAAACAGTAGTTTACAAGCATTACCTAAATTCTTCACTTACCCATAGTACTCCACATTATCCTACCAGTAGGTTCATTACCAATAACTATCAACCCTGTATATGACAATAGTTCAAATCAAGTATTTTCACAAATTATCCAAAATTTAAACTCAAAACGTCGTCTGTAATTTTTATATACACTTTCAAATTCCTAAGGCCCATTTTCAGAAGTTGTATGGTTACAACTTTAACTTCAAAATTTAATATTGAAAATGCAACCTTTTTTGTCTTCATTTGAAATTGCAGAAACTTAATTAATGACAACTTTTGAAATTGTGGACTTTACATTAATTGTTGTTGTTTTTTTTTTTTTTAATTTAAAATTGAATTACTCATTTTCATTACAAACATCTGATATTAAGGGAATACTACACATTAAATGTCTTATGGGATGATACTATGATTATGATTCCAATAAAGAAAAAATAAAACAACAAAAAACAAACACAGAACTTAACGACTTATTCTCAAAGCCACCTTGTATTTGAAACGCCAAGTTTTCCTGTTTTCTTTTGTGTTTTTATATGTAGAAGAATACTTTCAAAATGTCATATATCATCTAGGCATTTATTTGCACTGATACCTTTTTGTTGTCATCCAGAACTGTGTTCATGCTTTCTATCCACAGAGTATCAATTGGGCCATCAAAGATAACCCATTTGCGTTCAGGAGTCTCAGATAATGCAAATTCTCTGAAAGTATTAGCAACTATACCATCTGTCCACTAGAAGGGGAGAATGTAGAAATGAAAGGTAAAAAGACAATAGTATAGATATTTCAAATTAAACTACCAGTAATCCTATTAGTAAGTATTTGCCAAAGACTGTTCATATTGAACTGAAAAAAAAAAAAAGTAAACTATTCCTTTTCATTTTTCTTCTCTTTAACAATTTTCTTGCTCTGTGGAGAGCAGAATACTGCTTTACAGTTTCACAAAGGGGCACACAACATCAGCAAATTTAAAAACAGTGATCTTTTGCCTTTAAAAATACTTCTTGTTAAAACGGAAGACAGTGAATTCATTTCACAGAAAGTTAGAAGTACTTTTTTTCTGGCTTGCATCATCTTCTTCCCAGACTCATCCTAAGTTTCAGTATTTCATATTCACTTTTCTATATTCTTTCTTCTCCAAACCTAAGTTTTACAGTGGGGAACTGATGAGTTTATAAGTTTTTCCAGATTGTTTTGGCGCTTCTTTGATTATACTAGATCAGAACTGACAGAGAAATTAATCTAGTTAAGTTTGGTATGTCTCCCTAGCATGGATAGAGCTATACTAGGACAATGCCTCTCAGAATGGCATTGCTTATTTTGCATATTTAAACCTACGTAACTACATACACACTTACTGCTGCATTTATTTTCAACACTAATTTGAGCCATCCATCTGAGTTAGAACAACACTAATTAAAATTGTGTTCTCATGTGCATTTAAAGTGATAAAACCACAAAGTCAACTGTTTACTATCAAGAATCAAGGAGGTCTCACATATAAAGGAATAATAATAAAAAAAAAAAAAAGAGAGAAAAAGAAAAAACACATACTGTTATGTTTGCTTGTTTATTCTTAAAACCAATGAACCAGTAATGTTATTAACAGTACAGCCCTACAAACACTGGATTCCAGAGAAAGAAGAAACACTGTCTGGAAGTGGGACTTAAAAGTCAGAAGCAGATGCCTTTCTTGACCTGAAGACAGCTGTGCAACAACACCATGACTTAACCTAAAGTTAAAATGCAGTTTAAAAAAGTATGTTCATACAAGCCCCACGAAAGCCACAGCATGTGACAGGATGAAACAGATAAAGACAGGCAATTAATACACACTATTTTAAAAACATGCATTACCTCATGAGATACCAAATCAAACTGTCCAAAAAGCTGACCCATAGTGATTGATTTTGGATTAACAGTCCTAAAAATTACTCTTTCTTCTTCACCATAACCACGCTCTTTCATAAGACACAGTGTATCTGCCAACACATGTAGAACTTTGGTCTTCCCAGAAAATGGTTCCCCGACTAGCATAAAGCTGTTAGATGGAAGAAAAAATAATAATAATTAAAAAAAATAAAATTAAAAGCTATTAATAGATGTCTTGCAATTTTTACTTTTACAGACCATATGAAGGCCAACATCATCATCCATATACTTAAGTATTTTGGTAGATCTGCCCCACATACCTAGAAAATAACTTTTTAAAGATGTTGCATTCAAAATCATACATGAACTTGCAAGCCTATATTGTGAATCTGCGTGATTTTTACAACATGCACACACACACCCACCCCCTAGGAACAGAATGGCAGAGATCTGATAACTAATACACAACACCATTGCTCACTACAGCTGACTGATGGCCAGTCAATCTCCGAGCAATGGCAGCCCCCCTGGCCAAGTCCCCCCAGTTCCATTGCTCAACACAATGCCACATGGTACGGAATATCCCTTTGGCCAGGCTGGGCCAGCTGCCCTGGTTCCGTCCCCTCCCAGCTCCTTGAGCACCCCAGGCCTGCCCACTAGCAGGTGGTACAAGAAGCTGCAAAGTCCTCGACTCAGTATAAGCACTGTTCTGCAACAACTGTAACATTGGTGTGTTACCAGCATTATTCTCATGCTAAATCCAAAACACAGCACCATGCCAGCCACTATTAAGAAAATTAGCTCTATCCAGGCCAAAATCTGGACATTAGATTCACAAGAATTTCGGTACACGTTAAAGTAGTATTGGTAACCAAATGTTTCAACACAAACATTTTGCTACCATTAAGACCTTTTTTATGTGATATCGATAACCATGGTATAAACCCAAATGACGACAAATATAGCTTGTGAAACAGTAATGGGAACCTTACCCATGTCTAACAATCATCATTTCATATGTCTGTATCATTTTCTCTATGAAAGCTTTTACAGGTTGGACATTATGTTGAATACAACATTCATTCGCACATTCCAGAAAATCCTAAAATCAAAACAAATCAGTCTTATCATTTGTTACAAGTTTTTCTTTTCTTTTCCTCCCTTCCCCTCCCTCCCCACTTTTAAAACCCTGTTCTCGTGTTTACTAATTATAAATGTATAATTCCAGATTAAGCATATTTATTAATTTTATTCATTAGTAAAATTACAAGTAAATATTCATTGCACCCTATCAAGTAAATTCATCTCCTGGACTACAGTAGAACAGTTATGATCATTGTCAAGGTTTTCACATTAGTAGTGTTTCAGTTATTAATTAATCAGAATAGAACAAACATCCCTGAAGAAAAAAAAAAAAAAAAAAAAACACTTCCGTACTTCCTATGCTAGAACAGGAGTTAACTACAAATTTTATCCTGCAGGAAAGGCATATCAGCAGTAGCAAACCAACCCTGTGAATCAGTATACTACATTTTTGGCAGGAGTCTAGTATTTACTGGAAAATTTTTAAAAGTGAATCCATTCTGTTTTTTCCACCATCTTTACCTTCTTCCCAATGATCCTCCTACAAAGGAACTGTGCTTTATTTGTTGTTATAAGCAAAAGAAAATGCAAGCACAAAGCTTAAACTCACTGAACTATATCCAACAGTTAGGATCAATTACATCCAAAATTAGAATGGAAATCAGCCAGAGACTCTGAAATCTGGTAAATTTTCAGATCAGTTTCTGATTTGTAAGATGACTTACACAGCCCTTCTGGATGTAAGGGAACTCAGATGTGAATTAAACTTAACAACAGATACAAGAATTTTCTGTGGTACAAAGTTTCATTGCAAACATTCACAATTTTCTGTATCTCACAACAACTCACAAATTACTGTATCAATTACACTTGGTTACAAGATAAACAAGCAACAATGATAATTTTTACTAACAAAAGGTTACAGGTATACTTACATTGTAGTCTGCATCAGGAAGTTTGATTCCAGGAAATAGATCACTAGTTATACCCATGAACAGGGGTATATCACATGACAAAAATTTGGGCTCGTTCACATCCTTAATTGATCTAAGAAGCTAGAAAAAACAAACAGTTTATTTTTCTCATTAGAAACAAAGAATAAACTGTTCAGATATTAAAACAATAAGTAATAAAGATTATTAATTATATGGTGCCTTTGATAAGCAGTTAAACACAATTGTGCAATCAGCAGAAGAGCACTGGAAAGTACAGCATGTTAATGAAAAAAAAAATACAATCTTTTTTTCACAAATAGGGAAGATAAATAAAGTGGAGCAGTGATGTGACAGTGAAGATGTGGTGGAAATACCCTCAGAACTCAGAACTGCATGCACCAGTAAAATTCCTTATGAATTATTCCTTGAACTCACCAATACATCTTCATCTTCCTTCGGAAATTTCAATTTTAGATTCCCAGCAGCCACCAAAACAGCTTTAACTGCTCGCATACCATAGTCATAGTGATACTGAGAGGAAAGCTGTTCTGAGCAAAGCCTGTAGGTCATTACTATCTTCACTGACAGTGACTTTGCATTCAGAAATCCATATGAATAGAGAGAAATCTCTGCTATCAGAGCATAGTTAGGAACCATCATGGCTACTGTTCGGAAAAGAACCTGAAACATATACCCAAAGAAATATCTTTAGATCATTTTTGTGGGTAATGGATCATCCCACCACAGCATTTCTATTTTCTACTGAAGTACTGCTTAATATGATTATGTAGATAAGCTGTGGATCATTGACACAGTCACACTGGAAAGCAGTAGTGTGCAGAACACCGGGAGCCAATCAAATAGAAAAACTGCTAATTTATGCAGAGACGGTTTATGACTTGCTATGAAGCTAATGTAAACACAACACCATCAAGATCCATTTCCATGTACACTTCAATGCAGAAAAAACACTCTGCAGCTATTTCCCCTCAACACTGCCCCAGGAGTGCAGTTTGCCACTTATGGCATCCAACACAGCAGTAAGTGATGTAGATAGTATAAGAGAATGCACTTCCTTTCCTGAGGTAATCAGTGCTTGACATATTTTCATACCATGTTAAATCTGCTTTAAATTGGCACGTATAGTATAGAACCTACTCTGCCCTACCCTGAGTGTTAAGGAACAGCACACTGTAGCACTGCTTCCAAAAGGCTCCAATTTACTTTATTAAAGCCAAACCTCCTTAATGAAACAGCTAATCTAGTCACAACAACAATCCCTTAGATTTTATTTAATCATGTAATCTAAGCAAACTCATTATATGTATGAAGTGTAGTTCACCAGAACTTCTTTTAAACAAGCCTACAATAAATGTTATGTAAAAATACTTTCTTAAAGCATTCTTCCAACATATCCTTCTATCTTAAAAAAATTATCATCCAAATAATACAATATAATAACAGTCTGACACTTGCCAGTTTACTTGTTATGGTATTGAAGTCTTCAGCCTGGAAAAATAAGCATTAAAAACAGAAATAGACACAAGAGGAAAAAAAGAAAAAAAAAGTTTTAATTCTTTCAGAAATAACAAAAGTAGTTAGGAAAAAAGAGATTTAGTATGTGTAAATCACAAAACAAGTATGTGGTAAAATATCAAGCAATCCTGAAATAATACCAGAAATATGTATTTTTATTACTATTTTTTAAATATTTTTTAAAGCAAAGTCACGTATTTTACAATTTTACCTTCAGATTATCTGGAAGTTCAGAACGTCCTGCATAACCTGGGTTCATAGTGATAGCTACAAAACAGTTGGGGTTAAGCTTCAGTTCAGTTCCTTCAAAAACAAATGTTTCTAGCTTTATCTGTATGGCTCTCTGGATGCAAAGGATCTGCTGTGCCACAACAGACAATACTTCCAGTTCAATGCGATTGAATTCATCAAAACACGCCCATGCACCTGACGAAGCCAATCCCTTGAAAAACTGTAAAATTAAGAAAGACAGCAATAATATCTCTAACACAATTTTCAAGGATTCAAAAGAAACTAAGAGTATCATGTTGGAAGTTTAATTATATGAAAGATACAATTCTGATAATATCTAAGCCTGTTTAGAGTAAAGGTCAATGATATAATGACAAAGTCTTTGTTTTAAAGAAAGCTAAATCACAAGATTCTTATCTGGTGAACTCTTGTTTCTTTTAATTAATGACTTACAGGATTTCATGATGCATAGAAAGTTTAACATATGTAGGGACCATTATATTGTGTCCAAGGGTAGCAAACCACAAGTGACACTAATTTATTCAAGTGTGGCTGCAAAGTGGGCACCCTACAGTTTTTCATCCTAATAAATAAAATACAAAGCCTAACATTTAATTCTATTTACCTTTCCCATTGCCAGGTAATCGAGGCCATCCGAACAGTTGAAGACAACACACTGCACAGCCAAAGCTTTAGCTAAATCTTTGGTGGTCTCTGTTTTACCTGTTCCTGCTGGACCCTCTGGGGCCCCACCAAGGTTTAAATAAAAAGCTCCGATCTAAGGAACAGACATAGTTTATAGAAATTATTAGTACTTCATTCATATGAAATTATTCTGAATGAAAATGTTACTTTAAATTGTATTAGACAAATAAAATAACTGTATGAAACTAAAAGAAAAAGTACATTCATACATTATGCAAATTTTAAAATAACCTGAAATTTACTTATGGCTTAGAAATAGAGACAAGAGAAATAAATTTTTCCTAAAAGAGAATTCAGTTTTATACATTATGATCATGACCATGATTAGTTACTCGAACTTTATTGAATCCAGTTTAGATACATCTTGTTTAGATACTTCTTTCACACCAGACTTGAAGCAATTAGTTTACTCTTTTCTACCTCCATTTCTACTTTAATATACTTTTTCATATTTTCTTTTTCTTTCCTACACTGTCCCTCTTTGTTGCATTTGTACTCCTCACAGTATATCATTTTGGTATGCATGGTAATTTTCCATTGTAAGGTTAGTTGATGATAAAACAGTAAACACCTCCAACAGAAGCAGGGAGACTAAAAAGTTGCTAAACTCCTACTAGTTTTAGGAAAGCTATGATCAGAAGTGATTCCTTCGCCATTTCATTTAACAACTACAGGGCATCAGAAATGGATTTTGTGTTCTCGTAACCTAGAAAGTGACAAAATTTAACAGGGAAGTTTTTCTGTACATATTTTAAAAATCATATTCACAACAAAACAATCCACTAAAATTTAAGTCATGTTGATGGGCTGTCCAGATTTGCTACTGTAGCTCAATTTCATTTTCAATAATCTATAGAAATTATGATCTTTGAAAATTGTCTTTTACAGAAATAGCAGTCTCAGAACAACTGAGAGCCCTAAAACTATGGCTATAATGAACAATTCAAAAAATAACGTACTACAGTAAATATGGTATTTAGTACCGCTTATTATTGAGACCATACCAAGGTGCGATAACACCTGTCTGTTAGAGGAGTAATGACAAGGCGTGGTGAGTTTCCAAGGTATTCGTAAGCATATTTTACATTGCAATTAACGATGCAGACACGAACGTTCTCAGATTCCCAGTAATACCGTAGTTGTGCAAGCCACTGAAAGTCTGTTTCACTCTGTACACCTGATAAATACATAATTAAAAGTAAGAGAAGTTTTAGGTAACTGGATTTTCTATTAGATTTAAATTTAAAACGACTTTGAAATTATTACTGTTTATGCTCGCGTCCAAATACTCACATTTGATGCTCATGTCTTAAAACTGTTGTGTTTTATGCAACAAAATCAGACTGGTTAGTGATTTTTAATTATCTCAGTATTATGAAATTAAAGAGACACAGAAAGAAAAAAATTTTATAAGAGAAGTACCACTTTGAATCATTTCCATGACGACATCTCTAGCATGAACATCAATAGTAACCAAGGCACCCAGAGTAGTCCTTGTTTGCTTTGAAAGTTTTCCTCTTACCAGCTCTACGATATCATTTAGTTGAAGCTGAAGTGTATTATAGTAATCCTTTAACTCCTGGGAAAAACAAAGGTAATTATGAAACTGAGTATATGACAGCTTCAAGTGTTCCAGAGTTCTTCACAGTAACTAAATACCTTAATGGAGATTGCTTATTAAACCTATATATTTTTACATAATAAAATAATTTTTTTTTTTCATCAACTTTTCTCTCAATCACAGTTTTTCATGTATGTTCCAAAACTACATCCAGGCTTGCTCTAAACAAGAGTATTCAAATACCTGAATCAAAGCTATAAATCACTTTACAGATATTCATGCATATCAAACTCATATGCTGACATTTTATCAAATTTTATTTTGATTGTAGAAAGAGAAGATTTGACTAGTCAAAATACATCAGCTGAAATGAAAAATGAATAAAAATTTTAAAATAAAGTAAAGTAAAGTAAAGCAAAGTAAAATAGGAATTGCATAGTACCTCTGGTCCATTGCAAAGAACTTCATGTACCTCACTTGTCCAGAACATTTGAGACACACACAAAACTACCTGTCCAGGCCACTCCAGAACCCAACTTTTTCTCTCAGTCTCTAGATATGCCTGAAAGAGATAAATACAGTGTACAAATACAGTATCAGTGCATACTTAAATAATGGGGTATTGCTGGATGAAAAGCTCAACAAGAGCCAGCAATGTGCACCTGCAGCCCAGAAAGCCAGCTGCATCAAAAGAAGTGCAGCTAGCGGGCTGAAGGAGGTCATTCTCCCCCTCTGCTCTACTCTCATGAGACCCCACCTGGAGACCTGCATTCAGTTCTGGAGCCCCCAGCACAGGAAGGATGTGGACCTGTTAGGGTGAGTCCAGAGGAGGGCCACAAGGATGATCAGATGGCTGGAGCTCCTCTTCTATGATGAAGGCTGATGGAGTTGGTGTTGTTCAGCTTGGAGAAATGAAGGCTCCAGGGAGACCTTAGTGGCCTACCATTACTTAAAGGTGGGCGTACAAGAAAGCTGAAGAGGGACTCTTCAGCAGGGAGTATAACAACAGACAAGGGGTAATGGCTTTAAAGTAAAAGACTGTAGATTTAGATTAAATATAAGGAAATAATGCTTTACTGTGGGGGTCATGAGGTGCAGGAACAGACTTCCCAGGAAAGTTGTGGATGCCCCATCTCTGGAATTGTTCAAGGCCAGGTTGGATGGGACTTTGGGCAACCTGGTTTGGTGGGAGGTGTCCCTGCTGACAGCAGGAGGCTTGGGACTAGATGATCTTTAAGGTCTCATCCAAAACCATTCTGTTTTTGTGATCTAATACAGAAGCATATATTATGATCCTATTAACATTCTTTGCTGAAAACATTCTTTTCCTTTTTTCCAAGTCCAAATTATCTTTTAAATGCCTTCTTCCCCTTAGATCTGCAATTTGTTATCAATTATTTTTTAAGATTCATGTACTTATCTTTCCATATTATGTAAATATTCTGGTAAATTATTTTGCTTTAGGAGGGAGCAAGCATATTGTAAATGTTTAATTGATTTCTGACTTCTAGTTAAATAAAATATGCTAAATAATTCATTTACTTCAAATTATATATCCTAGAAACACCATATTGCTGTGAATCTTTAAAAAAAAAAAAATCCACTGTTACAGGAAAACAACTTAATTCTTATCCAAAGTAAACTCTTACTTAACTCGCTATAAATGCAAGTCATGTTAACTTGTTCCTGGTGCCATAACTTCATCTATATGAACACTTGTGATCAGTAAGAATTTTAGGAAGCCAAAAGACATCCTTAAAATAAAGGTCTGTTTCTCTTTGTGCCACTGTTATTAAATTATTACAAAAAACATAAAAACATACTGCAAAATCCATACCATTCTTGACTTAGCAATAACATCATGTACACTCTTCAGCATAATATCTTCTACTTGAATTAACCACTTCTCCACTGCACCTCGAGCTTCAGTAGTAGAAATCTTTGAAATCAGTTCAACACATTCTCCTTCAGAACTATACATTGCTTTAATATCCAGATTGGGAAGGAAATGTAGTTTAGCAATGCCTTCAAAACACTTCTTCAAGTGAGGCTGAACTCGGAGAGGATCTTTAGTCTCTGATAGGATCTCCAACATTTCATCATTAGACAAGAAAAAGAAGCTAGAAAAAGATTGAGAACATGAGGAAAAAGAAAAAAGTGTTTTTTTAAAAAAAGGAAAAAAACGAAAGGAAGCTAACTGAACTATCAAGCTGCTTTAAAGGCAGACCTTACTGAACAACAATATAAATGTTCAGGACTTTTGTTTTTGAAATAGCCTAAACACATCATACCGAGGAAAGAAGAGACGCTTTTTCTCAAGGTATGCATTAAGCCCTTTCATGATTTTGTCAAGAAGCTCATTACAGTTCTGAAGCTTCTCCAACAACCCTAGCAAGGACGTAGCAACAAGAACCTGTAATAACAAACACATGCAAACTATAAGTTATAAATAAGATACTTTGCACAGCAAAAATTACTCAACTAACGTACAACATTGTTTTATTCCTAGAAAGCCTAGGCAGCTAATGTAGCTGATCATTGCATATTCTATAAACAGAAATACTGCCAAAAAGAAACAGAGAAACTACTGTTTCTTTTTAATACAGTCTTTCTTCCTTACCTTTGGGTCTTTGGCACAATGTTTCATAATATCCTTCCATTGTTTATCAACAGTCTGAAATAGACGCCCCTCTTCTGGCATCTGTTGCATGATATCCTCAGAAGAAAAAATGGGTTCCAAATAAAGCCATTGTGCTTGCACTTTCAGCCATTCATCAATTATCTCCTGAATTTGAATTAGGCGATTTTCCCATTCCTTAATAAATATTTAAAGAATGTTACATGGATATTTCCACACAAATAGTATTAAAGAGAATAATTAGAGGAAAAGAGGACACTGATAGTTCCCAAGAAGAAAATAAAACAAAAAGTGTCTAGCGGTCTGCAAAATAATGGAAAAATATTTAGGAGTATTTAGGTTCCTTGACTTATACTGATGGCCAAAGGAGTTCAGAAATTTAATGTATCTGGAAATGAATTTCCCAAAATGCAGCTATCACTTTAGCGTTACAAACTTTTAATAACTTAATGGTTCAGTAGCACCCTGCAGGTTACCAGTGACAAATGCTGTTCCACCTCCCACAGCCAGGAGCTCTTGCTTTGCAGATGAATTATAGCAGGGACACAAGAATACCAGAAAGACCACTAGATCAGAGGACCAATCCAGCCAGACTAGTATCCTGTCTTGAAAGTAGACAATAGCAGATGACTCTGGAAGAGGCTGTCTGTAAAGGATAAGTACCCTTTACGGGATTATTACATGTTAACTGGGCCTGCCTGAATCACCTATTTCTAAATAAATAGAAGGAATTAGAGAGGGTAACTGCAAAGCAAATTGATGAGCTTCTCTCCTGACAGCAGACATAGCATCAGCACCACAAAAAGTACTCTATCTCTGCAAACAGACAAGCAGCTGTAAATTGAACCCATCATTGTTCTGAGGCCTGATTAAAATAAATAAATAAATAAATTCTCCCAGACCTCCAAAAGTTTCCCTGCCCAAAAATAAACACTATAGTTCAAAATTTGATTCCAAAACTCAAGGACTACATCACTAAATGTCGATTATTTGAACAATAATGAAATCTTACTTTGAAGATATTAAGAAGCAAAGTTAAAAACCATAAATGAAAGAGCAATTTTCAAAGTCTGTGAACCAAAGGTTTTTTTGGTTGCACTTGCATGTGAATGACAAAAGAGAGAGGAAACAAAACTTGAGATGTAGAGGGAACTGCAACACTGAGAAATAATGTAGGAAGGACTTAAATGAACTCCAGAGAATCTTGCTGAAGAAACAATAATGCATTTCACTAACATCAAATAATAATGTTGTAATACTGTTGGCTTACTCTTGAATTACAGTTATTATGCAAATCAAAATGGGGAAAAAAAAAGTATGTTTTTCTCATCATACTCTGATTTCTTTGTCAAATGGTTTAATGAAAGGTGATCCCCTCATTGTCTGAGTTTTCACAATCTGATCTTCGAGAATGGCTTGAATCTCATCCACTGCAGACAGAATGTGAACACCAGTTTCACGATACACAGTCGTATTGAAGGAAATCAAATCCCAAGTTTCCATCATGGCATGCATTGCTTTTTCTAAGGAAAATTCCTACCATATGAAAAGAAAATAATTTATTCTAGTTACTTTATTATTTTTTTCAGGTTGATTAATTCAGTACATAAACTTAATGAGCTGAATAAACTATTTTGATCTAACAGCATAAGTTATTTTTAATGTTTTTCTTAGTAATTCATTTTCTAGTGCATAGAAAGCAGTACCCTCATAAAATACAAAGGACGTAACATGAAAGACAAATGTTTACACACTCACAGTTATCTTTTAATGGGCCAAAGTCTCACCAAATCTCTTTAGTATAAGGGCAAAGGCAAAAAGTCTAGCAGGTCATAAAAGCCAGCACAAAGTGACATGACATTATATTTGTCACTCTCTAATCTCCATGCTTACCTTACTTGCACCCACACTTATAGCTTCAAATTCTTCCAAATAAGGGGCTAGATTCTGCTTTAAAACTTTTCTCAGGGTAGTTCCAGAGTCTGGTGTTAAATCATATCCTACTATATTTGACATCTGCTGCCAATGCCGAGTTCGCATGCCAGGGTTACAAAAGACATTCACAGTGGGAATGTTCTCCTAGTTGAGGAAAAAACATTTATAACATAAAAATTGCAATGTGCATTATTTCTCAACTTTTTTTCTCATCCTTGTTTTGCATTTAAAATTCTGTTGCAGTAACTGATGACATTCAAATCTTTTCTGAAAAGTGCAGACAAATCCATTCCATTCCTAAATAATTGCAGTAAATTACTGAAGAAGAAATATAATGCTATGAAGCAAAGGTGAGTAGCAAGAAAGTGAAAAGGAACACAATTTCAACTATGTTGTGTTAAATCAGACTTCTACTTAATATGGTCCCAGGTCAAAATTCTTAACTACATTCTTAACTGTTTCCCTGAATCCCCAAAGCACTTTTCCCCTGTATGCATTCACTCTTTAACTGTCCACATCCCTAAAACTGCTAAAAAAATCTATAATCCTATTAAAATAAATGGGACAGTACAATGTAGGCATGGTGATTCAGAGCATGGTGATTAAGAGCTCTGCCTCTCTCTATCACAATAGGAAGAAGAAATAATTTCCAGAGGATACTTCAGGGTGCTTAGGTTCAAGCATTTTTCTTCAGTTTCCTGTGACTAGATCTAGATGTCCACAAACACAGAGTAGCAAAAGAGCAAATCCTTGTATACTAGTTCACACATAGGGTCTAATCACTGCAAGTTCAACAGCCATTCTTAAAAAAAATTGCATAGCCATAACTATTATTCAAACAAGCAGTAGCTTTCTGCTATCTGGCCTTCCTTTTGAGGCCCTGCTGGACAGAATGGAAGAGGAAAGGCTTTGTCTTCCTGCATCTCTGAACGTTTGAACGAGGTCAGAAGAACCTGTACTCGGCTTTCCCCCTGTACTCGGCTCTGGTGAGGCCGCACCTCGAGTACTGTGTTCAGTTTTGGGCCCCTCGCTACAAGAAGGACATCGAGGTGCTTGAGCGGGTCCAAAGAAGGGCGACGAAGCTGGTGAGGGGCCTGGAGAGCAAGTCCTACGAGGAGCGGCTGAAGGAGCTGGGCTTGTTCAGCCTAGAGAAGAGGAGGCTCAGGGGTGACCTTATTGCTCTGTATAAGTACATTAAAGGAGGCTGTAGCGAGGTGGGGGTTGGCCTGTTCTCCCATGTGCCTGGTGACAGGACGAGGGGGAATGGGCTAAAGTTACGCCAGGGGAGTTTTAGGTTAGATGTTAGGAAGAATTTCTTTACTGAAAGGGTTGTGAGGCATTGGAACGGGCTGCCCAGGGAGGTGGTGGAGTCACCATCCCTGGAAGTCTTCAAAAGACGTTTAGATGTAGAGCTTAGGGATATGGTTTAGTGGGGACTGTTAGTTTTAGGTCAGAGGTTGGACTCGATGATCTTGGAGGTCTCTTCCAACCTAGAAAATTCTGTGATTCTGTGATTCTGTGAAATTTGGCCCTGGTTCACCATTCAACATACTAGAAAAGTTAGTAGTTCCAAATAGGTTTTACTTGTATGAAACATCAATATCCTAACTTAAAGAGGAAAACTCTGACACTGCAGCAACCATACTGAGTAATTAATTTAGGATTTGTTCCTTAGCATTAAATATTAATAACCCTTGCCATTTTATTTTTACCTTAAAGCCTTTAATCTGCTCAAGAACTGAAGAACACATTGTAAGAGTTGGATTTGCCTTTATTTCTTCCCCTTTCTTCTCTTCTACAGTTCTGCGCTGTGTCTTTTTCAACTCCTGCTGAATTTTCTTCTGTTTTTGTTGGAAGAGTTTTGACATTTTGTATATCTCTCGAAAAAAATCATCAATCTCAGCCTCCATGACTTCCCCATTTAGTTCCAAAAAGGCACCATCCATCCATCTGAGAAAAAAAAACGAAGTTAAAAAACAGAATAGTAAATGTACTCCACAAACATTTAACACTTTGTTTTGCAACACGAACGAGTGAGATTAATTTAATAGTTATTTACATTAGAGTAAAGCTCTTGTTTTCAGTTACCATCATTTTACACAAAATTCTAATGCACTATTGAGGGTGGCTTGATCATGCTCTTCTGTGTATTTCTGTCCTGCCCTGAGAAAAGATTAATACTTTCTAGTCTAATTGAAAGAATACAAGAACTGGTAAGAAATCTCACTTAATTTAGAGCCATATTACAGTTTTTGTGGTAATATCTAGCCACTGAAGAGCAACATAATCGTTTGAGCACATCTACATGGCACTTTGGACAGACATTAAAGTATGGTTTTCATTACATACAGACTGTGACCTTCATAATTAAACTTCTTCCTCTTCTGGCATACAAAATGGCTCATACCTAACCTTTTTTTTTTTTGTCCCAATACATTTCTTTCATAGAACTTGTCTTATTTATAGACTTACCAGTGTGACCAATACAGTTAGAATCCAATATGAAATACAGTTATTTGTATTGCATTTAAAAACAAAACAAAACAAAACACAACAGATGTTTTCTAGCTGAATTAAAAACAACCCTAACATATAAACTACAGTACCATTAAACTTGGATTTCTAGCAACTGATAAAAGCTTACAAGAAAACAAATGGCATGTTCTATATCTGACGTGAACAAAAATAGCATGAGTATTTTGTCCACTCTCCCTCATTTATCCTCAAGTATATAATATTGAAATACCTCTTTTGTGTTTGCTGCCATTTCAGTATAAGTTGGAAGAGTTTCTGATATGGTTCAATATCAACTTTTAAGTTGCTGAGGAGTGGGAAGTCACTCAATTTCCACTTGAACAGAGTCTCCTCTTTATTAATATGAGCTACTGTTTCCTCTGCCTCTTGTATGCGTTTCTGTAATGCTCTCACGTCAGCTACATACTGAAAACAAATGATCGTATGTCTTGAGAAATAGCTAAGCTATACTTTGAACAGCTATCAAAATAAAACATCAAAACATAATAAGTCTTTGTATTTTTGTCTGTTGACTCCCACAGGGGTAGAGAGGCCTTGCAGAGAGATCTTGATAAAATGCTGGGCAATCACCAGACGTATGAAATTTAAGAACAAATGCTGGATTCTGCTCCTGGCATGTTTGGTTTGTTCAGCCCAAAGCAAAGCAAGCTGAAGGGAGGCCTCATGGCAGCCTGTAGCTTCCTTCCAAGAGGAAGGAACCTATCAGCTAATTTAAGCATAATTTTATAGTAAACCTTCATTTGAGTCAGATATTATTACCAATATAGCCCAAGAAAACAGAGGGGTGGGGATACAGCTTTTAATGAGTTTTGACATTGTGGTAAGAGGGTAATACACTTTGTAGTTTACATTTGCTAACAGAATTGATTACTTAATTCTAAATTTCTTCCATGATTCCTGTGTTTTAAACATACAGAACATTTCTATCCGTTTTATACTAAATGTTAGTCATACCTGTTGCATGCAGTCCAGTTCTGAGTATTCTTCAAATTCTGTTACAGAACGTGCCAGCTTTTCTAATTCTACCATCAGTTTCTCAGACTTCTGTATTAATTCTTGTTCTCCTTTACGTTTGGACTCTTCAATCATCTACAAAACAGATAATTGTTTTTATAGTAAAAAGCAATGCAGAAGTGGTTGTAAATCCCCACAATAATTAAAATACGTAGTGCTGTCTAAATTAAATATTTAGCACAGGCAGAAAATAAATCATACAGGTAAGTTATTATCCTTAAAATAAATACATTTCTTGAGGAGTTGCTTCCTGTATGTCCCATTTAAGTGTGTGCAGCCTCTGTATGTTAATGTGGAACCTGTACCTCAATAATCGTAGCAGTTAGAATTGCGTAAAGGACTCCTTCATAAAAAGATAAGGAAGCTCCAATTGCTACAGCACAGGGTTAATGTTGACACCAGAAAGACTGGTTGTATTACAGCAAAGAATAAAGAGATTCTCATCTTCAGGATTCAATGCTTTATTGCCAAAAACTGAGACATTTACAGTTGCTGAAGGCCAATGCTATCCCACATGTATCTACTGCTGTAAAAGGCAGAAATTATAGAACATAACTCTAAAGGCTACCTAAGTAACACAATTCCTACTGTTCATTACTAACAAATGTTATTAAGGGCTGGCAGTTATATTTTCAGTAACGGTCAATTGCATTGTAGTAATTCTCTACATTCCTATGTATTACTTAGTATTGAACACAAACGAATTAAAATATTAGGACTTTTTGAAGGTTTTAAGTTGCAACGCCAATTTTTTGCACTTTTAAATTAAAATTATAATAAATTCTGCATTTTCAAATTTTACTCCAGAAAGCCCTCTTTTGATATAAAAATCTGGAAATGCATTATTTAAGCTCTTCCAAATGAGTAAAGTTCACGTTATATGTATAGATACATTTAGCTGCTGAAAAAATAAATAGCTCAAGAAAAGTGAAAAATGTAACAAGTGAAAATATACCATAAACAAAGAAAATATCCTTACATTATCATGTTCATCAAAAATAGGGTTCATCTTCGTTGGCCATTGAACAACAGTTGCATTCAGTGCAATGTCTTCAGGAGCAAATAAAAAAACATCTAAGAAGTAATTCATTTGCCAACAGCACTCCTATAATAGAGATATCACAAAACCTTATGTATCATAGGTCTGTTTAAGGCACAGGGTAGGAAAAAATTACCTACAATGATGCAATAGGAATCTACATTTCACGGACTTTTCAGAATTTAGAGCTACTTCAGGAAATTGAGTATTAACAGCCAAAATACGTAAAAAGTTACTCAGATCCCTACCCCCTTCATGAACTTCTTTCTCTAAATACAACTTCTGTGGCCGGTTAATCTAAGTGTGAAATCTTCAGCTATCATTTTATAACATTATGCAACATAAATGTGTTATGCTTAAAGCCGTATTACCAAACCAGAAAATCTGACGCACATCATCCTAATGTATAACAAAGCACAGAGGTTCTTATCCAATAATGTTTTTGGCTGACACACACCTTACACAGTTTTCCAGGTTTGTTCTCCAAGCACACATGCAGTACTAGTGCTAATGTATCATCATCTATATTCTGCTCAAATAGCGAATTGCTTCTTGTGTGTTCTAAGCCATGATTTTTTATACATAAAATTATCTTTATACTTGCATGCTGCTTTTACACAAATAGCTTTTTTAAGTAGCCCTAAAATAAATTTCTAGGCACAACTAATAACCTGAATGCTTTTCAATCTGCTTTACTTTATCAAAAGCTGCATTTCCTCACTGATGAGCAGAACACATGGGAATGGGGAATCAGAAGCCTGGCTTGTTTCTCAAAGAAAGGTATATGACAAAGAATGAGCAGAACTTTCTTGTTTATTAATACAAGCAATAAGACTAGACTACATTCACTGCACTCCAGAATGAATGCTGTATTTGTATACGCCAGCACATTTGGTAAAAATAAGAATGAAAGAATAATCATTTACCTTGATCCTTAACGAGAGGTCCTGAACACCTTTGATTTTGACCTCCTTTATGTAAGCTATTGTTTCCATCATTTCCTCTGTGGTCTCAGGAACTTTTAATGCACGTTCTTTAATTGTTTCAAATTCTCTACATATCCTATATTTTTTATATAAAATATCAATTTTTAAAGATTTTAGTTTGGCTTTTTAAAGATTTTTAAAGATTTTAAAGATTTAAAGATTAAAAAAAAAAAAATTTTAAGATTTTAGTTCAGCTTGAAAGGAAATAAAGTTCAAATTACTGTCTTTCAAGTATTACCCGTGTACAGCTCCATTACTTTATGAAATTAAATATATTAAATTAAATAGAGAATATGAACAAGTAAACCTAGCAAAATACTATTTATTAACCTACAATAACAAGTTTGTTTGAATTTGGGGGTATTTTTTTGCGACAAATGCTTCAATTATTTTTAATAAGTACACGAAGTACTTAAGTACCTTAAGCAAAGTATCATTAGCACACACTCAAACACATCCCTAGTAAATATTCTTCCATTCTGCTAATACGGAATCACTGTAAAACAGGACTATAATTTGTTCATGTTAACTGAACAATTTAATACGACTTCACTAATGATCTAATCTATGCCTGCAAGTTAACCAAGTATATATCATGTAATATGAGAATCCAGCCAGTCTTTGACAGTGCTGTACTACTGTATCTCACACTTTAAAAGCCGTAACAGCAATGAAGCCCTTTGATCTTTTAGCTCTCCAATTATCCAAGCTTAATAATAATTTCCTCCACTAGTTTTTAAGTCTAGTGTAGAGGAAAAAATGCATCAGCTGGAGCACCTTCCATGACATTTTTACTTAGCCAAGAGCCTTCATTAAAAATATCTATATAAAAATAAATATTTGCATTTCTTCTAAATATTTCCACTATGGATTTAGCACACATAATGTTCACAAATACAAAATTCTACTTACTTTTCATTTTCCTCTCTGTAATTTGCAACTATTCTGTCCATCAACATTTTTGCAAAGGTGTTTGCGCTACTAGCCAAACCTTGCTTTAAGTCCTCACAATTCAAACTGATCATTGGAAAATAAGCCATCTCTGGTAAACTCAAGATTTCCTTCTCAAGAGTGAAGAATTCATCTATGAACTTCAAAAGAAACATTAGATTTTCACATTGCAGAGCTGTTATTTAAATAGTTGGCTAAATGAATGAGTATTACACATCCAAGAAAATAAATACTCATTTTTTCTATTTACCACATACACTTCTACGGAAAGAAAAAGCTTATTTTTTACATTTGGAGGCAGTCAACATAACTTTTAGCTAAAGGCTGAATAGCTGTTATTCTCTGATCCCTTTTTACTACTGCTATACATACAGTAAATATTACTTACAAAATGTAGAAATGAACTTACAGTAGTGTATTCACCAAAACTGTGTTGTTCTGCTTCAAATCTTTCTATACGTGCCTGTGCAGTTCCATCCACAAGCCAGCCATACTTTTCAACTGCAATTCAAGAAATACACATTTTATAACACACTGTACAGTAAGTTACTTATTTCAAAGTAACACAGCCATTATTTAAACATGTTCTTTTGTCACTCACCATAGTTTTCAAAACATTCCTTTGGACCTTCTAAGTTGTCTTTGATAGAGCTTTTCAGTGTAGATGTGGCCCATGATACGATATGAGCAGGAAGCGCAGTGTCCAGACAAGCAGTTTCTCCCGCTAGCCAAGAATGTACTGTTTGGACATTCTAAAAGAAGTGCAACTTCCGATTATTTAATTTAAATATAAAAGCAATACAGGGATACATTTATTTTAAAAGTAAATTGTAATCTCCAGAAGACACGATATCAGAAAAGTATGAGACCCTAATCACAATCAAGGCCAGGCACTTGACACAGACCTAGAACAACTCCTCCAGATTAAATTTTAACGAGAAACATGTAAGGTGGACAAAAAATAACTACATTATCCAATCTTACATAAATCTGAATTCTGTCCTACATACAAAATAACTAAATAACACGACTAAATCCAAAATACTTTTCTGAAAGTACTACCACCTATGATTAAAGACCAATACTCAGTTTGCAGGGATACACCTAAAAGCCTCTAGGAAAGTCTTGCCTTCCCTGCGTCACAGATTGGTTCCTATAATATAAATCTTTAATAATATAAATCCTTAGATATTGTATATACTAGTTGTTTGGTGCCTTTTTTTTAAAAAAAGCAACGAATATCAACTCTGATTTTCTTTGTGGATCTTAATTATTAATGCAAGTTTATGGTAAATCATCACACATAAATAAGGTATTAGAGATATTTCTACGCAAAATATTAGTTTACGGTATGCACTGCAAAACTACTTGATTTTCAGTGTTAAAAGACATGCCTTTAAAAATGCATAAATAAATTGTTAAGTGTGTCTATTCACATTTAAAGTACTGCCAGGTTTTCCAAACATATAAAAGAAAAAACAAACAAACAACAAAAAAAAATACATAAAAGGTTATCTTCTAGCTAGCTTTCTTTCCTGGTTAAGTTTTGAGACTGATTTCTATTCAATGAACAGGCCGACTATTCATTTGTGGACATACACAGAGTTTTGCAGTTTTATAACAGCAGGCTAAAACAACCAGTAGCAAATGTGCCAATTTTTCATGAACAAGGAATAGCAAAACAAGTTTCAGAGCCTTTATTTATCTTAAATAAAGATAAAAGCATACCTGGAGAGTCTGTCCTATACGATTCACTATAAATAGAATTGCTTCTTCCAGGTCTTGTAAGCTTGGATAAAATTCCATTTTTTTTTCATCAAGAATCAGTTCCATCTTAAATAAAGGTAGATGACTTCTGTCTTCAGGGTCAAAAAGTTTAACAAATGCTTCAACATTTCTTCTCAAGAATTCTTTCAGCTAGATCATAAAATATATCTCCTATTAGTTGAAAGAACAGGGAGCCCCATCCCACCTTCCCTTCATTCAGTAAATCAGGTTTTCCATGCACTGTAGTACTTTTGGCCTGATTCATAGATAGCTGAAGTAGTATGAATCTTTCTAATGACTTCAGTGGGTATTAGTCTCAACTTTTTAAGAGCTCAAGCTAATGAACATGTACACAAACACTTCAGTAAAGTCCATTGCACTATTCTTGCTAGAAAACTAAGTCTATTAGTAATATGTGCCTTAAATATGAACGGAATAACTGGAATGCATTTTCCTCTAAATGTGGTGGTGTTTTTTTTTGGTGTTTGTTGTTTCTGTTTGGTTTTTGATGTACTGTGGTTTTTTTTGTTTTGTTTTTGTTTTTTAATATGACAATAATTTGATTAGAATATTTTCCATTATTTTTCTACAGAGTAAATAAAGGTTTGATCCTAAAAATGTCTGCGTTTTTGAAATGATTATTATATTCATAAATAGAACTATGTAAACAACAGATGCTTCAAATTAATTTGATGTTAAAGGATTGTTAATCTTCAGTAAACTCAAAACCCCCCTACATTTCACATGAAGTTAATCACAAGGAAGAAGCATATTTACCTGATTAATCATAAGCGTGGCCACACAGCTGTAAAAAGAGTCAACCTGATCTAAGTTTATACCATTCAATGCCTCATTCTGAGTGAAGAGGCTGATAACTCTTTGATACCATGTATGCAGTATCTTCTCTTCTGCTTTTGAACAGCATAAAGAGACATCAGTCTTTAAAGATTCACAGTCAATTGGCCCCTTCAATCTAGAAAAGAAAATTACAGCCTACTGTATACAGAAAATAGCAAAAATAAATAAATAATAAAAAAATAAAGAGTGAAGAGATAATAATGTTACACTGTATTAGAAACACTTTTTTCTTAGCAGTAAGTAGAGTGGGAACCTAAGTACCATTTTTGCAGTCTTAAATGAAAAAAAAAAACAATACCACAAACCCCAGAAAATGAAGAACAGTTAACTGAAAAAAAAAAAATGAGGTAAAGACAATGAAGTTCCAAAAATAAAAATAAAATTCAATAACTGATGAAAAATAGTAAGAACAAGAAATATAATCCACTTCAACCAGAGTTTCATGGAGATCATGGCATTGACATTAACTAAATAATGAGGAGACCTTAACAGAATTACAGACAAAATATCAACCAAAACAGATGATATTATCATAAATTTAAGGGCAAGTGAAATATTTATGCTTAGAAGAAAAGTTAAATTAAATGTGTGACAACACAACACTATGATTCTATGAACACAAAATAACCTGCTCAAAGATCTTTAAATGACAGATTGAACAAATTTATTATAGAAAAAAGCCCCCAAACACAGTAATTAATAGAAGTGCACAAACTCTTTTGTTTACCAGCTTCAAAAATCTATTGGCTAATAATTCACCAAAACAGACTTTACCTGAAACTTGAAAAATCCACTATAAGAAAGGTAGAAAATGCTGAATAACCAAAATCCAGTAAAGTTTTCATTGTGGGGTGAAGAATATGCAATTTAGAAAGGATCCGATTTTTTGCTTGAATAAAACTTTTATGCCATGGTCTCGAAAAATCTAGGCCTCTGAATAAACAAACAAACAAACAAAAACAAGTGAAGAGTTCAAGTAATACTTGAGTAAAAGATTCTTACAGAGAAGCAAAAGTATCAAAAACCTTATTCACAAAAACAAATATATACTTAACTGCCATACATACATACTCAGTATAATGTCGTGGAAGCTATAATCTGTCTAATCATCCATGACTTTATACTCCAGAATATTTTCAAATCACCTGCTCCTCCAGAAGCTCTATCAATGTAAACTTCAAACTTCAATAAACTGCTAACAGGAAGTATTTATTATCAATGTTTAGGTAGCAGATGTTCTAATGTTCCAGAAATTGTACCATTCAGATAATTATATTCTGTCTACCTCAATTCCTCTTCTACTTTGCAGAATATAATACTCTTTGCATTTGGTCTCAAAGTTTCACTGCATAGCACAGAGGCCAAATGAAACCTTGGCATTGGATGCAGTTTAAGCATGTTAAACTACTGCATGATGTTGCTGTCTGTGAGTAAAGTGTCTTACAGGGACACACTCCATTCCAGAGGCAACTTTAGTATCTAGGCACTCATTGGTTCCACTCCTTGTAACTGTAGCAAAAGCATTAAATATTGTCAACTTTGTAATTCTGAACTTCAGACATAAATACACTACAAACAGAAAAAAACACCTCTTTAAGGGTCTCCAAAATTAATATTATGCCATAACTCTGTTCATGCAGCTCAATTAGAATTTCTCACATGCAACTGAGTGTTTTGCCTGTGGGTAATTTTCTAATTTAATCCACTCACAAAGGTGATAAAGGCAAAGGTGCCTCCTCTTCATATTCAAGCCCTTTTACATCTGGCTTAATAAGAACACTTCGCACTAGGAAGAAAAAAAGTAAAAATCAATAAATGTATGAGCATGTTCAGTAGGCACTATACTTCCTCTGTCATTCTCCACATCGGCCTACACACATAGTGGAATGGAAAGGTAACTGTACATTCAAGTCTCCAAAAAATCATTCTCCCAAAGGTAGCTCAAAATCACAGCTTTTGAAAATACCCATACAGAGACAGGTGTAAACTTCCAGCCGGTCTGTCCCTTATTCACTAGATAAACTAGTATTTAAATAATTACGTATTAATGGTAATTTTATTTCATATAAATATGGTGGGATACTATAATTATCCCACTGATGACATTATAAAGTTGGTCATAGTTTAAATTGTTGATTTTTTTAATTGGTGTTTTAAAAAAGATCGACCTTTCAATAAAATATTGACAAAAATGGCTAAATTTTAGTTTTCAGATATTAAAGATGTAAAAAAAAGATGTTAAGACATGATTTATAGGGAATTCACTTTCAAAATTCAAGTTTATGAACCTTATTTAAAAGTTTAAAATTTCAGATGAGTTGTGAGTGATTTCTGAAAATAGTTAATTTAGTTAACTTTAATAGTTAATAGTTACATATTCTCTGTGGGAGAATATGTAACAGCTTATAATATCTATATAACATATATGTGTGTGTATATAATACATATGTGTTATATTATCATAGATAACATATCACATTATAAGCTGTTACATATTATATATGCACACATATATACAGATACACATACATACAGTAATATTAATACTGCATAGCTTGTGGTACTTACCCACACATCTGTTCATGCTCTTTTCAAAGTCCTTTATTATCTCCCCTAAAAGCTTTTCAACTAACAGCTCTCTGTCTTTGCCTTCCATGAGTGACTGTGGCACCAGTGAAAGCACAGACTTTAGACATTGCTGCTGAATGGGAACCACTGGGTTACTTTGCACACACTTCTTCATAAAGAGGTAGTTGTTCTGAAAGGACAGTATTATCAGAGGTCTAATAATGGGCTGTGTAAGTATTTTTTTTTTACATGAGATTTCACAATGAAGTCCCTTTTTATTTGTCTTTTTTTATACCTATGGATGGGAGACATAATCAAATCTTTTAAGTATTCACTCAGTAGTGCACTAAAAGCTACTCACAAGCTGATAAAATGCTCTCCCTGTCTTAGTGCTCAGATACGAATCATTGCACCTTTTTAATATTTTCCTTGTTTCTCTGATGAAGTTCCTGACTGATAAAGAGTTCCAAGTTCATACTACTGTTCTTTGGACAAACATTCATCTAGCAAAGAGTATGCACAAATAGGTGTATTTTTGGGGGGGGTTGTTTTGCCAAACAAATAGGTATCTATGCTTTTGAGTGATGCATTTGTTATAAAATGGTATATATATAGTCTTCAAAATAAGTTTATCTAACATCGACCAAGAAAAACAGAAGCTCTCTTAGGTTACTTAACACAAATATTTCAATGTTAATTTAAGTTGAAAGTGGCTTTCAGAGATAAATTATTTTTAAAACTATACATAATTCAATTCAAAAAATTATACCAGTATTCACACATCTTCATTCCTTGTTGCAATCAAATGAACAATGTCAAAGACTACTTTTTGTAAAGACTAAAGTACGATCTATGACCTCAACTGAAAAAAACACTGAACCCTCATAGGATATTTTTATGTAATGATCTTTAAGTAAATTTTAGATCAAAACTTTGATTACTGCTGGACATACACACGCTTTCTGTAACAGAAAACACTTTCCTTCTTCTGGGTCTCAAGAAAGGATTCCCATTTTTGCCTCCGATTGCATTTTTCCCCATACAAGACTATTGCAATTTTTTTTCTGTCTAACAGATACAAATACCACATAACATACTCAACTCTTCTGAATAGAGATTATTTATTATTCCACTTTAAAAAAGCAGAAGAATTTAACTCACTCGTCGTTGTTTTTGCTCACTGTTCATCTGTATAAAAAAGAACAAAAAATCCTAATGTATTAAGAACATATACACAAAAAAAGTCAGAAATATAAATGTTGATTTTTAAATTTAACAGATATGATTCCTAAGTAAAGACTTAACTGTGTATGTACAGGTATCAATTTCAATAAGACTACTTGTGCATATAAATCCGTTTATGAATTACTAAGAACTGAGATAAGAAGTATCTTTTAGTAAATATTGAGAAGGAAGAGCATAAATGCCCAATAACAAAGCATAAAATTGGCAATACTATTGAAGAAATACACACTTACAGTGGCAGGTAGTTCTGGGATAGGGGGTGCAGGAACTCTGTGATATTTTTCTTCCATGGATTCAAAATAGACTTTTAAGGCTCGATCAATTCTAAAGTAAAACGTACAGTCAGAAGTTCAGAAAAATACAAATACTACATTAAAAATAATGCATTTTTTTTAACTGATGTAACCTGTTCTTTCATGTTGGTCAACTGATCACTAAAAAGTGAGGCTAGTGAGACAACAAACATATCTCAAGTGGATTTTTGGTGCTGTAAAATTAAAAAAAAAATCAGATTCCAACAAACAAAGGCTCTTCTACTAACAAACGCCATTATTATTTCCCTAATATCTAGAGTGTGATGTTTCTTTCATTTGAACTTCAACATTTCTTGAATTGCATGAAACTCACAGTAATTGATTAAGCATCTCTTGCTGTTCTTTGCTTCTTCGGTATGTCAGTAGCTTATTCTGTAATGGTGACATATTTGATGTGACTGTTGAAGGTAAAACCGTGGGAAGAAACAAAGTTCTCAAAGTCTTTCTATTGGAAGGTGTTCCACCTGAGTGTAGCATCTAAAACCATAACAAAAAGGCAATATGAGAATACAATTATTCATGTCCAGAAAGCAACTTAACAGATGCATATATTAAATTGAATTTACATAAGACATAAAATGTGGCAGCTGCAAGGATATTTACAATTTAGATATGAAAATTTATTGTTTCAGAAAACAGAAAAATACTGTACATGCTAAAATTGCAAAGTTCAACAGAAGGTACATACAAAGTCTGCAATCATAGAAAACGATGGTACCTTTCATTAACTCAATATTTGTACGTTGCATAAGAGTTAAGTCCTGTTACAAGATTCTTTGAGTGCTAACCCACCACCCATACGAAGCACAGAAGATACCAGCAAAGTAGTCTATTAACCCCCAGCTCTAGGCAGACTGCACCAAAACAGCTCAGTCTCACAGTTCCTGTTCTGATAGGGAATATCAAACGATGTTACTGAATATGGGGTAAGAAGCAACTTGAGCATGAGTTAGCAAAGACTATAAAGTGAGATTACTAAAACAAGAGACAAGTGAGGTATTAATGTGGTTGAAGGAATGTGGCTAAATCCTGGCTTATGTGTGCAGAGTGAATTACCATTCAAATTATGGTTGGTTTCACGTGGGGCTGTCATTTGTTGGGGTGGGTACAGGATTCAAACTAAGTGACATGTCTGAGAGACAGACAGGAGTTTTGGGTTGTAATCACAGTTTTGGGAAGTAGTTGGGCTGCGCCACAAGAGAGGGGAGACAGATAAGGATTTGAAGTAGGAATTTTGGTCAAGGAGCCGGATGAAGATGTGTAGTAAGGAAAAAGAGGTGAGGAAAGAATAGTAACCACCACAGTTACAGACATTTGGCAAACAAAATTAGTTAATCTCTGCATATAAGGACTGAAAAAATAGAAAAAACGCCAATGTATGACTGGATTCAGGTGCACTAAACGCCTGTCTTTCTGCAGAGGCTTCAGTGTTGTGCAGCCAAGCCTGGCAACACCCACAGCCTCACGGCAGGGTTCCCCTGGAAACACGATGCCCAAACTCACGAGTGCCTTTCCTCAGGTTCCCGCCGGGGAACAGAAACCCAGAGCCGCCTCCTCCGTTAGTTCTACGTCCTAAAAGCGAATTAAAACGGGGAGAGGGTCCGGCAAAAGAAACACAGCTGGGCTGAGGAGAGCCGAGGGGCTCCTCCTGGCAGCTCCCCCGGCCCAGCAGGACCGGACACAGCCCTTTTGGGAACAGCAGCCCCAACCCAACCCAGCCCGGTCCCCGCCGCCCTCACCTCCCCGGGGCTGCCTGGCACAGCGTTGGCCGGTCGGGACAGCGCCGCGGTTGCCGGGCGGGGCGAGGCGGGGCCCGGGGCCGCCACCGTTGGTGACCGCCCCGCGGGGCCGCCCGGCCGCCACCTCCCCTCAGCGGCGCCATCTCGGCTCGGCGCCTCCACAGCCCGGCGGGGGCTGCGTGTGGCGTGGGGGCTGAGGCTGCGGGGGCAGCAGCTCGAGGCAGAGCTGAGCGGCTTTGTAATAACTGTGGGAATCACAATGTTGTTTTTGCACGGTTAGGCTGTGTAGAGGGGAGGAATGTGGTATTGAGATACGCTTGCGGAGATAAGGAAGCTTAACAGGCGAGCTTGTAAAATGCACACAACCACAATCCTTAGGGCAATCAGGCGGAAATCACGCCGTGAGAAACGTTACCGCCTCAAAAGGGTAAAAAAAGGCAAAATAAATTTGAGTTGTAACAGGCTGGCAACTGAAAGCCATGTGTTGTCTGTGAGGCACTGGGTAGATGGTGAGCCTGGGTTACCCGGTCAATGGGGAAGCAGGGGAGGGTCCCGGTCGTAAAAAAATATATATATACATATACGGATATATAGCAAATATATATATATATACACATATACATATTATATGTATATACATATAATATTATACATATATATGTGTGTGTATACATACATATATAACATGTATATACATACATATATACAAATACATAATATATATACATATATACATATAATATTATACATATATGTACATATAATAAATATATATATATACATATATACATCGTGTTATGCAATTAGTAAGCGCGCTCCTGCTTGTGGGACGCCCGCCATTGCAATCTTGACTGAGATCCTCGCCTGAGCCCATGTCATTGTCTAAGGATTATTTCTCACAAGGACTGGAATTTCATTCCAGCTTCGATAACCGTTTCTGAGCAGCAAACAAGCCCCAACCCCGTGGGGCAGGGGCAGGGGACAGGAGGGAGCCGGGCGGGACCCAGCCCCACAGACCCCTGAGGGAGAAAGCAGGCGCCTGAGGGGCGGTGACGTCACCGCCCGCCTCAGCGCGGCCCCGCCCCCTACTCGGGTACGAATCACGCCGGTCGGACGCCCCGCCCCTCCGCCACGAGACCGTGCGTGTGCCGTCACTTCCGGCCGGAAGCGGGCGTGCGGCGCCGTCTCCATGTGGCAGCGGCTGCGCGCCGCTCTCCGCCGGCTCCGCGCGGGCGGCCCGGCCCCGGGCCCCGTCCCCGCGGGCATGGAGCGGGCCGTGGTGCGCTGCGTGCCGGCAGAGCCCAAGCTGAGCGTGCGGCTCGTGCTGCCCGACGGCAGCGCCAGGCACATGCAGCGCGACCAGGAGGAGCCGCTGGGCCGGGCGCTGGCCCGCCTCGCCGCCACTGCCGCTAAGGGCCGCGCGAAGGCGGCCAAGAAGAGCAAGAAGGCGCGGGCCGAGCCGGGGGAGGGCGAGGAGGCAGCAGCGGCGGCGGTGCCGGCCGTGCGGTTGTTCTCCCGCGACGGGCTGGCGGTGGCCGAGGAGGTGCCGAACGCGGCGGCGTGGCAGGACGGCGCCGTGCTGCAGGTGGGCGAGGCGCGGTACCGCGTGGAGCGCAACCCGCCCGCAGTCACCGAGCTGCGGCTGCCCCGCTCGCTGCTGGCCGGCTTCCCCGTGTGCCCCAAGGTGAGCGCCGAGTTCGCCGCCCCCAGGCACTGCGTCTTCCGCTGGTACCGCCAGCGGCGGCCCGCGGAGGGGGAAGGAGGTGAAGGAGACGCGGCTTGGGTGGAGGAGGCGGAGGGCACCGAGCGGGTCTTCACGCCCTGCAACGCGCTCGTGGGGCTGCGGCTGAAGCTGCGCTGCACGCCCGGAGATGGGGAGCAGCGCTACGGGCAGCCCTGCGAGGTGGAGAGCAGCAGGCCCGTGGAGGCCGGTCCTGGCGCCTGCACCTTCGACTCGCGGCACCTGTACACCAGGAAGGTGTGCGGCCATGGCTCCGTCCGTGCTGTCTCTTACAACATCCTGGCTGACACCTATGCCCAAACGGAGTTTTCCCGCACCGTGCTGTACCCGTACTGCGCCCCATACGCGCTGGAGATCGACTACCGGCAGAACCTGCTGAAGAAGGAGCTGGCGGGCTACAGCGCCGACCTCATCTGCCTGCAAGAAGTGGACAAGTCCGTCTTCGTGGACAGCCTGGCTCCGGCTCTGGATGCGTTTGGACTCGAAGGGCTCTTCAAGATCAAGGAGAAACAGCACGAGGGCCTGGCCACTTTCTACCGCAGGGACAAGTTCAGCCTGCTGAGCCAGCACGACATCGTGTTCAGTGAGGCCCTGCTCTCGGACCCGCTGCACAAGGAGCTGTGTGATAAGCTGACCGAGTACCCTGCGGTGCGGGAGAAGGTGCTGCAGAGATCATCTGTGCTGCAGGTACCAACTTTTATGTGTCTGTTCCCTCCTTCCCCTTCCCACTGTTCCCTGGCAGCTGAGCCAGGTGTGTTTGAGTGCCCAGCTGCAGGAGGAAGGGAGGCAAAGCACTAGGAATCTGAAGTGATGACAGAACAGGGGGATGTTCTCCACCAGTTAGGGTAACAATAATGAGTAGGGGAAATGAGCGACTTAACATGAAGGAAATGCTGACAATTGGACTTGATATATGAAACAACATCAAATTAGGAAAAAATGCAAGCTTACTTTGCTTGAAGATGAAATCAGCTGTTTGAGGATCAATCTGAGCTTGGTGTTGATTGCTGGTTTGTGGCATTTGCTGCCCAGTTGTTCACCACAACATTTGTCAAATATCTGATGTCAGTAGAATTCTGTAGTGGTACTACTGGCAATATAAGTGGCTGATATCTATACTTTACACAGAGGATAAATAGACTCAGTTTAGGAGCTGTACCATTCATTGGTTTATAATATCTCAGATTCTGTTGTTTGGAATGGCATCAAGGCATAAACTAACTAATACACTTTAAAAAAAAAAAAAAAGTGTAGTACCTTTATTTGAAATTTATCAGAGACTTCTTTTTCTTAAAGGTTTCCGTTCTTCAGTCTGCAACTGATCCTTCCAAGAAGATTTGTGTAGCTAACACCCATTTGTACTGGCATCCGAAAGGTAACTTTCCTGCATTCCTGTATATGGGATGACTGGATTCTCCTTCCTGTGGAAAATTGATTTATCCCTAACCTTTTGCAGCTATTACCTTTTCTTGTGGAACTGGGGATTTCCTGCTCAATTCCTTATCTAGGTAAAATCAAGCCAGGCTATTAGACTTATTATCTTCCATACAGTGAGATTGTTCTAGTTTGCCAGGGAGTCAGTAGAGTACAGCTGAAGATCGGTCATGTTACACACAATTTGTCTGAATCACAGACCATAAAATACAGCCCTGTGTGTGCTCATGGCTCCCTGGTCCTTTTGTAGCTGAAGGGGAACCAGCTTTGGCTAGAGAAACTTTCAGAAGAGACTCTCCTTTAAATTAATTTTATCTTAGTTCCGTTCCTTTTAGGTACAGTATTAGGATGGTTCCCAAGAGTTGTAAAGCTCCTGTGATTTGATGTTTAAGGTTTGTAGTACTTAGGTTTGTGAATTTGAAGTTAAACATTGTCTGCTTCTGCAAAATTCTGTAGTTGCAAATAAAGGCATCTTTATCTACAAAAACTATTCTAAAATAAAGTGCACAGGGAATTTAAAGTAAGATTGCTGTTTTAGAGCCATACATGACGTATGCCTAAATTCTCAACTTTTGAGAACTCTTCCAGTGCTACTATGATCTAATTTAAGCAATACATTTTTATATTCTCAGGTGGGAACATCCGTCTCATCCAAATCGCTGTAGCCTTATCTCACCTCAAGCATGTAGCATGTGACTTGCATCCCAGTATACCAGTCATATTCTGTGGAGACTTTAACAGCACACCATCATCTGGAACTTACAGTTTTATCAGCAGTGGAGGCATTGCTGAAGATCATGAGGACTGGGTCTCTAATGGAGAAGAAGAAAGGTGCAATATGCCTCTAACCCATCCTTTCAAACTGCAAAGTGCTTGTGGAGAACCTGCTTACACAAACTATGTTGGTGGGTTTCATGGATGTCTGGACTATATTTTCATTGACAAAACTGCTCTAGAGGTTGAACAGGTCATTCCATTGCCAAGTCATGAAGAAGTAACGACCCATCAGGCTTTGCCAAGTGTTTCACATCCTTCTGATCATATAGCACTAATATGTGACTTAAAGTGGAAATAGATCAGTTCTTCTACGGTGCTTTTTGGGGTTTTCAATCATTCATTTACTGTTGGGAAACTGAGGTTGTGCCCTGGCTTGCATGCTACTAAAAGGAAAGTTAGAACTACTGAAAACCTTGTGTTTAATGGTTCTACCAAACATTATCTTGCTGTTCAGAATATTTGCGTGATAACGTTTCCCTTTTTTTTATATGCTAATAAGAAAATATTTAAGATGGGGAGTTTGGAAAATTGGATTATCATATACCTTTTTATATGTTTTTAAAGATTAAAAACTTTGTTAAAAAAGCTATATGAATATAAATAAGTATACAAACTGAATCCTGTTTAATTCAGAACCAAATGCAGAACATGAAAAGAAATTACTTCAGTTAGTTCAATTTTACAGTGATTACTGTCAAAGACAAAACTTTTAAAATAAATTCAGAACTTGTCTTGTGCCTAGTTTTTTAGCAAGCAGCATGGTGGGTGTTCCGGCTACTTTCTGAAAAGAAGGTCTTTAATGTTCAGTGAATGGACTTGTTCAGTCAGCAACTGTGTTAAACTGAAGATCATAATTGATTGGGAAGCACTTTGCCCACCTAGTATGGGTAATAAGGGTAACTTCAGCACCTGTTAAAACTGGATTCCATATATAGGCTGCTTCTGTTGTCATTAGTAATATAAGTAATATTTAAGGCAGCTGACTTGGGGTGGGAGGGAACTTTTTAAGTTCAACAATCTGTTTCAAGGAGGGGGAGGGGCAGAATAACTAAGGTGGTGTGTTATCTATGCCAAAATTTAAAAAAAAAAAAGTGACTTGAAAACCTTTGTAAGGTTCTATTAAAAATACTTTGAATATTTTTTTCTGTATTTTTTTTCCTGTCTAGAACTGTTTCCTGTTGTTTTGAAAAAAATTTGGATGTTGGAAAATATATTTTATCCATATCATCAATGAATGTGTTGGAGGGGTATGAATCACTAACTATTCCCTTGCATAATTAGTTTATATGAAACAAAACACCACTTAATGGTTTCACTAGAGCTTGACTAATAAAGTTCCCTTTTCGATTGTTTGTCACTGTTCTCATTTGACTTCTTTCTATTTACTGGTATCTTCTATGGCAAAAGAAGTCCTAAAGTGCTACTGGAAAAAACAGTTCTCTAAATATATTCTAAGGCAAAAGAAACAAACAGAACTGTAATGTATATGCAAACTTACAACAGCAAGTATGTTAAAAGATTTAACAAAATTTGTGCTTAAACAGAAGAAAAATACTAAGGAGGAGAATAAAAAAGGTAATTCAGAACTATGTGGGTTTGGTAACTTTCCAAGAAATAAAGCTAAAATATTGTGCTTCATTCTGTACTTGCTTTAGTTACTTAGAATATTTTCAAAACTCTGCCTTCCATGCTAATGTTGAAATTGATACTCAGTTTTTAAAGTCTCTGGAAAAAGCCAGGAGATAACTTAGTCATGCTCAGAGAGATGACAGCCTTGAGAAACATCATTATCTAACCTTAAAAGGGTTTGTGAGAGCATGTGCTTTTGTCTTGTAGGTGCGCTGCAGAACTGGGTGCTTCCTCCTTGTAGAATGACTGTAGCTCTGCAATTTTTGAGAAAAAAAACAGCTGGATATATGCAGCTGGCTCTGACATTGAGCTGGTGTAAGGGCAAGCATAGTGTGACAACTTGCCTTGACTAACATACTATCACTTGAGTGTACCATTTGTACGGAGCCTTTCCGGATGGAGTCGATGCTATCCCTGATTGTGTAGCTCATAAAGCCACCTTTGATAGCAGGAGACCTTAGTGAAACACTGTCACAGATGGCATGAGAAATGCTTTCTTAAGAGAAGCTATAAAGTGATCTAAAAAGGTAAAAGGAGAGTGTTAAGGAAATGCAGGCAAAGAGGATCTCTGAACCCTTTCCTAGTATATGGAAAAAAAATCAAGTAAGGATTAACTTCAAATAAACAGGAGCCAAAACTTGTGCCCCTGTAGTCACAAAGGGTGCTTGTAACTGGCTTCAGTTGCAGGGAAAAGTAGCATTTTCCATAAACAGGAACTGACAAAAGGACTATTCCAGTAATATGTGGGGGGGTTTTGTTCATTTTTCAAGCAACATAAGCAGTCATTTTCTCTTTTTCCTCTCATCCCAACCTCTTTTACCTGATCCTACTCCACCACTTCTGAGTTCTGCTATTTGTTTCTGCTTATGCATACCAGATTAAAATATGGAAATGATCCAGCTAAAATACAGGGTCTTCTCTTAATTGTATTAAGATTTCAGTGGGTCATTTTCCTGAGCTGGTTCACCATGAGCATCTTGTACCCTAAAAACAAGATACAGGCTTGGAACTGGGAATAAGTCATCCAGGCAGTACCTGCTTCAGCATCATTTCAACATCATTGGAAGTGCTCTCATTTACAGTAATGAGCTTCAGTAAGCTTATATGTAAAATCTTCAGATGCCAATTTTTGCTAATTAGCATTTTAACCAAGCCAAATGGTAGCCAAGGGCCTTTGGATGATTAAAGTGGAAGCAGAACACAAAATGTGGCAACAAATGATGTTAGATCATTGCAATGCAGAGTGAAGGACAATACCCAGCCTGTAAAATTGGACCCCAAATACTGTGGATTGGTCCTTGGTCAGTTACTGGTCTCTGCTAAAAAGGGAAGTGAAAATTCCCTTAAAAAGGGAAGTGAAATTCAGCCTTGTGTATGATTTGGTGGTGGTATCTGTCCTCTTGTACGCTACAGAGCTGATAGTAAAAAACATCCAGTTTATAATTGAACTTCAAGATACAGAAATAAGGAGAAAATTTTGTGCTGGAGACCATAAACCTTATACCTAGGCAAAGAATATTCACTGATTTAGTAATGAGGGAAAGCTTACACCTGAAGACCTAATGTTTGCAAGCATATGGCATGTTGAAGAGAAATCCCTCAGCCACTTAGAATAAGATCCTTATTGCAATTGTAAGCGTGGAAGTGGAGTTGTATTGCTTACATAGGCTAAGCTCCCCTTAGAAATTGAGAACAAGTATGTGTCCTGGTTTCAGTTAGGACAGAGTTAATTTTCCTCCTAGGAGCTGGTAGGGTGCTGTGTTTTGGCTTAGGATGAGAAGAGTGCTGATAACACCCTGATGTTTTAACTGTCGCAGAACAGTGCTTACACCAAGCCAAGGACGTTTCAGCTTATTGCTCTGTCCTGCCAGTGGGCAGGCTGGGGGTGCAGCGAGAGCTGGGAGGGGACAGACCCCAGACAGCTGACCCAAACTGGCCAAAGGGGTATTCCATACCATCTGGGGTCCTGCTGAACAATAGATAGGGGTGGCTAGCCGGGGTGGGGGGGCCAGGCTGCTTGGGGTTAGGCTGGGCATCGGTCAGCAGGTGGTGAGCAATTGCATTGTGCATCACTTCTTTCGTACACATTATTATTAATAGTACTATTATCATTATTGTTATTACTATTTTCCTGTCTTAGTAAACTGTCTTTATGTCAACTCACAGGCTTCATTTTCCCATTTCTCTCCCCCATCCCAGAGAGGGAGGGGAGAGGGTGAGCAAACGGCTGTGTGGTGTTTAGCTGCCAGCCAGGTTAAACCACAACACTATGCTTTTCCTCCTTTTTAATACCTACCCATTAGAACTGTGTACTCTTATTTTCCAAAGCATTGAAAAAAAAATAATTTCTCCATAGTACCACAAGATGGAGCTGCACAGAGAACAGACTTGCCTGGTATTGCGTCTCTCTTCCAAGAAGCAGTACGTCCCTCTTAATCCCTGTATCAGTAATTTGGGTTGCTTCTTTTGCCTCCTTGCAGACTAGGGAGAGGAAGAGCACAGAACAGCTGGCATCTGGAGGAAGCAACTGATAAGGGAAAGCACAGCACTAGAACAGACCCAGTAAAGTAGACGGTCCTTGCACATGGCATTTAATCCCTTAATATCTATGGGAAGAAATACAGCCCCGCAAGTTAGCGCTGGCTGCTCTCCAGCACAAGTATCCCTGGTTTAATTAGTAAAATGCAGCAGCCCAGCCCGGGCTGACTGCCAATAGCAGCGATGTGTCAGGCATTAGGCAGGCATTTCTGGAGTGAGAACACAGCACTGGGGTTTAGGTAAGGAAAAACAAAAGACTTCTGATTTTCTTCCTGGGAGGTAAGGGATGAGTGGGGTGGTGGGAGAATCAAGCCTTAGATACACCACTAACCCACACCTCCCATGCTCCCAGCCTGTTTTTACATCTTATGAAGTCATACATTGTACTTCCTACCCTACACAACTACACAAGGTGATTTTAGCTCTCGATTTAGTTCCCACTATACAGCTAGGCATATCTTGCCTAGCAATGAATTCTTCCCTAAAGCAGCTCTAGATCCCACTTTAATAGGAGCCCCATTAAGCTTGTTGCCATTTTATTTCATAACCTGAACTCATCTGTGATTCCAGCAAGTGGAATTCTCCATATCTTCCACATCAAAAGTAAAAATAAAAAATCAGGCAGTATTCTTTCAGCATTTTTCAAGTATGTTCATTACTACACCTTTCTAGCCAGTTAAAGGAAAAAAGGAACACCTCATTTTGCCTTCTCATCTATTTTCCCTTCTCTGATACAGGATGCAATAAACTCAGGAGAGCACTGCTCCAGCACATGCTCTGACTAGCTGTTATCTCAGGAGGCAGACATTACTTTTTTCATCGGCTCCTGCCTTCCAGTATAAGCTGTAGTCTTCACTCACCCCTCATGCAGACCTCACTGCACTTTTAACTGAGGCTGAAGATCTTTACTACTTTGACTGATCTTGTAAATCACTCATTTTGTAGCAGAATTACAACCTACTGGTACGCTAAGCCAAACACAGTGACCCTTTGCCATATTAACTGCTACTCACATGCTGTAACTCAGAATTGTAGTTGCTACCATATTTAATTACTCAAAAGCATCTTAAAGAATTAAAACAATGAAGTCATCTATCTTTACTGAAAATAATCTTTCCTTCAAGATAAGTCTTCTGTTTTCCATGTACCTGCTTGTGTTTTTAGTCTAATGTCTACCTTGGAAGAGAAGAGGGCATTTAATGTGTCACAATAATTATTTCATTTTACCCCCCTGGGACCAGCAACACATCCCACATTACAGACCAACCAGCTCTTTTGTGCAAGGTGTTCCTTTCAAGGTTTATTTCAAGCAACTGCCTTACAAAAAATATGCATATTAACAGCTGCTGATCCAAAGAGCAGATGTATCCACTCAGGTTAATATGTAATCAGCAATCCATTAAAGGTGCAAGCAAAACCTTACTCACCTTAACTATCTCCTGGGTTACTGTTACATGCTGAGGAGAGTCAATGACTCGTTTCAAGGGCTCTGGAATTTCCTCCAGTTATGTGTGTTTGCATTACCACTACTTCCTAGAAACTTCAGTCTCAGCTACAGCAGAACCTGCCTTGGGAGTTGCTCTTAATCTAAGCTTGCTTGAGCTTATCAGACCTTGTCACTGGGAATTCTTGTAGCAAGATAGCAAGACCTGCACTAAAAATAAGAGAAAAGCGTGAGCTAAATCTGCAGTGAAATCATGCTCTGGGTTCCTAAAGACATACAATTAATATGCAAGATTGAGCCATGTTTGTATCTGTACAGCAGACAGAACAAGAGAAAAACGTTCAAAAAAAAAAAACAAAAACAAAAAACAAAACCAACATGTTGATTTAAATATTTTGGAACCATGGTACGGAAGAGGGAGGCATAAGTATGAAAGCACACAGTAGCAGTTACATAGACCTTATTTTTGGGGGTGACCATCACCATAAGCATAGTATTGGTTAAAGCCCTGTATAAGTGTTTGAGTTAACTTTCTAGCTAGCCACCAACAGAATTTGTGATTCTCCTGCTAGCCCCCAGGTTGTTTTTAAACGTAGAAACAACTACGAAACAGACATGCATGCTTTTCAGGCAGTTCGTACTTGTTTTATTACCATTTTTGTAACTGTTAGTATTTTCATATCTGGACATCTTAAAAAGAATTTTAGATTTACAACTTCAAAAGACACTTACAGAATCATATGTCTTTATGACAACTACTCTACTGCACTGTATACAACTTCATTGCCCACTTTGTGTCCCCATCTATATAGCTCCAAACAAGTGAAAATGAGATTTATGTTCACATTCAAGCTGCAGGAAAACTCAGTTTATGGAAAATGATTAAGTGACAACTTGCAATTCAACTATTTCAGGAATCAAGAAGAGCATACACGGAACTATACATTTTATCATTTTATTAGGAATAATTCCAAGTGGGTTATGAATAAACTAATCCATTGAGTTTGATGAATTTTCCAAAATCTCTTTATGAAGATATGTTCACCAACAAACAGTAAAACTTCAGCAGAACTATTATACACTGGGCGAAAATAGTCAGGCTGATACCAAAAAGCAACATGCAACATAAAAAAAGATACAATATAAAGGAAGACAATCTGCTGAATATTAAAAACAACCTCAACATGAGCTCTTCGCAACCAGCACAGAACTATTCTACCCATCGAATCCAATTCACACAAAGGCAAGTTGGGCTAATAGAACCCAAAGATTAATAAAAATGTTCCTCAGTGCAGTAGATTTGAATAGTGTTTTAGAGCATTTTCTTGGCGGGAACAAGCAATATTAGGAATTCTTCTTGGCAAGGGATAGAAATAAATACATACAGAATGCTACATTTTTAAATCAGCAGACTGTCTGAGGAATGAAACAGGGCATCAGTAAACTAAAAGTAGCAGGGAGAAAAAAATTAAAACATTAATTTATCAGGGCTCAAAAAGTATTCAAAACAGATCTCAAAGATGTCACAATAACTATATTCAGGCATTTAGACTAACAAGGGGAATAAAATCAGAAGATACACTTTGTCCAAGTTAAGGAGATTTTTACCCAAGCATATTGCTACCTTTGCAACATGTAGCTCGGTAAACAATAATTGGCAACAAAATAAGTTGAAACGCTTTAATATCCTGCCCAAATATCAGTTCCAGATACTGTAATAACCAAGATGCAAACTAATTTTGTTGTAACAAGCCTAGACCACTTATATCAAACATGTCCCTGGTGAAAGAGTCATCCAGTTTGAGTTAGCGTTTTGAGAGTTCATTTGACAGCCAGTCAAGTCCCTCATACAGACCAGTTCCTTGCGTAGCACAGGTAGCTTGGACGTACCACTGTTAACACAGAACACAGACAAAAAAAGTAAACTTAGTTTGAATTTTGCTAGTATTTAAATTATCACTGTGGGTGACGCTCAGATCAACGCTCAAACATTCTTTAAACATAGTTTTGTACCATAGAATCAATATTGAGCAGAGGGTATTTTTTAAAGTTTTGAAAAATATATACAAGATAGGTAGGGTTTAGGCCAACGCAGAGCTTTTGGATGTCTAACAAAAACCAGAACACTATTTAGATCATCAAGAAGAAAAGAATTCAGAATTTGCATTTGTTTTCTATGCAGGAAGATCGCTTCTTGGTTTTCCAAGACAGCTCTCCAAGAAATGGGTGTGGAATTATCTAATTTAATGGACCTCTAAGACATCTTAAATTATCATCTTGGTGTGTCAACAAAGAGACTGAGTATTACCTAAAGATAGACTGTTTATGTGAAGCAACCATACATCTCTAAGGCTTGTGCAGATGGAATCTAATGACTCAGCAGCTACTTAATTTCCTCCCATCTCTGGAGAGGTAAGAACGCAGAATGCATTTTCTCCCCAAGAACAGCTAGTACTGAGACAGCAGGCAAGCCCACCACACTCTTTGTCAAACATTGACAGCTAGAGTTCAGTAACAGCCTGGAGTATTGCTATATTTCCAGAAAGAGCTAAGAGATGAAACACCTGCAACAGCTGTACAAATTGGATTATACTTCTAAATCACGTATTTTGAAGGAAAACCTTAAGCACTGTCCACAGACAACGCTCATCTTTCTACAAAAAGAGGTAGAAACTTCCCTTTCCATAAAGAAATTATTTTTATGATATACAATAAGGGAAGCCAGAATTAGCAACCAGGCAAGTTCAGCACTTACAGTTCTGCTACGCAGGGACTGAAGACCTAGTTTATCTGTCATTTCACTGATTGCCATGGCATTTGGCAGATCTTGTTTGTTTGCAAACAGAAGCAGCACTGCATCTCGCAGCTCATCCTCTTGAAGCTAATAGGAAAAAAAATGGCCACGTTATTGAATTATCTCTGTTAAGTATGTCAGCGAGCACTAAAGGAATCTAAATACTGTTTAAAGCATAATTTTTTTAATTCTTGCTCCTGAAGTCGCTAGCAAGTCCATAGTGAAATTTATCTGGTACCAACATAACTTCCACATGTAAGGAAATATTCTTTCATTAGGCATTTAAATTTATTAGGACATTGGTGCTGAGAGTTTCATGGCAATCTGTTTTACTAAAATTGTTCTTCCATCTGCTGCATTTCTCTTAATGTTCTAGCAAATGAAAGAAAGGTTTTGACACATTGGTAGTTCTTGAGCTAAAGCACTCTACGGAGTTGTAACTACAGCTCAATGCACTACTTAAACTAGCACTAACTGGTACATACAGTATGCACTCTACAAACCCCCTCAACTTGAAAAAAAAAAAAAAAAAAATCTGTTCAGGAATCTGATACATAAAAAAAATAAAAGGTATCAACATTTACCATTTTCTGCAGCTCTTCCGCTGCCTCCTGGATTCTCTCTCTGTCATTGCTATCCACCACAAAAATGAGGCCCTGCAAGAAAGTTAAGCAGTTTTGAAAAACCATTGTAAAATGCAAACACGCAATATCATTTTAAAAATTAAAGAACTCTTATGGAAGCAAATTTAACAAAAAAAAAAAAAAAAAAACTGTTCAAGGAATGCAAGATACCTGTCTGAACAGCTACATAATGAGTAGCAACTGCAAAATTAAACTACATCTTTTAAATAAATTAAAAAAATCAGAAATGTCAGTTTATATGCTAGATTGGGAACTGTTAATTTGAAAAACAAACAAACAAGACAAAAAAACCAGTAAGGTTTCATAAGCTAACATATTACTGAATACTGACAGATTCTAAGGGCTTCATCCTTGCCAGGCTATGTTCATGACTAAGACCTGAAGCCTTCAGGGTAACAACCTAGCTTCCACTAGAATAAAATCTGGGTATCCTCACAACTTTAGGACGATAGTGAGGAACCCTTCTGACAGGAAGGAACAGAAGACAACTTCCCATATTTATGCTATAGAACACAGAGTATATAGGGTACAAAACAATGAGTCTTTACAAAACAAGTCATTAACTACTGTTGTCTTAAAACTCTTACCTGTGTATTTTGGAAATAATGCCTCCAAAGAGGTCTAATTTTATCTTGACCACCAACATCCCAAACCGTGAAACAGATGTTTTTGTATTCTACTGTTTCCACATTAAAACCTGAAATAAGAGTCAAGTAGTTAGAAACAGTTAATGCTATTGTTAAAATGGTAATTCTAATCATGTTAAAAGACAGCAACTTCAAGTGCTACTTCTAGCAATTAAATTCTGATAAGCCATTTTATTTTTTGGGAAATCAAAAATAAAAGTGACTGAAAGAAAAAATAAAGTAATTTACACCCAAGTACACCACCTTTAGTTCAGAGTCTTTCAGCCACAACCTGCTGGAGGCTCATGGTGTTTGGGCTAAGTACTGATACCTCGTTGATTCCCATACTCCTGAGCACTTGCTGCTGGCCACTGTCAGATGCAGCATTCCTGTCTGGATACATGTTTGGTGGGACGCAGTTGGACAGTTACTCTGCCATGGCATTACCAGATCTTACAAATTATTCTGAAAAGCTCACATTTGTCTTAATTCCTACATTAACAGCAAGGTCAACAAATTCCTACTCTCAGAAGCCCACCTCCAGAGCAGAAATACAGAGTAATGAGAATGGAGACAAGAATTGGTTAAAGACATGAGAATTGGTTATCTTACCAATAGTGGGGATTGTGGTGACAATTTCTCCTAGCTTCAGCTTATAAAGGATGGTTGTCTTACCAGCAGCATCCAAACCAACTACAAGAAACAGAAAATTTGGCTTAGTTCACAATAAGAACTACAACCTCTCCATTTCAAAGGTAGGCCATTTTAAATGTAGAGTATTAGCTTTTTTTTTTCTTTCCACCCCAAGAGGATACAACTGTTTAAATACTCTAAGTCACTGTTGATATAGTACTGTATGCTTTGCCCCACCTTCTCTACCCAGCACCGAGACAGAGCACAGGCAGCAAAGAAAACAAGCTCAATAACACATTTTCAACCACAACCTACAGACGCAGAAGTTTCTAGTCTTCTTCCTTCACGTTTGTGCTACTTACGTTTTCTCATTGTCTTTGAAAGTTTCTTCTCTGTAAGTCAAGATGGTCTTAAGTGCCTGGAAACATTCTACAAGCAGAATGTCACTTCTAACTGATCACACAACTGCTACTCTCTCTCGTTGCAGCCCCTTGTTCCTTCACTAAAATATTTCTCTTGCAGTAACAAAACCGCAAGCATGTTAGGTAAAGCCTGCTCTACCTCCACGTAGACCATAAGGGCTGTAACTCTTTCCATGACATCACTTCTACTCATTGAGACCCCCAAGGATGCTTTCTTTAGGAGAATCTGCTTTTGATCCTTATAGAAGGCCTCCTGCACTGGAATTTGCTCTTCTGGTGTTACAACTACAATTAAGCTTGCAGTTTTAAAAGGCAAGTTCTAGGGTAAAAACATGATCCTTAAAAAAAGGAAACTGAAGCCTTAAAGCTGTTTTTTTGAGAATCATCACTGACACTATAGGCACACGCTGTAGTTTCCTAAAGTTGTTTGTGCAACTGCTTAGTGTTAGACATTTCAGAGCTTGCAAGAGCAACTCTAAATACAGTTATTTATGTTATAATCCAATGCTGAGCACAAACACCTAAACAAGAAGTAGGTTCTAAGCACTCAGCAAGCAATAGCTTGAGTAAGATGTCTATTTGTGCAATTTAAAATTTTTGCCCAAGCAAAAATAAAACCCACATAGAAGAATCGAATAATACTTAGAGCAGAAACCTACTGTCATCCTTTGTTGATAACACTGCTAAGTGTTCTCCACTAATTTCCTACTTGGTGACTGCCATACATAAGCTTTGAGTGCTCAATGACTTGACTACTAATAATACAACCATTTCCTTGGCACTGCAATAACATGGAATTGAAAATACCCTACTTATTCAGAACGAAACCCAACTCTTAAAAAGCTGCCTCCTTCTCAAGACAGAAACAACTGGGTTACAGGAAACTATAAAACCTAAGTGTTCTATATTTCAATACCACGAACAAGATCATAGATGTGAATGCAGTTTCTTTGGTATTGTTATTGTGTAAAATAAAATTGTTCTAAGCACTAATATAATGGAGTAAAAGGGGAAAAATACTACCATCAGGAACAAAGAGAAGGAATAGATTCCCCAAATGCTCAAATTAAACTTAAAAACCTTAAAGTCTTACTTAAAGTTACTGTCTAAGCATTGGTCTAGAACCAAATGCACAAGAACAAAAAACAGAGTGCAGTTTCACAGGAACAAGTCATGAAACTTGTAAGCATTAGCATTTTCCCTGTATCACTGAAGTGCCAGGTAGCCTTAAAAAACCCTTTAAGCAAACTCTGAAACCCTCGTACACTCCGTCTAAGCTGAAAAACAATGCTTTAATAGCACAATGCTTGAAACCCAATATTATTACATAGGTCATCCTCAAGCAAATGTTCCTAGGATGTCTGGATATCTACAAGAAAGCATATTGTGTACATGCATCGTATATAAAAGTTTTCCAATAAGTGAACCACCAAATTAAAGATACACATGCTCACGAACTCCCCCCAGTCAACAAGAACAAAGAAAACAGAAATTAGTCAAGAATTTTAAGTTGTCTGACCTCCAGAAACAACTGCCCCAGCTACCCACCCTGCTCTTGCTCCAGAACCTCCTGCTGCCTTGATGGCATTGGCAGGCCATGTTAGCTCTGTGAGCACAAAGCCCAGAGCCTTTGCTTAAACCCACTCTTATCCACAATTTTAATTAAGCCGCTGGACTTTGCACAGAGGCAAGCTGAGTTATGGACAGACATTTTCTTCTTCTGACTCCACGGTTGAGACAGCAGCTTTTAACAGAGGGAAAGGGTTTCTGCAAATCATCATGACCCTACTCGCTGAAACTACCACTTCAAGTCAAATTAGAAACCTGAAGTTTAAATTATCAATAGTTACCAGCAGCATAGCCTCTGTTCATACTTTTTATTCCAGTTTGCTGATTTTCCCCTTTTTAGAACAAAAGAAGTCAGAGTACCAAGTCACTTTTAATTTTTAGAGCCACTAGGAAGCTTTTAGGAGTCCAGCAGTTTATACTACTTGCTGGATCATGTGTTTTCCAAGAATAAATACATTTATGTTTACTCTGTAACACTAAATGTAAATCTAGGAGTTACTTCCGTATCATAAAGCTTAGGTGTTGATCTTGATAGTAACCTCAATTTAAGTCTTAAATCCTCAAATAATATAAATTTCCAACTCTAGATGTCCACTCTGCTCCCACTGTGACTATCCATTGCCAAGAGGACAAGGTGTGAGCATAAGAATCTCGACGTAGGGTATTACAGCCAACACTTACAGCTCAAAGCACAGAGATTACAATTCAAGTACAAATGGGAAGCTCCAACTTGCACTTGAAACAATTTAAGTCAAACATCCTCTTCCTCTAGCTAGAGAAAAAACACCTACAGAGCTTCCAGCTGCTGTTAAAACAAGGGTAGTTCTAGGTCCTTTACTTCTCTTCAGGATGTTTTATTTATAGTCTGTCCATCACACTTCTACATCTCCAGCATGCAGTTTGCTTGTCCCTGGGAACAGCAACCCCAACACCACATCACACCCCCTCCAACAATCCCCAGCTTCCTACTTTGATCAGAGAGGGGGTGGGAGGAGCTTCCACTGGATTTAACTAATTAAAGAAGTCTACCTTGTGACAAACAACAGCTTAAAGATAAACAAAATTACTGTAGCCCAATTCTTTAGAGATGGCTACTCCTTCACTTCTTTTAGCTTGATACCAGTTCTCTTAACACTTGTCTTTATTTATCCTTCACATACTGGTCCTCTTTCAGGCTTAGTTTCAAGTGGTAACTCTTTGGAGGCCCCAAAGGGGCAATTCTTAATACAGCTTCAAGAAAACACATGCATGAAGAAAGTCAACAGCATGCAAGTGCACAATAGCTTAAAGAAAATAATAAAAAAACCCTGCTAAATAGTTGTGTTCTGCACGATAACATTCCCCAAAGAATCTGGCCTTTTTTTAAAATGTATTTAACAATTACCTTTGTATTTGAAGCTTCTGAGTAGCTATTATCTTGGTTACCATTCACACAACTATACCAGAAGATAGCAGGCTGAATTATGGCACTGAAAGGCACCCAACGAGTACTGTTCCTTTTTAAGCATAAGAAGTACGAGTGAAGTTTTAGAGACACGTCCATGTAGGATCAGGACTGAGTTTCTCTGCTGTAATGCCCTGGTTGCCTTGTCTAACAGTAAGTCATTTGATCCTTCCCTTTTGTTATTTCTTTTCTCTTCTCTTACGTCACTTCCATTTATAAAGTAGATCCAGGAATTATTTTACATTCCTTTCTTCAGAAGCAAGTTAAAATTTCTGAAATGCACCTTATTATTCAAAAGCACCTGAAAAGAAAACTCCATAATGACATACCAGCCACCTTTCACTACAAATGTAGCTTGAGACTATAAAAGATGATGTGCTGTTTGCTGTTGGCAATGAAAGTTTCAGGTGCCCTCAAAACACCCGATGATATGTACTCAAATTCTGCATAACTCAGTAACATCGAGTCTGTTTTACGAGCTAGATTAATTCTACTTAACTTGAATTTCAGAGAAACACAAGAAAGCTGTGAAAAGGAAGTATGAATTATAAATGAGTCATCTGTTCACTATCAACTCACTCCTATAATATTTCCCCCCTTAATATTTCTTCATGAACATCTTACCCCATTCAGTTACTTCATCAGTATGCCACATGCAAAAAAAAAAAAAAATTATCTGCCTAACCTTACGAGCTCATTTTCAAAGCATAAATCTAGAGTTACCACCTTTGAGAAAAAGTTTAATTCAGTCTCAGTGTTCAGACATCTCTCCTCAAAGTGGCAACATACAATGCACAATGCTACATTGAGCTTCTTTGACACTTTACAGGTGAATTATGCAATTCACAGAACCTATTCTGTTTCTAAACACCCTGTTTAGGACCTACACTACACCCTCATCATAATATAGGAAACATTTTTTCCTCTCATACTACATAACAAGCATGGAGCATTCTCCTGTTCTCACCCTGCCCTACATTTGAATAGGGTAAAAGCACTGAAATCATAGTCAGAAGAAACTGATGCAGCAACTAGCAGAAAGCACGACTCCCTAACCTATATCTAACCTCATTTGAGCTAATTACTGATGAAGAAACTAAAGCCCTGGCAAGTTCTTTTGATTTGTCTGGTGTTGCGTGCCTGTTTTCATTATTTTGCAGAATGCAAAAGAACTACAAGCATCATTGACACCATCTCATGTTACAGTCGAGCTCATTTGAAGATTTCGCATCACTCATTTAGAGTCATATGAAGAGTCCGACTGCTAGGCAGACAGTCAAATCACTTCCTTGAAACTAACAGATGTCCTGTGTTGTCTCAAAAGACAGAAATTACTCAGGTTATTTTGAAATGGATGAGAGTCTCTCATTTCAAGCACAGAATTTACAATAGAAATTACTGCGCGTGTAACGAAGAACTTTGTCATCACAAAATGTATGCAGAGCATGAAAAATTATCATTTAAAAAAGGTGCATTTGGTGTCTGCAGTGCAGCATTAAGGCTGAGCCAGCGTGCCAAGAAGTTTCATAGTCAGGCCCCAGCCCTATTGCTGGCTACGTCGACGTAAGCAATTCATAAAATTTCTTAGGACGAGCTACTTCAGACAACTACGAGTCAAGTTCCACTCGCTTTGGTAAAAGAATGTGAGAAAAAAAAAAAGGGGGGGTTAAGATCCGGTTGTGCATAAAGCTCGGCAGGGTGGAGGAAGGAAGGGAAGAGTTGGAGCGGAGGAGGAAATGGTGCAGGCAGGCAGGCAGTGTGCGCTCGCTTTGACCTTTTGAACTGCAACCTTACAGTGGGAATCTTCAACAGCTCCTGGCTTCGGCTGCTGCACGACGAACCATAATCCAGGCCCAAATAAATAATTACGGCCAGGCAGTAAAACTCATTAAGCATTAAAAAAGCCAACCTACGGGGTTTTACGCTCTCGTGCGCGGAGCGGGGAGGAAGCCCAGCGCGCAGATGCTCTGCCAGGGCCTCTCCTTTCGCAAAGCAGCGGCGCCGAGCCCTCGGCTGCAGGAACATCGGCCATGGCGGGGCGAGGGGCGAAGCCCAGGACCCCCCCCTCAGCCCTGAGGGGCGAGCCTCGGGGTTCAAACAGCTGCCGGGGGGGCGGCAGGAGAGGGCGAGGAGAACAAGGATGAGGAGGAGGATGAGGAGGAGGAAGGGCGGCCCCCCCGCCACCCCCATCCTCCCCCTTCGCTCCCCAACGACCCTGAGGGGAGCGGGAGGGAGGCCGTGAGGGGAGGCTGAGGAGGCCGGCGGGCAGGACGCGAGGCCCGGCGGGCCCTTACCCATGAGGATGCGCATCTGCTTCTTGCCGAAGAGGCGGGAGAAGAGCGAGGAGATGGTGAGGCCCATGGCGGCGGCGGCGGTTGTGGAGGTGGCAGAGGGAGAGGGAGGGGAGCGCGGCCCGGCTCCGGGGACGGCTGGCGGCGGGCGGGCGGCGCCGATTTATATGGGGCGGGCGGCGGCGGCTGCTGCTCGGTGCCCGGAGCCTCGTCGCTCCCTCGCTCGCTCTGTGCCACGTCACGCTCGCCACGGCCGCCCCGGCTCCAACGCGGACAAAATCACGTCACGCTCGCCACATCCCCGCCCGCCGCCCTGCCCGAACGCCCAACGGCGGCGGGGACTACGTTTCCCAGCAGGCGCCGCGGCCGCTCCGCGCTTCGCTCCCCTCTCAGCGCCGCCGCTGGTGCTTGCCGGAGGGTGTAGGCGAAGGGCTTCGCTCCCGCCTCGCCGCTGCTTCCGGCTGCCCGCGGAGCGCGGCATGCTGGGAAATGTAGTCCGCGGGGCGTGTAGAGGCCCAGGCCTGGCATTGTGCGTGGCCACAGCTCGCCCCCAGGCCCCTGGGACTCGCCCCCGGGGCGCCTCAAGCGTCGCTGGCGCAGCCAGCAGGGCCAAAGGGGTGTGGAGAGCACGAAAGGGTGGTTTTGGGGGGTAAAACAGCCCCAGGGAGACCCCAAAGATGTCCTAGTAACAAACAGAACACACAGTAAAAAAATAAACAAAAAAAAAGTCAAAACAAAACAAAACAACCCAAAGCCCCAGACCCAGGAGTGCTGATGGTAGCAGGTCTGCTCCTGACATTGTCTAACTGGAGCCAGAAGGTGTAGAGGGAATGTAAACAAGGTGATGCTGGCACCAAGGTGTGTGCGCGGCTGCCCCAGCAGGAAGCAGGCAGAGCACAGACACGGGAATGAAAACCGAAACGAGCCACGTTTTAGTAGCAACGTGTTCCTTTTTGGGAGGTATGATGTGAGAAGGAAAATCTCCGATCCCCACACACAGATTTCTTTAGTCTATACAGAGCTGTGTTTATTTCCAAGCCTGGCTCTGGGTTCTGAGCCCTCCCGTGAAAGGGGCAGGTGGAAGGGCAGGGGGCAACCAAAAACCTGCAGGGAGCGGGACAGGACTGCTCCACCCTCCTGCCCACCTCTGGCCAGGGCTTGCAGCTCTAGGTTAAGGGCCTTCTGAACCACTATTACAAGAACCATTACAGAGCACTGACAAAGATGGCGAATAACCCTGTGCAACTTTCCCTTTTGCCTTTCTTTTGAGCAAGGTTCAAATAATTCTGTTTAAACATCCAGTTCAGGGATTGAAGCTAAAGTCACCTCCATTAAAGAAACGTGAATTGAATTTTGCTTGCAGCCTGCTTCCCACTGTCATGTTTCTCCAGGGCCTGTCAGCTGTGTACAAGAAATAGTTTGAAGAGTGGATAAATTTTGCTTGGAAGTCAGTCTCTGCTATTTGGATTCTTAGAGTTGCAGGATCCATATCACACAATAACCATGATGCATGATCAAACTACAACACTCCATTGCATCATGTATTTCTGGTCACTTACATGATACAGATTCACAAGGTCTGACTAAGCAGAGGTCTCTCTCTAAGAGATGCTGAGCAGCTTTGCTTACCCAAGAGAAAAAAAGAAAAAGTCATACCCTGTATCTAAGACTCATAAGTCCAAAAAACAAAACCATTTATTTTCTTTTACAAAAATACGTATTTGCAGTCATGTAATAATATTTATCAGTTGTTACCAGCTTATATGGGTCCAAGAAACTACACAGTGCTCCAAGTTAAATTTAGTATAAGAATGGCCACTTATTAATTTCTAGATTAGAAATCATATTCATCATGGTGTGCAAAAGAAATTCCAAGTTAGAAAGTAATGCTAAAGTGAAGTAGTTTAAGTAACATAATAGATACATTAAACTTTTGGTCATGAGTAATTGTATACAAACCATAACAGTATTAAAATACACATCTTCATAAAAATACAATTGTGACACTATCTAAATAAGACATTTTTAGAAAGATGGTATGAAATATTTATCATACAAAAGCATTTTCTTATAGCAGGATTACAATGTCATGTTTTTAAAAGTTCTATCCAAGCACTTAAAAGCAGATTTTTTTGATAACCGTGATCCACTTGTTATACAAAAGTTTATGCTGTGCGTACACTATAGCATTAAGTTTATTCTACTTGAAATTGGTCAAAGTACAACACTGCATGTGGAGCAGCTGAGTTTTAATTACCACAGAACCTTGTTCAAGAAAAACATCATGTTCTTGTTGCTTAGTATGCAAGAGGAAATTATTCTTTATGCTCATCTGCTATATGCATATACCAAGAACAATTTCCTACTACAATCTTTTCTTGCCACAGTTTGACCTCTCCATAGGCTTTTGTCAGCTGAACCCAACATCATCTCCTCCCACCCTGTTAGCTCCTCAAAGACCCTACTGGTGTAAGTAAAAACAAAAATAATTAAAAAAATATATTTATAAAAATTTCAAACAGAAGCTATGATCTCCAACCGAAACAGATTGCGTATCAGCTAACTCTACTGAAGTCATTGATTTTAAATTCTGTTTTAGAACACTACTGCTTACTTCCTGTGATGAATACTGTTACTGTGATGAATACATTTACACTGGTGATCCACTTTAAATCCTGAATGTCAGCAGTTTAAAGCCACAAATTAGTATATATTTATTTAAGGCATGTGAATAAGAGCACCCTAATTAACTGACATTGAATAGAAAAGGCTTCTCTTCAGGAAGTTTCTGTCAGCTGCCTTCTGTTCTCTAATGATTCTCTAAATCAATATGGTCTTTGGAAAGAGGTTAAGAAGGTGAAAGGAAGAAAGTTAAGAACCAGTCTGATGATTTCAGCTGTCCCTGAAACAGTTTTGTAAACTGTTGATGGTTTACCAGTAAAATACCTCAAATACGATGCATACTGACCAAGTCACATATTATCCAATTTAAAAAAAAAAAAAGGCAGATACTACATCAACAGGACAGTACAGGATCAATATTGCTTACCCCTGAGTTAACAGGATTGGGTATAGCAGCACCAATTAGAAAATGTTCTGCAATGCCAGCACTGCACTGTGGTCCTATACTGTGGTATAATTTCAGATGCCCACAGATTTTTCTTTAAGAGCACTTATTTGAAACGTTATTAGACACAGGAATTCCTTTAGTTGCATTGGTACTTAAGTGGGGAAAAAACAGTGAAAATATTACAGTGGACTATACTACTAGTGTAGTCCGTTTGTAGTGTTAACGTACTATTTAGATATGTGTCCTGAACTTCGTAAGCCACTGTCTTCCACAACACTACATTCACCTTCCATTTTCTGCACACATACAAACACACACACACAAAAGGCCAGTAGAAATCACGTTGTGCCAGTTTTGAGCAAGATATCCTGCAAGTCATCTGGAAGTGCTAGTATAATATCACGGATGTGTGCCTGCAGCTTTTTCAGTGTGTCAGTTTTCACGGGAAGATGTTCTCTGTCAGCCTGCAACTGCAAAATGTACAATAAGAAATTACTTCTACCAAAAATGCCAGTTTACCTCAAGAGACACCAAAATAACATATTAGCAAATCTGGAAGATTAATTCCTCATTTGTCAACCGAATAGGGATTTGGACCTGCTGTTCTGGTGAGAAACCTGCCACAACAGGTTTCCTCAACATGCATACACCAGCATGAGCTAACACTGATCTGGACTTCCAGAAATGACAAGAGAGTTTGGTTTTCTGCTTCTGTAAGGATTCAGCCTTGCTCCCAATCAGTTCCAAGTGTTTTTAACTAGATCTCTGCAATGCTTCTAACATAGCTGGCTAACGTTGGGAAGCTGGCTTGCTTTCAGTCATGGCTGAACTGTTTGTTTATAGTAACTGGAATGACTGATTCCTTTAGCCACCTAGATTTTAAAGAGTATTCTTGCTGAAGTACTTGTGAACACAACTATATAATGCTTCTACCTGGTTTATCAAGACAAATTACAGCCATGTTTAATTCACATACTTACCAGTTTGTTCTTCAACTTTAAGACAAGATCCACCGCTTCTACTTCAGTATGCTTCTGACTCCAGAAAACCAAATTCTAACAGAATAAAAATTAAACATTGAAGTATTTATGGCAACATATATAATTTTCAAAAGTGGAATTAATTTACGCCTACTGTTCATAGTGGCTCTTCTCCTTTTCCTTATTTTTATGCTATTCACCTAACTTGCTTTACTCACATACTGTCTCTGAACTGCAAAATCTGCTTTATTTGCAGGTTCGCTCAGGACTTAACATAAAAGGAGACAAAGGCACAACCACAATATGAACAAATATAGGAAAAAAATCATGCCAAACAGGCTTAGTTTCAAAAATAGCATCTACAATGCAAAATGGCAGTGAGTATTTTCCAAGCAAGATTGGTCAGCATGATTATAGATTAAAATGGTGCCAAGCTGCACTTCTTGTTTCTAGGGCATTAAAGGAAATCTATCACATAGCTGATAACCAGCAAAATGTAGTTAAGTGAATTTCCTTATGCCAATTCTGTTCTCTTCTTCCTTTACTATTCACCTATTAAATACATTTTCTCATGTACAGAAAGATTTTAACTATTAGATCGAAAGAAAAAGCTAACAAGGAGCAGAAATTGTAATGAATTTGTGACATAAATCCTTCTCTTTGTAATAAATTAGTATGAAATATACTTGGATATATTCTAGGTGAGCTAACTGGCCTAGCTATTGCCCTGCAAACTATTAGGTTGCTCTACTTGAACAATCTGTTTCGATTCCCATAAAGTACTGTTTAGGAATTGACAAATCCAGGGATAAAAATCAATAGCTTATTTTAAATTAACTAGTGGATCTATCTATATCTATTTAATTTTAAAGCTGTGATGTACTTTTTGCTTTTCTTATTCCCTGTTTAGCTGTACAATCTCTTCTCTTTTTGTGATGCCTTTATTTCAGCATAATTTGTGTCAGAACAACTGGCTGATAGCTATCTCACCTGCTTATGTAAAGAATGGATCTTACAACATATGATTGTTACATACCAATAACAGATTTCACATCTCAGTTTCCAATTATTATTGATTAGTTGTAGTCATATTTCCTATCAGTAAATAATCAGTTGTCAACTTTCTATGGTATTCACTTAGTTTATACCTTCAAAGTTAAATAGTAGCTCAAAGTGTTTTATGTCAAATGAAACAGAGGGAAAAGAAGCTGAATGAAATAACATTGCCAAATAGGAGGAAAAAAAACACCTTTTTTGAGGAAAAATGTGAAATTCAAAATATATAAAAAGAAGAAAAAGATTAAAGATTTGTTTTATAAATGATGACAGTCATTTAAAAAAAGGAAGCTACCTATCATACTGTTTTCTTTTGTTATGTTAGTTCTAGCCTGTACTTGGTTAACAAATTCATGTTTTGTTACATGTACTTGACAAAGTTATCAACTTTATGTTCAACCAATGCAAACAGCAAAAGTAAAACTGACTTGAGGGAGATATTTTTTTATTATTACAAGTTGATAAATACAATTATGAGAACTCTTTTTTCTAACCTCATTACAGAGTGCTTCTAAATGAAGGGCCTCCAACTTCTGTGTCATTTCTTTCTGCCGGCTCCTAAACCAGCCATCAAAGTTCGGTGATTTCAAAAAATGCCTGTTAAAACACAAACAAAATAAAATTTGTATTTTAATTACAATCCTGATAACAGTTTTCTATGTCATCAACTGTAAAGTAGTTATGTTTGATGTTGAATAAGGATCAGGGCCCTTTCTCTGTTTAGTACAGTAGAACAGTAGCTTCTATTAATCCAAAAAAATATTGAGAAATCAACATAAATAAAAGTTGTCAGAGACAATAAACGTTAGACAAAAAAAAAAAGCAAGGCTGAATTTTAAATATCCTTATTTTTGTGTTTGATTGGAATCAGGTATGAAGTTCGGGGAAAAGTCCAGTTCTAACCTCCCAACAGATAATACTTGTTTACAGGGACAATTTCTATTAAAGTATATTTTCCAAAAGTCAGATTTATAAAGTCTTCCTCAAACCAATACTGATAATAAGCATGCTCAGGAAAAAAAAAAAAAGACTTTTTTTTGTTTAATGTTGATGAAAGAAATGACCTGTAAAGTCCTATCCAATCTCCTTTTAAACCCGAAGTGAGCTGTGGTCCTGCTTTTTCTAGCGTCTTCATGAATTCATCTTGGCTAAAATGCCTCAGTTGCGGTGGACTCTACAGAAAGACAAAAAAAAAAATCATTAGAATACTGTAACTGTCTTCTCCAATCACCCACCTCCAGCTCATGTCGATGGTATTTCCTTACCTTCCATGGTGATATACATTTTTGCAAAGGCATTAGACTTGCCACATAACGTTCCTATGGAAAGGGAAAAAAAAGGTTGCTTGCATAACCAGTATTTAAGATACACAGTCCACGTGTATATTTACTTATCACTTGTGACCACAGAGCGTTCTCTTCTAAGTAATGGTACAGGGTGGGGTCATACATATTTACCACATGAGAATATGAGAAGGAGCTTATCTAATCCCATTTTCATTTCTCAGCTACAGAACCTGACATCAGCAAGGTTCCAGAAGGCCGGAAGGGAAAGCAGGACAGCAAGCAAATAAATATGTGAAATATATATACCCTGAACTCCAGCCACTAGTTAATAGTTTCTCATCCTATGTTGGTAGCTCACAGGTGCCTTCATATCCTGGGTGAATGCCAAACACTAATCCCGTGTTGTATCAAGTATTTGGAAGGGGTTTTTTAACAGTCTCTTACACAAAGAAATACAGAACTACCCTACCAAATGCTGTATCAGCTGTGGGCCTCTCTGCAGTAGCAATGCTTGGCAAAGGCACTGGCAGCACTTCAGCTGGTTATCCCAAACATCAGCGGTAGAGACATTTCTTAGGAATGCCAATCCGAAGCTTAAGCTCTGACTACAGGGGGCAGCTCCACCTTGCCAGCTCACACAAGCACATCAATACAAACTGTTGCACATGGCCATACTTTTTTGATCTATAAACACAATCAGCTTTGATAACATTATGAAAACAGAAATTGGATGCCAGTCATGGCATGCTCTAAAACGATGAAAAGTTCAGCTCATTCACTGAGTGTTTAGGGAGCTCAGAAAGGGATCATCAGTACGTACAGTCCAATGCCTTAGGTACCACTTTCCTGTTTTTAAACACTTGCCCAGAGAAATGACTCAACCTCACACAGAACTGTCTGTGAACGTCCTAACTCCAACTGCTAGGTAAGAGCACATTAGAACACATTTACATCATCCCAATGACTAGAGCAAATCTCAGTTTCAGTGCTAGTCAAAGTCTCCAAGCTGTCAGCCTGCATGGATTCAGCAACCTAACCTTAATATTCATCTGTTAGCATAAAGGTTTGTCACTAGTCTGCAACCACTAGAACTGGATTTCAATTTACAGGGCAGGTAAGTTTTTACTATTAGAGTAGACAAATTTTCCTACTTTTAAGTTTCTTTCAGCCAATTCTCATCTCAGTCAGGAATTAAAAACAATATGGTGAACATTTAGCATTCCAACAAACCCTGCTTACTGGCTAGAGATCAGGCAAAATTTGCCCCCTCAGCTTACTCTTAGAGATTTGAACAGGTGAAGTAACACGTTTAGAGAGCTTATCAGCAGGCATCTGCCACTTGCTGAAGAGTGGGATACTGTAAAATAAATTATTCTGATTCACTGAAAAACGTAATTTGTATGACACCCTATTAGATGAAAAGTAGGCCTATTTTAATGTAAGTCAGTCTCTGTTTTGTAAAATTTTAACAGCATCTTGTAGAGTCATCTGAACACGCAGAGTTTGCTGGAAATTGGTTTTATTGCACCCAAAACCAGAAAAAATAGAACTTGATAAAGCAAACTCTTGTGAGAATCATTCCTTTACAGGTTGAGCTGGCTGATCTGTCATGCATTAGTAGAGAGATTACCCCCAGCTATCATAACACATTACTACAAGAATCAACAATTTTAGAGCTCTTCTCATCACCAAGTACTTTCCAACTCTACTTTTTAAAAACTGCCATTTCTCAACACCCCTTTATTTATATGCACATACAGAAAAAGAAAAACCTCCAACAAAAAAAAGTTCAAACAGAAAAGGGGTGGGGGTGTCAATTACAAGTGTCAAGGAAGGATTAAACAAACTTCCTTCTTAACCCATGTTAAAATATATGCAGTTATACTTAGCATTTTCACATGCTTGCTTGTGATGTACTGTGTATCATTTATGCAACCAACTTACACAATGAAGCATTCATTTTTTGAAATCTGAACCTGCTGTCTAGGAATATAAACGTTTCCTTCTCTGACATTAAGCTCCCGCATCGTTTTTATGCTAATTACCACATTAATAAATGTAACACTACCATATTTCAGAAAAGTCAAGACATAGCCTAATGTTAAATTTCTGCAGCTCAAATATTATTCATAGAATCACAGAATGGTTGAGGCTTCTCTTCCCTATGCTACTATGCTAAACAGCCCCAACTGTCTTAGCCTTTCCTGGTGTGCCCCAGTTCCTCAGTCAATCACCTTACTGGCCCTTTGCTGGACTCTCTGCAGAAGTTCCACAGGACTCTTGTATTGAGGAGCCCAGATACGATACTGTAGGTGTGGCTCCACCAGTGCTGACTAAAAGGGAAGGTTCACCCCCTTGGATCTGCTGAGAACAGCCCTCCTCTTGCAGCCCAGGATACCACTGTTTCTCTTTGCTACAAGGGCACACTGCTGACTCAGGGTTCACTCCGTGTTCACCAGCACCCCCTTAACCTTTTCTGCAGATCTGCCTCCCACCTGGCCAGGCCCCATAGGGAATGCTGCATAGGGTTATTCCTCTCCAGGTACAGGACTTTGCATTTCTCTTTGCTGAACTGCATGAGGTTCCTGTCAGCTCATTTCTCCATCCTGCTGAGGACCCTGAGTGGCAGTACGTCCCTCCAGAGTATCAGCCACTCTTCCCAGAGTTGTGTTACCTGCAAACTTGCTGAGGGTAAAAGCTGCCCCATCATCTAAGTCATTAATGAAGATATTGAACAGTACTGGACCCAGTATTCACCCCTGGGGTACACTGTCACCAAAAAAAAAACCTTCCTTGTTAGACTTTTTTGTATATGCAATAAAACTTACTAGTGGAATAATGAAACTTTCTGTCAATTCCAAAAAGTACCTCCGAAGAATCACACTCTGTGCTTCTGTAGGACGTTTCTGTTGCACACCCTTAAAAAAAGAAATCAGAGTAATTCTGATATGTAAGTAGGGCTTACAGAGTATTTGTTCTACTATTGCTGTACTCATTTGCCATAAGCTTACACATTGCACCCCCTTCTCCTGAACCATGAAAGGAAAGCAATAAGATCGAGTTCTTTCTGCACATTCAAGCCTTAAATAGCTAATTTTTTAGTTAGTAAGCTCTGATTCTTGAACATGTCATGGATGAAATTTCGAGACTAAAGAGACACCAGGAGGATGGCAGAAGTTGGAAAAAACAAAATAGATAAACTGAGCGCTCATTTCAATTATCTAAAACATTAAGCTAGCTTTGTGAATTTTACCATTCATGTTGTTATAGAAACATATATAAGAAGGCCTTTCTTCTACAGTGAGAATTTCAAAGTATCTATTCAGTTATGAATCAGGGCAAAGGAATCAGAATGCTGTTTCATTTTAGCTATGTAGACAGAGCTCAACCCTAAATGAGAACGTTGTAAGACAGCATACAATAGTGTTTCCATTAAGAGACTTACAGTATTACCTTTTGTAACTGTTTAACAATTTCTTCATCTTTGTTCAAGTATGGCTTATAAGAGGTATAAACACCTAAAGAAAAAAAGCAGTAGCATATAGCCAAAGGAAAAATGGTTTGTTTGTTTGTTTTAAACTAAAAATACTGGTAATTTAACTCTGAAGCAACTTGATTACCGGGTTTGGAGTCCAAAGTTTTTAGGTTCTTCAGTTTTTTCACTTTCACCTGCTTTGGAACATCACCTGCCAAAACATTCAAAACCACCTTACTAGAAATCTCCATTCCTGTTGCTAGGTATTAGTATGCTATATGTTGCAACGATTTTTTGAAAATTTATAATATTTATAATAATATAATAATTTACAATGATGTTATAAAATTTTAATAAATTATCAAGTATTTGTAATATTTATAATATTATCTAAGATGTTACCTATTCTAAGAGGTATCAGAAACATTAACAAGCATCCAAGTAAATATACAGAAACATCTAGTAAGAACATTAACAACATCACACAGGCTTTTAATTTATATAAAGGTTCTCTGTTGAAATAAAAACTAAAAAATTAAAAAAACAAACAATGACAACCTTCTGAACCAAAGTAGCCAAAGAAAATATTGACTGTTGAGCAATGAATGTTTATTTCATTCACTTCAAACTTTATTCCATCTTCCTTTATTTCTTAGGGTAAACACTTTCAGGAACAAATCATTAGTACCTTAGCCAAAATCAAAGTCATTAGATATATATGAAACTAAATAGTAGTCACAGACTATGTGTTATAACAAAATCCATTTAAGTCACTGTTTCAAAGTAAATGTTTTTTCTTTGTTTGTTTTGTTTTGCTTCTAGTCAAATATATTCTTGTCCAGCCCTAAGACCCTAAATCCTGTTAACAATCTTGCAGCCTTGGTAGAATTTTCCTCTTATATCTCGTTGTATAATAGTATAAATTATTACTGAAACTGCAGAGTGGGGAGAAAAGGAAAAAATAAAAATAAATCACAAGCCCTCTCTTTGTACGAAAATAAATGAAGTTCAAAATTCTAACGGCAGGTCAGACAAATACATCTCCAGAACTTCCCAAATAAGCATTTTACACAGTTCCTCTGGAACTTTAAAACTTCACACTTGAAATTGTGTATCCAATTTGAAAGCAACCTAGTACATGGCCTTTCAGATCGATAGTCTAAGGAAGAATCTATTTTTCAGATCTTAGCTACACAGTTTCATCCTCCTCCTTACGAAACAAGTATTCTGAAGCACGGACGGGGTAGTATTTTGAAGCAAAGCAAAAACTTCCATGACTATAAAAAATTATAAAATCTGATTATAAAAAAAATCTTCCATGATTACATTGAACACAGTAATCTTTAATTACTTTGGTACATGCAGAAATGCAAGGTAACTTGTTTTTACAAATGTTATGGTATATTACCCTAATTGGATATTTACACAGTCCTACTTTCAGAACAGAGAACCTGTCACAGCAAACAACTACAATCAGGAATTTCCTATCATAAATGCAGCACTGCAGGATTTTATTACAGACCAGCCATACATATGTTATCAAATATTACATTAAAATTAAGGAAGTTGTCCACCTTGAACAAATAATAATTACTGAAATGTTAGAAGATTAGAATTATGTTATTAACTTAGCTTTTTTAAAGGATCTTACTTTCCATGCACTTGCTGTAACTGATCTATTATATTCTGCTAATCCTAAAATTAGTATCAGGATCGATGTTTCTCCATTAATACCTTTTTGGTAGAATACAGAACCAGGATTGTGTGAAAGTTTAGAGAAAACATGATTACTGATGAATATTGCCACCTTTTGCATTAAATATACTAGATTGGGCAATACAAGACATACAGTACTGGAGAGCCTAATTCCACTTGACAGATTTTTATTTTTTGACAGGTATTTGGTTAGTTGGTGGTTTGTTTGTTTGTTTTTTTGACAGGTATTTGGTTAGTAGTAAACTAAATTCATTAAACTAAACTAAATTACATGTTTGTTTATAAATCAGTACACAGTTAGATCTTGTCACACAGGATTGTAGAGGATCTTTATACTTTACCTGGAAGTTTAATATCTCCAATCCGAATAATGTGGGGCCAGTGCTGGAGTGTTTTAGCAAAAAAAGGATTCGTCACCCCTAGAATGACAGATGGTCTAGAAAAACAATGACAATGTTTAAAATATGACAGCAAGAGCACATGTCTTAATCAATACAAGAGGTCAACTACAATTCTTAACTTGAAATTATTCTGGTTTTGTATTTAAGAGTTAAATTTTAAGCTGCAGGTAAGACAACATGTTTAAAGATTCTAAGTTTTAGAAAACAGCTGGACAGATGTCTCAAAGTCTGAACAGCAGCAGAGAATAAAAGTGCCATACCTTCCACTTGACGCTCTTAGCTATTTCCTGCCCACTTACAATGATGAGAACAGGATTATCTAACATTATTGCGGGCTTTGTTTGCTTTAAATGAGCAGAAATTTAACCCTATATTTGAAAAGCTAATTGCTATGTTTCAAAGTTTCATTATGACAGACTCTCAGTACTTGAACATTGATGTCCAATGCAACTGCTGTTTGTTCAAAACTTCTTAGCTGAGCTACCGCTCAGAGGACAAGATTAAAGAAAAAGACACTTGCTGTTCTACTTCCTTTCCAACACTTCAGAGTCCTTTGTTAAAAAGCAATTATTAGGTTATTAAGTACATGAACATTGTAAACTTGGGTACAAAGCTGTTAAACTGCCAGATTTTCCTTTCTACTCTGTGCATAGAAACTGGCTTTGAGGACGCATACAAGCAGAAAAAGAGGCAGCAAGCACAGGGCTGCAGAATTTGGGACTCATATCATGATTACATCATGTTAGTCCTATATTTTTCTATATAGTGGCTGCCATCTGTTTTATAGCCAAATGTTAGCTAAGGACAGAGTACAACTGCAAACCTCGCTGGAACTGCTATACTAAAAATAGTTTATCATTACTTCTTCAGATTGGTTTTAAGAATCTCATGTTTTTAACATGATGACAAGCGGGTATAAATTTTTATGCTAATCTACAACTATTTTTGACTTACATTCCTGCTTCCACTTACTAATTATAACAATATATATTTTTTTAAACTCAGGCATGAAGAGAGAACAAAAATCTGAACACAGCTTTGTAGCTTGGTATAATGCCTAAGCTATGGAAACAGCAACTTTCATCTCCCAGCCTCATTACACCATAGAATGAGCAGTGCGTAATCACATCAGTATCTCTGAAGTCTTTGCTTGCTTTTCACTGACTCAAGTTTCACCAGTAAATCACTTCTTCCCAGTCCTACCGCTCTTCAAGCATGTTCACCTGGAAACATTTCATTCCACATACTGATTACATATTTACACCACTCTTGTGAATTCAGTTTCATTATTTTTGGTGTTTCTATAATCCTGATAAAGTCATGTTTGTTGTTGATTTAAATTCAGTGGGATTTGCAGATATTGCTCATGATTTTTCCCTGTTATCATAGATTTACATTTTCTCTTCCAAAACAATACAAAGTGTCCATAAAAATGTTTTAACACATTCTTCCATTGCACTCTAAAAAAGATCAATTTGCAATGACTTCTATCTTATTCTTATCATCATGAGAAAATCAACAAACAGTAAATAGTCTCAAAAGATCACAACCCTAGGGATGGGTAAGTCTAGCCTAGCCTAACGTAACATAACAATTATTTCATGCCTGTTGTGTGGGAACTAAAAAGCAGCTTTCACACATAGTTGATTTGTACCAATGTACACAAACTGACATTCTTTTACTAGCTGGAGGAAAACAGCAAGGTTTAAAGTAAGGCTTTCCTTCACACAGAGAAGTTTCTCTGGGTTAAGGTAAATTGGTAGAAAATCATGAGGAATGTTGTTTTATTGCTACGTATAACACAATAGCAAGATTTTGTGGTAAGCTACTTGGTCTCTTTTAGAAGCATACTTAATAGAACCAATTCTGATTTTGTATCACTAAAGTAACATTTGAAAAAGCGTAAGTCAAAACAAAGAGAAAAAAAAACACTCCTTGCTCCCCTCTCCCTAAAGAGAATAAAAATACACAGAATCTGCATCATCTGCATTCTTCCCCTTCTTAGAGCCACTGCTTTAAACACCTATTTCTAGCCTTGCCATTTTTCTGTAAGAAAGCCAGAGAAATTCTAAGGTACTGAACAACCTTTATATTTTGCTACAGATGAGTAAAACGTGGGTGACTAAAGTTTAGTTAAATTCTTCTTGAAATTATTTTTAGAAATTAAATTACATACTGTATAACCACGCCCCTGGAATACAACTGGAAGCACAATGCCTATGTTTAGATGTTTTTCCACTGGCAATACTTTTTTGAGAGGAAAAACACAGTAAAAAACAAACAAATTAAAAACCCAACACAACTGCCACTGCCTGTTGAGGAACTAGAAAAAATTGTTTAGAAAACGTAAGTGAATCTAACACACATACTCCATTTACCAAATCAAGCTGCATTTAAATAGCATAAGAAATACCGTAGGTGTATGCTCTTAAAATAAAAGCAGAATATATTAATCTTTTTTTAAAAAGAAGCAGACGTCCTTAGAGCAGTTTTAAAAAACTGTTTTGTACAGGATTTGAGACTCATGCTCTTAGAAAAGGATCTTAACTTCTGAAGTATTTGCAATGTTCTTCTAGCAAATTTAGTGAAGAGATGCTTTTGAAAGGACAGTCTCACCTAGGACACCAAATGAATTAACTTTGCAAAACAGACGTACAGATGTTGAATTCTAGATGTGTGTTCAATTATTGCTTAAAATTAGTATAAAACAATTTCCAAAGGAGCTATTCCAGAGCTGACATTGCATAGGCAAAGTGTTACTGAAAAGCCGAACTTAATCTTGCTTTCAGATTTCCACTTCTATTTATGCTGTGCACAAGAGTCCTATGAAGCTCAAATTATGGCATTGTTGAGTAACTTCTTTATCCTAACTGCAGTGACAATTTAAAATGTCTCATTATTGTATTCCATAAGATAAATCTTAAAATCAGAATAGTTGAGTAGTATCTTAACACAGGTTTATGCTTACAAGTGACTTTAAGCAACACCTTCACAGCAAAGTTTGGTTTACTTACGGGGCTTGTGTGCGAGTTGTATATTCTTTGAATTCACTGTCGTGTATGGTAAAGTACGGCCTGAAATCACTGCAGTACTTTAATGGTGAAATACAACTGCAAGGTAGAAAGAGTAGAAGTTTGTTGTATGTATACAATAAAAATTTAATGAAAGAAAAAGCTAATCTAAAATTTGTAAGGCTTTGTTATATTCAGATAACTCCAATTGCAATCAGCTGCAAGCAACAATGGCCCACTTATTCATCAGTTTGGCAGCTCCATTGCATTTACCTCACAAGTGCCAACACGGTTTCTGAAGATTCTGATGGTGATGGTGCCATCACGACAAGTGGTTCTCCTAGCAGTACTAGTTCCCAAAGCATCTGGATGTGAAAGAACACTGGACAGAAACACCTAAAAACAGATTGAGAGATTTTAATACATTTAACATAACCAGAAGGAATGCGTATCTGGTTATTAACTGTATAAAAAAGGTTTCCAGGAGAATTTGAGTCATTTGAAAAATATAAAATATTATTGTAAAAGGGAACATTTAATGAACTTGCTTATTTATTGCAATTTCATGTTGTCTGAATTCTTTTTTAGACAGTTTTATGGAAAAAGAGTATTAAAAATAATACTGGTAAACAATAGCTTGTGACCTGTTAACTACGTGTTATGGAACCCTCAAACTTTGACTTGTGGGAAATTCACAGTTAGGAACAAATCAGTCCAAATTCCTACCTGAAAAGGTCTACTTCATGAACAGTGGGTAAGGCCATAGAGATCTGAGCATTTGCCTAAAAGACATCACAATACTAGCTTTTTAGTCATCACAGGTATTAAAACACTTTGCCTTAAGGGTTTATATATAGTAGATGCTATATACCTTATGTACCACTACTGTACTACTGAGGTTGTAGTGCATTGTCTCCCCAAGTAACTTTTTTTTTTTTTTTATGATAAAAGCAAGATTTTCCTAGCATACACACACTCACCCACCCACCCCCTTATGCGACTGTCAGACTGAAAATTATAAAAAACGCTAAAGCTGTTTCAAACAAGAGCTGTGCTGCATATGAAGGCAAGGACAGATTTATTTTATAACCAGCTTCTATGGGACAAGATTTTTGATGTGATTTTTGTCCTCCAAAAAATAGTTTTGTATAGTTTCACTCTTTAAAAGGATGCTTAAGTTAAGTAACTTTGTTAGCCAACCGTCCTTTTCCAGCAGCAGGACAACTCGTGTCATCTCCTGACGTGCCCAGGGTAACAGGATTAAAATACTTTTATATGAAGAATCCAACACTAGACTCTTTTATTCAAAATTTCAAAGACTGGATTTCATTATTATCAAAATATGTAAGGATTTGCTATCACTCTTTTATGAACAAGTTTAAAGAGAAAGAATGAAGGCAACTATTTAGCTTTGTCTTATGGTTATACACAACAGCTGTATCTAATCTCTACCTGGTGCATGTTCTGTACTATTTGGGTTGTTCCAGGCTTGTCACGATATGTTGGAATCCGCAGCTAAGAAAGAAAGACAAATAATTTCTCCTTGAATCAAATCTGGCATTGACCTAAAATAATCACTTACAGATAAATTGCGACATTTAAACAGTACTGTGCTTAACTTACTCTCCAGAATATTCACATAACAATGAATATGTAGCTTAAGACTACAGACAATTATTACAGGAATTTCAATCAATTACAGGAATTGATATGCAATGCTATGTAGCACTATATTACAATTTGAATATTAGAATATGAAAATTATACTTACAATAAATTCTTACAATAAATTCAAACCAACCAGAAGCATTCAAATGCTCAAGAGAACAATCTAAAACAAGGTTATTGGGTTTGCTAGAAGGGGGGGGGGGGGGGGGGGGGGGGAAAACAACACAAACTGCCAAAACATCAGACTCCTTTGTGGGTATAGCACAAAACCCAAATACAGTGAATAACAAATATCTTTTTCTGTCCTCGCAGTCCACATCTGTCAGTCTTGTAGTATTACAAATTCAAATCATACTGAAAGCTGGTGTGCACAAATACATGTAATTTATACACAACTATTAAGCTCACTGCCCTAGCAGTGTAAAAAACAAACAAACCAAAATATGGGGACAATACCCAATACGCAAACAAGACATGCATATGTGACATTCCATTATCATGCAGTCCAGAACACTTCCATATTAGATTTGTGCCTACAAAATAGCTTCAGAAACTTCTCCTTTCTCTCCCAGGTAAGGCAAATGTGTCTGGCCATAAGCTTGAAACTATCAGCTAAGAATGTACTTCTGCCTGTAACCTCTGGATCCATCAACTCCATTTAATTGCATTTCAGATAAAGATACTGTGGCTCCCAGAGGCACAATTCTTGGCCACCTACAGTTCTCCAGTTCTCCACGCACTAGATCCAACTTCCTTAATAGATTTATTCAGACATATTTCAGTTTCATTGAGAATTATCAACAGGCCAAGAAATTAATTTCTGGTGCATGGGCCAAAACAGATTTTTGTTTGTAAAACTTCAATAACAAGAACGTTTTCCATCAATACATTTAATTTGGTTGACTGGAATTTAATTACCAGTATTTTCAAGTGTTACTTAATATCTGACAAATATAATTAGCATTAAAGCCTCCTGCATATTCCAGAAGGTTAATATAGAGACTGCAATTAATAGTTGTCTTGAAATATCTCTTTTTAATATCCACAAAAAGCAAATGTTAACCTACGCACCAGAAAAAATAAAAAATGACCCCCTCAATCAAGGAACCTAATGAAGACCTCCTCAGCTTTTACTCAGAGTGGAATATAAGTCTATTCTTGTTCTGGATGAAGTATGAAAGTATGAGACACTGAAAATAAGGCAGAATACAGTGAGTACATGCTCAGCAAATGGAGAGGAAAACACCCACAGAGAAAAGAGGTGCTGGAATACTTACCTTCATTATAATACCCATGATAGGCAAATGTAGTATCTCCCCTGGAATTGGTGGTGGCCAGCGATCAACATCACTACAGACTTAAAGGAAAAAAAGTATAAAGCATAACACACACACATACAGCTAGTATGGATATGCATTAACTCACGGTATTGTAGTCACCTTTGTGCAAACTGAATTTTTAAGTTAGTGCTAATACCCCACAGTATTATCTTTTCTTCACTCCATACTCTAAGGAAGTTTTACAGCTATGTTGACTTTCTTAATATACTATTCCATCAGAACTACAAAGTCTTTCATTTCAAGAAAATAGTATTATCTTGTCTTCCATTTTTATAACAGATTTGTAATTCATTGAAGAAATATTATGAGAAAGCATGAAAGTACATTATTAAAAAACTAAACATTACATAAACATTTAAACAAATCAGCTACTGTAGAACAGAGACACAAGTAATTAAGGGAAAAAAAGTCCTAAGAGATATTAAAAGTTTGCCTACAAAGTTTTCCAGCATTTTGTTGTAAACAATTGCAAGTATCATTACTAATTCTAGTAGTAATTTTGTTTTAGAACTTCTTTTGTTCATAATACAACCTGTCAAAAGTCTGCTTATATACAGGTAATTCTTTTAGCAAGAACAGTTTCCATAAATCGCTGCTCAGTGCAAGTACATAGACTCAGATTTTGTATGGGACAGGTTGATGCACCTGTTATCAGTGCTGCCTTGCTGCTTCTTGTACTTTGTTAAAACAGCCCCCTCTGCCAATGCAAGATGACATTTGTACAGTTGCTTAACAAAAGTTGTCAGAATGCCTAAAAGGACTCGATTTGTCAAGAGTACACATTAAAGGTTGCCATTGGCTGCCTGTACTGAACAGCTAGTTCTGAAATTTATGACAAAATCTTAAATATTTTTCAGTGGGGATCAACTCTCCCACAAAGGATCCCAAACCAGATTAGTTCTGTTCAATGATCTAGACAGAAATCAAGCCAGTTTGCTGAAGTTTTAGCCCTCTACCCTGCAAAAACACAAATGCACAAACTCAACTGTGACAGTTTGTTATTTTTTCCAAAACAGGTATGTGATATTGTAGGAGCACTTCCAGAACTATATAATAGTAGCACTACCTGCTTCCAGGAAAGCTTCACTTTTTTCAAAATATTCTGGTGCTATTTGCTTAAGCACAGTGCGAAAGAGATGGACATACGGCAGCTTGCTGATGAGGACCAGCGACTGGAATAGAGTTGCAAAACAAAAACACAACTTCAAGTTAATCACTTGTATTGCAGTTCTACTGATTATCCTCAGAGAACACCAAGTGTGACTTTTCCCACACACATACAAGCTAACCACACATTTTACCACAGGCCATTGAGAAAGAACTCCCCAAATTTCCCAACTTTTTGTTTTAACATAAAATAGTTTTCTTCCAAACAGTGCTGCTGGAACATAAAGCTGACGTAAAATTAAATCAGTTTACTACAAATCACCAAAGAATTTAGTTAAGAGAGCAAGATATTCTTCCTGCTTCTCTAAGGTCACTGAAAAATAATTAACTTTGACATTTGTATTTTCCTAGGATAATTGAAATTACCTTCTGGAAATAGCCTCTTTTTAATGATTTGTCTCGAACTTGTCTGAAATATACATAGCCATAGTAATATGCTGGATCTTTCTGCAAAAGAACCAAAATAATTAAATATATCAACCTGAGAATGTCTGTCTTTTGGAAGGATTCTATATGTATTTTAGAAGTTTATTTACCTGCAAGCTCCTAAGTTGATTAGATACAAAAAGAGTACTCTGCATTAAAATATTTTCAATTACTTCAAAGAGAAAGCACCAGTGTGTGGAAATAGTTGTGCTTTCTGGCTTTACTATTTTCATATCTACATTCTCTTGAAATACCACGAAAGCAAAAATAGAATTAATTCCCTGAGAAATCAACACTCAAATTTCACAAAGATGCACTAAAAATATTTTAGCAGTTAAAAAATTTGAAGAAATCCCAACTTGAGAAGATAAATACTAGTCTTTTAACGTATAAGTGTTATAAAATATGCTTGGAATATTAAGGAAGCATGCTCTCACATTTCAACAGTAAAACATCAGCTTCATACATGCAGGAATTCAACTGTTTGCCGCATAAACAGATTCAATTTGAATCTGAGAGTCAAACTCCCACTAGCATAGTTAAAATACCAAGAATGACTTTTTGGTCACTACCTCTTTTAGATAACTCCTCCATCTTCAAGAACGTGAAGGGAGGAAATAGAGAGAGACCTCTCAACTTTGTGGGGTTTTGCTTGTTTTTGTCTTGTTTGTTAACATTATAAAGTACTTCAGATTCCCTATTAGGTAAGGGTTCCTGCAATCTGATATCCACGTTTCCAGTCAGTAACAAAATAGCTCTGGTCATCAGTTTGACATTTTGCAGTCCAAAATGCATTATTAGTTACTTATTATGATAATGACATACTGAAAAAAAAAAATCTGCTCAGCTTTATCTTTCAGGACATCTAGTTCAGTTTTTGTTTTTCAAGCATTAATCTAAGTGTTAAGACCTATTAATTAACATTATCCAGAAGAAATTAACATCATTACTATTATTTTTAATTTCCAACCTTTAAGTAAACTGGTAGATCTCTATCCAATTGGTCCAGAAAACAACACAATGAAACTTTCCTTCCAGGAGACCGTCGAAATCTAAAACAAAACTGCGTATCCCCAAGACAACCTACACAGGGGGAAGAAATAAACAACAAATGACAGTATTTTGGATTTGCTTAAATATTAGGACTTGTCCACAGAAAGAGGTAAAATAGGTCTGGTTCAATTATTTTGCACTGCTAATATGCCCATTCACATGTATTTATAAATATATAAATTTGGGGTGAATGATTTGGTACCTGTGGCAGCAATAAATATCTTTTCTTCAACAAGGGAAAGTAAAGTCATTCTACCTCACAGTGAGTTTATTAGCTGTAAAGACTTAAGACCATAATGTCCCTGAAGAGCTCCACTAACAGCTGTCCTCCTTCTGTTATTACCTTATTTTATTGGTCTGGCTGTACACTTCTCATCTTGACCAAATTTCTTTTCTCTGTTCAATGACAGTATTTAGCCTTTTTTTGATACCAAGCTGGGCCAAGTTAATAGAGTTGCACTGTAAGAGCAAGCCCAGGACTACTATTAGTAAGGGTTGCAAAATGAACAAAACTGAACAAAACTGAGTGAAATTCAGACATATTTATGTTTTGACAGTGTGTTCAGAATAATACATTTATTTAAACACAAATATTTGCTACTAACACAAAGTCACATCAGAATTCCAGGAAAGGACAAAAACAGACTGTCCCATAATAACCCAAAAAGAGTAGTTTCCCTTTATTTCTATTGAAATAAATTTCTGAAAGGAAAATCTTATTAAGTATGTTGACTATTTGCAGTCTGAAAATAAATTTTGGCCAACTTCATACCAGACATCAAAGAAAGACATCTCCAGGGAGAACATGAGAACTATAGTATCAGAACTTGTAGCACTGATGCCCTCGTGACTATGTTCTTGCCGTTAAAAACATTGCATTTGAAACAGAGGACGCTCCAAAAAAATACCTGATGTTCAAGTAGAAGCTAGATAAGCAGAGCAGACTGCTGTTTGGCTAGAATCTTAAGAACACGCAAGCACATTGCGCATTGCGGCAAACCTGTTAGAAAAATTGCCCCTTTGGAATGCAGTGTTATTAACATGAAAACAATAAATTGAAAAACAACCTCTCAAGCATTGCCAAGCCGTGGTAAGCAGACTATTTTTACTCTAACAACGGAAACCTTCATGTAAGTGACTATAAAAAAGATCTATTGCTGAACCTATAGCTATTGTTATTGCAGCATGTTTCCAGATGGTAAAGGACATTCAGCATGGGGAAGCAAGTGTAACTTCTTCATTAGAGTTTTGCTCTTACAGCTGTTAGACAACATTTGTCAAGCTCTACAGGAAAAGAAAAATCAGGAAGTGACCACTGATAATCTGGATTCTTAACTGCTGTCCTTATACTAACCAGTGCTAATTGACTGAACAGTGCGGCAAAGCTCCACGCTCCAGCTAACTCTGCTTCAGACTAACAAGCTCAATTTCATTTTTATTATTTTTTTTTTATTATTTCTCCATCAGCCACATGCTTACTGCTACAGCAACCACAGGTAGCCCAAATCCTCAGCCAAATTCATGTGCTTGTGCAACTGGCAGCATGGATTAATAATGGCACGGTCAGAGCATCCAGGCTTGAGGCTCAGAATCCCTTGAAGCTGCAGTGGGAAACCACAATGCACCAAGACAAAGCCAAAAACACCACAACACTGTACTCCAGATGCCAGCCAATTCAAACAGGTAGCTGAAACAAGTGCTTAAAACATGGACCTAATCATCACAATAAAAATACTGTATATGCCAATAACAAAGCACTACGATGTTACTCCATGTTTTCAGTTAGTTCCCTTCATTATGAGCAAAACCAGCTATTATAAAAAAAACTACCACAGAGGACATAAAAACAAATTACCCTTTATCATTAACATCCTGGAGAATTCATCATATTGTGAATGATATTTAAGAAGTTCTTTATGTACATAGAATTCAAAAAGAATGGTAAATGACTGTTCTTTTCTTTACTACCCATGCAGAAGAATCAAATATACTGTTTTAAAAATAACAGAATCACATAACTTCACATAAAAACACAAGTGTTATGACCTAGCACCTGATTAAATCTTTTTTTTTTTTCCTAAATTCATGGTCACTAAGAGTCTTAGGATGACTTCTATTCATAGATACAAAAGCAAAAAGATGAAGTGATCTGTCAAGTTCTCCACACAAATAAATACCCAAACCAAATAACCCCTCCCAGGCCCTTTATGCCTTTTTAAGCCATGAAAACCTAGGAAAGACTGACCTCAAATTTACCTACAAGCTAGTAACTTCCTCTACTGCTGTATTACACAAAGCTAATTATGTTACATCCTACAATCAAAAATAAATCAGAAAGGATAGCACATACTTCCAGCTAATTTTTAAACGCAGGTTTTATGCAGGTAACCCCTCTATACCGTTTGAAACTTCAGCCTACCAAAAATCCAGAACAATCAAGAACCTGCAGATAGTCACGTCATAAAGAGAAGAAAGGTGTTTTTTTTTTCCTGCTGAAAGGAAACCCTCTTTACATACACCTATTCTGCCTAACATAATTTCACTAGCACTTACTTGGAAAAAAAAAAATCAGCCTTTGTTCCTAATGCATTATTTTGTACCTTTAACACCTTTCAAAGGTTGGACAAATTTATAACCATTAACAATGAGAGTAAGAAGACAATTAACTCATTTTCTCTTTCAATAATAGAAAGACACTTTTCCTCTATTTATACATAGGATATCAAGAACAGTGAAAATATCTTAAGTTTAATGACATTAAGACAGAGGAAAAATAGCTAAGACTTTTTTTTTTTTTAAATGATGTACGCCAAAGCTCTCTCATATGTATTAAAAGCATAGATCTGCATCACTTGATATCAGAGTTATGCTGCAGAACAACCAGAGTAAGAACAGTATCGGGACAAATCTGCTACTACAAGCTTTGATTTTTGTAAAGAAAAGAATGTGAAAAGAAGCGTCTGTACTTTTGCCATCTCTTTCTGCAGGTGGTCTAAGTCATCAGCCACATGCCTCTAATTCCTCTTTGGCAGCAGAACAGGAAAAGTTTAGATGAATGAAGAATTCAGCAAGCAGGACCACACAGCAACAAAAGCAAAGAACAGAGAAGAAAATTTAAGATAACGCAAGTTTTTCCTTCAGGACTGTTCTCTCTCTTGAATTTAAAAGTCCATGTCACCGTTAAGAATTTAGAAAACATACATTTACTCCTTTACAAGAAGAGGGTCCCAAATCCCTTCCATGAGTTTCTGAACTCTGTGCCTACACTCTTCTCTTCAACAACAGCATTTTTACTTTGTTTAAAGGAGATATTAAATATTCATTCTTTACTGGCAAAGAACTTTAAAACCTCTGCATGCATGTCACCTGGAAGCTGTTACATACTCACATTCCCAGTATTTCACTTACACTAAATAAAGAGTTCTCAGACCTTACTGCAATACAGACAGTTATATTAAGTTATATTAGACTGTGATATTAAGATTTGCACATGAAGAATTTAATCTAAAACCACGGATATTTACTGTTAAATTCTTTTTTAATGTAGCAACAGATGAATACAGAGTAAAAGAAGCACTTACCTGAGTTGGAATCTGGAAAAGACAGATAGCAAATACTGGTTTTCTAAGGAGGAAGAAAAAGGAAGAGAGCAGTTATATTTCCTGAAATTACTAAACTAAAAACAGATGATATACTTACACAGCAACCAAGACTTACCTCTTTATCTGTGAGTTTTGAATGTGGAGGATATATTACCTACAGAAAAAAAAAAGAGTAATTTTATTTGAAAATAAACTGGATATAAGCAAGAAGTTTCCCAAATATTTTTACAATACAACCCTAAAATACTTGCAAGCTTTGGCTATTTTCAGTGTTAAGTTAGTAACACTATGTGTCTGTTCTTATTTCTCAAATGCTTTTAGGCTAATGATCTTGGAGAGTACAGATAAACATCTTTACATGGTGTTCTGGGTGACAGTTGGAGACCATATGGGTACACTCAAAAATTCATAGTACTTGACGTTTTGACACAACTGGTCTTAAGGAAGAGCTAGCCTTGATATTTAACTTGTACCTAGAAGAGGCAGCAAATTATTCCAAAGAAAGTCAGTAACATTTTGTTGTCTAAAACCTGTTGCACTGGGGTTAGTTAGGTAGGAATAATCAAAATTCAATTGCAGTATCAATATAGATTAATACTAACTGGTGAAGGATGAACACTGCTGCCCTAATGAGAGCTGACAACTGCGAAAGCTCAATTAATAAACTCAAAAAATCACTTGAACTGACAGAACGAAAAATATATACATTTTGTATTGTTTACAATGTATAAATCAAAAACAACACAAAACAATGTAAGACATGGAAATGTCATTTACAAAAAAAAAGGAACTGGATGTACAAAATTCATGATTATGCAAGTAAGTAAGAGCAGAACATAAAGGAAAAAAATAATGAGATGCTTGAACTTCAACTAAAAGGTACTGAAAAAACAAAAACTACTAAAATGGGTGGCTAGCCTGTAAGCAAAACAAAATCCAACATAAATTCAAAAATAATGTTTCATGGCTTCTACAGATGAGAACCTCTGTAAGAACAGAGGTTCAATGCAAGAACAGTAACACAGTGTAGAGTCCTTTCATACTACTACACCATTAACACAAGATGACCATATTCAGTTATCTCATTTCATCTTGTTTTCTACAAAATGTTAAGTAAATGTATCTGCTGATAATGTCATCTTACTCTATAGAAAGCAACAGATACATCCATTGGCAGGTCTCCATATAAGCAGACTTGCCATTAAATCCCCACTTCATTTATTTTTTCCTCTGTCTCCTATCCAGTGACTTCCAGACATACAACACATTATAACTAAAAGCTACATGTAGCTTTTAGTATACACGTAGCTTGTTCCACCTATGTTTCACATAGGTGGAACACTGCATACTGCATGTACTAAATTGCACTTCCTATCTTCGTGTTTCTTAACCTCTTTACATTCTTTTGTACTAAGGTGATGATGTAAGGAACTTAGCAGAAGTAATACACTTGATCAGAACTCAGCAACTGAACAATGCTGAAGCGATCTGCATCTAGTCAGGTAACTAGGACTACACACCTGACTTGAATTCATATTCCTTTTGCTCACTAACCACTGTCTTCCCAGAAGTTATGAAATGTTGAAGTGAAATTAACGAAATGAATGAAATATTAAAAACAGTTGCAACTTTGACCTCCATTCTGTCACATCTCCTCAGCCTTTCTGACCTGCACGGCCATGTCAGAATGATGCTGTGATAATGAATGCAAGCACAGCACAGGTGAAGTTTTAAAACTTTTCCCAATATTTTGAATGACCTTACTAAAGAAGTCCAAATAGAAAAGAACATGAACACCATTCACGTGAGCTACTGCTATGCGAGAAGGTGTTGAAGCTTCCTATCAAAAGAACACATGCAGTGACAGAAAGAGAGCGCAAAGTGGACACAAAGAAGCAGAATTATGGGAGACCAGCAATCCCTTGTTTCCAAACATTTCCCTTTATAATCTACATGTCCTTTACACACATTTTTCTTTCCTGCCTGAATTAATAAATTAACTTGCTGGGCAAGAAAGAAAATAATAAGACTAAAAGACTCATTTTCTGAAAAATGGATTCCAGTGTTACAGCAGACGCAGTGTCACAAACTCCAACTGTATTATATTTTTAAGTGCATGTTCTTATAAGTGAAACTTAAAAAGTTCCTTCAAAAAAAGTAACTTGCAAAGTGTGATAATTGGAGGAAATGTAATATTACACCTACTTAGAAATCACTTTCCTCCTACTCCCCCCAAGCACAGTCATCAGAATTTTCTCCTAGAATTGCAGATTTAGGCACGGAACTGCTTCTGTCTAGGGAGTTTCCAAAAAAGAAATAACACATCTTGTGGGTTTGAAACAATGCAAGTGTTTACACTGCATTTCCACATCTTAATTGTCTGCAGTGTTAAGTAACCTAATTGTTAAGGATTACAATGGAAACTAACCTAATTATTTGTCCTGCAGCAATACAACTGAAACAGCTCAGGTCTTACTCCTGTATACATTTTGAGTTTCATTTTGTATGTGCTTTCAACTAAAATTAATGGGACTGGTAACAGTTTTGAGTTGTTTGCTGACATGACAAGAGATACTCTGCTTCCCTCATCCACCACAAACATTATCTGCTTAAGTCACAGGTTATAAAGAAATACCTGTCTTGGTTGTTAGCAGCACTCTATAATGTTAGATGAATATAACTCAGACAATAACACCAGTGTGCCTGTTTATTATTTGTATTTCTCTTGCAGCCAACAATGCACATCAATTACATATTTTAAACGTTGTAATAGCTACCTTTGTTGAACTTTAAGCCAGTCTGCCATAAGCTTATACTAACAGCACTTTAACAACAACCCAAAGAACTAGAGAAAGGACACTCTTCCTTCCACACCAACCGTTTGCTGCACAATCATATGATGAACACGGTGGAACAGGATGTGAAACTGATCCAAATGAAAGTACTCTTTTAGCTTGTTTTCCATCCCAGTCATATTACCATTAAGGTCGGAAAAAGCAAGGGAAAAGATCATCTGTCCCAATGCAGTTCAACATGCTGCTCCAGAGATGTCTGTGCAAGATGGCAATGGGCAGCGGGAAGCTAAAAGCTGCAGTGTGGGGCAGCATCAGTAGCTCACAGCTCGATGTTCGTTTAATAGCGCAAGGAACGTACTTCAAACGGTTATTTTGGGCTCCCTCAGGGCTCCCCGAGGGCTCCCCCAGGGCACCCTCTGGGCTCGCTGTGCCATGTTGCCCACCCCGCTTCCCTCACACTCCCCGCCGCGTAACGCCGGTCCCTGAGGAAGCTCCCGATGCCCCCAGAGGCCTCCCCGATGCCTGCGGGGCGCAGGGAGAGCCCTGCCCGGAGCGGGGCGACCCAGAGAGGGGGAAACGGGGCCGCGCTGCCCACGCCTAACGGTGCCCACACCGCCGCCTCACCCACCTCCACCGCCTGGCCCAGCTCCAGGTCGAAGCCCACGACGCACACGCAGTGCAGCCAGGCCGAGAAGCGGTCCCAGGGCAGCAGCGCCAGGCACGGCTCCGCGTCCCGCCCGCCCTCGGCACCGGCCCCGCCGCCCCCATCCCCGGCGCCGCCGCTGCCCGGGCCCGGCTCCCGCAGCGCCATGGCGCCGCCGCGCGTCACGTGACGGGGCCGGCGGCACCACCCCTGCCGGCTCCCCCCCCTCCTCCCCCCGCGCCGTGAGTGGGAGAGGCCGCGCGGGGGCCGCGGGGGAGGGGGCGGGCGGCGCCGCCGGGCACAACCATCGTGACCGCGGGGGGGAGCCGCGCGTCCTTCTGCACCCTCCGGGAGCTGGGCTGCAGGGGAAATTGGGCTGAGAGATAGGGAAGGAAACAAAGCGCTTAAAACCTGTGTCGGTGTCCTAGCCAGACGCCAAGGGTTGCTCCTCATTTAACGCTTCCGAAATATTCTCCCAAGTGTTCCTGTAGCACAGTCCGTGTCCCACGGAGTTCGTGGCATTCAAGGTAAAGCGCTACACAGCTGCTCTGAGAAATAAATAAATAAAAAAAAATCGCACCTCTCCCTCTAGAGGGGGAAAAAAAAGGCTTTCCTAAACCATCACGCTTTTTATTTGGTTACTCACACTAGGCTTTTGCTTGACTGCTACCAGAAAGTGTCACCTGTAGTAAATGCAGCCAGGCTGGTTGCCTGAATTACCTGACACTTCTTCCAATTCGGACTTGCAAATATCAAAATCAAGATACCACACCTGTGCATACTTAACAGAAAATTCAAGACCATTTGGATGCACTGTTTCCTTAACTCATTAACAACATTTGTTTATCTATCAAAACCAAACTGGCAGAAATTAATGCACGCTTTGATCATTAGAGTAATTTCCTAGACAAAGGAGGAATAAATATATAACTCAGGCAAATAAAACCATAATACACAAAATTATAATTGTAATAATTTAAGATAGAGCAGCCTTCTGTTACCATAAACCACTAGTGGCAAAGTGAATTTTAGATATAAACTAAGATATGAAAGGAGTTATGTAGCGTGCAATGGGAGCGGCTGTACAGGAAGGCTCGCGCTGTCTCCCGTTGCTTCAGGTATTTTACCATGATGCCATTTCAGACTCATAAACTTTTCCAGTAGCTAATTCCCAGACTATGTAAAAGATTGCCATCCAAAATATGATGTGACTAAGGCTTAGCTTAATCAGGTTAAAGTCACAGCAGTGGTATTTAATTTGCTGCTTCCATTTAGGAGCTGAAACAAGGCCTGGCCAAAAGCTTTTATCACTTGGTTTAAGAAAAAATGACATGTCGTGGCTTCTTACAGACCTTCCTATTATGCATTCCCTTCTAGTTTTCATCGGCCTCTATTTTTAAGTCTTTATGAAAACAAAAAGTATACTCCTAAATATGTCTCTATATATTTGTACACAAGTAAACTACAGAGAATAAAGTCCTTTAGTAAGACTGATATTCTCTACTTGTTTTGTTAAACATAGGCAATAACCAGTAAATTAATTCCACCTGATGCTTAACAGAAATAAACCTTTGGCAGGAGAAAGTTTAGAGAACAGAGATATGATCATTGAGAAAGAAAGATTCTCACTTACTGGAAATTTTCCTACCTACTAGGGAAATAATCAGTTCAGGAGAATTTTTACCTAGACATTTCAAATGCATTCCAGTTTTCATAAAACGTGATGATCTTTCTTGGTTGAGAATGGATGTCAGTTGTTTAAGAAAAAGAATTAAAATGTTCCTGCATGTATTTTAGGTATTATAATAACAACTGAGGCTGACTGCTTTCTTCTTCAGGAAGCTTATACTGGGTCAAATCTGTGCAGGACAAAGTACAAGCTTCAAAGTTGGGAACCTGTCAACTCCAGATGCATTGCTATAAGTTGCACATGAAATTGTAGGGCTCTGCATATGGAATTTGCCCTTACAAATCTCTTTGAACTCTGCCTTGTTTTGCAGAAAGACAGCAATCTGTTCATATAAATATTCTACAGGGTTTGGACATGAGTATTTTCTGAAAAAAATTATCCTCTGTAATGACAGCTGATGAGTACAGGCCTATGCAGGACAGGTGGATTCATAAAGTCCAAAGCTGTTCAGCATTTGAAGCTATCTTACTTTCTTCCACCCTCTTTCAACCACAACAACTCTGCTGTTTTGTCCTGCCTCTCAGCAGGAAGCTTTCTACCACGTAGCAGCCAATGTAGTGGTGGCTGCTGGCTGGCCAATTTCCATCAGCTTCAGTAGGAAGTGACAGCATGGAATGCACATATCTACTGCGTAACACCAAAGGGTTGGATAAACATCTTCTGCTCGTCTCCCCTTGCCTCCCACCCTTGAGATTTTAATTGAAAGCAATACTTAATTTGTATCAGAAAAATTGGCGTAACAAACATATTCATAAAGAAAGGTACTTAACACTTTGTTTTCTTACTCTTCAAACCAGAGAAATTTCAAACATCTCAGAAATGTCAACCTCATGTTAAGAGAAGAGCCACTAGGAGCTAATCACATGATGACTGTGTTCTACGAAAATGATAAAGCAGGGAAGAGGCCAGGTAGACCAATTTAGAGAATTTAATTAGAAATAAAGAAACATTCTATGTAAAATTATGTATTAGCATTAATATAAACTGATTAACTGTTAACAGCATGTTACATTATATTTGCTATATACATTGTATTAATATTATCAACATACAACATAATGTATATAAGAGATTATATAGAGAATACATTTTACATGTAACATTTACTTTACATAGTATATAAAACTTACTATGCGTATTACATTGTTATAACTGCATACAGTGAAACAAGATAAATGGAGAGTCTACCTGACAAGAGAGGATCAAACCAGCTGAGTTGCTTTGTCCTTCAAAATTAAGGCTGAAAGATAATGCAATGGTTCTTTACTCAGACAGGTGAAAGAACAGAACATAATTTTGAAACTAAAGAAAAATGGTAGCACTTCATGTATAACCACCCTTGAATAAATTCTGGCTGATAATTAGAACAAATTTTCTAATCATTGGAGAAGCAAGGTTTTGAAGGAAATGTTCCAACAAGAGTAGTGAGGACTAGAGCCTTAAGTTTTTAGGAAGAGCTTGGTGAGCTTGTAGAAAGATTTTTATGGGACCACTGCCACTGGAAGCTAAGGGACTCAGGAGCCAGATCCTTTTCACTCACATACCAATGTTTATAGAATCATCATACAGAATCTTTTCCAAAAGTCGTTTACACGCAGTGCTTCAAACGCTGCAATGCAAGGTTTGTAATTAAATATAAGGTATAACGCAGCTCTGATACGTATTACAGGCTTTTTTTTTTTTTTCCTATGATCTTTAGTTACTAGGATAATTTGACTCTTTTTAAACATGATAATGAAACTAGCAAATAACATTAGCAAATGCCTGTTACTCTTTTCCACTAATGATCATTATTCTGAGGAAATGATCTTGCTCCATTTATTTCTCATTATATATCAGCAAGGACAGAAATATACCGCTAGAGAAAACATTTGTAGAAAGTATACGCATTCAGCAGCTCCTGAAAACAACATGTATCTGAAAATTCAAATTGGATTGTTGTTGTATTGATACGCACTGCAACCACACCATTTAGTCTTGCTAACGTCCAGAGATATGCTATCATGCACACACAGAATATTGTGAATTTTATCAAGAACTGCAAGCAGTGTATTTCAACAAACTGTAGAATCACCGGTGTCACAAGAATCTTGCCATTCCTTGTTTACCTTATTTTGTGAGACCACTTTTCCTGCCTGAGAAAAAAGTTACTATATATTCCGTCACTGGATCTGAAAAGCAACTGTAGATCAGCAAACATTTGTCTGAGCTAGCTAGTCTGAGATGACATGCAGTTGGTCCTCCCCCTGGCCCTCTAGCGGACAAGTGATTGCTATGAACCAAAATATTATTGTCTGTTCTCATCCGAACTGACACATTTATAGCTGCAGGAAAACCAATCTACTGCTCTGAAACAATTTTTAACTTTTTGACACTTCAGCTTCATTCTGTATGTCTCTACAGCTACTTGCGAGGCAAGCTTGTTTTGCAAGGAATATAACATCAGGACACAGCTGTTCAAACTCTGCTGTATGTTTCCACATTACGTAACTGTAAATCCCTTTATATAGTGTTATATTTTAAAATTTGGTATGGCTTCATGTGGGGCAATTATGCATATTATTTGTCATATTTCTGGTCATGAGAAAATCATGAGAAAAATTGATTTAGTTAGCTGCTGCTGAATGAGTTTCAGGGGTGAGAACACAGCAGAAAATTGTGCAACTCCAACTTTCTCCTTATCTATTTATTCTGTTTTCAACTTACATCATAATTTTTATATTGAAAATTGAACTTTTCTACACAGCATGCCTCATTCATTCCATATCTAACAATCTCTCTTTACACAGGATCTCCCACTAAGCAATCAGTTCACAACACCTTCTCAGTGACAACCTTTATCCAACATACAACATTTTGGTAGCCTTCTAGATCCTCATTGCACACCATTCAGAAATTTGTCACTGAATTGGTTATAATGATGCTCAGTGTTTTCTGTTGTTGTTTTTCTTCTTGGCATTTGGAGATAATTTAGAATTCACAAAAGGCTGTCTTCAGCAGAGGATCCTATTTTTCAGCAAATCCTTAGAACTAAAGGGTCTTTCCTGCACTTTGGCACACTCAAACCAAAATCCAGATATTTAGCAGGTACATACTGTACAAACTGTAACCCCGCCACATTTCATCATTCTGAAACAGACACCAGTTCTTTGGGGGACAAATGCAACAGACACCTCCCGTCCATTTCCCTTATCCAAGATGGCAATAGAGCATGCTGTATCTGCCCTCAGTTATGATGGCTATCATTAAATTTTATGGACTTCCCGCCCAGAAAAAGGATGGCCACCGAAGTGGCATCTTGCTGCCCTTACCTAACATGGCTGTGAAAGCTCACTGCCTCTTTTGGTTGTGTGACCAACAGTGGTTTGCAGAAAAGACGCATGTGCTTACACACCCTCTGTACTCCTGCTGAGCAGAGTATAGTGGTTGATTGCTCCATCCTGAACTCTCTCCATCCTCCTGTTGCTTTCCACTGTTTAAATAAAGATGGACACTTTCTGATAAGTATCAAATACCTCTTAAAATACTCATATTATAGTTTGTTTCCCCAATTCAGAATGCAACCACTTCCTGTATTTTTAATTTAAGTCTACAACTCAGCCTCTAATAACTTTTGAACTCAGTAGCCAATTTGAAATAGGATTAAAAAAAGTCTGAGAGAACTAAGTCCATCCAACTTCTCCGAAAGCTGGCACTCGCACAGAAGAGGAGGGCTCGAGTTAGGTCCCTTGATGAAAGCAGGCAGAACTCTGTTTGCTGAGCCACTTGGCAGCACCCAGAAATACTGGGCAGCTGGCACATGCCACTGCTTGCCCCTTGGGATTGTCATAATGGGATTTCTCCAGGGGATAGAGGGAGAAAGGTTCAGGATACTATGATATGGATAGCACAGGCTTAAAAGACGCTTAAACATGGGGTATTAGTTTGTTCTACTGGTCACATAAAACCTTGAGAAAGATATTGTACAGACAATACAGTATGAAATATGTTTGAATCGCATTAATATCTGAAAAAACAGTACTTACAGAGAACATCAGTAACTAATATCCCTCTTAGTTCTCTTGATCCTCTTACTCCCTATAAATGCTAATGCTGCTTCTTCATCTTGGATTTGACTTTCAAACTCCTTTCTCAATTAAACATGCATACACAAATACGAGAAATGCTCTCATAAACATTCTTTTCATTCCAACACCTGTTAGTAGCATTTGTTCCCGCTACTTCTTACTCCTCTCCAATTCCAAAATGTTCTCAATTATTTCTACTTTTGCAGCCCTTTCCCTCAAATTTAACTCCTGGTAGACTTTTATTTCCCCATTTCCCCATCCTCGTTATGTTCCTTTCCTCTTTTTGATTCATTATGGCATCCTATATGCTATAAACAACAAACATATCAAATTTCCATTTACATAAAAGAGTAAATTAAAAATATAGTTGTCACAATAGCAAAGTCTTACAAACAAGCTGATGGAAGCTATGAGGTGGTGTATCATATACATACACCATCTGTAGAATTAAAAACTACCAATATACAACCCTAAAGCTTCCATAGATAGTCTATTTTCGTCCTTAAAAATGTGTCTCATTTTGGATTTAATCTCCTTGCTTCAAACACAGATACACAAACATGTTTTTGCTGTTGTTTTTTTCTTGGGATCATTAGAAGAAAAATAGAAAACTAGGCTGCAATGAATCCAACCCTCCCCCCTCAATAATAAGAGTCAAAAAAAAAAAGGTTTAAAAAAATGACCCTGAGATTTTACTGTGCTATAACTAATAACACAGTAATCATTCTTTCTCTTAGGCACTTCACTGCCTTACCTCAACTGCTATGTATTTCTCTCCTATATTGCTGGCTAAACTGCCTGGCACGGCTCCACTTCTTTCCTCCACGGCCTTCCTGGCATCACAAAACCCTCCCATCTCCCTAATCCCAACACCTTGTCACGGGGTAATTATAGTGCTGGCATAACCCCAGCATCTATCCTATATCAAACAATCTCTGCTTGTTTGCTTTATAGGGACTGACTGACTTAAAAATGAATTCGGACTGGAGGGACCTGTTCTGCGCTAGCCTAGTGTATGACCTTGAAAAAGTAACACCCTTTCCTCGATCTCTATAAAATGGGGATAACTAGGGCTTTGTGCCATAGTTACCAGGCCTCCATGAACAGCTGAAGGAGAACATTGGGCCAGTGAACCCCATCTCTGTCCTCCACTGAACTTTTTGTTACTCTGCCTTGGGCCTGCGGCAACTGCTTCAAGGGGTCCCCCCCAGCTGCCAGACCATTACCAGAGCCAGCAAAACCCAGCTGGCCTCTCCGCCATGCAACATTCCCAAATTTCGCACCTAGGATCACAAAATGGCATGAAAAACACATGAAAGGAAGGCGGGGAGGTGTTGGGGAGCACCCTGAACAAACCAGATATTGGAGGCAGTGCAGAAACCCTGCTCTGCCTTGGGGTGCCCTCACCTCAGGGAGGGCAACCCCCTCACCTCAGGGCAGGGGGGGACCCCCACTTCAGGGCGGGTGAGCAAGCCCCCACCTCAGGGTGAGCCCCTCACCTTAGAGCAGGGGAACCCCCACCTCAGGGTGAGCCCCCTCGCTCCTTTCCACACAGGGGGGGACGCACCCACCCTGGGGGCTCATTCACCTCAGCGACCCTCCCCCGCTCACCACCTCATAACCGTGCCCTATCCGCGCAGCCCCTTTCCCCCTTCACAGCCCCTGAGCCCCTCACGGGGCTGCCCCCGAGCCCCTCACAGCCCTGCGCGGACCCCCTCACAGGGCGACCCCCTCACAGGGTTGCCCCCTCACAGCGCTGCCCCCTCACAGCGCTGCCCCCCCTCACGGGGGCTCCTCCCGCGCCCTGCAGAGGGCAGCAGCGACCCCAGGGGGGGGAGCAGCGGCGGCTTCACGGAGCCCCAAGGCGGCTGCGCGGCTCCCCCTCCACCCCCAGCGCCTGCGCGGAGCCCGGGGGCGGCCTCTCCGCCTCGCCTCGCCTCCGGTCAGGCCCCGCCGAGGCCGGCTCCTCCCTCCGCCTGCCCTCCCCCCCCCCTCCCTCCCTCTCTCCCCGACCCCCGCCCCTCCCCGGCTGCCGCACCGGGTAGGTTTCCAGTCACTATGGCGGCCGCTGCGCTGAAGGTAAGGGAGGGAGACCCAGCCTCTTCCCCCCCCCCATCTCCTCCTCCTCCACCCCCGGGCCGCCCCGAGCCTCCCTCGGGGCCGGGCACCGCTAGGCCGGGGGGACGGGAGGGAACGGGGGGGGGTGAGGAGGAGGAGAAGAAGGAAGGGGGGCGCCGGGCGAGGGCCGCGTCTGACCCGGTTTGTTTTCGCCTCCGCAGGTCGGAGGAAAGTTTTCGCGGCCGGCGGTCGCCTGAGGAAAGGCAAGAGCTACCGAGCGGGAGGCGCCCGGGCCCGGCCGCCAGGCCTCTCCCGCCGCCGCCGGGTGGAGAAGCGTGAGGGGCTGAGGGGCGGCCCCCCCCCGATGCGCAGCCACCTGCGGAGGGGCTGAGAGGAGCGGAGCTGCGGCCGCCTCTTCCTCTTCATCCTCCTCCTCGGCGTCCTTCTCCTCCTCCTCCTTCTCTCCCCGAGCAGGGGGCTCCTGGCTGGGACCCCCCCCCCGGGGCAGGAGGGAGCCTGCCCCACGCCTGGCCCCGCTGGCAGCAACCTGTCAGCCCGCTCCTAGGCCGGCCCCGGAGGAGTCTCCCCTCGCCTCGGCTTGTCCCCGGGAGAAGCAGCTTGCAGCCCTCTCCATGCCTTATCAAGTTCCTTATCTGAGTGGCGGCGAGGAACTGTAGAGCAGTTCGGCTTTATCAGGGGTAGGGGAGGAAAAGAGCGTAGCGCCTAAATCCAGGACCATCGGTTCGGCTTTGTTTTAATATGCGAAGATGATGAAATGCGGCTTGCCCTGTGAGACGGCTAGATCCCTGTTGCGGAGCCAGGGCTTCGTGGTCACCTTCCAGCTCCTCACCTGTGTGCTTTGAGAGAGGACGTTGATCCTTTTCCCCCTTCCCTAAACCTTTCTTTGCTTCCATGTTACGTGGGTCAGAATTTTGGTCAGTGTTGTTTACGGAAGGGGGAAAAAAAAGAAGGCAGTTGAGGTCCCAAACAAAAGTATTTGTATGACTCATCTACTTGGATTTGAGACATTCTATCCTTCTTTCAAGGAGCCTTTGCTTCTCTTTGAAGGAATCAGATGCTTGTTCCTATTCTTCCAGAGGAGGATGGATTGAAAGTTGTGCGTTTTAGACTTTTTCTGGGCCACTGCCGATGTTGTTAAAAGACATAATGGGGCTTTTTCACTGGATTATTGCCAGAATTAGTTTACACACTGAAACAATGAGTTGTTAGGCCTCTCATACGTGATAATGTTTGTCGTGCTTTAATGTAAAGTTGCTGTGGAGGTTTGGCTTAAAAATCGTGGAGGACAGTCTGCATCGGAAGAGGTTCTCTTCATCTCTGGTTGGTGTGGCAACCCCAATCTGTCCTCGATGCCTTCAGCCTTGGCCATCTTCACTTGCCGCCCGAACTCTCATCCGTTTCAGGAGCGTCATGTCTACCTGGACGAGCCTGTCAAGATTGGCCGCTCAGTGGCTCGCTGCCGGCCAGCTCAGAATAATGCAACTTTTGACTGTAAGGTGCTGTCCAGGAACCATGCTCTTGTCTGGTTTGATCACAAGACAGGCAAGGTAAGGCGTTTTGCTTTCTTTATTTAAAAATAGTGACTTTCGCACTTACTTTAACAAGACCCTGTGCGTTGCGGGTCACTTTAGTTTCACTGTAATAAATACAGTTACATGTGGAAGGAGTAAGATCTGTGTTAAAGTGATTAATTCTCAGGTAAGTTGATAATTTCTTACTGTGTGCAAACTTTACCTATTGTTAAAAGTACATAAAGCAAGCAGTTGAAGATAAGTGATGAAGAATTTGCATGCATATTGTTCATTACTGGGAATAAGTGATTTTGAGGTGAGTAATAATTAGAAATCTGAAAGCAAAGGATTGTATGAAGGAAGTGGTGTAACAGTATTTTTTTTCAAATGCTGAGAAATTATTCACTGGGTGTGTAAATAAATCTCATCATAAGGAGCCATCAAAAAACTGGCTTTAAAGAATGTTGGATTTGCGTGCCACTCTTCCTACTTGTCATTTTGAAATTGTGTATAGAGTGTTTTGTTTGGGTCTGATAGAAGGCTTGTTATGACAGCAGGAATGTAGCAAATGGCATACAAGTTATTTTCTCATTGATAGTGCAAATGATATTAAAATATGCTTGTGTTTTATTAACCCATCGCTGTTTGTCTCAAAAAGACAGTGGATATCTTGTTAAGTGCAATTTAGGGGCTCTGCAGTGCATGTTTTGTCCACTAGGGATTGAACTGGGACAAGGAAAGCCATTTTACTTAATGACTGTCAAGTTAATTTTAAATTTCCAACAAGAAATGAACAAAGTGCAGATTTCAGTTGCTCAGCACAGTATTTTTTAAAATGTATTGATATTCCACCCTAGAACTTCATCTGCTATAAATTAGCTTTTTTTTTTTTTTATTTTTTACGTTCCCTGGACGCCCTTCTGTGAAATATGGTCAGTGTAGCTCTCGATTTTGAGAATAATATGATCTGTAATTAATGCAGTATTTCTTAGTAGTATGACACAGCATGAAGAATAGTAGAATGCAGTCAAAGTTCTTAAGCCTTCCATTGTTAACTATCCCATGTTATGCAATACTTGGGCATGATGGGACAAGACAAGCATTTAATTTCTTAAGGCTGGGTTATGGCTTGGCTTTCAAGTTACCTGTGTGTAATTGTGCGAACTGCTATCTGTGTGTTTCATTAAAAATGTTGTTTTGGCTCTCTAGTGTGTATAATGTGCATTCTTGGACACTTCAGAAAACTTACATGCAGGAAATACTGCTATTTTTAGTTTAAGCTTAGTTTTTAACCTTTGACTCAATAAAGTGTTCTGGTTTATTGTACTGTTTTTAAACTCAAAAGCATTGTATGTACAGCTTTTTATTAATATTTCTCATGATTCTTAAACATTTTAAGACTCTCATATACCCTGTGATAGCTATAAATTATTTAGCCATATTAAAGAAGGTTTAATTTGATAAAGCACTGGGTGGTGAGCAAGTCTGCTAAAAGAGGGGTTTAAAAGAGTCAACTGGTTTTTAGTTCTCTTTTTAAATGTTTACGTAGCTTGGCTTTACTAATACATGTCAAACAATATTATATATCATTGTTCCTTTTATCTAGCTGATCTAAAGTAGCAACTTAGTAGTATTAAATAAGTAGTAAATAAGATGGTAACATGTGATACCTCTTGAAATACTGTCGTGTGATGAGCTGATGGGGGTCCTGATGGAAATTGCCCATGTGAGTATCTTGATCAGTAGCCATAATGATCTACTAAATAGAGTGGGTTTCAGGTGATGCGTAGGAATACATTACTATAAATTTTATACGTGGTACTGTAAAAAGTGTAAAGTGAGATGTAAAATTTTGGTTTCTGCGTTGGTTTCATTATCAGTGTCATCTGATTTTTGGATCTGTCTGAGCATTTGAATGGTAAATTTTGGGAAGATTAATAGTTGAAGGAGAGGAGAAAATGCATCCTAAGAGATAGAAGCTGTTGGGAAAAGGCAGGTAGATGAGCTGTTGGTAAATAGTCTTAATCTTGTATCACAAAAGTGATTTAAAAAAAACTGTGGTGTTTCAAAAGAATAAACAAAACCCTAAAATTATGCCAGAATATTTGCATGTGAGAATGTTTATTATAATTGTTTACAGAACTTCAAATAAGTATGTCTCATCTAGGAATATGTCATTATCCTATCAATGATGTATATTTAAACCTACAGAAATTATTTTTGCCAGTATTTGTAAACATTTCTTAGGAGCTTATGTATAGGACTTTTACCAGTTCTGTTTTTTTGTTGTTGTTGTTTTTTTAAATGGAAGATAAAGGACCTTGAAATGTTAACTTAGTAACAAAGAGAAATCTTTGAATAATTCAAAATAGTTCATGAATCATCTGGGGCTATACTTTGAAAAGCTGTGTACTTCAATGGCAGTACGAGTTTCCCGTATTCCCAGTCCATCCTCTTTGCTGCCTCTTGAGCTGTCTTTCAGTTGTACTCTAATATGTTTTTTTTTCTTGAGGGTTTGAAGTTTTGTTTGTTTTTATTTTAGTGAATCATGTGAGTGATCCTGTTTGCTACGTAGCCTGTAAACAACAGTATCAGCATAATTGGGAGGGAAGGATGGAAAGTAGGGAGAGGGAGCATCAGTAAATATTGGTGAGGGAACTATTAAACAATTTTATTTTTTTTTTGAGGCAGGGATATGCTTAAGCTGAAGTGAATCACATAAATACACCAAGTTGAAGATGAAATGTTATTCTGGGTTGAGACAGGTGAATATTTACCTTGTACAAAGACACTCTAACTATGCATGGGAAAAGCTGCCTGCCCAAAGGAGATAATGTCCACGTAACGCTGGCATTATTAATGATAAAAGCGGGGTGAGTCTTCAAGATCACACGTAAATAGCAATTAAAAGCAGATGTTTAAAGTTACATTTCTTTTTAAAAATGTTTTTGAACACATGCAAACCTTTTGAGCATGTAAACCTGAAAAAGTAATGGTGGAGGCAGTGGGGGGGGGGAACTTGTACTCGTTTTTTTCTGTGCTTAATAGAATATTTATAGAAAAACAGCACAATGTCTCCATTTGCTTGTGTTTATAGAAACAGTGCAATGTCTCCTTTTGCTTTTTGTGGATTTTTTCATATATCAGTAACATGAGAAGCTTAAGCTTAGAATTGATTTTGATATTTTTTTTAAGGGGGGGTGAGTAATTACATTTGGATCCTTTTAAGAGAGGCCTGTAGGAATGAGTCACTAGATACGTAGGAAGTGGATGTTGTGCTGAGCAAGGAGTGTTCCAAAAAGTGTGAATCAAAGCAAACGAGTGTGCTATGCTTCAGAAAATCTAAATGTGTTAGTTCAGCTTCTATCACTGCAAATGGACAGAAACAATGTAAAAGCTGTTTAATTGGAATAGTATTAAACCTGAGGGGTGTTTGTTTGTTTGTTTTGTTTTGTTTTTTAAAAAAAGCAAAGTAAAAAGCCGTGATAATTTGTGTGTGACTTCTCGCAGGCTGAAATGCTTCTGGCAGATGGGAAAGAAGCTTTTGGTACAAACCTGAAGTTTCCAGCAGATATAACAGAGAATTCAACTGTGTGAGAAGTAAAGTATTGTCTTAGACCAAACAGACTACAATTTACTGGTCATTTTTAACAACTGAAAAAATCTGTAGGCACAAGCTTCCATGTTAGGGTGGCAGTTAATACTACTGTTTTCATTTAAGTCAGCGTGGGTATGAATTGAGTTGAACAGGCTCATGTTATCTTGGTTACAGAAATGCTAATTAGTAGATTAAAAGCCAAATAGTCAACATGATAGCAGATGAAGTTTATTAAGGCTGTACTTCATGGCTTCTAGCCTTAAATTATGTGGGATAAAAGAATGTTAAAGAATGTTCCCTGCAGGGAGCACCCTCTTCAAACAAAACAACAAAAAACCAACCCCAGAGATACAGCCAGGGAACTACAGGGTGGACAGATTTGTGTTGGTCCCTGGGAAAGTCTTGGAACAAGTTTTGGAACACATTTTTGGCCACGTGAAAGAGGTGATTTGGTAAAAGTCAGCACAGATTCAGCAGGGACAAATCATATCTAGTGAGTGTGGTTGCCTTTTATGAATAATTCACTACATTTGTGTGCAGGGGAAGGCAGCGCACACTATTTATGTTGTCAAAAGCCCTGCTGAAGACAGCGTTTTCCATGGAAGTCTTCTGTCCCAGGTAGGGCATTGTGGTCTGGACAGCTAAACAAGTAGATGATTTTAAAAAAAAACACAACTGGTTGGAGGATGAAGCTTGGGGAGTAGTGGCTAATAGGTGGCAATCCACCTGAATGTTGGTAATGAGCAGAATGCTACAGGAGCCTGTACTGTGACCTCTTGTATTTAACATCTTTATCAGTGACCTGAGGGAGGTACTGGAGTACACTCTCCAAGGCAGGGTCATGAAGTTGATGCGCTTGAGGACAGGGCTGCCATCCAGAGGGACGCTGCCTTGTGGAAGGAAACCTCAGGAGCCCAAACAGGGACAAACATGAAGTCCTGCGCCTGGGAAGGAGGAACCCCGTACAGCTCTGCTGGCTAGGGACCAACTGCCTGGGGAGCAGCTCTGCTAGAAAGGACTTGGATAAGTTCTTGTGGGCACAGCAGGCTGAACAGGATCCAGTAGTGTGCCTAAGTAGCAAAGAAGGCTGAGAACGTGTTAGGCTGTAATAAGAGGAGCACAGCCAGCGATTATCCCCCTCAACATTTTGTTATGTCATGTCTAGGGTACTACATCCAATTTGGACCAACAATTTAAGAAACACATTGGTAAATGGGACTCAGAAGATTAGTTGCTCTTTTTTCTTCCTGTATTATACAAGGGATAAATATATTTTGACTGTGGAAGGAAAAAAAAAATAGAAAGGAATTATGCTGTTCAAATAACATTACATATTACGTTGTGTGGAGGTCAAGACTTCAGGAAGACTCAAAGTATAGGACACCTGCCTAGGACATGGTGTATGTTCAGAAGTGTTTGAGTAAATCTGTTTCACAGAACTTAGTGGGATATGAAAAATGGTATTTGGGGCTGCAGGATTTTCATGAGAGGTTATTTCTGCTGCCACCTATAGAGATACCTGTATGATACTCTGGGCTGCGTGGTGCTGGTCTATGTATCAAATGTTTAACTTGTCATGTATGGATAGCATTTCTTTAGATAGGTGGCGTGTCTGATGTTTATTTTTCCTGTAATACCTCTTTTCAGCATTGTTACAATTGTCTTTGAGAGCCGAATAGTGCTATCAGTATTTTCAGTGTTGCTCTGTGCTTGCAGTCTGCAGTGTCTGCTGAAGAGATACTTTATCTTCCAGACATTGATTGTTTATTCCAAGCGGCCTGGGAGACTGACCTGGGATCTTCCCTAATGCTCCGAGGTGAAATTTCAGTGCTTAGATGCTTTTAGTGAGAGGGTGAGATCAGCCAGCCCGTACGGATACTTGTTAATATTTTTATGTAAGTGCTCCTCACCCTGAATGAACTATCTAATTTTACGCTGGTATAATCGTAAGTAGGATAGAGTAGGGTGTTAACAGTTTCGGCAAACTTCACCAAAATGTTTCCGTTAGAAGCCATGTAGAAGGTCGGCTAGCCATTTATAGCAGAGGTGAGCTGCTGCCGATAAGGATTTCCCTGCAGCGATACCATCTAGAGCCACTGCTGCAGAGCTAATACTGTAATTCTTGGAGCTGATCCACTGCAGTCATGATGCATCTGTACTGAGCCAGGAACGCCAACACATTGATTAGGTTTTAAAAACAAACAAAAATCCCTTTTGTATTTGAAATGAATTTTTACAAACCTCAAATGAATTATGTTACTTAGCAGTAATGAAGGCCAGTAAATGTGTTTTCCTTAGGCCTCTGATGCCATGGTTTGCATTTGCTCCTAGTTCTGTGCTTATAAATGTAAAACTTTGCTCCCTAACACACCTCTGTTATTCAAAATTGTGTAAACCTTTTCTTTGAAAAACTTCCATGTGTTATTTGCAGTAATCCATTGCTCTTTCGCAGTCAGATTTACATTATGCTGGAGAAATACTTTTCATTTATGAATGAAAAGTATTCCCTCTCATTTTTCTTAGCGAGTTTGAACAGTTTTGGTTGCTTCATTATCTAGCAAAAGTAGTTGAATGTGTGTCCTTTAAGGAGCCGTGTGGGTTAGTAGTGTTTATCTGTGTCAGTGTGCTGCTTTGAGTTGATTTCAATCTGATCTGGCTGAAACTTTGCAAAATGTGTAGACAAATTCATCAGCTGATTTATTGCGTTCTGTTTTTTTCATTTCTTTTAATAGATAATGTAAAATGAAAGTGGTGTGAACTTCATTGTTTACAGACCAACCTGGCAAGTGACAGGGAAGGAAGACTGCTGTCTCCGTCCCTAAAGCTAGCAATTTTACAGGCTATTGCTACTAAATTATATGATTGTTTGTTGTCTCTGGATTATTTTTATTTTTTTTGAGTCATCAATAATTGCTTCCTGTTGATGTTACTAACTTGCTGAGTTTGGATCATCAAAGAACTCCAAGTTAAGTCTTGCTGTGGCAATGCATTGGTGTTCCTAACTCATCTGTATCTCTAGGAGTATTTCTTCATGTAGCAGAATTGAGGGCAGAAGGCTTGAAGCACTGTCAGGTTTTTTCCAGTAGAGCCACACCTTTTTTTCAGTCTGGTTTAGGAGTGAGAACCTCTGGCAGAAAGGTGGAGTGGGCTGCAGCATCTTAAACCCCCACAAGATGTGTGCCAGAGACTCTGAACAGTTTCCTTTTTGAGAAGGAAAATAATTGTGCTGGAGACAGACACTCAATCAGATACAATTTTGGCGTTACCTTGCACCAGACACACAGGTATGTGATTGAGCGATGTCTTAGAGTTCATTTCAATCTCAAAAATAATGATGGACTTCCAGCAGGCTTATGACAGAAAGTCCCAAATGCTGAATTAACGCTGTAGTTGAGTGGAAAAGCACAATAAGCCCTAGCAGTAAACTTGCAAACATAAAAAGTAAATATTAAAAGTACTGGGATTAGTCAAGGATAGTTAAGGGCTTGAGGAATGTATAATATTTTTGCAAAAGTAAGTTATACACTAGTTAATGGTTCAGTTCTGTATATTCTCATGAGTACAGCTGTAATATGTCTTCCATAAGAATAAAATTAATGCAAGAGCTTAAGGTAAAAAAAAGTTGTGGATGTTTGTGTATAGACTAGAAACCTTTTTAAAGGAAGGAGTTGAAATGCCTATGTTTCAAATCAAAGAAGAAAAACTTTGGTATGGGCCAAATAGACATTTGTACAGCACGTTCTTTTGAGGACATTTGGTACTGGCTGCTGCTATTTGCATATGCCATCGGTCTTGCCTGATACAGCATTTTATATTCTTAACTGGCACTTTGTCAGAGTTGTGCCTTTTCTGGATGTTGAGCAAGATTACGTTTACACATAGATTTTCTAAAACTTTGGTATCTTTTCCATGATGCAATATTAATGCTCTGTAAAAGGTTTTTGTTTGTTTAACACTTTACTCCCTTCTCCAAAATGAAACAAAAACAGATTTTGATGACTTTGTCTTGTTTTCTGTTACTAAATTTCTTTTCCTGAAGTGTGATACTTAACCGTATGGGGTAGAAGCCAGATCTCCTGGTTTTGCAGAGCTGGGCTTTTAGCCCGTCTGCTTGTTTGCCTTTTAAATTTCTGGTGACCTTTCCAGTGATTTCTGGCACAATTAATTGGCCACTCTCTCCTCGTCTGGTTGTTGGCTATGATAGTTGAATGAACTGACAGGCAGTGGCATTGCAAATCAACGTTGATGGCATTATTACTTGCAATTTTATTCTAGCATTGCTGTTTTCTATACTTAGATTTACCATTTCCAGGTGCTTGAAGACTCTGAAAGCTTTCAGGAGACATAATGAATTATTTGAAATTCTTAACATTTTCAGTTTTGTTTGTGGGGAGGAACAAAACCAAACCAAACCAATTGTTTATATTTGGATGTGAAATAATCCACTCTGCAGACAAAATGTTCTTCTAATCTTTGCTCTAGATAGGTAATCTCAACCCCTTGTTATTTTCTTGCTGTCGTTACAGGGATTCCTTTTGCTGAATGTCAGAGGATTTTTAAGGCTATGTGGAGTCAATATTATATTATTAAGGAACAAACTTTAAGTTTAAATATCTTTTGTTTCTGTAGGTTGCAGAACTGTAAGTCATTATGTACATGTATAGCTACTTGGAGGGAAGTTAGAATGCTATGAACAAGGGCTGCCAAATTGCATGGTATGGACGGATTGTCACAGAATAAGTTAGGTTGGTAGGTGCCTCTGGAAGTCATCTAGCTTCTCAGCAGGACTAATTAGGTTGTTTTTGGTCTTGGGATAGAATTTTGGGTAGAGAATTAATCCTTAACAGCAACAACAAAATAAGTTTGTAAGGATGGGGTCAGGCGTATCTGCTAGGTAGGCTGCCTGATATTGCTATTGTCTTAAGCTGTATTTGTTCTGAGGACCTAGAACTTTCAGTATGTGTGTATGTATATATATATATATATATATATATAAATAAATCTAGTATTATAAAATACCTAGAGTACTATTTTATGGTGTAACTTAAAATTCCCACCAAAATATGTCAGCTAGAAATTTTCTTAGAATGTACTTGACAAAAAGAAGTACTAGATAAAAGACATAATAATGTTCCTAATTCTCTCCTAGTTCCATAGGGGTGGAAATAATTCAACACTTTCACTTACAGCTCTCAACCACCACTTCCTTTGAGTTTTTAAAAAGGGGAAACTGGTTTTTTAAATCTTCCTCTTTGAGAACTTTTCCTGGACTGCATATTCCAGAGTCTGTAGGAGAAAGACGAGAATACAAATCATCATAGAAAAGGCATATCTGTTTTTGAAATCTATGTGGCTAGCTGACACTAGATAAAGCTACAATTGTGCTGTTTAGGCGGGGATTTCAGTGGGTATATAAATATTGTTTGTGACTCTAAGCCAGAGATTTGGTCTGTGGACAGAGACCTTCCTAAAGAGTTAAAGGAGGAAGTGATGGACTACTTTTATGGTAATACGGAAAAGCAGTTATTTTTAGTCACTTTGAGTGCTCTTTACCATAGCTTCATCCTGATTTTTGGTTAAATTGATGAATCTGACTGTTAATTAGAAAATTAAAACATTGTTTGTTTTGGGTGGTTTTTAACTATCACATAAACAGAAGGGAAAATGTTTGGTGGTTTTTGTACGTGAACAAATGTGTTGACATACACTGACAACTTTCAAAACTTGTTTTCTGTTTTGGAATCTGTATACAATCACTCTGCCACCTACTCAGTCAGTGCAGGTTATACATGCATCCCATCACAGGCTGCTGCCTTCAGAGAGTTTTAATATAGATCTATCTACCTTTTAGCTTCAGGTTGAGTTAATCTGACCCTACATTCCAGAAATGGGTTTGAGAGGTGTTAATTTGGTAAAAACACTGCACTAACACAGCCGCTCAGACTTCTTTGAGCTACTCTGGGAGATCCAGATTGCATTCCTGGGGGCTCTTTCAGTTATCCTTGTTCTGGGATTTTTCCTGCTGCATAGCATGGTGTAAATGTGCCTGAAATTGAATGATCTTCTATGCAGATATAAGGACAGGTGGGGTTATTTGGTCTCCCCTGGATGATCAAATCAAAGTGCATTCAATTTTCTTCTTCCCTTTCCCACAAAGCTTTATTTCGAGTCTTCCCCAGGGTAGATGGTACTGGATGAGTTTGAGATGATGATGTAAGTTTTATGATCTAATATTAAAGAATGATGATGACTAGTCTTTCTTGTGAGATCTGTAACTTGTGCTCTTTGATGTATTTTATAGTTTAAACTTGCTGTGCACATCTTCCTTTATAGTTGCAGTTTTGTTTCCAAAAGATTTACAAAAATAATTGCTTTTTAGTATCCTTTAAAAACCTTTAATGAGGATGTAGTTTTGAGTAATGTTAGGGGAGCTGTAATCTTGTTACATTATGTCAGTGACTGGATCTGTCTGCTGGTGTCATGCCTCAACCTAAATTAAGTCTAAAAAGTACGTTACATAATGATGCTTTAAATGCTGCTTTAGACAGTTTTTTACATAGGTGAGCAAAGCTGAACCAAAGCTCTGCATTGTCTCCTATCCAGTGCAAACACTGCAGTTAATAGAAAGATGTAAGAAATAGTAAGTGCTTGCTAATACTTGTGGGCATTTGGAAAAAGTAATGCTTTTATTCCACTGTTGTACTCGTGCTGAGGTTTCCTAAGTATTCCTTCTTAATTCTACTTAATTGCTGACGGTGCTTAGAATTGGTAATTTGTATATTTTAGTGTTCTGAAATTGAGGTCCATTATCTGCATCCGAAAGGAAGCTTTTGCCTGGTGGTGTTTAATGAGGTCTTTGGTGTTAGCACTAAGGAAAACTTTTCTGGTACCATCAGGTTGAAGCTGTTTTTCCAAGACACTCTTGATTTCCTCTTTAGTACTAAAATTACAAATTACTTGGCAATTAAAGAGTAAAGATCCGGTGAACCTCTCATTCTGTTTTGCTTTTTTTAAGCTGTAATAAAACATGAGAAATTGCTTGATGCTGTGTTAAAAAATAAGAGAAAAAGGAAATGCAACAACTGACCTTCCAGATTTGAGGGGTTTACTTCAGATTTCTTTTTTTGACCAACCAAAACAAGCAAACAAAAAAACCTCTTAGATTTTTTATTTTATTTTAAATTTCTAGTCCTCGACTGTGCAGGAGCTAAGTATTCTTGCCACTGATAAAAGTTTGGTGGCTTAACAAGTGTCTGTTCAAGAGTGGCTGCCTTTGTGTGAATGGTCATCTCTATGACAAATACGAGGTACTTTGGTTTAGTCCGTACCTGAAAGCTAAGAGTATGTGTGGGCAGCTGCTGGGCTTCTGAGTCCCAAGCTATTGTGGGCCAGGCTGTTAGCATTTACTAACACAACAGTAAATGCTGATATATTGGGAAATTGCATTTCGGTAGGGAGCTTTTATGGCAGGGTCACTTTTAGAATGAGAATCAGTGATTATATATGGTCAGAAAACATTTTTTTAACTCAGAACTGAATTACTGCATTACGCAGCCAACTTGCATTTTTATTTTAGAACTGATTGCGTTTAGTGGATGAGAGAGCGGGAATATAAGCAAGCAGCAAACAACAAAGGGCAGAAATGCTTTCTAGGAATAGTCCCTTCAATCTGAAGAGAAGTTGCAGCTTATGGGAAGTTCTGGTTGCAGTCTAAAATAACAAATAACATGGGGAGAACACACAAGCAAAACATATTTCACACCAAAGCAAGCGGGCAGCGTTCTGCAGTTTTAGTATTACTAGTGGCTGTGTAATTGCTAGGATGTTAAAAAGGGTTTTAGGGAGTATACTGAATCAAATATGAAAAATGGGCCAATTCAGCCTTTGCTTTTATGGTTTTTGCTTATAGTTCACGCTCTGGGGTTTATATTCCATAAAGCTAGAGAAGCTACAGTGGGTGGAGGGGATGCCCTGCTACTGATCTTCCAGTTTGTTTGTTTTTTTCCCTGTTGTTGTTCCTTTTGTGGTATTTTATTACCTCATTGTGCTCACGGAAATACTAAAATAGAATTTGAATTGCTTACATTTCAGGTTGCAGTAGAATTTCTCATTGTTTGTGCTTTTTATAATTCTTGATGAAATGTCCCATTTCAGTGGAAGAACATCAGTAATAAATCAGAAAAAGGAAAAAAAAGGTATTAGATGCACTTCATTCACTCATACTGCTGGCCAGGAGGGCAATTTTCTTTAACCGTGTCAATATGCAGGTCTTCAGGGCTTTTTGCAAGTTTTTTTCTTTTGCTTTAAGCATGAGCTATGTTGACTCTCTTCTGGTTGGGGTGAGCTCCTTATTTTCCTGATGGTCTGTATTTATGACCAATTGAAATAGTGTTAGATATATGAGAATTTACTTTTTTAATGCAGCCTTTGAAGTATGAGCTTTCGTTGTTGGCATCTTAGAGGAGGGAGGAGAAAGTTTATCTGCTTCAGAAAACAAGCTTTTAGAAGGAGCTCTGTGACCTTGCTTGAAGAACGGCGATGGGAGGAATGTCCTGAATATTTATTTGATACAGACAGAAGTGGTGAAGTCAGTTACAGTGCAGCTCAGTTAAAGTGCAAAGCACTTAGGCACCTGCCTACACTTGAGATATAGTAAGGACATTAGCATTTAAATGCCTGAATTATAATAATTAATATATTTGCTTAACATATTAATAGTGTATTAAACCAAACTTTAGAGTTTTGGAAATATTTAAATACTTCCAAGTTTTTCTTGAGTGTTATGACTTCAACATCTGGAAAATAAGCATGAATGATTGCTCTTCACAAAGTAAAGCATTACATTTTTTCGGTTATGCTGGTATAATGTTTGGGTAAAACTTAAGTGTCCTGCAGTGGGAAGCCTGTAGGTCTTGCATCTTTCCACAGTGCTAATGAGAAATTGGACTATGAAAACTGGTAGAAGATGGAGTCTTCGTTACTTTCTGCAAGACTTTCTGCAAGACTCAGTGCTGCAGTTCAGAGAGTGATCGTGCTCTTTAGTTTCCAGTTCTCCTGTCTTAAAGGATTTCAGTCCACCTCAAGAAGTACTTGTTTCAATATGTACTTTCTAGCTCCCTTCACAAAACAGCTAAATCAAATAGCACGAAGCAAAACCTTGTCAATGTGATCTGTATTTTGTCCAGTGAAAATATCTTTTTTTAGAAAGTCCAACATCACTGAACCTACGTATTTCTGAGCATGTGGTTGACAATTGTCATTGAGAACAAGATGCTCTTGCCAGTAAGCTAACAGAGAGTGAAATGGAGTAGGCAACAAAGGCACCATTGAGCTACAGCATCAGACTGAAGTGATCCTTGTTTCGTATTTCTAGCTCACTTGAGACCTAGTGCCTATGTAGCTGTGAGTGCTTTAGTTTTTGTTGTGGGTGTTCTGGCTGTTTTCTTGGTAATTTTCCCAAAGTAGTTCTTGGAAGTCAGATGAGCCCTTCTCCATGACTGGTGCCCCATCCGTCCTGCCATCCACATACCTACCCTTAACTCAGGCTGCTCGGACAACAGCTTGGCCGTAGACATCGGCTCCCCTGCCTGTGCTCTAGGCTGTGTGCTCCTGTATTCTGCCCATTCATGAGGAAGAAAAAAACCTCCAGCCTTTCATAAGGAGCTGCCTTATCTACTTGCTGTCTGTTTTCAAGCACCCCTTTCTCACTGGGTACTACACAGTGTATATGTGTCGAAAGTCACTGTGATCCTGCCTGCCACCTTCCCCTTCCTGTCGTCCCTCTCTGCAGCGCAGGAACGCAGGGTTCCCAGGGGCTGTGGCAGTGTCCTGTCTCAGCTGCAGCTTTGGTTCCTCGCAGTTTTGTCCAGGTTTTTGTAGCAGCACTCATGCACAGATGACTTTTCAGTGTTAGGAGTAAATGAGTCAAATGAGACAAGCACCACGGCAGTGAGGATACACCATGGAGTTTGATGCTGTTGAAGATTTAGTGAAGATCAATCACCAGGTTATTGATGTTGCAAGTGGGTGGAGTGATGCAAAAGGGAATATTGAAACTTTACAACAATTGAAGTTAGATTACACACTTCAGATTGCAAGTTGCTCTTAAAAAAAAAAAAAAAAGAAAAAAAACCTCACATAACAGGAAACATGTATTACCACTTCTCCTTTTTAAATTTACTTCTACCATTAAGTGTAGTACTTGACGAGCAGACTTCTATGCTGGTGAAAAAAGTCATCGTAAAGGTTAGTTATCATTTAAGGTAACAAAGCTTTTCCTTGAAAAATTTCTGTTAAGTTTACTGCTTGCATATTTCATTTTTAAGAATGCGTATTTCTCTCAGCTGAATTTCTTCAGTTCTATGGAAATACTCTTAACATGATAAGTGGAGCCATCTTTGTGAGCAATGCAGGAATAGCATTTATCATTAGCTTCTTGTGCAGCAAGATAAATGTTTCTTCATCAGAGTTTTCATTGCAAATGTAAGGTAGGTCGTCTTTTATTAAAGATGTTAGGGAGAGTAGTTCCATATGTCCACGTAAGGCTGGTCCTGAGCACAGTGAGAAATATGCAGTCTCTGTGCCATAACTGTTTGTTCTATGGAGACTTCTTGTTTACCACTTCACCTGTTTTTAAATGGGTTTAAAATAGATTTTTTGAAGGTTTTTGTGACTCTAATGGAAAGCATTGGATTTGAGGGTTTGCTTTAGTGGTTTTGCTTTGTATTTTAATTAGCAGCATAGAGCTGCTGATGTTTATTTACTTTGTTGTCACAGCTCAAAGAGTTTATAGTTGGTGTAGTTTTGAATATGTTATTTCATAAAATTCAGTTTACACTGTAGTTGATACTATGTAGAGATAAATGTTTGTGTCCTCAAAATGACACGAGGGATTACTTTTCATATCTGCAGAATGTAAAAGTTCTAATAGTTGTCTTCAGAAATCCAAGGCACTTATTTTTTTCTGAGACTCTCTGTGACTGCAAATAGCGATTTTGATCTGCTAAGTTTGAACATCCATGTAAAACAGTATCGGAAATGAATGGAAAACAAAAATTCAGGTAAAATGTGGGAAGTAAAAATACAGTTGCTCAAATTAAATCTTTATTTGCTCTTAGTTACGTATTTGCAGAGTGACTCTTAATGTAAGATAAGGAGGATTAAGTACTGCTTTATAATGATTTCTGTGCTCCAAAATGAGAAGAGTATTTTATTATTTGGCTGAATTAAGGCTTTTCTTTTATAAATCTTATTTCTGTTTTATTCTTGAAATGGTTTAGGGACTGAGTTCTTCTGGTACATACTGAATTTTCAGTTGAAATGATGGCTACACATAAATCTGAGAGCAGTTAAGCAGTAATCTTTGTAGTTAAGTGTTGTGGAGGTTCCAGCTATTGACTCACCATGGGCACACCTCTCCTGCTCCTGGAGTTTGTAGAGCAAGATGCCTGTAAATATGCATTTGTAATGCAAGCGTAAACGTTTAGAAAGAGGGGAGTGGAAGAGTAAAAGGTGATGGTTCTTCCTGAATAAAGTTTTCTAATAATTCTCATCTTACTGGGAAAGAAATGTGGCATTCTGGCCCAGTGCAATGATACTTTACTGCAACTTACAGGATTTTACTGTTGAGTGAATCGCTTTGCTTAATGCCTATAATGTTCTCTTAAAGTTAAGGGAAAAAAATGCCAGTTAGACACTGAATACATGAATGATTAAATACAGAGAGATTTTCTAAAATTGTTTAGTATATTTGTAAATTATTTTAAACACAATAGTTTAGACATTGGTAGAATAGTTAGAAATAAAGTATTGAGTTCAGTGAATTTGAAATGCCTGCTGGTTTTCATCAGATTAGTATCTGTGTGAGTTGGCCTGGGATTTTTCTTTTTCATGTTGTTACTCTGAACTGTCGCTGTGGCTTAACACTCTTGTTTACTGTTTCTTTTATTTAAATGTTCAAGCTAAACCTTTCAAAAGGAAGTGAGGAAAACGTCACCACTCCTGATGCGCTTATTAAGAAACACTGAGGTTATAAAACCGTTGAGAAACTCAGAGAAGGTAAACACTGCTGGCTGGCGGTGGACGATAACGAGTGAGATGCTTTGAGCTGGTTCTGGTTACCTGTGCTCGAGTGACTGGTGTTGGGAGTCTGGAGACAGTGAGCTGCTGAGCCTGGAAGCTGGCAGGCTGTCCCATGTGTGCAGCCTGTAGGTAGATAGGCTGTTCAAGCTGTCCAGCTTTGAATTTGGTGTGAAAAGTGCAATTTAACAGTGTAAAGGGGGGAGACATTGGTTAAGTGCTTATTTGGTCTTGTACCTAACTTTAAGAAAGAGATGAGAAAAGCAAGCCATGGAATAAACAAACACCAGGGGAAAAAACAAAAGCAGTTTATTCGTCCCATGAGAGCTTGTAAAGAATTTCCTAAAGTATTTGTCTGCAAGTGCAGCACTCCCTGGTTTTTAAGATACCTTCTACTGAAGGTTGAACCTATAGTGCAGGATGTTCAGTGGTGTGTTTTGGTCACTTACATGCTTTGGACACATCTCAGTTCTGTGGTGGGAGGGGACCCGGCTGTGCTTGGTTCCTCCACATGCCCAGTTTTTCTTCCAAAAGAAACCAGAGCAAGTAAACGGGGAGGAAGCTGGGGACGCGGCGTGGAGCAGCTCTGAAAGCAGATGGCTGGGAGAAGAGAGAGGCTGCACGCTGCCCAGCTCGCCTTCGCTGCAGTTGGGTGCCCTGCGAAACGTTACTGCTGCATGGCATAGACCTGGTGAGAAAGAGGGAACTTGTCAGGATGCAAGATGTTGAAATACACAAAGAAAGCAGAGAACTGACTCCTGACACTTCCCTGAAAACTTAGTTGGGGGATACTGAGCGCTGTCAAGGAATGTACTGTCCAGTAAAGCCAGGAGATGTGTACAGGCTGAGCTTGTGTGCACGTTTCTTTCCAGGAACTGCCATTGAATCTCTTATTTAAGAGTATCTAAAATTAAGGTGGTTCTTCAAACTCCTGCTGTCAGATGGCAACAGAGGAAGGAGGTAGTTTTAAGATCCCGCAGGAAAAGGACTTGCTTCCTCCTTTTGAAGCCCGCAATAGGCAGGCTAATTACTGCCTACTAAGGGAAGCAGCATGGAAAGGTACTTTGATGTAAGAGAATCTTACCCTTCATTTATTGCCTTTATCTTCCAGGTTATGTAGCTTCAGTGAATATTCACATGGATCTGTATACAAGCAAGCAGGAGAGCTGTTACTGATCTCTATATAAAATGATCATTCATATTATAGTAATAGCATCTTGTTTTAAGACTGGGCAGGCAGCCTTTAATCTGAAGCGTTTTATGTGTTTTCGACAGGTAAACACTTTGTAAAAATCCATCTAGTAAATTGTTCTAGCAAAAGAGTCAATTTTTTATTTATTTTTATAAATGATGGTGTTGAAATAATGCAAAGCTACAATAATCCAACAAAACGTTCTGGCTGGCTGCATCATCTACAGGTTTTGATATGCCTGGTATTTGCATAGGACCTCAGTACACTGCCAGGCTGCAGGAGAAAACTATGATTCAGAGGAGTACAGAAGAAACAATGAGGGAACATTTCTCTTGAATTTGTGTGTAGTCATGTTGCCCTTAATGCTGCCAATTCGCAGAAACCCAAGTTATTTTCCTTTGAAGCAAACTATGGATAACATCTAATCCTAATTCAAGGTTATTAAAACTTCATACTAATACTAGACTATGCTACCTAATTATAGGTAGCGTAAAAGACTTGCTGATTTTTCTTTAATCAAAGTATAAATAGTCTTGTCTACAGCCATATTAAATTTAAGTTGGGATGACAAGCCTCCTGGTATGTGAAAGCTTGCTACTTAAGAGCAAGCTTGTTTTTTTGTGGCAAGGCTGTGTTTACACTGGGGGTGCAGCCCGAGTTTCATGTGAACTGAATTTGAGGGTTCATCTGGTTTTTGTTTTCCTTCAGATGGGACTGATCTGATGCGTGCCTGAATGCATCGAACATTTATTCAGTGTCATTATCATTCTTAATGACTGCAGAAACCAAGCTTGCTGAGTTTCCTTCCGCGTCCTAATGGAACTGTAGATCTTGAAACAATTCTTTAAATGTTATTGCTTAGGGTTACCAGCGCATGTTCTTCTCCCAGTCAGCTTAATGCTCGTTCTTTTAGTAAATGACTCAATCTGCTGATTTGCTTTAGTTTCTGGACTTTCTCTTTTGTTCTTCCGAGAGTCTGGATAACGAATGGTAGCAAAACTTAATATATTAAATGCCAATAACACATTTCAGGAAAATGCTTTTGTGAAGAAAAAGCCTCCCTGTTCTCAGAACAGCAATATTTTTGAACTGCTGATTAGACGTGGAAAAAATCTGCATGGTGATTCCAGTTCTTTTGGAGCATATGGCCAACTTCTAGTTCGGTATTTTTTTTTACCACTGAATAGGAAGTTCACTTCCTATGTTTAATCTGAAAAGGCTTTGACAACATTATGATTTTTACACATGCTTACTCTGGATAGAATTTCAGTAATTTACGTAATTTCGGTAGCAGGAACACTGAAGGTGAGAAACCTGATTTTCAAATCTGAGAAGCAGAAGAATTGTTTATGTGAATGTTGTAGTTTAAACATTGCTTCTGTATGAAGACTTTAGGCTGTAAAGATGGAATTCGTAGTTTAGACTACGATATATATACTACAGTTAATGACTCGGTATGAAAAATGCTTAAATAAAATAAGCAGACCTGATTTATTTTGTGATAGGTGCTTTTTTTTTTTCCATTGAATTTGTTCACTTTACCAAATTTGGATGTGTGTGTGTAATTGTTGCCCTCTAGTGGTTGCAACTCAGGTTTAAATAGTTGAAAAAAGACATTTTCATGCTCGCAAACTGTCTTTTTTTTTCGTTGTTGGTCTGTGGGACTGCATGCTGTTTCCTTGTCAAATGAGTAACACCAAGATTTTACAAAGAAAAAACATAATATTGATGTTATGTGAATTGATAGGGGATACTAGCCATAATTACTGTGGTGTACTTAAAAAAAAAAAAAAAAAAAAATATTTCATGTATAATTTAATTATTTCCTAATCTTAAGAAAATATTATTTGGGCCTCTTTGGTATGTTAGTTAAACCTTTTGGGACATGCCCTTGGCAACCACATGGGAAGAGTTACGTGATGTTGCTAACCTTTTGGCGAGGCTGCTAATCTTTTGGTAAGGTTCACCTTTTAGTTGATTGGATTTTATTTAATTATTATTATTTTAAAGCATATTCAAGTCATTTAGGCCTACACTAATTTCACTTTTAGTTATTCTGTTCTGTTCAGTAGCTTTTCTTGGTAGGCAGGATAGTTTTGCTTTATATGTTCTCTACAGCTGGCCTTTATATATTTATTTTTGCCTACTTTAAAGTATCATGACTGAATTAATGAGAAAAATCACTTAATGGCCCTTCATTCGTGGATGAATAATGTACAAGGCCACTACGCTAAGCAGGACGAGGTCCCTTGGTGGGTAGCTGCATGGAAAAGCATGTTAGTCAGAGACCAGGCATCTTGCTATAATCTTGCATGTGCTTTTCAGGTGGAAACTGTCTATACTTCCCACCCTCTTTTCTTTTAATCAGTCTGGATCAAAAAATTATGCTTATCCAAAGCAAAAATAATGCTTATCCAAAGCATTATTATTTTTTTTTTTCCCCAAAGGGTCAAGGTGGCAGGGGAAGAAGGTGAAATTATTATTTTTTTTTCTGATGATGATACCTAAGTGCAAAGAATGACCTGAGAAAATACACTTACATAGAATCAGCTGCTTACTATTGGTGGTCTTAGGGTGTGAACTGTGGAAAGAATCCACTGCATGTTTCTAGCAATTACAAATGCCTATCCTGTCGGTAAGAATGCTGTTATATTGTGTTTTGACCTTTGGATAATATGACCTGAGATCTGCCTGTAGATGCCTCTGGTTTTCATACGCTAAAGGATCTGCCATTTGAAAAATTGCCTGATGGCTGATTAAGGAATTAAAGCATCTACTTCTTAATCCCATATGAGATTTATCATGGGGGGTATTTCTTGGGTGACAATCTAGAGCCACTGGTGCTAGAGGGAGGTTCTTTTTGTACTTGTACTTTTCTTTAGAAGGAAATAAGGCGCGTTGATTGATAATGTATTTCTGATAGGTGTGGGCTCCTTCCCTCTCTGCTGTGCAGCTGCAAGGCTGAGGTTGCCAGCAGAGCTTTGCAGCTCCCTTCCCTGTGCTCCTGGTGCCCCCTGGCAGGTTGGTCATGTGCATTTGCACGTGTTCTGAGTGCTTTTTTTTTTATCGACAAAGAGATTTGAAAAGGCATTCAGGTTTCTTTACCTTGTCCGAAGAACAAAAGTCGTGGGCATGGTGTTATCAGTGTGAAGTCCCTGGTGACTTTGTGGAAGTGATGGAAAATAACTAGAAAAAAAGACAATGAAAGACTTTTGCATGGGAAGCTGTGCTGCAATAATTAGCTTGGGAAGTTTTGCCATGTTAGCAAAGCTTTTAATCTGTAAACCCAAGGTGCCATGGATGTGATTTTTGCCCTTCGCTAAGACCAGTATAAATCGTGAGTCACTGTGCTTGAAACAGCAATTACCCTGCTCCTCAACATCCTACCTGTGCTCTGCCGGGGCTGGGCCGGCTTTCCGGCCCCAGGAGGCTGCACAGATGGCTCACGAACACCCTCCAAGATCACCCATCAGAAGCAGCTTGCACCATCTATCGCGTCACTGGCAGACTCGTCTCAGTACGTGGATGCGTGCTCTAGGTATTTCCTTCCTTAAGCTAGAAAAACGGTGAACGTTTTTTTCATGTCTAATCATTGATCTCAAAAGGACACCGGAATAATCAGCCTGTTGTTTGCAAACGTTTCAATTGCTGCTTGCTTTGGAAGTCTTGACCTGAGAGCGAGTTGCAAATAAATCCAGCCTCCTCCCAGACTATTTTCACTCTCACTTTGTTGGAGGTATGACTTGGCAGTGCCTTGAGTACAAATAAACTCCCAATTGTCAAATTTCTCCTCCATTCTGGAAAATGAATTTTCCGTCTTTGGACAGAGCCGCACCCTTCTCTGACAGTGTTTTGTTTCCAGTTAATTACATTTGCTCTCTGTACGGAATGGTCAAGTTCAAAACACAGAATGGAAATAAATTTAATTTAGTCCTTATAAAGAATAAAAATGTTTTGGTCTTTACGTGACCCAGAGAAGTTTTCAGAAACAGATGGAGGAGCAAAGTGCCCTGGTGACCCCCTGCTTTCAGTGTGGAGATGTGTGCAGCAAACTCACGGTGCTCTGTTAAGGAAATATTTGTGTTTTGGACCTGTTACAGAAATATCTGGTTTGACACGATTCAAATTAGTGCAGAGTCACTTGTGCTTAGGCAGTTGTTTTGAGTTAGAAAATGTGCTTCTGCCTCTTTATTGGCTGCATTGAGTTTATAGCATAAAACGTATCCCAGTACAGTCATTTTAACTGCAGTTTAGAAATGTGCTGAACGTTTTGAAAACTATTGTGCTAATAAATAGTTTGGGAGCAGATGGTGTCAGAAAGCAAGACGTCTTCGCTTTGTGTAAAGGAGAGGTGAGTTACCCAGCTCTGCTCAGATATGAGCACCAAGCACTGCAGTCACATCCCAAGTCTTTGCAGGTGGCACCTGACCCTTGCTAAAAGGAAGGAACCCCTCATTAGTTCTTCGGGATTTTAAAAAGTTTTCATACAGTTTTATTGTGAAATTGCTTCCCAGACCATGTTTTAAGTTGGGTACGTTTGTGAAATCCAACGTGTGTTTTTTCTGTATCTGGCTGTGTGATCACCGGGAATTTTCTCTGCCATAAACCAGCCGTAGTGCGGCGTTAATGACCGTAGGCAAACACGGCAGGGCCTTATGCGGAAGGAGTGGAAACGAGGAAAGGTTAAACCAGCAGCAAATTCTCCCTGTATTCTCTATACAGTTAAAAGTGAACACGTGAGGGGAGATTTTTTTCCTTCGCAAGGAGTAGAGGAGCTTTGATGTAATGATTAACCAAAGGGAGAAACTTAGCAGTGTGGCAAGATAGCTAGCAGCCTTTGCTGTGCTGCACCGACCTCCGAATGCCTGGGGTTGTGGATGAGAGTTGGAGTTTCCTCATACACCAACTAGCCTCGTGCTTTCTGCTGCCGTAAAGCAGATTTTCTCTTCTGGCTCTTCATCTGGCAAAGTATCGGGTAATCTTGTTGGCTTCTGCTTTTGTTTTCCACTTTCTTGCAAATGAAAAATATTGTTTGGTGATTTAATTAAATTTCTAAAGGAAAATTTCAATTTCAGTTAATTTTTTGTGTATGAGTTATCTAGTTACTTCAGGATTTTTGAGGAAGCAGAAACAACAGATAATGTTAGTGTTGAATTTATTTTTCTAATTTTTTGCTGTGCCAGCTCCTGGTAGTGTTTCAGGATTCCATTTTTTAAGCATTTTCTTAATCTATCTTCTGCTTTTTCTGTCAATTCTGCCTGTCCTCCAGCGTCTTCCCACTGAAACAGTTCAGCATTTCTTTTAGTAGGTGTTATGGATCTTTGGGTTTCATTTTTATTTGTGCTAAATTTTAGTAATGTCAGCCTCTTAAAATGTAAGGAGTAGAAGAGATTTACGCCTTACTTCTGGTCTTAAATTAGAGCAAAGTTATGCTTACACATGACAAACCTGCCTTTTTGTCACACTTTTCATCACTATAGTCAGCGACAAGACCATGTTTTCTGTTTTTTGCCTTTTTTTTTCTTTTTTTTTTATCCTGTACTCAAGCATTCCTTTAAAGTTGGTCAGGGAAAGTAACTGTCACATGTAATCACTTCTCTTGATAGTGAATTTAAGAATAAATAATTCAGTTCTCTGAATAGTTTTAACATTCTTCCCTGGTGAAGAAATTTAGTACAGGTGCTTTTCGCGCAGAAAGGTGAGAAACTGCAGTGATAAATTGCAGACTTCTAGGAACACACATTTGAAAAGAAATTAGTTATGCGGGAACCTGTTCTTTGTAGAGCTAATAATTCTTTGCTTATTTTACCTGGATATCTGTTTCCAACAAATACAGTCTTCAGGACTGCACGCTTCAGGATAATGTTTACTTTCATTATTGCAAAGTTCAAATATTTCATGTTGCCAAAGTCCCATAAAAGTATTACAGCAAACAGGAGTATTGAGCAGTGAGCTGAGTTTTGGAGGAAAGTACTCATGCAAGTGCATCAGGACTGATGAATATTTCTGCAGTTTTTTTACACCTAGAGGTTCTTGTGCTATCTGAAGTGGTTATCCTGAAGAAGTTTGGATTTCTGGGTAATCACCTAGTCAGTCTTTTTGTTTCTTTTTTATTTTAGAGCTGTATTGAGTTGCAGTGTATTTCCATAATTGATTGTTACGGAGAGCACAGTAACATAGAGAGGAATGTCAGAAAGTCACCTTGTCCATTTGTTTGCCCCAGGTTAAGTCTGGAATAGTGATAGAAGTTGATGTAAATTACACAAAGTAATCACTGGTATCACTGTGATAAATGATAAGTAGCCATATTAAATGTAATAATAGTAATAATTTTTGTATAATAAGAAAATTAGCTTTCTTAAGTAGAGCAGAACAACTGCTTACTCAGCAACAAGTACAACATCCTTCTAGAAAACCTGTTTTTTATCCTTTACTGTTCGTATGAATCCATAACACTGGCCAGGTTTTTAATATGAAGCTACAAAAATATTTTTTTTCAAAGTATCTGTATGTTGTAAAAGATACCGTTGTCTGTGACAGCAGTCATGCAAAGTAAGTCTCTTCATTAGATTGCTTTTGTAGTCTGATGAATCAGTCTGGGCATCTCAGGACCATGTGAATAACCATTCTCAGGATTGCACTTTATTGTTCGTTTCCTTTAGCTTAGCACTTGCAGCAGCAATATACCTTCAAATACCTTCAGGCTGAAAATTCACTTTTTTCCCCCTCTCAAGACAATTGTGTGAAATCAGTAGCGAGTTGGGAAATTGGTCCTGCTTCTGTTTTCAGAATGGAGTCGCTGCTGCTTTTCCAATGCTGTTAATGCCCGTAGCTATTTTGTGAGTTACTTCCAAAGAGGGGTTTTAAAACAGGCCGTATGTGAAGTGACCGACGTTAAGATTCAGCCCTGAAGAAAATTAATTGAAATCTTTTCTGCTTGTCCTGAAGTCATCCAGCATTTGTAGCAAAAGGGTGATTTGGGGAAATTCTTATGAACTGTGAGGACAAAAGTAAAAGAGGTATTTTAAAGAGTAGTAATTAGTAACTATGGTGACAGATGTCTTACAGTAGCAAGTCAGTCAGCTATATATAAACCAAATTACTTGTAAATCAGATCTCTTCCTCTAGATCTCATCTTTTTAAAAATAGTCTTTTGCATCAAAACTAGTGACATTGATGTAGAGAGAGATCTATTTTTGCATACTGTTCTCACATTTTTTGGTTTAAAAAAAAAAAATCAAGGTTTTTCTCGAGTATCTTGTCATCTTGCTTCTCCTGACTGTGCCTGCATTTCTGGATTATTTGCATAATCTACGGACAGAACAGTGTTCGTGGGTAACTTTTACCATTTCAAACCAGCTTATTCCACATCTTCTGTTCACCACAGAAAACTTTATTCAGTAAGCAGAATGATTATTGTGCATTGTGCCTAGGATTGCTGCAGGTCACATCCTTCAATGTCATTCTACGTGGATGTTGATTATAGAAGTTTGAGTAATGAAGTGTTCCTGTGCAGTAGGGGATGTTCAGGACTCATCCTTCTATGATGGGGTGTTTTATGGCATTTTTCAGTTACAGAATGATTTTTGGGGGCTATTAAATTCACAGCTGTCAAACTAGGTTATAAATAGTTTCTAAGAAGAGTTTGTGAGGTTAAGAGTGCCGTCAGTTATGCCAGAGGAGTACGAGGTCAGGTTGGTTAGCAAGGGTAATAGCCTTTCTGATGATGCTTCTATTCTTCTTGGTTGGTTCCAGTTTAAAAAATAAAAAATAAAATTTGAGAGAGAGAGAGATGGAAGCATCCTTTGTGCAAAGTTTTGGATGAGTGCACAAGCATAGAGTAAAAGCACTGCTCTCAGTGTAAAATATCATTTTAACATTGATGTCTTACCTGTGTCTCATATAGAAGAATATTTTCAGTATAAACTTCCCATCACACTTCTTTTTGCCAGAGGCTATGTTTTTCTAGGTGTTGACAGTTCCTTATAGAGCTAAAGTAAATATAAGAAACCTGGAAGTGGGTTAGTGACAGCCATACAGTTCTGTACTGACTGGTGGGGTGTTCCAGGCACTCTTAAGACACTTCGTTCACTTATATTTTATGAAAACAAATCTGATGTTGTTTTTCCTTGTTTTCTAAGTTTATCTCCCGTTTCAGATAGCTGTCTTTGTAATACAGACAGCTCCGAATTCTAGTTGCAATATGTACTTTGCAGCCTTAAGAAGCTGACACGTAGAGAAACCAGGCAGTTGGCATTGTACGTGCAGGCTGCCCTCTGCCATGCTCTTCTCAAATGCTGCTGCTGCAGTGGGTGGTACAAGTACGTGGCTTAGGAACCAGCCCTAAACTATGCGCTTTTTTAGCCCAGGTCTTTGTCAGCCAAATTAACAAAAAACTAACAAAAAAATGATAGCAATTCTGAAACTGCTCTGAGTTGTTCAGCTGTACCTGCCATCAAGCCAATTTATCTGCTTCTCCATCGTGGAAATTTATCCTTCCCCATCATAGAAAGCAGCAAAGGGCGGTGGGTTCAGCTGCCCCAGTTCTTCCATCCATTGCCACGTGCGAGTTGAAGACCTCGACTGTGAATGGTACAGTGGGTGTGAAAGGTGCGTAGGACTGGTTTGGACCTGTAGGCAGCAATCCATAATTACAGAATACTTTGGGAGATAAATACTAGAGATATTATTTCTCGGTCCTTTATTTATATCCACAAGCTTTAAATTGTGACCATGAATTTTTATTTATTAAACTGGAGGGCTTGGATTGTCATTTAGTTGGAGGTCCTGAAGTTATACTTTCAGCCATCTTCTGCCAATCTGTTCTATGTAATTACTCTGAACAATACAACAATATAACTTGAGGATTTTATTTGATAATAAATAGCCCAAACTGTTTACATAAAACTCCTTTATGCTCCAAGTAGGTCATTCTAAAGCTGAATAATTAAACATTTTTAATTTTTTAATGGTGCTTCAATTAATTTATATTAGGAAATGGTTGTTATTAAAAAATTCTCGTAAAGTAAATGTTTGGCATCCTGTTTGTGAATTTTCCTGATCTAAAGATTACGCGTTGAAGAATAGCTTAGTGTTGTTGACCATAGGTAACCTTGAGTCCTGAACTTTTCATCTCCAAACAAGTAAGTTACAACTACTAGCAAACACGGGGTTTTAGTGCTGGCTTAGAAAGTAACTTCTTCTGCCTGATTGGCCTGACAGGTAGGAAGTGGTATTAACTCTGCAAACATGCTTTCACATAGTTTTTGGTGGGTTTGGTGTTTTTTTGTGAGTGCTTTCAGAATACCATTATTTAGAGTTGTGCTAAGTGCACACTCGCCAGCTAAAGTAAGAATTGGGACAAGAGGTCAAAAGAACGAACTGCACTGAAACGTTTGCAGGTACAACACATCTGGAAATGTTTGCTTGGTTTTATTGAGAAAGGTGACCTTTTGATACGAAGGCAAACACTGGAGTAACTTGAGGCTGGACGTAGACATACGCTCAGGCTGCAGGTTGAGCTGTTAGTGTCTGGCAGCTCTGCATTTCCCCTTTGCCTGAGGTGGTTCCTCCTCCCCTGCCTCTTGGCTTCCTTGCCGTGTCGCAGACCCTGTGCCCATTTCAGGCAAAGGCGGCTGAGTTAGCTCAAACAAAGCTCCGCTGAATGACAGGGCCCGTAGTGAATTTGAAAGCACTCAAACTATCAGGGCATGGCAAGCAGCAGAGGGATTAATACTTCGGAGCACTTCAGCCACATCCAGAAAAGGTTGTCTGTTTATACCCCGACTGAGTTATGCAGGCACAAAGCTGCTCTTACTGCTGCAGTTTATTTTGCTTGACAACAGATAGGAGCAAGCAGCAGGGTTGTCCTGGCAGTACAATCAACAAACCTTCAAGGTGTAAACAGACACGAGCCACTTGGGCAGCAGATGAGCGGTTCCCTGCTGTCCTCTCCCTCCTGCCCCTTGGGCCTGCTGGCAGCTTTGGAAGTATGGCGCTGAATTCCTGGGGATACCTGAGGACTTCAGCCTTTTTCATCAGAGTTGGTAGATTTAGGTTAGGCTTACATCCTAGCTGAAAGCTTAGGGTGAATATTTTTGCCCAGTCTTGTATCAAAGAGATGTGTGGTGTGTGTCTTTTTTTTTTTTTTTTTATTCTTAATGCATGGAAAGAAAGGTTAAATTTATTTTCCAAACAAGCTACTAAAAAAAAAAAAAATCAACTTTTGCTTCTCTCTGCACACCTTCAATAATTATGGTCTCTGAATAACCTGCTGCTTCTCCTTCAGTCCAAACAATCTGCCTGGCAAATCCTTCTCTTTTTGTCACTTGTAGTTTCACAGCGTGTGGATGCCTCGGGTAGCTGGTAGAATCCCTTTAACAAGAGATTTGCTGAGAACTCAGAAGTTAATGCCCTAGTTTTGTGTCCACATTGTTTAAGGAGCTGGAGTTCAGTGAGCAATGAGCTATTAGGTCCATGTGTTTAGCAAATATAAAACTAAATAGAAAAGCAGTTTTGCTTGATGTACCCCGCCCTGTGAATTATGCTTGCTTATGGAGAAAAATACTTCTACTTCCTTGATAGGTGGGTGGAGTTAGCCAAGTGAGAGGAAAGGAATTTAGGATGTGTCTAAGCAGACCAGAATGAGGAACTCAATCAATTGAATCTGGAGATAATTTAGCATTTGAACTTCTCATCTATCTTACAGCCAAAGGAGCAACCTGGAATTCATTGTGGTTTGTACAGTGTACTCTGTTAGCTGAAGTGCTGTTCCCAACTCCAGAAAATACTCGGTGTTAATACTTTATGGAATATAAAGTGATCTGCTAATTGTATGGGAGAAGAAAATTCTGGCTGCGGTGTGATAAATGTTGGCCATATTGGTTTGACCCCATCATGTGTTGTTTTAAGATCCTTGTGCACGATTCAGGGTGTGCACAAGCAATATACTGCACCTTGCAGTAGAATACTCAGTGTGATGCAAAACCACAGTTGTGTTATTTCGATCAATTAAGCACTGAAGTATTAATAAAAGGTGAGAATTCCAATTTTTACAGCCTCATTTATTTGCTGCATTTGTTTATTGGCGTTAGTCCTCAGGGGCTGTATTTTTAATACCAGCATTAATCATTCCATGAGTGGTCTTCTAGTTTGTAGCACAGTAAGGGGGAAGAACCTCCCATCTTCAGCTGCAGCTTTTTCTGGCTTTACTGCTCTAGCTGACAGCCGTGCTGCACCTCTGTGGTAGTAAATACAGTAAAAAGGAATTCGTCATCTCCTTTGCATCGGAATTTGACATTTAAATCTTTCTGGACTAAATTGATGCCTTCAAGTCTGTGAAACAGGGCTCTCAAGTGTGTGGGAGTTGTGCATGCTTCTTTCACACAGGAAATAAAGATGAGGAGAAGGGTAACTGAGGAAGCCCTGAAATGGGGAGGTTCTTTCCATGTCATTTGTCTAGGCATGTAACACATTGAATGAATAAGGTAAAGCAATGGTTGATTTTCTGTAAAAGAGACGATGGCCTACATTTTGGTGATTATTATTTGCTTAATAATTTAGTGATGGAATGAGGATGATGTGCAAGTGTTTGCTGTGGTCTGTGTCTGTGTTTTTAGAGAGTTGGCTCCTCTTCCAGGAGTGAATCTTAGATCTGCAGAGACAAATTGTCCCAGTTCTTCAGTAATTCTTCTCTCTGTAATTGTCAGTGTAATTGCCCTGAACAGAAGTTTGAGGTTGATGGAACAGCAGTAGTGTACTCTTAAAATGGAGAAGGATGCCTTTATGTAGTGATTGCAAGTGCTCTGCAAGTCTGTCTTGGTCACCGTGCTTCATTTACTGCCTTACTGCATTACTGGTGTGTTTCCATTCGGGAGGCTTGAGGTTTCTTTTTCATTGTATTGTACTTGCGGTAGTTACATCATAAGAGTGTTTGGAAAAAAACATTTAAATGATCAATAACTCATCAGTAGAGTACTTACTCTTTAAACATATTGGTTTCTTCTTGTCTTGTATCTGAAGCCCTCGTTCTCCATCTCTACCTTTGCTTTGTAACGAGAAGCCATGCAATAGACAGATCTCTTATCTTTGGCTTCTGCATATGTGTGATTGATTATTATACACTGCTGGGTTTTGAGATCTTAATCTTGTTCTGAGAAAGCTAAAATGTTAAACTAGCAAGTGAACTGATGATTTATTTGCCTACACTTTAGGCTAATTCTAGAACTTCATGTTAAATTTCTAGGGTGATCCTTAGGGAAATACTGCAGTGTACTGAGAGAAATGCTGTCCGTAGTCAAAATGAAGATGCAAGAAGGGAGTGCTAAAAGCAAGTCTTGTAGAAGAGACCAAAACAGAAGCACATCGGTTGTTTGTTTTACCCTGGTCTTGTACTGTAATTAAATTGAGGTAATTAAATCACTGGAAAAGCGTGCTTCTCTCTTTCAAGATTTTCAGTGCATCTCTGACCCGGTCCTTTGTCTTTTCTGAGATCCTTCAGGAGTGTCTCATCCTATACCGGAATTCCATATGGCTTGGAAACACACACACACGCTAAGGAATTACCTTCAGCCTATCTGCTGGAAATAGTGTGTTAGCATAATACGTGTTTATCAGAGTGATTTTTTTTTCCTTTGGTTTTATTTCATTGAAGAAGAGTCTCCTACGTTTCATGGTAAAGCTCATATGTAAATCTGGCCTTCTGGAGCATTGCAATTCTGTAACTTCCTAATATCAGCTAGAATTCATATGCTGTGCATAAATTTCATGTATTGTCATAGTCCTGAGCTGTCTCAGGAAGATTTTTTCTCTTTCAGTACTTAGAAAATACTAGGACTTTTTCTTTTTTTTTTTTTTTTTTTTTTTACAGGGGGAAAATGCATAGTGCTATCTGCATGAAAGTAAAATGTGTTCTGTGATTTAGCAAGCTGCTGGTACTCTTTTGAGTCATTGACCTAGAAAGCAATGGAATTTAAATGGAGTCAGATTTTTTTTTATCCAACACAGGTCAAAGCAGAGGAGGTACTTTTTTCACTTTGCAGAACTGAACAGTAACTTGAAATATGAGCAATGCTACATAATTCCTCGTAAAGTGTTGTGGAAACAAAAATCTAACTCTTTGGAACTTAATGCCATTTCTGAATAATATGGGCTGTCCTGGAGAAGTTTGAGTGTACAGATGAACTGCAAATTTTACTTCAAAATAGTTCTCCTTAAATGTGGATGCAGTGTGGTAGGATGTCCACAGTTTATTAAAGAGGTATAAATGGGAGAGGATGTAAATGAGCATAAACCCATAAATGACTAAGGAAGAAATGTGGGCTGGAATTTTTTTCTGTCTGAGGAGGTGTTAGGATACTGGAGAGTGAGTTTTTTAAATAACAGCATGTTGCCTGGTAGTACCCTACATGAAATTGTCTGCACTAAGGATGGACTAATTCTTTAACAGGCCTCCAAAGCTGAGGTGCTCGGAGTCCCCATGATCTGCCCTCTAAAGTGCAGTAATTGTTAAGATAAGGCACAGAAGGGCTGAGCCTTTAGCTTGATCTGAAGAGAGGTGGGGATTGCAAAAGCGGGTGTAATTAGGTCAGTATGTGCTGCCCTTTTTTCTGGTACTACCAGCTTAAGCACCTCCTCGTGCAACTGGTGTCAGCTCTCAGAGCTGGTTTGCTGGGGCTAAATAAAGGCTCGAGCCAGAACAGCTGAGGAGGTGGTGGTGAAACTCCGTGATGAGCAATGGGAAAGTGAAATGTTTGGTTAGTCTTTAAGCTGGTTGCTGCTGAAGTTTGTCAGTTTGCAGTGAAAATTGGGAAGAACAGATGCTGCTGCTTTCAGAGAAGGCACTGTATTACCTACCTGAGGTGTTAAAGGCATCTGGGGAATTGTACATGAACACTGAACCTAGTACATGGCACCTTACATACTGTGTTAAATACCAATATACTGCTATAGATACCACTTAATGGATACAAGTGTCTGTTTCAGGGCTTGTGCTTGTTTTTGGTTCCGGAGGATAACTTCTAACAACCTTACAAAAGTGGTGGAGAAATTAACCTTTGAGAAAGACCATGTCAACTGATGAAAACTAGTAGGGAAATAACATCTGGACTTGGTACAAGAAAAGGACCATTGCTGGGCTTGCTGGCCAGTTGCTGCAGTAAAGACAAGACAGCATTTAGGAAGAAGGTTTCAGTTGAAGTCCGTGCACTTCTACCCAGACAACAGCTTATTATTAACATATTGCTGGTATTACTGATTTCTTCACCAGCTGCAAGAAGCAGAGTAGTTTAATCCTGTTTATAAAGACTTCAAGTTGTTTAAAGAGCATCACTTTTCTAAAATTTACATAATGAAATTCAGTAACGTGCACGTAAATGGACATCAGTTTGATAGTATTAAATCTAATGTGCATTTCTTAGTCATTTATTTACTTTTTTTTTTCCCCACTTTAAATTTTGTGACTCCATTGGTACTTTCTAAGTTTGGTGTTGCTGATGCTTTGTTGCACTCCCTTTCCTGCGGTAACTCTCTTGTATTTCTCTGTGCTATATTGTCTGTTGGTTCTGCAGAAATCTGTTTACAAGGGGCAGTGATGAATAAAAAATTTCGAAGGGTAAGAGGCAGGTATTATGTATAGGAAAGAAAAGGGTGGGGAAAAGCAAATAACATGTTTGTTTCTCCTTGCCTGTGACTCACTTTTTCATAACAGAAGGATTTTCAAGTGGAGCAGAGCACTAATTGAAAACAAACAGGATGTCAAAATAATTACCTCTGCATGGAACCATGAGAGGGTTGAATACTTTCAGATTAGTAAATTAATGAGCTAATTAATTTGATTGACTTTAAACTGTTATAAAAGCTATATGACTTATGTTTATATTAATATTTAATAATATATACAGACTACTATTTAAAGTGGGTGGGTCTGATTGTTAATACAATGAATGCAGGTGTTATTTCTTGATCTGTCCATAATTCATGTTTACCTTCACCTTTATAAGCATATGACTAATTGATTTTTCTTCTTTAAGACCAAAGGCGTATCTCTTAGAAAAAAGTCTTTCATGTATTGCTTTTCATGTTGCCATCTAGCTGAGCTTTCCAGTTTTGGCATTTGCCTTACCTGCTGTATTGAGTCCCAGCTTCTGGACGCGATGGCATTTAAGCTCTCAGGTTAGGGACGCTACTTTATGCCACTCAGGACAAGCACGTGTGTCATGTGCTTGCTGTTATTTCCAAGATGAGATTTGAAGAGTAGCAGAGCTAGTCTCTCCGTTTCAAGACCACATTTTCCTTCAATATTTTTGGGGTGCTATATTTATTACTTTTTTTTGTTTGTTTTGAGGAATATGATAATAGAGACAAATAAAAGCATGTTTGTTTGTTTTTTCCTCACAGAGTTCTAAAAAAAATAATAATAATAAAACAATGGGAATATCCTCATTTCTGAAGGCAACACTTGTCCCCCAACCTTATACTTGTTTTGGGACATGATGAGATTCCTTACAAGTGCAGGCAGTCAGGGACTTCTAGCATCCCATAAGGATCCTTTAACAACTGGCATTGTCTTGAACTCCTGAATATGGCTCACGTAGCAGAGCTCCACCTGGCTGCTTAATAACATTCCAGTCCCCTCTTTCATGCTGTCTGCTGAACAGGTCTTAGCCAGTGGCACCGGTCCTCTGCCAGGTGACTCACCTGCTCGGTAACCTCTCCTCAGATGCAGCAGTTCCTCTGACTAGAAGTCTTGTGTCATAAGCCATTTCAGATTCAGTAAGTGGCTATTAAAATTGAATTAATTCTACAAATGGATATTTGCAAAGGTACTTGATGATGCAGCAATCTTAAGATTAACATAATAGCGTGAACTAGTTTCCCTGAGAAGTGAAGGCATCCTCATTTTGTTTTCCTTAGTTTCACTGAAGTGTTATTACAGTTCCTGAATCCTGTCGTCTTCCAAATCTTTTCTTTTCACCCTCAATGCTAGTCTTCCCTCCAGCACTTTTGTGTCATGGAATGTTGCCATCATAAACTGTATGCAGTTAGAATTGTTGTGAGCTAACATAAATTCTTACATAAAAAGTGTTGCTAACAACATCTGATTCTTTCCATGCAGGCAGTAGGTTAAGTGTAGTTCATAGCAATTATTTGCATAATGTATGTGCTAGAATTCAACTGTATGTTAAACTAATAAAAATCAAATAAAAATACTTGTTGATAATGTAAAAGTGTTACCTCCTGAGGAGAACATCTTGATTTTAATCCATTAGTTCTCTTCTTCGTTGGGTATCAAGCTATTTTTTAAAGCAAATAAAATTCTACTGGAGCTCCAATTTCATCATACTTGTTTTGTTTTTTCTGTATAACTTACTACTCTTTTTGTTTCTTTTTACAGTTCTATCTTCAAGACACTAAAAGTAGTAATGGTACCTTTATTAATAGTCAGAGACTGAGTAGAGGATCTGAGGAGAGCCCACCATGTGAGATTATGTCAGGTGACATCATCCAGTTTGGTGTAGATGTGACAGAGAACACGCGGAAAGGTAAGGGTATGGATCTTTTTTTTTTCCCCAACTGTATTTATTGGAATATCTTGCTGCAGTGTAAACTTGAAGAGTAAATGGTATTCCTGTTGTAAGAAAGGAAACAGTTGTTTGGGGCTTTTTGTTTGTTTGTTTGTTTGTTTTGTTTTGTTTTGTTTTGGTTCCATTCCCTCTTTTGTGCTGGCAGTGAGTCTTGTGGCTGCAGGGTAAACTAGATCAAGAAACTGATTTGCTGAAAAAACTGGCTCTGTCCCCCTCCTCCACCCTGACAACTAGATTTTCAGCTGACTTGCTTCCCTAAACCACATGCTTGGGTGGCTGTATGAGTGCTGGTGTGTTTTTGAATGGGTAATGCAGATCCAGAAAAGGAGAATAGGTCACTAGGACCGTGCTTGCCTGTTGTCTCACTTCAGTTGACTTAGAGCAATTTTAAAACTTCAGTGTGAGCATGTGTGTATGGGGCTGTGTGCATAGTTCTTTTGGGTTTGGTTTTGTCGCTACCTTTCTGTCAAGCATATGAACTCTAAAGTTTCAGCTGATAATGCGGCGGAAGTATGAAACTGAGTTTATTGATAAAGTGCTAAACAGGTACTAAACACAGTAATTTTATTCTTGTCAAAGTATCTAGGTACTTTTTTTCTTATGACTGGTACTACTTCTGGTTCCTGCAGTTACTTAAAAATGAGGATAGAAAAAAATTGCTAGCTGAAAAATGAAGTGATGAGGTTTTGTTTAGTTTGGTTTTGTTCCTGTCCCCCTCCCAGTATTCATATTCAGGAGATCTCATATTATGATAAAAGCTACATGTCTTTGTAAATCAATTAAAAATGCAGCCTCGGTCTCTATTCTTTTGCATTCATGTACCATGTCTCAGGAGCCATTTCTGTTTTTAAAGGCTGGTCTGTGTTTGAATTATTAGATAGTAATCAATAGATGATAATAAATATCATCAAGACTTTTAAGATACATAATGGGTCTGCTACTTTCATGGGCATCAGTATTCTGGCCGTGTGTGGAAGGATCCTAATCCAGTAACTGATTTATCAATAAAACAGCAGAACTGTCATCGCTGCATTTCTACTTCACTACTTTATTGAACAAGACCTCCATAGGTGTTATCCATGCTTATCCTTAAAGGAAAGTATATTAAGAAAGGATGAACTGAAAGAATAATGTTAGATATTTTTTTTGCTGATGGTAAAATTTTTATTTAAAGCACACAGAAACACACACACACAACAACAACAAAAAACATTGTACAGCAGTAGATTTTTTGAAGAGCCTTAAGTGAACAAAGCAACTATTACAGTTGTAAGTAAAGGTCATTAAAATGTTTGTTTACTCACAAATTATGTTATTGAAAATTTAACTCCTGGGTGTTTAGTTGGTATAATCTAGGAGTTACTGAAAATGTTACTTCATGTGACACAACTGCAAATATTTACAAACACTAGTAGTATTCAGTGTATCAATAGGTCAAAGGAATACTTCGCATCTCCAATGAACCTGGGACTGTCCATTTGATATGGTACTGTCCCCACTAAAAGGAACCAAATTTGTACGTGTCTATTCAGACCTAAATCAATATTTATTTTATTTTAAGATTTAGTTGGAAGAAAAAAATAGTTCCTTTGTTTTTTTTTATCAGCAATTATTTGCAATTCATTTATGTGAAAGTTTGTGGTAGTTTCACTGTAAGCAGTCACCTGAATGACAGCAGTAGTTCTTCCCAATGGCTTTGTGTTAGCTTTACAGGACACGATCCCTGTGACCAAGCTTCTGTGTCATGAGCGGTCTGGTTTTGCTGCCTTCCTTTTGCTTTGAACATAGGAACTATACTCCAGAACTGCTCATGAATGTGCTGAGCTGGCTAATGAGGAAGGTGTACAAGTTTGCTGTCTTGCTCTCCCTGCCTCCTCAAGCAATGAATGAAAATTGTATCATGCAGGGGCATGAAACAGCTGCATCACAGCTAAAGTGGTTACACATGAATGCAATTGGAATGCATATAAAAGCTTTTTTTTCCACCAATTCATTGCAGTAATCTCAGATGTTACTGTTAACCTAACCTAGTAACAAAACAGACATGAAAGGAGTTTTTAAATTAGTGGTTCCCTTTAAAACCATTTTGCATTCTGATATAACACTTTACTTGCATAAGGCATCACAGCATTTTGCTGTATGCAATTACAAGGTTATGACTGGATAGGCAGAGTGTATTTGGCTAGGTAAATTTTGAATTGCGTAAATATTGCTAGAATATATTTATTTTTATTTTATTGTTCAGGCTGTATTTTAGTAAGTCATTTCCTTGCAAATATGACCTTGGTTTGGATCGTTAAAATAGTGGCACGTTCAGTAAGTGACTTTTTTTCGGGCTGTCTTATGTAAGCACCAGTTCTTCCAAGTTCTGCTGCCGAGCTGAAGTCATTAACAGGCCTGAGAGAAATGTTTCCAGCCCTCCTGCTTCCTTATTCGTCTGCTCGTTTTTATTACGAGCGAGCACCCAGGCCTGCTCATTTCCCTATCCTTATTGCTGTGTTTATCTATTAATCACCCTACTGTGCTTTTCTCCCTGTGTTGGTGTGCTTTGCTTTATTTTCTTTTATCAGTTCCTAAATGTCCCGCTCCTTACCAGGATTCTCTAAGAGTTAACAGTACCCACTTGGAAGGGAGCGAGGCTTTCCAGCGCCATCAGTAAGAACCTGAGGAGTCCGTTCAAATACAGTTTGTGCACTTTTTTTCTGGTCAGGTTTGGACCTTTCATCCCTCTTTTCCTGAGTTCGTTTCCTCTTTTTCTGGAGTTCGTAAAAGCCTGTGCAGGTGGGGCACCCGCTGCGTGCCGTGTCCCAGCTGCATGGAACTGGCCAGGTGAGGTAACAGGCAGCCTCTTAACACTTCTGGGGTCCCTGCCCTGACTGCTCTTTTCCCAGTAACACATGAAAAACAAGAAAAGAGCATCATTTCCCAGTAGTCAGTCTATCCATGAAGCAAAAGTTTTGAGACAAAACAAAACCAAAACCTAAGATAAGAACCCCTTTTTATGCCGCTTTGCAGTCGGCTCCGTCAGGTTTCCTGCAGGCAGCGAGTTTTCCCTTCTTTGCCCTTGGTCTCGCCGGCGCTCCCAGGCCCCGCTTCCCCCGGGGCCGTCAGCGCCGAGCCGCGGGCGGGCATCGCCCTCTGCTGCCTCCTCGCAGCCGCCGCGGCTCCGCGGCCGGGCCGGGTCCTGTCAGCGGGAACCGAGCTGGAAACCGAGCCGGGAACCGAGCCCGGAACCGAGCCGGGCCTGGCCGAGAACCGGGCCTGGCCGCAGGCCCCGCCGAGACCTCTTCACACCGCGTCCCTCAGCCCGGGAGGTGAGTGCAGGTGAGCGGGCAGCCGTACGGGGCTGAGGGACCTGCTGTGGCTGGAGGGGCATTTCCCTGCCCTTTGGGCAACCACAGGTCTCTTTTTTTAATTTATTATTGTTTATTCTGAAGGAAATAATAGATATTCTGAAGGAAATAATAGAGACAGGAGGGAAAGCAATTCCTACTAGCCTCTCCAGCTGCCACTATAACGCTTAATATGTTGCTTTACCTTTCCCTTAGGCTGTCTGATTTTTCTTCTGTTTACCCTTTAGCTGTCGGTTCATTATAGAGCAAGATTTTATTTTATTTCTTGTTTTATAAACCAAACAAAATGCTCCGTGCCTTTTCACTGTCACTATTTCAGTCACTATTAAGTCCCATATTTATTTATTTAACACCACAAAAGCTTTAGATCTTAGTATCTTTTTTTAGTGTGAGCATTAAGGAAAAAACTTGAGAATTACATAATCTCACAGTGTGCTTATCTGATACACGGTGCAGTGGTAAGGCTGTTACCTTTGATTTCACATGCCCTAATATTTTCTTCCTGAAATCAGTAGTTTCCTTATGGTGCCTTAAAGGAAAGGAGCCTTCCATGTGAAAGCAGTGTGAGTACAACAAGCTACAGCTAATACAGCTAATATTCCTAATGTACCTTTATTTATTCTTATACTGCTTTCTCAAGAACAGATTTGTAAATTCTGTAGAAAAAAAGACCCCCAAACCCATGGATTAATCTGTTCCAAGAATAAGGTCCTGTCCTTTGCTGGCATGTAAATTTAATGTTTCAACTTAAAGGCAAAGCAACTGAAGGTGCTGTAGCCAAAAGGATATTTCTCCAAAGTATTTAGCTTTTAGAACTGAATGCAGGTTAAGGAAGAACTCTTTAGGTGGATCATCTCCTGTATTTTTAGATTCTATTCAGGTAGCTTCCTCAAAGACCTGTCTCTTTTCCCTGGAGTACTTCCGTTGTCCTAAAACACCCATTGTCCTTTTTTTTTTTTTTTTTTTCAAAGCCCGTTTAACTGTTTTGCTGATATTAATAACTACGAAAGTAGAGCAGCTGTGTCTTATATGTTGGTGGGATCTTTAGGTGTAGCGATAGAAGACCATATAGTTACTTGGATCCAGCTTGCTGGGTTGTTTAGCAAGTAACTTCTATCCTCCTTTCTGTGAGATTGAGCAGATTTACTTCCCAAATCATAGAGCTACACAAGGAAAAAAAAAAGCTGTGATTTGATTGTTTGCATTCTTATCGAAAATGATATCAGTATAATTTTTGGGAAATGAGGAGGGAGATTGATCCTGATGTTTGAAGAATATTTGAAGAATCTTGAGTATCCTGAATATTTGGAGAGTCAAATACTCTATTTCCTTCTCTTATTCTTCAGGATCTTTTGTCAGTTCAAAAGATTCTGAATTCAGTCCTGGAGAAGCAAACTTTCTGAATCTTTCTGAAATGAAAGGACTCTTGACTAGGGCTGTGTATTTCAGATACATACTACAAGCATACAACAGTAGATACATATTGTCCTGAATGCTGCTGGTGCTCATAGTGCCCAAGAGGATGTTCCTGTACTCTCTGTTGTGCTCCCTTTTTGATCTCTGTGTTTTTAAATAGCGATTACTTGGCAAGTTCCAAATGCCAAATGAGTGTCAGGTGACATAAATTGTTCATGTTACCTCTGAAGTCTCTAGATACAGGAATTGTGTCAAAAAGCTATCTCATTATTATGTTTATTCTATATTCCTGTTAACTAACACAGGTAAGATGCATTCTTTTTTACCCTTGTTTTATGAACCAAATATAATGTTTTAACTCACTGCAGTGAAGAAATCTTGCAGGCATTGCTCATTTGGAATAATTGGAATTGGACCTGCTTCATAGGCCAGGACCAAGTACACAGCTTAAACTGGAATTTCTAATGGTAAAGTTTTCTGTCAACAGAGAAGGTCTGAGAAAGCAGAGCGAAGCACTGATGCTTGAAGGCATTTATGCCTTTTCTTGTTCACCTGCCTTGGATTTTCTTAAGACAGTTCACTTCGTTCTACTATATCATTAAGCATTGAACTTATAATTAAATAGTAACGGATCATGATGATGTACTATTTGTTTCTTTTCAGTTACCCATGGATGTATAGTCTCCACAATCAAACTTTTTCTTCCAGATGGAATGGAAGCTCGATTGCGATCAGAGTAAGTATAAGTATCTGTGTATGGCAAAAAATAAATTTCTGTGTTTTGAAGATTTGATGGGTATTATATTTAAAATCAACATATGAACATTTTTGTGTGTTCAAGCAAAGAAAGTAACTGAGAACATGGTTCTTCTGCAGGCATTGTGAAAAAATAAATCTAATTTGATTGTCAGTTGTAAAAATCAATGCAACTATGAAAGAATAACTAAGTTCTTACCAAGTTCGACTTCCCTGTTTGGATGTGATTCTTAGTATACTGAAATGGTATTAAAAACAGAGTAACACAGGAAAAAAGAAAGCAAATGAAGCATACTCCTGTTTTACAATTTGAGATTGTTATTTTTGTTAATTTAAATGCACAAAGTCTACCAAAGTGAAGCAAGTATCATCTCTGTCTGTACATATGTACACATAACACTGTTTATATTCTTCAGATAAGTAATAGAATAATGTTTCCTCATGGTGTAGTTACTCAGTGTTAAAATGAAGGAAAATTTTGTCTGAGTTGGAGGGGAAGGAATCATAAAATATATTGGATGAAAGAGTATTCGCAAACTAAGATGAATACCAAGAGGCTTTTCTGTGAATATGTGCATATATTGGAGAAAACTTCAAAGAGCGGTAGAAACAACAATAACAAAAAAGTAAACATTTGCAGTAACTGAGTGACAATTACAAATGACGTAATTTTAATCAGCTTTCATCCTCAGCAACTGTATGCCTTTGATTATTTAAATATTCCTACATCATTAGGATTCAGAGATATTTAGGGTATTTGTTTCTTGGAAGGCTAAAGTTATTATTAAAGTTATTATTATGGAAAATTTTCAGTGTAATTGCATGTGCTAAGAAATAACTAGAAATGTGTAGTATTACATTTTTTTCTAATGAAAACGTGCAAGTGAAAGTGTACAGAATTATGTAAATCATTTAATATACTCTGAATTCATGACCAAGAGTACGATATTGTCTCTCTTTCCATAAGCGTTGTTCTGTGCATGCAAATTGTTTAAAGCCTTAGTATGTTGGTTTTAGAAACATCAAATACGTAACTACTGGATAAGAAGTCGGTAGAGTGGTTTTAGAACATACTTCAGATTTATAATTTGAAAATAGTTCTGTAAATTCAAAAATGTCACTTAGTGTAGTACCGTTTTTCCATTATTGTTATAAACTCTTCATTTTTACCCCCAAGAAAAAGCTTTAGTACAAAGTACCGTGATTAAAAGCACAGTAATAGTGATCTCATGGATTTTGAACTACTGTCCTGTACTTTGCATTTACTTTTTTTTCTTTTGTAGTGTTATCCATGCTCCATTACCAAGTCCTGTTGACAAGGTAATTCATTAACTTGCTGTCGAAAAGCTATTAATAGGTATTACTTGCCTGGGACAAGTGATTATCAGTCTAGCCTATAAAAAAAAAAATGGATTACCTTAAGCAGGTTCAAATCAAAGTTTTTAACATGCAGAACAAAATTTTGAGAAACTAAGGAGACTTAATTGTGAAGTCAGCAGCCTGAAGAGTTCATAGACTTTGCATTTAAGGTTTCAAAAACAGTGTATGTATTGTGACTCTGGGGTGGGAGGGCAGAAATTCTGAAGAGGGGCTGTAGGTATAACTGTGGAAAAACAGTTTCAGAATGATGTCAGTGTAGAGAGCCTGCAAATAAAGCAACAGCAACAATGCACCACATCACCTCCTTAGCCCTAAATCCAGAATAGTTTCTGGGGTTGGAGAAAGTATGGAGTTAAAGTAAGACTTGACAAAAAGCAGGCTTCTAAAGCCTTGCTGAGGCGGTGGCACTGAACAGTGAAACTTTATTTAATTGGATCAAGTAAGGTTATGGTGCTAATATGCAGCAAGGATGATTATGCTAAAGATAATATAGGTATTCACCAAATCTGAAACACACACTTCTATGGTGAATGATGAAGATGATGAAGTTAGGTCAACTAAAAATGTATGATGAAGTCTGAATGGGGAGGATGAGACGCATTGAATTTGAACACGAAACTAGTTTCTCATTTCTGGAACGCCCCTGATTTGTATTTAGAGATTAAGCTCTTTGGGGCTTTGGTGATTGAAAAACTTGTAAAGGTGTTTGTAAAGGTGTTAGCATGGTGGGGTCGCAGTCCAGAGTTATGCAGTTCCATGTTAAAGCAAAGAAAAATAATGCTAGAACAATAAATAAATGAAAACACTATTAGTTATATAGTCTGAAGTTTATCTTCATGACTAGATTTAAATTACGAACTTTGCATTATTTGTGTCTAGTGAAAAATCCAAAAACATTTTGATTCACAAATTCTCTTATTCCTCAGGTTGCTGCTAACACTCCCAGTATGTATTCTCAGGAATTGTTTCAGCTTTCACAGTATCTACAGGTAACGTTTTTCATCACAATATTAGTTTGGCTAAATATTTAATCTCTCTTCAAAAAAACCCAAATCCTTATGGTCCATATATCTTTGTTTGGCTTGCAGTTTGTAAACAGGAACATGATAAGCATTTAACTACCTTTTTCTATAGTGAAAAAGTGTAAAAATTGTTGTAATTTAACATAGTATAGTTCTATGTAAACTTCTGGAATTGTTCATGAGCAGTATGAACTATGACTTTTCCTGGCATTTCTCCTCTCCTCCCTATCTGCCCCCAATATTCTTTTGCTCCTGGCATTTTTAGCATCATGTATTGCTGCAGATGTACTGTGTAATACAAAAGAATGGCAAAACAAGGTGTCACTTGGCTTATCAAGGACTAGTTTCTGTGAATAAAACTTCTTAGTGTGACTATCTCTGTCTCTGAATTAATTGGAAATAACTAAGGAGGGGACAGTGCCAGCAGTTCTTTTTCCTTATTCACACCACCAACCTTTCTGTGTTTGTCCCTGTGTCAGTTTTTATGGGTGTGTTTTTTCCCAAAGGTATCATACCACAAAAGTGTTAGATTGCAAAATAGCAACACTGAAAGTGTGTGTTAACATATGTAAATAAATGCTTCAGAAATTATAATAAGATTAGCTTTCTGGAAAATAAATTAAATGTTCTTACGGGTAAATTCTACGTAGCTTTGTGTGTTATCCTACTGATTTATTTTTATCAGTATTTTGTTTGCTAATGGCAATTACTCAAAACAATGATGAGGTTTTTGAGACAGGTATTAACTTTATATGTATTTGTTGACACAGCAGGAAGCAGCTCAGGCATATGCTCTTTCTTGAGAGGGCAAATACAGATTTGCTCACCAGTCTGTTCACTCTTGTATCCTGGAATCGTTAACAAAGATGCTCTTTTTTTCTTACAGTTTCAAAACAAATACAAACAAAAATCACTTCTTGCTTGGCGTTTATCTTTTGTGACCTGACTTAAGGACTAACAGCTAATTGCATGGGAGCTACCAAAACTGTCTTTAGGTCATTACACCAATTCGGTTGCTTAAATTACTGCCAAAAGTCCAAGTGGGTATACCGTTTCAAGTCTTGGAACGAATAACTTGTTACTATGTGTACTTGGCATGTGCAACATTTGCATGAAAATTTAAGCTTTTTAGGAACCTGAGGTTATAGGATAACATTTTCTAATTGAAATATCCAAATAAAAATGTGCATGGATAAAATAGGATGTGACAGTGTTTGCTGCTCACATTTCCTTTTTTCTTTCAGTCTAAGAGTATTAGGTATTTCTTCTGTTCCTTCTGTTTTTCTGAGTTGTTCTAACTGAACTGACCAGTTGGCTCTCTGCTCTCGTCATAGGAAGCCTTACATCGGGAACAAATGTTGGAACAGAAGCTGGCAACCCTTCAGCGACTACTTGCTGTCACGCAAGAGGCTTCAGATACTAGTTGGCAGGTACTGGCAGCCATCCTTTCCCTAGTTAGACTGAAAAAATAGTGATACATAAATTGTATCTATTACTTTACAAATGGGGGGGGGGAGGACACAACTAAGAATAAAAAGCATGTAGTGGTTCTCTTAAACTGTGAAAAAGACAATTTTTACTAAGTCTAACAATTATGTACAGGTTTGAAATAACTGTTAATGGTAAATAGTCCAATAAAATGAAAATAAAGCAGTTGTGTACTGGAACTACTTAGAGCACAATATTCTATTGAAATGGTTTATTTGTTTTGTCACATCTAATATTAATGCAAAGAATGAAACGTCTCTTCTAGGCTTTAATAGATGAAGACAGGCTGCTATCAAGATTAGAGGTTATGGGAAATCAGCTACAAGCATGTTCAAAAGTAAGTAATCAATTTAGTAGAGCTCTATGCTAGGAATACTGAAATATAGCTCTTCTGAAGTATTTTGAAATGAAACACTTAGGAAAGCAGTTGGATTGTGAACTTTCTGAGATTAGGCTATGCAGTTTTGATAATCTGAATATCATGAAAATTATAGGTTCGTTCTGTATTTCATGGAATCATTTTAAATTTAAATAAATGGCTATCATTCAGCATCTTTTTAGCACAAACTGATTTCTTTTTTTTTTTTTTTGTATATGCATAATAAATGTGTATAGTGGAATGCGGAAAAGAATTTGTCGTAAGTGAGAAGCAACCATTCTGTCAGCCCTGTTTACTGTGGATATTTCTTTTCAAGTAGCAATTTGGAAAAAGGCATTAGACATGTGCTGTTTCATATTCAGAGACAAAGTAACAAGTATGCCATGCCTTGCATATAACATGCAAGGCCACTATTATGCCTAAATTAATTCGTTTTTTTCTTACTCAGAAGAAGTAAGTCATTATAACCTAGGTTATAATAACTTTTTTGCAGGTCCTGATTGAGGTCTTTCAAATTGGGACCTCAGATGGTTCTGGTTTATCATACCGTAGGTCTCCTAGGTTTGACATTGATTATAGGAAAACTATACCTTTTTTGAACACAAGACAAAGCTCATTATAGAATGTGTACCATCATCATACAATACAGGTGGTTTACACACAGTTATGTCAAGAATCCTTGATCACTGATTTGCCTGTAACATTTTTCTCATTTGCCAGCAATTGCTAAATATTCTGGAATAGAACAGGTCTTATCACAATCTAATGTATTCAGCAAAATATTAATTTATATTTTATCTTTGTATTTGAATTGTACATACAGAATCAAACAGAAGACAGTATACGAAAAGAGCTTATAGCATTACAAGAAGACAAACACAACTATGAGACAACAGCCAAAGAGTCCCTGAGGCGGGTCCTACAGGAGAAAATTGAAGTAGTCAGAAAACTGTCTGAAGTGGAGGTATTCTAGTTTCATAACCAGTCTTCTGGAAATACTGAAATAGTTGTAACAGCTGCTGCTTAAATCCATGTTTGTTGCCTGTAGCAGGCCACTATCTGTTGTATTGTAGCACTTGCAGTATATTAAATAACATTGTTTATTATATGCTAATCTAGTACTTAAGTTGTTAAAGAAATTGAGAAATTAGTCTTGAAACTCTTTGCTCACAATTTAGAATGGATAAAGTAGTCTTATAGAAGTTAGTATGACTGGGAAAGAAGCAAAGCTTAAAATGACATGTGCTTTAGAAAAACTGCTGTTAGACCTTGTTTAAACCCTAAAATTTAAGGAAATATAAGCTGAACTGCTCATACAAATTACACTGAAGAATGAGCTGTTAAGATGATGATGAGTTAGACGCTTTGGTTAAGGTTCTGCGCCTATTATATTTCTCACTACGGTCTTTTCCAACTCTATTTTCTCTTTCCGTTATCCTTATTTGCTATGATCCATTAGGTTATGAAATATCCTAGACTTGCTTATTATATTCATGAAGTGTGCATCCACTTCATGCTTTTTAGGGAATACAACAGATTTAGTGCTGTAATAAATAATCTTAAGAGACTTCAGTTAAATACACCTTTGTATATTTTAATAGTTCTTGACAGGTTTGTTAATGGTCAGAGTTCCATGTTTACTTCTATCTTTCTCCTACTTTCCAATCACATATTTCAGCTCTTTATTCTTATCAGTCCCAATTAAATTTATAGCCTTTTTTTTTTTCATGTGCATGAAGCTAATATCTTTTAACATAATCTACTGGTAATGTTCTATAACAGAACAGAATATTACCAAGGTTTATACAGGTGGCATTTTTGGTGGATTTGATTTGTTGTGTTTAGCCTTAATAATTAGGAACAAAACAGTTCGAAAGCAAGTATGACTTGTTGCATATATTGTTCATGGAAAAAATAATAATGGAATGTTTGGTATTTTATTAGTAACAAATCTTGTATTTATTGTAATTCTATCTTACAGCGGAGTTTAAGTAATACAGAAGATGAATGTACTCATCTTAAAGAAATGAATGAGCGGACTCAGGAAGAATTAAGAGAATTAGCTAATAAGTACAATGGAGCTGTAAATGAAATTAAAGATCTTTCTGACAAGCTAAAGGTAATGACAACCTTATCTGACTTACAGTGGAACTGTAATGCATGAAAGAAAGTTTAATTCCTAATGCAGCAATCAAGCAAAGATTAAGAAACTATTAAAATTATAAGTAAATGAAAGAAAGATGCACATTAATGTTTACATATTCTTTTGGTTTACATTTAATGTGCCTGAAAGTGTCATCAGTTAAATTGCTAAAAAGGTTCCCTTTCCATTCACTTTCAAAGTTAACATATTTTTGAAGCTGTAGTATGTTTTTAATATAAAACTACATAATAATGAAATTTCATATTCAGTTGTTTTATATACAACTTTCAACCTTAAAAAAAAAACTCAACTTAGTTAATGGGAATGAAAGCTATATCTAGAAATAAATTTGAATTTCGCATTGCCTTATTGTGCAGTTTCAAGCACAGATGGCCCACGACAGTAAAATTATGTCTCAGCTTCTAGGTGGAAAGGAGCACAATGTCATGTTTATTCAACTAAACTCCGAAGTGTATTAATATTTAAAGGTCCTTTATGCTGGAGAAAAAACTAATGTCAGTGTGATAAAGCCTGTACCCAAAGAGACTCCTGTCTAGATTAACAGGATTGAGGAAGGTAGCGTTCTTTTTTTAGCCCTGAGACAGTTGTAGTTGTCCGGGATAAATACCAGAATTTTAACTTAAGTTCTTTGAGTCTCAGCTTAGCATTTCAGATGGAAATTTCTTCTTTCCAAATTAAAATATTAAGTTGTTGGTCTTAAGGGCCCTGGTTTCTCAATTTTGAATTAATCATTGATGATGATGAGTGTACACAAAAGGATCAAAACCAAAACTTATTACTTAGCTTCGCAGGGAGGGAAATCTATGAAACTTACAATGAGGTCCAGCAAGTGAGAAGTCGTGGCTTTCAATCAACTTGATCTGTGCAATGTATGTTCAATTCAGAAGGCCCTCTGGGTTTTGACTGGTAATTTGAGATGGGAGACTTCAGGTGTTTCTTAGTTCTTGGGCCCTGGTACTGTTCTGCAGAACTCAGGTGCTTCAGACAAAAATTGAGTTGAAATGGTTTGAGATTTGTTCTCTCTGTTATTGTGCCTAAATTGAAGCATATAGAAAAATAAGAGTAGAAAAATTTTGTGGTGTTCATGTTTTCTTCATCTGACTACCAAAGAAAGTTACTTTAGCGCATTTAGTCATAAAAACATCAAGGAAATCTACTCCTTTAGATGTTAATTCTAATTTATTTGGGGATTTTTCTTTTCTTTTGAGCAGGTAGCAGAAGGAAAACAAGAAGAAATCCAACAGAAAGGATTGGCTGAGAAAAAAGAACTGCAGCATAAAATAGATGAGATGGAAGAGAGAGAGCAAGAGCTTCAAGCAAAAATAGAAGCTTTGCAGGCCGATAATGACTTCACCAATGAGCGGCTAACTGCTTTACAAGGTTAGTCACTAGTGGGGAAAATTATTTTTTTTTGTTTTTTCTTTTAATCTGTGAAATATCTTTTTCTTGGAATTCTGTTTACAGTACGGTTAGAACACCTTCAAGAGAAAACTCTTAAAGAACACAACAGCTTAGGTAGGTGTGATCAGTTTCTTGTTTAAAGCTGGTTTCCGGACTATATCTGTTCAATTCCTTTTATTGTAATAATCACGTTGTCTCGGTTTCTGGCAATAGAGTAATGTATTTACAAGTTTGCCAGTATTGGATTCTTCTCTACACAGATTAACATTGAAATATATGTGACCACAACAGAGTGCCAGCAGAGGGCACTGCTGTTGTGAGTGTTCAGGCCTAGGGTTCGTTGCTCAATCAGAGTGCTTTTTGCCTCCATGTCTCTTAATCCCCCCAAATATTTTGTTGTTGTTTTTGTTTTATTTTGCTTAAATTGTTTATATATATATATATATAATATACACGTATATGTAATGGACAGTAATTCTTTGGATGATAGCAACATCTTACACATTTGAACAATTGGAAGCATGATCTGTACTGCTGGAAAATGCATTATCTTTTATCTGTTTTGTTTGATTAGATTAGATACTTGGAAGAAATAACGTGAAAAGCCATTTGCATTTCACAGTGCTGTATTTATAAACAAAACCAAAACATTTTGCTTGGTTCTAGAAATAATACCCTTTCTTAATCCTAGGCATACAAGTCGATGACTTCATACCTAAAATTAATGGGAGCACAGAAAAAGGTAGTGTATCTCAAGGCTACCTTTTGTCTTATGGTTGATGTTTGAACAAATTATTTTTGTTCTGTGAAGTCTTACTTTGAATAATATTCTCTTTAAAAAATGAAACAGCATTTGACCACTCTTCTGACCAGCAGTTTTTTTGCTTAGGCTCTCAGTCCAGGGAGGTTGTTTTGTTTTGTTTTAGCAAGTTCTGTAAATTCAAAGGAGCCAAATGTGGAAGTTGTCTTTTTTTTTTTTTTTTTTTTTTTCCTGTTGGAGTCTCACTGGAATCAATGGGAATCCAGTGAAGTGTTGTCAGACCTGTGACACAAAGTGGAAAACCTTCATTAAATATTTTCCCCTTTGTTTTCCCTTGCAATACAGACACATACAATTTTTCTATTAAATTGGGTATGGTAAGTAAAGTCAGCAAATTTTTTTTTGCTGTCTATAATGTATGAAAAATGCAAGTATATGACACACCAATAACAGAAGCTATCTTTAAAACTTGAGTATCTATTTACAAAACAGGAGTTAATGTAGATTAACTATTTTTTTAAGACAAAATTAGTCTAAGCTAGGTTTTTTAACCGATACATCTTAACAGACATTTGAGAGACAAGACACTTGAGGATTTTAGAATAAAATGGTCTGACTAAATGTTTGCCTGATTTCATATATAAAAAGATTATTCCAGTTGTGATTCTAAATTCACTAAATTGTTCCATTAACTAAGATAAATTTGTTGTCATGTGTTCATTTAAAATTATCCCTTGATGTAGCTTTCTTGATCATTTGCTGCGTTTTCCTGGATAGTGAAAGCTCTGAGGAAGCCTGGTGAAAATAGTTGGATGAGAACTTGTGGTTCCAGCTAATATTTATGCTGTTTAAGTGTTTGGAAACAAAATTTAAAAGCTGTCTGTGCTCTAATTTTTAGCTTTTTATCTAATTTCTTTGTACTATAAATGAAGAGCTTCTTAATTAGGGAGAATAATAGCAAAATAAAAGTAGTTAATAATGGCATAACTTCATGTCTATTACTTATTTGGAGCAGGAGGAGAGAAACATTACACACTGACAGGAACTGTGTAAAAAACTCCTTTATTTAAGTGCTAGTTATCCCTTTGCCTTAGCTTCAATCCATCTTTTCTATGAGTTTCCGTAAGTTTCAATTGGTAATACTCCTCATGCTTGATGGGTAGAATTGTTAAGAAATAAACTTGCTTTTATTTTTATTTTTTTTTAATTTTCCACCCTAGAAAATAGTTAACTTCTCTACAGTGCAAAACTGAAATACTGTATAAAAATCACCATTCTTTGCTCTAAACATAGAAACTGTAAGACTTCAGTAAGTTAGGTTGTTGGAGGTTTTTAGAAAATCGTACAAAACAGTGGAAAAAAAATTGCCTAGCACTGAATTGAAACATATACTAAAAGCTTTCAAACTATGAGCTCAAATATATTTTGTTTTACAGGGAAATAACTTACAACATCATAGTAAACATAGAATAAATGCCTGTTTTTTTTTAACAAACACTTGCTTTAAATTTGTGCACAGGAATACCACATCTTCTTAAATACTGACACCTCTTTATTAGTCAAAATTGATAAGTTGTCTGAAATATGATGTCAAAACCAAATTCATTATTATGCAATTATAGCAATTAAATACCAATGTACCTTTGCTATTCACTCATTTTTTTTCTTGAAGTTTAAGAAGCAATCCCCCTTTTGATTAATTTTGGATCACGTAACAGTCAAAACGTCATGTGGGTGAATGCATAGAAATACATATTCCTTCTTCCCATGTGTAACAATAGGACAGGCACTTATGCTTAAACCTGGGAGTTTTGGAAAGCTGTCTGCCAGGTTTTTTTTCATTTTTTGACTATAGACACTGTAGAACATCCCGTTCAAGTTGTCTTTGTACATGTTTATGAAATCAGTCGCCTTTTTCTCTCATGCATCTAACGTTATTTTATTCTGTGTTTTCGCTTAGCTTTCCATATTTTCTGTTGTACCACATTCTTCTGCACATTTCAGCTATACCAAGTCCATTGACATTTCTCTGACTCTTTAGAGTTTGCTGTCTTGTGTTCTCTTTGTGACAGACTGTGCCTTTCTCTGTTCTCCTGTCCTTTATCCAGCTCTCATATAATGACAGATGGGCAGTAATTTTTTTTTCTGCCAGATTTTGGATTTTGCCCTCTTGAAATCAGCAGGGAACAGTTACTGTGTTTTGCTGAGTAGGCTCGCATTATTTTAGAAGAACTGAGAATTCAAGGGTTGTAATGTAGATTCAGCTGCTCCTGCAGTGAAAGAGGTTGTGGATATTTTGCATAAGGAAAAGACGCATAGATAAAGGTAGAAATTAGAAATTCTAGAACTGGACTTGTACTACATAGTATAGCCTGTAAGAGAGAAAAAAGGTTCCCTCTATCTGTTTATCATTACGGTATTACACTATTCCATCATTAAATGCTCTACACAACTAAAACTCTGAGACAAGATTTTTCTCTTAAATATTTTTTGATGTGCTGCGTATGACCCCTCCCCCCAATTTATTTATTTATTTAAAGAAGAAGAAGGAAAATTCCACAAACTAGGTATGTTTTTTCATGTTCCTTTTGTCTCTTTGTCTCTCAAAACTTCAGGTCAAGTCCTTAAGGTATATTCCTAGACATAATACTTAAACTGTTGCAAGAACAAGGATTTTACATGACTTTTTAATGTTATGGACAGCCACAGAAGTAGAGGAACAAAGAGCTCTTCTAATAGTGTCTCTAGAGTCATTTTATAGCTAAGTGTTTTAAAGTGCTGATGGTTAGGCATTCATTTTCTCTCAATGCACATATGGAAATTCTGGTGCAAAAGGGAGTAACTTATATCGAGCCACTGACAAACATGTAGAACTGAGTTATTTCAGTAACTTGTATTTTTCTCAGTGGCTTTCAGATTTAGTTTTTTTTGAGCCATTGATTATATAAAGAAAAGATACTAAAGACTTGAGTACAGTCATTTAAAAGAGGATCATGTACAAAAGCTTAAAAAAAAAAAAAAAAAAGGAAAAACAGATGTTATAGCCATGGTGGCCGTGGTGCTGTCTTTTAAAACCCTTGTCCTTGTGGGTTAGAAAAGTAAAACTTACTTTTTAAAGTTACTTTCAAATATAGTGAAGGTGCATATTATGTCCTTCCTCATAACAGCTAGACTGCTGATATCAGAAGCTAATGATGGAGCAAATTTGTTGAAATATAACCAATTTTGCTGGTTTGTGTACAAAAAAGCAGCCTTTTCTGTTGAGATTGTTAGACTCTTGAGGTCAAAGGATTTTAAGGTTCTTCAGAATGCAAATGCTAGCACTGTTTTAAGAGATGCAAGGTTGTGATGGAACTGGGAGCTGAACAAGGTCTCATAAAAGACTTAGATAAACCTGGGAGTTGAGCCCAGTTTTTAGATCTTTACTGCAGAATGTCCTCCTTTCAAAAATCAACTGTTTCAGTGCAGTGAACCTTTTTTAAAAAGAGTAAAGGAAGATATTTACACTTGTAAAATAAATATTGTTGCATTTCAAGAGGGTATGCCATATGAAGAATAAACATGAAGATGAAAAAAAAAAAACAAATACCCTTTTAAAGCTAAGAATAAAATGCTGAAGACTGTAGGTTAAATACATGCTCCCTATTTCTTCAGCAATTGGGTTTGGTATTTGCCAATATTCATGTCTCATTCTGAATTAACGAATAGGAATTGATGACAGCACTATGGAGTTGAGTGTTTCAATAATGTATCATCTTTAGAATACATAATTTATTGTCATTAGAATATCACTTGTGTGTTGATCTTTTTGCCAGAGGTCTGAAGTTGTAAATGGGAATTCAGTGGAATTCGTTTGTCACCACCTAACCTGAAAATGTAATACTGAAAATGCCAAATGCAGAATGTTTGGAATTTTCTAACTTGTTCCTACTAAATTTGGTAAATAAAGTGTGTTTTTTTAAATAGCTTCTACTGAGGTAAGGGACTTCTCATGCTTAAGAACTTTAGGATTTGAAGGTACCCTTTTGAAGCTGATCAGACAGAGTAATCTTTTTCTAGTATCACCCAATCAGACGTTATTTCAAATACGTATTGTCTACTTGCATCTAACCCAGACCTCAAAAGTTCACAATGACAAATATTGTTAATATACCTTTCAAATTTTTGTTGCATCAACCTGAAAATGGTAAGAAGATGTAAACTTCAGTGTTTCTTTCTTTACTAGAGCACTTTCTTTCAAAGAGTGGAGGGGACTGCACTTTTATTCATCAATTCATAGAATGTCAGAGTGAGTACAAGAGTGTTCGTCACATTTGCTTTAAAAACAACACAAAACTCAGAAAAGGTGGATAAAACCCAGAATTTGTCACTTCTGTTCATTATTTTTGTAGTAGCAGAAACTTGTTAAGCATAGAACTGTGGCATTGTGGTATTAAACAGATGCCTGTAGTAGGAAGAGGTATCGTTGCTCTTGGAAAGTAATGATCGAATTGTCTTTTCTTAGCAGTTAATCCATTATTTTCCTCTGACCAGTAAAAGGGTGGTAGTGTTGCCACTTGATACTTAAAACTGAGTGTAATTTTTCATCTGTGTTACAAATTAAGAAGTTGAAAGCCTACAAATGTCAGTTTAAGCAAACATGATAGGCTGCTGTGGGACAGAGATGAGGTAATGATGCCTTTTCTCCATTTCACTTCTTTTTTACATATTTTTATTTTTTTATTTTACATATTTTTCTAATTATCTGTTACAAAGCACAAAAAGGGAAACAAGGTTTAAATTTCTATGTGGAAATATAAGAGATTCTTTTAATAAAAATAGCGTAAATACGCAATACCAACCTTTGGAAAGATGTAATATTCTGGAATGAGCAACTTGTTTTTCAAAGCAAATGGGTTTTGAAATTGAGTGATGAAGCAGCAGAATCTGCATATGTGTAATTAACGAAAAGGTTGTATTAACACTTAAGGTGTTAATACTTGTTGTCCAATTAGGAAAAAGAGAAGAGTGCTATTAAACTTCAAAGAAAGGTCCTTGGTAGCATAAGGAATTATTTTTCCCCTAATACATAATTTCTGTTAACTCTTTAAGTTAAACAGAAATAAGATGGTCTTTTTTGACATTTATACGTGTTAGGCTCCCTCCCCTTTGTATTTCAGTAGGGAAACACAACAGACTTGTTTGACTTTACTGCTTGTGATACCGATTGCAGTGCTATAAACTGAATGACAGGTTACTACTAGTTTATCAAAGAAAACTTAAATTGTATTAAATTGAAAAATCCTTATTTTTAAAAGTGTATGAGTGGTAGCTGTCTCCTGGAGAGTTGATGTTTAAAATAATTTTAAATTTCACAAAGAATCCAGTTCATTTATTACATAATCTGAAGTTGATTTTTTTTTTTTTGGTCTGGATTGAAAAAACGGGCATGCTGAGTCATGTTCAAATAAAACTTGGTTGACTGTTTTCATTGTTTGGGCATTAGCTTAACCTACTTTAGCAAAACTTAAATTAGCACCAAGTCTGCAAAGGAAATGTGGCCAGTCTTGTCACTATTGAGAAGCAGAAGCAACCATCAGGATCTAATGAAAGATTTTAACATGCAATTTAAAGTAGTAACAATAAAATAAAGGTCGATTTAGATATGTCTTCCCTTTCTTGAGGGGTTTGAAAGCTAGAGTAGAGAAACTGTAAGGCTTTGGTGGACTCAGCAGAATGGATATGAGCTTCAAGGGTTCAGTGTTCTGCATTTTTCGTTAGTGTGTTTTTACTATCAACTAAGAAAAAGATTCCAAGTCTGTTTAATTTTGCATGTAAAAGCTGTTCTTTTTAGTCCTGCTCCTGTGTTTCACTCTCTGCAGCAGTGAAGGTTGGGAGGTAGTGGGGGTCACCAGGAACGAGGCTTTAAGACGCTCAGCAAATACTGAAGTTTAGAACGATATGACAAAGACTGGCAGGATTGAGAAAGGGCACAGCCTGTCATACTATACTACGCTTCTCCTCCCTCCCCCCCGGTTTTCTTTGGGAAAGGAGCAGGTGTATTATAAAAATAAAATGAAATCCTGGAAATGCATGTCACATCTTTAAGTAGTCTTTGTAGGGTTTGCTGTTGCATAATAGAAGCAGAGGCATTAAAACTATCATCTGCAAGAAATCTAAAAAGAAAGGAGAAGCAAAACAGCTGTGATACAGTTTGAGAAGAGGTTTTGACTTCTGCTGGTAGGAAGAGGAAAGTGTGCATATTGCTAGTTCTGGGGAAGAAGCAGGGAAGAAAACAGGAAAGCTTCAGCAGGGAAGTGAAGAAAAATGCAAGAAGAAAGAGTCAAGGAAATGTGTGTAAAGTAGCATGAGAAAGAGAATTTGATGATTAAGTTATTTAATATTCTGTATAAACAGTTGCTATGAGGTTAAAGGCAATTAAAAGTACTTATACGTTAACATCAATCCAGACTCCTCAAGATAGTCAGATTTTTTTAATTATTTTTTTTTTGGTAAGGAAGAAACAACAGGACTCTTAAAATCTCAATTGCAATGCAGCATGGATGCTTAACATATGTAGCATTGTTTGTAAAACCTGACTTCTTCAGTGTTTTGGTTTTGTTTTGTTTTTCCAAACAGTAGGGCTCACAACATCATCCAGTAACTCTTGATCTACAGCAGCTATAAAATGTTACGGAATCTTGCTCTGAATAATCTGAGAAGTATGCCGTGTTCTGATCATTACATCCAGTTCACCTGATGCTCATTTCATAACTTTTTTTTTCGGTTACTACTGGTGAAATCCAGTACAATCGATAGCAAAACAAAAAAAAAAAAACACGTTCTTCTTCCTCTTAATTAGTACTGGGTATGAGTTATTGCCAAATGTGATGATTAATAGACAAAAGAGATGTTTAGTGCCCTGTCAGCTTCCTATCTTTTGTTCCAATTTAGCTGTTCCTTATGACCTAGTTTTTTCCTCATTTTATGATTTTGCATTTATGATTTTAAATGCAAGTCAATGTTTGCCTTTTTACTATTCCTTTGCGCTTCTATTTCAATAATTTATTTATCTAAATGGAGTAGGTTTTGAATGGATTGAATGGCTGTTTTCAACTTTTAAAAATGTATTTATGACCTGTGGGTGACAAATGAAGTTAAAACTGGTTAGTATAACTTTTTTCCGGATGTTTTGAAACTTCTGTAGAGGGCCAGGTTTCCTTTCATTGGTCCTCAAAACTGGCTTCCTTGAGAGATTAATTTGGTACAAAAAACGAAATATATTGAGAGGGGACTCTTGCTTAAGCAATCATTGTAACGCTAAGATATCCTATTGGATTGCACATAGTAATAGGCAACCTACTTCTAAAGGGGAATTCTTAAATTTAAATGACAGGAATTGACTTAAATATGATCTGCAAATCTTAACTTCAAAGCATGGTATTTCAGTAGAAAGTATTATATATATGTATATATCAACAGGTCTTTAATTTTTGATAAGTAATTACTGGATAACATGAAATATTAAAACTATTTCTGCCAGAGGTTAAATCTAGGATCCTCTTTTTTCTTTTCTTTTCTTTTGAAAAAAGAAAAATGAACATCCTGATTCAGGACAAATGGAGATTTTGTTTTTAATTACATGTTTTTTAAATTTAAGTGATGGAGTTTATGAAGATTTTTTTTTTTTTTTTGAAATAGTAACATGTAAAGTTGCAGAGATCTGAAACAGGGAAGTTTTAAAGATACAGGTATATCTACTTCAACTTTCTCTTAAGTTCTGATTGTCATCTGGATTCTGCTGTCTTTAGTGACTAGGGAGGTAAGAGTACAGAATAGAAGTATGAAATGCTATTTAATTTCATGTCTACATCCAATTTTCTATTTATTATCTAAGTATACACAGGCAAGCTGAAATAAGCTATTTCTGGTTGGCTTTCAACTATCCTAATGCTTTATTTTTAAAACACAGAGTATTTAGTCTTTTTGGAAGTTATGAGAGATGCCAGCCACCAAGTAAAAAATATTTGCTGTACCAGCTTCGGGTCACACTGGGCAAGGGGACTTGAGTGTTATTGCTGAAATAGTGTCAAGAAAGCAACTTAGCTACAAATGTTGAAATTAAAATTGCCATAATGAGCATTAGAAACAGTAAACCTCTATGGGAAAAGCAGAAATTTTTTAAATCTGCACATAACTTTTAGTCATGGGAACTTGGGATTCTCAAAAATGTGAAGAGCTGCTGCCAATGTTCAGAGAGTTTGTGAGAATGACTGGGCCAAGAAGACTAATTATTTTCTTTTGTGTTATAATTATTCTGTTTTTTCAATGTCAAGACTTCAAGATCCATCAGTTCATAACATAAAATTTTCTTCTGTGAGCTGATCACAGAAGTGTATTTTAAGCTAACCATCCAGCATATAGATGATTAGCCCTTCATATTAGGCATTTGATAGCTATTCTGAGTGCAAGGTTTTTACATTCAGCTCATTTTTTTGGAAATAAGGGCAGAATTCCTCAGTTCCTCTCTTGCTGCCTTCCTACCTGCACACTCTTCCAGCCTCAACCGAGTCCTGGAAGAATCACATTTGAAGGCTTTCGTTTAGATGTGATTTATTTATTTTTAAGCAGAATAGTGTTCATAATATCATCAAGTCACTCGTTGCTTGCGGCTGTAGAAGCTCGATGCCCACTGTTGTCCTTCCGCAGTCTAGGCACAGTAACTGTTCTGAACTGGATGACAAGTGACTTCCTGAACCCAATCCCAAAAATCCAGAGAGCATTTCAGTGCTTTACTGAAACAGTATTTGTGAAAGCTTCTGAAAATGCAGGACAATATTGGTAGATATGAATAGTTGGAGGATGTATCTTTTACGGAGTCGTTTGTCTGGCTGGGGTACAGGAATGGGATGGGACAAGCTTTTGGTCATACAAACACATTTTCAGACTTCAGGTTTTCATGTCTAAAAGCTTGTCCGTTTCCATCTGTGATTGAAAAAGATCTCTCCATTCAACTCTTGTCCTGCATCTGTCCTTAGATTGTCATATTGACAGCAACATGCCATCAGAGGAATATAGAGACTTCTTAATCTCCAGACCGACATGAAGCCAGAAACCATGACTAAACTCACTATTTTTTGCTAAGAAATTGAGAATGATTTCCTGTCAGCCAGCTTGCTTAATCTGAACTCTTGTACGCACTGTATGTCCTGTCTTCTCTCCATCTCAATTACCTGTTAAGCACATGGCTGAACCAGCAAACTGTGCTCTGCCAGATTGTCAGGGATCCAGCAGGGACAGCGCCGAGTGGGGACGAGAGGCAGCTTCAGCCTGGTGTTTCATTGGGTGTTAACAGCCCCCTAGGAATGCTTTCAACACTGTCTAAAGTGCAAGATTTACTGCATAGAAATTGATTATTTGATCTGTAAGATACTTGACCCTCAGTAACTTTGTTTGTTGGCATTGCCTAACCTCTTGCTAAGCAATTTGAAATAATGAAATCCTGTAACAAGAAATGAATTGCTGCTTTAGTAGTTCTCTTGGTATCATTGATGAATCCAGACTTATTTCCCTGGGTCTTAGTGTTTGTGTTTGTGTCTTCCCGGGATAGGCTACTTAGTTAGAAGTTAGCAATCTAGTCTCAAATTCAGTTTTTAGGTGTTTATGCACCTGACATACATGGGTAGACTGCCCTGTCTGTGCTATGTAAACTCGGTTTTCTGAACCTGAATGTGATGTATGCACAGCCTTCTGGAAAGCAGCGTTCTGAAAGTTTTAAGCTAGTAAAGTCTATTTCTGTATACTTTTCATGGGCACTGATAAAGCAGTTGTGATGTGGAGGTGGCTTCTCAACTGCTATTTTACCATGGTGTATTTCTAGATGTGCACTCTATTTGGTGGGTGTTCATTTCAAGCAACTAGCTCTTAGAATTCCCTTTTTTTTTTTTTTTTTGCTAGTTATAACTTGAGAACTTATTAATTATTTTTTGCACCTACTTAGATTAAAAAAGTTCATTTTAAAAAATCATAACTTTTCATTAGTGAGCCAAAGCATTAATAATGTAAGTTTAATAAATTGCAAATTTGCACTTAATAAAGTGCAAATTATGCACTTTATCACCAAGTTCCACAAGGTTCGTGTGCTGTTTCATTATTCCATGCCAGAATAAAGTTTTTGTTCAAGCCTGAGTTGTAATATTATCAGCTTTTAATTTGGTCATGGAATGTAGTCTACGTAGATGTGTGCAGGGAAAAGCTTGCTTAATTTGAGCTTGGAAAGTAACACTTATTTTGTTTGGCAGACAAGATCATAGATGAAGGACATCTAACCAAAGTGGAAGAAACAAAGCTTTTGAAAGGTTAGACTTATGGATTTATGTAATTGTTTTTGAAGCATGGTTTTTATGTCACTTCAATGTCTGTTCTGTCTTTAACTAGCAGTTTGAGTGTTGTTGAATATTCATTTAAGAAAAATAAATAACCAATGAAGGGGAGCTATATTGTGTAGTGAACTCTGCTCCAAATACTATTGTGGGGTAAAAATGTTTAGGGGAAACTAATTTCTGAAGATTGAGTACATGAAATTGTAGTCTTCACTGACTTTTTAACCTTAATCTACGTTTTCTAAAAAATAGAAAGTATTTTTTGCAAACTGATTTAAATCTCTCATGCCTGCATAAATTTCAATCATGATTTCATTTTTATTACAGGACATAGAAATAATGTTTAGGCTCACTCAAGTTGTAATAAAGAGTTTTTTAACTTGACTTGTATCTACTTTACACCTTCATAATTGTTTTAAAATAACTATTAACCTTCTAAACTTGCCTTTTCCAAATAAAATATAAATGTGCATCTCTAACTTCTTTCGCTCTTCAGTGTAAAACAAGTGAAACACAAAGATCTAATTAGAAAAGATTTACCTTTTGAAAGACAAATGATCCTTATCTTGCAGTGTCAAAACCAGGAATGTTTCAAAGTGCATAGATCAATATTTCTTGTATGTCTAATAATGTATAATCATTTGGACTTTCAGGCTGATTCCACTTTCATAGCTTTTTATTCATGTCTAGACATATTAACTCACTTCTTTGTCCTCTGTCCTTCTACAAAGAGTTACTATATTGAATAAATATTAACTTGTTTAAAGTTCTGGTATTTTAGAAACTTTTCACCTTATGTCTGAAATTGCACCTTTAATCTGTTTCTGTATGTGAGTAAGTTACAGACAGTGTGCCATATTTGGCAGAAGAATGCATACAATAACTGTAACTTAACACTTGCATGCCACTTAACTTGCAAAATGACAAGCTATTTTTAGTGCTTGTTAATATACTCAAACTCATCAAGTAAGTATGATGTCAACACATTTTAATATACTTTATCATTTTGGCTATATTTATTCAGCTCCGTTTTATTACGGGAAACAGGAATGAGTGCTGTGAAATAATGTAGTACAAAAATCAGTTTTGTCCTTAAGACTGTGGCTGCAGAATAGTAAGCAGGTTTCTAAACCATTTCTCTTTTTTACTTCTGCTGTTTTGGATGGAGATAGTTGCTATATATATTTATATCTTATATATCTTATATCTTTCCTCTAGTGCCTGATCTTGGTCCCTGTTTCTGGAGGAGGAGGATGGGGGGAGGAGGAATTTGTGTACCTGAGGATGTGTGGGAGGGGAGTATAGGAGGAGGTGGGGAGAGAGAGAATTAATTCAGGGTTTGGAACTTGCACTGCTCCACTTCTCACAGAACAAGGAAGCTGTGTCCATGTATGCCCAGATATGGTAAAGTTAGCTGGATACAAATACTGCTCAGCTTAGCACTTCTGGATTGACATGGGTGAGGTTTTTAGGATATACTTTTCTTAATACCTAAGCTTTACAAAGAATGTATTACTTGTTTTGATAATTATTAGTTTTCGTGACAGTCTTGTGGGCTTGTTTCTATTTGATACCTGTAAAATGCTTTGTATTGTAACATCTTCAGATGTTATTTTTAAGGAGTATTGTTTTTAAACTAGGGAAGTGCTGCTTTCATTTTAGCATAGAGGAACTCCCAAACATCAAGTGCTTTGCTCCAGTCCATATGAGCTTTGAAGTCAGCTGTGAAGTCATATGACTTCCATTTGGAATAGCTGCCAGGTCTGAACCCCTAACGTGCTTTAAATATACAGGTGCTTTCCCCTTCTCTCTCCAGTGATTTCAGTTATGTTAAGGTAGGAAGTCTGGCTGTTGATCAGCTTCTTTGTTTGTACTTGCCTTCTTCTGTTTCATTTAAAAGTAGATGTTCTGGCACAAAGAAATAGAAAACTTCTCACGTTAAATGAAGAAAATGGTTTCTTTCTATTAGCCTGTTGTGTTTGTCATCTTGCTAATTTCGCAGTGTAAGTGCGTATCTCTTCATTTTTCCACGTCTCATTTTGGGGGCATTCAGTTCCATTTGTTCTCTTGTTATTTGAAAAAACAATTTCCCCAAACTTTCTCGTGACTCCTTTGCTTTTTTTTTTTTAAAAACATTTTCATATACTAACCCTGTTGGTATAACACACTTGATTTGTTTACTACTTGACGCTTTTTAATATACAGTATCTCTATATGTGAAGAAATTATTTATGTTCACCATGCATTTCTGTATCTATGGTAGAAGAGAAGTCTGTATAATGGGAATGTTGCAATGATGCCTTTGTACGTATGTTTGTATCTCTCTCTACCTGGAACTTGATACTCAGAAGAAACATCTGTTAATCTGTGGTAGGCAGCAATGCTGTCAAACCAAGGCTGGGCATAGTTGGCCAAGGAAGACTTCCTTATGTTTAACCTCACGTGCATGTTGGTGTCAAGGTTCAGATGTGCCAAACTTTCTGGGTTTTGGTCGAGATGCTGTGCCTTTGTGTAATGGTTCCATCATAGCTAAATTGAAATAGTTATTAAAAAAGAAAAAAAGGTTCACAAAGTCTTTAGACTAGGAGTCAGGGCTACTGCTGTGTCCCCTCATCTTTTGAAAATGTCTGCTTCCCATTAAAAATTTAGAACTGGTGAAAAAAAAGCGTGAGGCTTCATTAAATTGCATGCAATAATGTGGTGCAGTTATTTCATGAAGGGTTTTTTTCATGGAAAAGAGACAGCGACTGCCTTGTAGTAATACAATCTGAACTGAAAATTCTTTCTAGAAACTAGTTAGTGTATTAATTTATATTACTAGGATTCTTGATTGGTTAACACTACGCTTTTTTTTTTTTTTTTTACAGTACAGTATATACAAGACTTGCTGATATTTTTTTGTCCAAAATGCTGAAGCACAGTTTTATTCTTAATAGCAGATTCATTCTGACTTGTAACAATATCTGCATTGTTCTACTTTTCTTTTCTTATTTGTTCCCTGATTGAATAAAACAATCAGCTGTTGCACAGAATTCCAACTGGCAAGAATACAGCTTTAAACAAAAGTTCAAGCTGTGCATGAGGCTCTTACATCCCCTATTAGATGCTAGGCTAGATAATGACTTCAGTAATACTGAATCTATTTGAGCCCAAATTTATGAAGAAATAAGCAAACACCAGGTTTTTAAGTGTTTTCAGCTCTTTTTTTCTAGTCACATTTACCAGTCATTAGATATATATGTGTATAAAAAAAAATGTTATTAAGAAACTGAACAAAGTATTTACTTACTGTAGCTGATTCTCCTTGTCTCTTACAGAGAATCAGGCAAGAGTGAAAGAATCTGATTTGTCAGACACTCTCAGTCCAAGCAAGGAAAAAAGCAGCGACGACACTACAGGTAAAGATTTATCTGAAGTTTCTGTAGAATCTAATTAGTTTGAATTAAATCACTTAATCATGAGAATTTTCTAAAAGGGCAGAGAATACTTGTGTGTTATGTATTATAGGTCGGTTATAAGTTTAAGCAGTACTGTTTACTTTGCAACTTCATAAATAACTGTTGTAATGTGGGAAGAGCATAAAAGGTTCTTTGCTTAAAGAATGCACATATGAAAACTGTCTGTGGTCTACCTGTTCTCTGAAAGTGTTTTTTTTCTTCCAGATGCCCAAATGGATGACCAAGATCTAAATGAACCTATTGCTAAAGTAGCTCTTCTGAAAGGTAAACAGAAATTTATTTTTGTAATTTTAGACTCATAATCTGTATTTATAAGTTAGTCTACCAGCTTTCTTTTGTTGATTTTTAATGAAATGTGTATTTGTACAAAAATTCAAGAAATGTTTAAATCATGGTAGTATGGAAGAGTTGCACTTAATGATGTTTCCTTTGGGTGATACTAAAGCATGCTGCTGAGTGTTAATATACAAGTGATTTGTGCTTCAAGCCAGTTAGCTGCACTCACCAACACTGTTCTATGAACTTGTAACTTCAAGTACTGTTGAAAAACAGTTTCAACATTTACTCAGTTTAGGGCTAATAACCAAGGAGAAAAGGGATTCCTCCACCACTGACAAATACTTTAAGCATTGTGACATTTTACCTGTGTAGTTCGCATCACTGCCAGAAATGTTTCTGTTGATTTGCATCGGTGGCTTAAACAGAAAAGTCTAAAGTCTTTTTTTATTGTTAACATAGTGAAGATTTGAATTCCTTGCTTTATCAATATTTGGAATGATTGTTGAACCTTAGCTATGATCTTTATAGTTACAAAATCATACTTTTTACTGCTCTGAAGTCATGTACTTTTATACTTGATTAGCAAGCTATTTACATATTTACATGATCTGAAAAGTGTTGTGGGGTATTGTTACATTTATCATACCGAAAGTTAACTTTTTTGGCCTTATGTGCTGCCACATATTTGCGAATATCTATGAAATGATGTTTACATTGGCATCACAAGTAAAGAAGAATGTGAGAGCTTTTCATGGTTCAGAAAGACAGGAAACCACAATGAAATTTAGGAAATCCGTAAGAGAGCTTTTTTTCTGTAATTGTTTACACTTCTCTGATTTTCTGATAGAAAGAACTTTAAAATATATAGTATATATATTTCCAAACAAGAAACCTAAAACTGAGTATGAGATTTTTCTAGTGATTTTTAGTTCAACAGAACTATTTAAAAAGGAGTGTTCATAACACTGTGCATGTTTCATTTACATTTTGCTCTGCAATGAACAGCAAAAAATAGTAAAGCATATAACCTTACTCATACACTGTATTTATAATTCAAAAGCAGCTAGCTAAATGTTTTAAGCAAATACACACTTCGTGGAAAAACAAAGAAAAAATCTGTAGTGGTAGGTCCACTGATAAGTGATTTTTCTACCCTTCTGGATTCTCAAAAAAAAAAAAAAAAAAAAAGTGTATGTATATATATTTTTTAAGTCAGTGGAAGTGAATGTTCTCACATAGCCAACTGAAGACTACTCATAATTGGCTGGATTTCTTAGTTAGCCTCTGCAGGCACATGAAAAGTAGTCCATGCACCCTGAGATTGAAAATCACTGGTGACTGAACTCTCCTTAAATGCAGATAAAGCCTTCCTAGGCTCTGTCAGAAAGGTTGCCTTTTATAGCCCAAGAACGAGATAAGCCTTCTGTGAGCATGCTGCTTCCTGGGTTAGAATGGGCTCGTGTTCCGTCAAGGGTCGGGTGTACTTACACTTTTTCTGTCCAGGGTGTATTAAAGTGACAGGGACGGGTAACTGAACTCTTAAAAAGCTAAAATCAAATTTTTGGTAGTAATATCAAAACAGTCTTGTATTCATGTGGGTAATTGTCATTGTTTTATCTGTCTTTACCCAGTTAGACTTAAACCATAACCATCACTGAACTTCAAAGAAGTAGAAAAATACTTATTTGCATAGACAGTTTTGCAATCAAAATACATATTATAATTATCTAAAGGAATTGGAAAAGCTTCTTCTCTTGAAGCTATTTATGGGCATTCCTATTTTGTTCTCCTGAAACCACTTAAAAATATCTGTACAATGAATCATTTGCCTTTGTAATTTTTATGAAGAGTCTGTAAGCTCACAGTTTTGTTTGCAATTATGTCGGAGAGCCACTGCATACTCTTGACTTTGCCCTTAAAAGGATCTTATTTGCCACAGAAAGACTTTCAGTTGGGTTTGTTATGCGTTCATGTAATTAAGGAAGAGTGAGAACATTTCTGATCTGGCAGCTGCTGGAATGCGGAAATGGCTGTTGGAAAAGGCACTGCTCCTTTTTGTTTAACTGTCGGAACTTAGAAAACAAATGTACGGAACAAGAAAATGATGAGATGTTAAATTGTTGTAGTTTCCTCCAAGTGTATTTTCCATCAATAACTTCTGAGAGCATTCAGGGATCTGCTTCAGCTTTCTGCAAGTCAGAATCTGGCAAAGATGGGGAAGGGGAAGACCTTGCACAGATTAGTAGAGCTAAACATCTTTATTAGCCATTTATAAGAATTCCTTAGATGTTGCTATGTAAGTAGCTTCTCTAACAAAGAAAAATTGCAAAGTGAAAAACAGGTACATGTTAAACAGATGGAAAATAATAAATGCCGTCAGAAGTTCAGTGATCTTGTTCTTGTCAACTTCCTCACATTTTTTTTTTTGTAACTCCGGGACTGATCTGTGGAATCGAAGTAAAAAGTGTGTTTGGTTGAGGGCTTGCTGAATAGTGTTAGTTTAGATAATAAATATCAAGAATCAGTAGTGGTCTCGTTCAGGAAGTTTGGGAACCATTTTTTTTAACGTTGCAATAGTCAAATATTTATTTTATGTGCATTATAAAGTTTCTGTGAATCTTATAAAGCTGAAGAAAACTCAGATTTATAATCGTATATCTGACTTCACTGAATACTCTGAAAGTACTCATCTGAACAAGCTCAGAAATCCTGCAAAATTCTGAAAGGGAACTTTTGTGAGACTTGGAGAAATACCAGCCTACTAAGGTAGTTGCTTCCACAGACCAGACATACAGATAAGGGATGAATTAAGACAGCAGCCTACGTATCATTCTATCATCTCTGTTATCAGAACAAAAATATAAAGGCAAACATGTAAGCAAAGCTCTGCTAATGTCCTCAAGCTGATTTAATCATGTTGATTAAATCTCAACTTTGTCTTTTTTATTAAAGCTTTACAGATCCTGAAATTGCAAAATCCAAGTTTATGGATGGAAAATACTCCTTCACACGCTATAATATTTTTTAATGAATTGGAATAGTTAAATTTTCCTTAGAACTGACCCATGAGTTAGACTTCTTTTCTAGAGCCAGATTGAAGGAGAAGCAGATTTCATGTGCATTGGAAATGATTTGTTATGTATCACACTGTTTTGTTTTATTGTTAATGACTTTAAATCTACCAGTAGAGTGAAAAACAAAATAAATGTTAAAGGAAATCTTATTGTGTTGGGGTGTGGGGCAGAAAGTGGAGTTTATTAATAATCTTTTATAGCACAGCAAACAATCTGATCACAGATGAAAACTTCCCATGAACTAGAATAAATGGATGAAGGTTTTCAAACAGTTGTATTTTGACTTATTTTTTTTGTACCTCATAATTAATGATAGAACTCTTTAGACTTCTGAGGACAGTTAGTCCAATGTTAAATACTTCTGGAAATTGCTCAGATACTTGTTTAATTGCAGCTTTTTTGCATTGGTTCTCTAACCAGTTTTCATGACATCAATTTGCTTCTAGAAAGAATTATTTCAGAGCCCAGTAATAGTTTTTACTAGTTACGAATAGAGCAATGCTACTACAGAATTTGTTTCACATCTTAGAGTTATCACAAACATGTTTGTCAGTTTGTAGATGACCAAAAGCCTGTTAGGTTTTTCATAGGCATACTTGTGTTTCTTGGCTTTTGATTTAAAAGCATATCACGTGTATGGAAATTTCCCTTCTGCATTTGAGTAGAAAAGAGTTTTTACCTTGACACACATTGCGTTTCTGCAAAATTGATTATGCTGTCCTATAACTTAAGTTTCTTGTCTCCCTTGAAGCAGTGTTATCTTTCATGATGTATGCTTTCATTGATTTGAAAATGCTGTCCACCAGAAAGTTCATTTAGGGTGTCTATTGTTTGATTTGGGACACTGCTTCTTTATCGAGAACATAATTTGCCAACTTCCTCATCCGTTTCTGCTGAACTGTCTCATTAAGGAGGACTGAAAGTCTAATTGCTCCAAATCTTCATCCATGAGAAGCTAAGAACAAAACATCTCCAGTAAAGAGCAACTAGGCTTTGGAACTCTTAATAAATTTATAAAAGAGTATTTGGATGAAATATTTAGTCCTCTTTGTTCTTTCTGCTCTCATAATTTTGTTCTGAGAAGGTCTAAAAGCACATGGGCACCCATATCTCTATTCTGTGATCACACCAATTCATTACTGTGAGAATAGGAAAGACACAGCCTCTGTGTGTCGGTATGCTGCTGGACTGGGCTGGGATGTGCTTGGAGGAGCAGGAGTGTGGGAGGGTGGGCTTGGGCGATAGGGGATGCAGGATCATTACTGCTAAGTCTGTGCTGGGAAAGAAGGTTACAATAGCTTTCTTTTAACAATAGAACAGTTGTAAATGCAGTCAAGGATTGTCTTATGCTTATCATTTCTTCATTTATGTCAATACAGAAATTCGTGCCAATCTATATAGTATTTTTAAAAATTCTTGAATTTGTGTATGATTTTTTTACTGTGTGTTATGTAGAATGAATGTTTTAAACTATGCATATGTTTACCTCCTTTTAAAAGTTTATTAATATTTTTGCTAATATTTACCTAATCCAATTTTGAGTTTACTTTAACTAACTCTGGATGATGTGAATAAAAAGGTACTTGACATCACATGACAGTGCAAATTAAGCTGTTGTACAAATTTATGCTTTAAAGAAAATGTTCTTTTATCAGATGAATTGCAGGGTGCACAATCAGAGACTGAGGCTAAGCAAGAAATTCAGCAACTACACAAGGAGCTGATTGAAGCCCAAGAGCTAGCTAGAACAAGTAAACAAAAATGCTTTGAACTTCAAGGTGAGACTCAGATCAACTTGATTGTGTAGGGTATCCATTAAAATCGTATTTAATAGGTAACCTTAAAAGGGGTCCAGCTTTGTTGACTGTTGGATAGATTTGTTTCCTAGAATGTCAGAAACTTTTTTTTTTTTTTTTTTAAATATGCATAGGCAGTCAGATTGAGCCCCTGACTTTTTTGGTTCAAGATTGACCATTTTTTCATAGCATTGAATATGTACATGAACTCTATATATTTCATTCATAGAAGATATATTTATCTAGACATATTGGTTCATCTATATTTCAGTCAGATAAGGCACATATTTTAATGCATTCAGTGGTAGCTCTTCAGATTGTCCTTTCAAACATGGAGCTGTATCATTGTCATCAGCAAGACCACGGGTTGTTTTTTGCAGGAAATAGCGTAGGCCAGTTTAACTCACATTGTTCAGTGGTCATGCTGAAGCTTTTTCTTCCCACCTCTACACTAGTTTGCATTTAGCACACATGGAGTTTTTGGATCAGGCAACTGATTGCATTAATTTCAAATTAATTGCAATACTACCACAATAATATTTACTATTAACTTTTTATTAAACTACTTACAGTTACTAGCTTTGATAACTTACTGGAATAATCTGACTGTTTTAATCTTTAATTAAGGGGAAGTCATGACTAAAACTAATTACAAAACTGAAATACTTCTTACTAACAAACATTTGGGCACATTTTCGCTTTCATTTGTAGCACTTTTGGAAGAAGAGAGAAGAGCATATCGAGTGCAAGTTGAAGAATCTAACAAGCAAATAAATGTTCTGCAAGGTATGAAATATTTTTTTCACCTCAGTCTCCTAGGGGAAATATATAGCTTTAGCTGTTTCCATGGCATCTTAAGGACTTATGAAGGAAAATGTTAAGTGAGTCTATGTTTTAAATATGATTTGTTTCCCAGTATCTCTGAATTCTGTTGTTAAATGTTTCCTATTCTATGCTTAAATCATAACTTCAAAAAATGCAAGTAATCTGTAACATGTTCCTCTTCTCCTTTCTCTTCCTTCAGTCTTTCTTAGCTTTGAATGATGCAGAGATTCTTACTGTGGCTGTTTTACCTTTTCCTTAAACACTGAGGTTTATTTTTTGTACTTCTCAGTCTCTACACTTTAGTAGTAAAATCCTCTTAAATAATTTTTAATCGCTGTAGATCTGCACTCAAGTTGGATGCATTAAAATGTCTTCAACACAGGCACAGTCTGTGCTTTATGAAAAATGCAGTGACCACGCTCATGCTCCTTTCAGCCCAAAATGATTATAGCAGAATAGAGTCCCATGATTTGTGTAACTCTTACTTGTGACACAGAAGCTACTGTTTTCAAGCTAGTGAAATTCGTATTGACTGAAAGCAGAAAGGTTTTGGAAGAGCAGTGTAACTAGCCAAGTTTGGTTTTCTACGGGTTTGTTGAATACTTCAGCCCCTCCAACATCTTTCTGTTGCCTTGGTGTTATAAGAGATCTGTGCTTGCTCAAGCTTTGACAAGAGTCACTCGTCCAGTATGTTGGGCTTGTGGTAGCATGTCACATAAGCATTTTCGGCATTACACGCCTGCTTGTCAGCCTGTACGTGCGAGTGAGTTCCGTGGTTGAGAGGCTATCTTGCCTTAGAATTGATAAGGGTTATTTTAGGACTCCTCCTTAAAACAAATGTTAGTATGAACACCATCATTATGAACTCAGCCACTGAGAAGGAATGTGTAGGAACTTCATACCTTGAGATTGTTGTCGGTATATTGCTGGGTTTGGACATCAAATGGTTAGAAAACATGAACAGACAGGTAAATGGACTGACAACACAAGTCTTATTGTCTTAGGAAATTAAATTAGCTTTAGAAAATTATTTTTTATGGGTAGTAGTTTGTTGTAGAATGTGATACTTTTCATATACCAGTTACACTTACTGAGAAGCTTATGACTGCACCGTTTTATAGGAATGTCAGCAAAGCCTATTTAGGTCTTCTGCTGTTATTCCTCTAAGAAAGAGGAGCCTTCTTCAGAATAAGAGCAATTAAATTTTGACTTCTGTCCTGCTAATAATGAAAATTCTCTAAGAAAAAATGCTGTAGAAAAAGTTAGAAATTAGGGTTTGATAGCCATTTCTGTGCAGGAGGAAGAAATTTTACATCTTTTCTCAAAAAAAAAAAAAAAAGTAGAAGCTTGACAGAGCCATGCTTAATTGCAAGGTGGTTCTTTTTGTCTTGATCACTTCCCAAGTGAGTTCTTGCTAATGATTCTTGCTCCTATCACTCCATTGTGGTTTAAAACATTCTGATATTAGTTGTCTGCTTGCTGCTTTCCAAACTTTTAGGGTGTGACATATCTCACAACTTGGGAAAACTTGTCATGATGTCACTGTTCTATCTTGGCAGCCTCTGTGAACTGTAGCGGAGAAAAAAAAAAACCTGACAATTTCATACAGTAACATTTGTTCAAATATTTTAATGGAATCAGTGTTTTAGGCCAGCCCGTGCTACATGGCTCATGTGTTTGACATAGAAAGGGTGCTGTAGAAACAACTGAAATCCTGTCTGTACGTGTGAAGTTCTTCACATGCACAAATAGGTAAAACAAGGAAATTCTTGTATCTCAAGTAACTAGTCATTGCCCATTAAAAAAAAAAAAAGGCAAAACATTCAGTTTGAGTGAGGTAATGGCTTACATAAATAAGAGTTGTAATGGAAGCTTTTTTTCTAATTGCCATTGCAAATTATATCCCGTGCCTCAGAAAACATTTCAGTATTCTTTGTAGTAAATCCTCTGTGTACGTTATTTCTACAACTCCACCAAATTTTAGAAACACTTGTATATTTGGGATTTTCATTCATACCATGCTTGTTTTCATGCCCAAGTATTTAAAGGGAGAGCTGCTCATAAATAATGCAGACAAAAAAAAAAATTTCTTGGAAAAGCTGCCTGAAAAGCAGCAATTTAGTTGGAATTTATTAAAAAAATATATATTGAAAAATCACTGCTTTGCTCACTAGATGTTAACAAGTCTTAATTCTTGGTGTTTTAGAAACATGTACTTTTAGTGTAAGGGTTTGGTAGGTTCAAAGCTTCAAACACAACAATACACAGGTGATTGTTAATGTTCTGTTGTCTTACTCTGTTAGATTGTTCTCATCTACTAGTTTGATTACTATTCTGTTAGTATAATCCTGTGGAAATTGTTTCCAAGTAAATGAGATGGAAGCCTTTTGTTGCTTGCATATTCAAAAATCCATCATGCTACAGATGTTTTTGTTATGGAACAGGTATTCTGCTTCATCTTACACAGGATTGCTGTGAAACCTCATTTAGTATAGTCTATAATAGCTATTACGTATTATAACACATAGGAGCTATCATGGTCTTTACCATGCTGTATTTTCCTTCCGAAGTGCAGAACTGGGTTGTTCATAGATTCCTTAGCTCATCTAATGAGCTAAATGTCTTGTTGGAGCCTGTTTAGAAGAGAAAAAAAAAATGCATGTTTCTTTACTATATGTCAACTAGCAGCAAAGTTTCTAGATTGTAGCTGTGTATGAATTGAGCCTGTATCTCTGTATATGAAAGGTCTGAAAGACATCAAGCATCATGGATAGTTGTCATGAAAGCCCCTCCTGAGCAGTTTTTATGCTATATCAGGTTACAGCATGACTCGCTCACATTCTCAGTGTCATCTTCTGTAATGGATTGAGAGAACAAAAATAAATACAAGAAACCTATGAAGGTTACTTAGCCTCAGTTATCTTCCCCGTGCTTTCCACTGTCCTTGCTTGCCCTTTGCTTCAGAAAAAGTAACATACTACTGTAAGTGCGTAATTCTAACCCTCTACAGTATTTGATGTTAGGGTTTCGAGTGATCTAAAGAACTTTTTTCTTTTCTCAGAGCATTTCTTCATTAATTAGGTAATTGTTTTTCTCTTTGAAAATCAGTGAAATACATGTGAGCTTTGATTTGTATACTTTAAAAGGCAAAACAAAAACACTGGGCAAATTATACATTTTGCTTCTATTAGCCAGGGTTTTAACTATGATTTTGTTCTTCTTCCTTTCATACTTTCCTTTCCTCTGTACTGTATTTTTTGTAAGTATTTGCACAGGATTCTATTTGCATGCGTATTTATGAAAAATAATTGTGCTCAGAGAAAGGAAGTTAGGTAATGAAACAGTTTTGAATAGGAATAATTTATAAGGTTTGCTTCATGCAGTTTTGAAATTCTGAATAACCCAGCACTTACGTGACTGCTGCACATTTGCAGTTTGCAGCCACTCATGAGCGCTAAAGGTCTTCTTACAGTTCAGTATGTTAGGTGCAGCTATTGTTTTTGATCTAAAATTCATCTTGAGCCTTGCAAAACACTTTTTGCAAAGAAGTAATTTTTAATCTACAAGTTGAGAGAAAGAAGTAGAAATTAGACTCTGTGCCTCAAGTATTTATAGACATCACAGGTTAACTTTAGCTGCTGAACAGGCAAACATTTACAGTGTAGTATTGCGAATCTGTTTGGCTTGTCACAGAAGCTTTTTTGCTTTCCCTCTTGTGTCCTCCTTCTGTAATACTTGTTTTGTTTACAATAAATTTGGATCTAAATCTTGATTTCACATTTCAGGAGAGTTCCTTTAATGTCCCCCACATAACAACCCTGTTTAAGAAAGCTTTGTCAAACCCGTTTTCTTGTTTCTTAACTCTCTGTAATACACAACCCCTCATATGTGCATTTGTTAGGATTGATATGTTCTTAATTGCATTAGTTTTCTTTAGTTCTATTAAACATCAGCAGGTCGAGAACAGGAGGGTTTTATTTAGATTTTCTGTAAATAAAGTTTATAAAAATTGTAAAAAATAATGTATGTTTTCCAGCTCAATTGCGGAGGTTACAAGAAGATATTGAGAATCTTCGTGAGGAAAAGGAGAGTGAAGTTTCAAGCACTCGAAATGAGCTAGTCAGTGCTCAGAATGAAATTCTGTCCCTTCAACAAGTAGCCAAAAAGGCAGCATCAGAACGAGATACTGATATTTCTACTCTTCAAGAGGAGCTGCAAACTGTGCGAGCAGAACTTGAGCGGTGGCGGAAAGATGCCTCAGATTATGAAAAAGAAATTGTCAATCTACAAGCCAGTTTTCAGCTCAGGTGTCAGCAGTGTGAGGAGCAGCACAAGGAAGAGGCTACTCGTTTGAAAGGTTGTTAATATGGTGTTAATACTTGTTTAATACAGTGCCACGGACCACCACAAAGAGCAACCTTTTCTGTCTGATGAATGTCAATAATTCAAACTTTCCTCCCTTCCTCTATCCCTCCTTCCTATCATGCATGCACACTCATGCATTTACTATATTCTTATTTATAGAAGTGTATCAAGGCTTATAGTGTTATAAAACCCTTTCATGTATTTCATTAAATAGAAACTTCCAATTATGCTTAAATTAGCTTAGGTACCCTTTTGATACCAAAAGTAGGCCAAATGCAATGCCATTTGGAAAACCTGTGTTGTTAGAGGGATTGATACTGCTACAGGTTTTCAAAAGGACTTGCATAAAATCTGTATAGTTAAATCTGTATAACTAAAACCTGTAAAGGGGTAGCTTCTGAACTTTTAATTTTTAGAGCAAAGCTTCACTTGAGAAACCTGCATTTACTATGGGTTAATAAAACAGATGATATTGTGTTCATTTATGTTAAAATACATATAGTTTTATTAAATGTAGTTTTATTTTGGAGCATGATGTGCAGAGATGCACAAATACTTGGTGCTGAGCCAGATCTGCTAGGCTCATTCATTTGCTCTTCACTTTAGCTGCAATACATGCAGGTAAATACACTGGAGCCACTGCTCCAGTTCTATAGCTTCAGGTCTTGGAGAATCTGCTAACAGAGGTTAAAAGCTCATGCTAAAATATTCTACATGCCACAGAGAAGCTGGCATCTGTAAAATATGCTTTGAATTCTGAATTAGTTAATCCTAGAAGTCATCAGAAAAGCCTTTTTCCAGCTGAGGCTCCAGTCTCCATCATTATATTATGAAGACAAGTAATATTTGATAAAAACCAATTTTACCATAGACTGATTTATTTCAAAGGTCTCACTTTAACCATTTAGTTATTTCTTTAAACACTGTTACTTTTAGCCGAGGTGTGGTTATCTAGTGATTTTAGTTGTTTGTTACTTTCAATTTGTTTCTGATTTTCTGCTGAGAAGTGAAATCAAATATGCTTCAAATATGCTTTTTTGTCACTGTTTTAAAAATACTCGAGTAGACACATAAGGAAGACAATTTACTACTGCCCTGTGCCTTAAAGAAGCTCACATTAAGAAAAAACACTAGCTTGTGTATGGCTCGCAAGCTCTTCCTAACAGTAAAGATACTGTGACATGTTTTATAAATGATTGCAATAGAAATCATCTAACATGATTATAATAATTTGAGCTTTACAGCTAATACCAGCTTTTCCACCATTTATTTGCTGGTGCTGCTTGAAGCATTCATGTAATTATTGTACTCAAATTTTAATTTTATTAATTGCAGGTGAGCTTGAAAAGTTGAAGGCAGAATGGAATGCTCTGGAAGCTGAATGTGTTACACTAAGAAAGGAAAATACTTCGCTTACATCTGAACTTCAGCGACAAGAGAAGGAGCTTTCTAGGTAAGGGCACGGTGGATTTGTCTGGGAAGGTATCAAAGAAACTTTAGAGGTTGATTATTCTTATTTCGTCCCTAAACTGGTACTAAATGTCTGATGGTGTTTGTGATTAAATGAACTGAAATTTTGTTTGTATCTTGGTTTTTGGCAGAACACAATTTTGCCATTTATTTCTCCCCAAAGGCTTCTATATTACTTCTCAGATGTGTTACATGGTATCCTGATATATTTTGCTATTAGCTTATGCCATTGGAGTAAGCAAAAGAAGCATGTGTACAAATAAATGAAAAACTTCTAACAACCTTGGACAGACTTCTTCAAATTACAAGTTTGTTTCACAGTGCTTTCATGTATATAATTAGTGACCAATAAAAAAAGTAAAATAAGAAACTAAAAAAAAAAAAAGATCATCTAAGTTATAGTATAGATTATAATTACATTAAACACAATAATGTGTGCACATGCATTTAAAAGCAAGTCTGTGGGCAATCTTATATCAGTACTTTGCATTAGGGAGTCAATGTTGATCTGCACTTCTATGATTGTCTCTGGATGATTTTTCTGTATTAATTAGAGATGTGAAGCTTTTGAAAGTGAAAACTGCTTTAAAAATCTTTTGTTTAAATTTAAAATATGTAAAGAAACAATTGGATTTTATTTTTCAGCTCTCAGAAGCAGAGTTTAGCGCTAACCAGCAATATAAGTGTTCTTGAAATGTCTCGAAAGGAACTTGAAAATCAGATGGGATCTTTGAGAGAAAAACATCAACAGGATGCAGCTAGTCTAAAAAGCCAACTCAGTGAAGCTGAGAGTCAAGCAAAGGATGTTCAGAAAGAGGTAACATGAAACACTTTCTGTTTTGAAGTAATACAATGCCCAGTGACTTTCCTTTTATTTCACTATAAAAGCTTAAATGTCAAAAATTCAAAATTTTTAGTAGCAGAACTTTTCAAGTACATTTATGTTAGGTAACAATATATACATCGATGGTTAAATCTCAAAGGGAAGATTTCAAATAAGATCATTTACGTGTGTTTTGGGAACTTCCTGCAATTTGCTTCCATTCATTACCTTAGGAAGAGCATTAGCTTACTTTATAAGCTGTTAAAGGCAGGTGACCCTTATTCAGAAATGTTTCTGATCTCCATGGTATAGAGTCTGGTTATCCATTATGAGTCAAAATGTATTCTTACTCAGTGTGATTTTCCTAGTTGGATTTACAACTGAGAACAGGACTACACATTCTTTAGAGATGGTTTCCTTTCATCATAATGGATCACTAGGCTTCTAAAGATGATTAGCAAGTGCATAAGGAAAAGCTAGCATTTTGAGCCTAGCTACTAATGATCATGTCTGGAAGAAGGCCATAGTCTCCATTAGTTACTTGCTTTCTTCAGTAAAGGAATTTTGAGAGAAGTTTTCCCCTGTCACTGCTATTAGTTTGTGTACTGCAGTGTTTTTCTTTGCTTTGTCATTAGGTCATCCGTGTCACATTCCTTACTGTTTTTCTAATTTGAACAGTCTTGCTAATCTGCTTGCAGCCAGATATGTTTGTAAAGTTGCTTACTCTTTTAAGTTTGTGGTAAATGCCACAAATTGTGGCACAAACAAATTGAAGGTCATTGATTCTGTCCTCACTAACCACTATTGTGACAACTGCTGGAAAACTTGTCATCTGTAGAGAAAATTGAATGCAAGTTTGAAAAAGGAGAAACTGTCCATAAGGTAGAAAGATGAGATGCATTGTCCCGGTATTTATACTTAATCCACAGTAAGAATTGTGGCATTTTATTTTTTTTAAATGCCTTTCCTTCTTTTACGATTGATTTTGATGCGTGGGAAAAAAGGTTTTATTTGCTTCATACAAAATGTTGATTTTTGCACCTATTTGACTGATCAGCATAGTTGTAAGACCACTATTTAAATGTAAAGGACTCCTTATTCTGCTTTATTTCTTGTCTTTTTAGTTTTTACAGTTCTGTCCCATATGATAATGAGTAATTGTTTGGTATGAGAGATGAGTTAATTTACTTCATATTTCCTTGCTTTGTAAATCATTGCAAGAGTTGATAAGCTGTGTGTTAGCTTTGTGTGCTGAGGTTAGCATGAAGATGTGTTAATTGTGAACCATTCATATTAATTTCTTAATGCACTGTTGTACATGATTATTATTGATAGATATCATGTTACTGTATTGTTACTGGCACAGCACATAAATTGATCACTCTGGGAAAGACTCAGCACAGTTGAGTATGAGCAAGCTTTCTGGAAAAGGACACAGTACTCAATGCACTGATTTTTTCAGAATACATGTGACAGTCTACTAAAATGTAGTTTACTTCTAGAATGTCCCAGGTAAAAAGAAACACATTGTTTTCTATTCAGTGATTTGCTGTCTGTGAATATATTCCTGAGAAATTCCAGGTCAGGTAAAATTTGTCTGCAAAAGAATACTCTAAATTAATATAAAAATGTTACTGATTACTTAATGAGAGATAATGGTGAGCTCATTCTGAACTACTGCACTTGTATGTTCTTAATGGCATACTGCATGGGCAGGTGCTACATTTGTCTGAAGTGGAAAATTTCTGAAGCTCTGGACATTTAAAATGTTTGAAACCTAATATAGAAATGTAGCTAGTTAATCTGTGTTTCTAGACTTAATTTGTTTGTAGAATTCTATCTACTTGTGATTTTTTGTTAGTAATGCAACCTCTAATAATCTTTCTGATTCTGAAGCAAGTTGTGATGTCGTTGCTGCCTGTTTAGTCATTAAGTGAGTTGTGTTTGCTCCTCCAGTAGTCGGGGAGATCGTTACATATCTAGCATGAAATTTATTACACTTCTTTGTATCATTGTAGACATAATCACAGAATTTACACTTAATTATCCTGAAAAAGCATACAAAGAATCCTAGTTTTTCAAACTCAGAAACAAAATCTTCATTTAACAAAAAGAAAATCTAAACCATTATTTTTGTCTTGCTTTTATTAAGAGAGTATGTTCTGATCCATGGCAAGTTATGCTGGGCAGAAAAGAAAGCTGGGTGCTAAGCAATTGTAAGCAAGCTTTGGGCGGCCAAAAATCTGCAGCCTTTTCTTTCTTTTTTTGCATTTAGTATGAAAGAACACAGGCAGCGCTCTCAGAACTGAAGGCGAAGTATGAGATGGCTGAGCAAGAAAAACAGTCAATCACAGAAGAGCTTAAACAGTGTAAAGAAAACCTGAAGCTGCTACAAGAAAAAGGAAACAACGTAAGTCTGTCCAAAATGTTTGGGGAAGTCTGGTTATGACACCAATGACAATTTTGTTGATTGTGAGAACACCCAAGTGCTGAATAGAAAAAGGCTGGCCTTCACAAAAGGTCCATGCACCATATCATATGCAAAATTCCATTCTGGTACTACCTGTGCAAATTTGCAGGTCATTTGCAGGTCAACTGGTACAATTTGCATGCAAGTTAAATTTACAGCTCCATGACAGTTTTAAGTATGTCCTTAGATATCTGCTGTATTGAAATAATCCATCTTAACTAATTGCAAATGAGAACTAGGCAAAACTTCCTAATTTCAGAGACTGATACATAAGCTGAGAAACCTGGGTCCAAAAGAGTTAAGCAACCTTCTTCAAGATGCTTTTATTTTATTTATTAGTGAATATTACAACATATGTTCCCTCCTCACTCTTGCTTCTGCTTCTTAACAGTGGTTATCCCTGGTCAGCTCATGCTTTATACATGTAATTGAACCATCCTTTGTATTCACTAATGGGAATCTTTTCTGCTACAATTAATTTGAGAGGTTCTATCAGTAGAATTAAGTTTACAGCTAGGGACATCTTTTTCTTATACTGAGGCTCCTGAGATCCTCCAAATGTTAACTGTGGTAGATGTGTTAGAGGGTAGTTATAGCCTTTTTAGATACCTTACTGCTCTGAGATGACCAGTTTGTCTTCCTGTACTGCTGCCACGATCTGTGGTTGGTCAACAACTCCTGTAGTGGTCAGTACAAAATAAAAAGTTTACAGGTATTACCCCCTAAAATCAGCTGTGTGCTACATGCCCAGTTGATATGAATACTCTTACTGTAGCCCACTTACTGAAAGTAAACCTCTGCCATAGTTAAACAAAGATGTAAAGAACTCAAAGCTGTTCTCACGTTATCATGACTATGATGCTCATATCCTCTTGGAACCTGCTTCCTTTTTAGAATTCTTCTGCAATGCCAAAACAATGTTGAGTTACTGAAATAGACAGATGTGCAGAAATAAACAAACCAAAACTTTCTAATAGAAGAGACCATAACAAAATAATTGTGAATGTGAGACTTCCTGTTCTGTTAAAACACTAATCTCAGCCCTAAGGTGATTAGTGAAAAAGGGGGGTAGTTGAAGGAAGAAAAATACTGTGAGGGGAATTGGAGTACCAGATGAAAGCTTGTGAGGTAAGGGATTTTTTTTTTAGGAAGAATTTGAGGTGGGTGTTTAAATGAAATGGGAACCAGACCAGTTGCCAAAATCTGTTTCCAGAGGAGCTACAAGAGTTGAAGCCCAGAGGTCAGGGTATGAAGAGCATCCAACCATATAAGGACTCGCAGGACAAGCTTGCTTATCCAAGTGAGCATTACTCACAATCAGCAATGTAAAATATGTCTATCTTGTGGATTATTTGAAGCATCATGGATACTGGGCTGAGCTCCAAACTCTAATTTTTCAAGTACTCTTGTCCCCTTTTTGCTGGAAACATTATACATTACTTCATCCTTTAGGGCAGTGTCCCGCAGAAAGTGACTTCCCGGTGTGGGATTTGTTCCTTTTTGCAGCCCATCTATATCTGAGTTTTTGTATATCTTCATATTCTAATAAAGGATGCATGGTGTTGATGAAGCACCTAGTTAAGTGCTCTTCAGCAATAAGGAGAATTTTTAAGGTATTTTGTTAAGTTCAGGAGGGGGAAAATTTAATCATTTGGAGGCAACCTCATTTAATGTGGTGGATATTTATCAGCTGTTTCTCTGGTCAGGATGCCCCAGACTTAAACGTGTGTAGCTTATAAATAAGCAAATCTATAAGATTGTCTGGTGAACTAATAAATGTTAGAAAAGAGAAGGCTTCTCTATTCCATTTAGAATATCATTTAAATACTAAGCTTTTATCCTTTCCCTTTAGGAAGGACAAAGTTTTTTACTAAAAAAAAAAAAAAAAAAAAGCTTTGTGTTCTGAACCGCTTAGCAGTGTGGTGTACTACTTGTGCTTGCATGTTTGTAGTCACTGATTAAGTCACTGATTATTTCCTGATGCGCTTCATACGATGGATTTATTTATGTGAATGGTTTGAGAACATTAGCTGCTCTGGTTGACTTAAACTTTTGGCGCTTTTTTGAACACTGCTGTGATTATTTCTACCAATGTGCTTTCTGTGGGAAGATGGCACTGTGATTTGTGGCACCAATGACAAAAAAAAAAAAAAATAATACTGCATGGAAATTACTTTAAGAGTTGCACATGATTTGTGAGATTCTATTCTTCAATCACAATGTTTTAGAAGACTTCAAACCTGAATTGATCATGTATTTATTTGGCTGAACAAAATCAGGGTGGCTTCAGCACAAAAAAGTTAAGAAAATACAAAGCATGGTTTGAACTTAACCTCTGTGTGTCTGTGTGCGTGCACAAATATATAGGCTAAGATGCAGAGAAAGCAGATGTCTTCCAAGGACAGCTGAAAAAGAAATTAGGTCCATTTTTGCTTCTAGTTCATCATTTTAAGAATAGAGGCTGTATATCCAAACATGTGAAGTAGTTTACAGTTAACTGAAAATAATTGAGAAAATATGCAGAATCTAATAAAACCATCAGCTAAATGAACCCTGAAGTCTTGCTAGCTGGTAGTTTGGCCCAGCTGCATCATTGGATCAATTTTTAGAATTGCATTTGCTCACAAGGCTGATGCCCTGCCAGAGATGCTGATCTTTGTGGTGTCTCTAACAGAAATATACTTCCTGGTTCATAGTACCTTGGTGCTGAATGTTATAACCTTACAGAAATGTCTGAACTACTGGGTTTGCCTGTGGACATAGCTGTAACTAATTCATTAATAAAGGAAAAAGATTGTTTTTCCTGGAGGCTGGTGATGGAAAATGAGAAAGGTGGAATGAAGAAGCAGCTGAAAAATTTAATATCTGGTATGAGTCTTTCTCCCTTAAGAAATCCGGTTTGGATTTCCTATCATACAGAAAAGAAAAAATAATAATAATAATAAAAAAAATAGAATTGAGATACAGGCAAATTCCAAGTTGAGATGAAGTTTCTTAGAACATTTTCTGCCTCCTTCCCTTTATTTTTAAACATTCCCATTCATTTGAGTAGAATGGTGTACTAACTTTGTATACCAGATTAGATAATGCTGTATTGTGTTAGATGTCTTTAATACATTTCATTTAAAACAAAGCTCACTGACTTATTTTCCCCTCTCTAAATCATCTTTACCTGATTGATTTATAGCACAAAGTGATTTTTAATATCCCTTCCCTTCTTTAGCCTTCCATATTACAACCCGTCCCAGCCGTATTCATCGGCCTAATCCTGGCTTTCCTGTATTGGTGTTACGGCCCATTGTGGTAGCGAAAGGTACAAGCACTACTGTTCAGTCGATGTATGTTTGTCCCTCTCACCTGTATGTGCCATTTCTGTATAAAATAGTGCATGGTGAAATGCTCACAGGTATGCCTTTACCTGAAGCAAACCCTTCATTTAATATTGCCATTCTGTCGATACTGATGAGCTGAGCGATCAACTAATCACTTAACATCTGTCTGATTTCTTTAATTCTAACAATGACTTCCATTCTAACTGGTTCTGAATGTGCCTCTTCTAACTTGGTCTCAGTTTGTCTTTAGCAAATGGGCTACCTTTTGCACAATGCTGTGATGCTAGGGCCTGGAAGAAAGCTTAATTGCTTAATTAACTATGAAAAAATGAAGAGTTTGCCTCTAAATAATAATAAAAATCAACAAGCTTCAGTTCTTATTTACGGACTAAGAAATTCCTCTCTGGCTGTAAACCCTTATTTTTCTCACTATGGCTGTGAAGAAGATGGGATAAAACCAAGATGCGAAATAGGTGGTTGGTTTGTATTCTGACCTCTCAGCTTGCATTTCCTCTAACGTCTCCCAGTGTGTCCTTCTCTTATTGTCGTCATAAAATGTCGTGACAGTCCGTTGGAAATGATTTTGTTAGGATCTGTTATGAACTAACTTCAGAGATCCGGGTTTGAACCTTCAAAAGCCAAGTTAAAGATGTCAGTACTACGTACACCTGGCTAGCGATGGCTTCGCACAAGTGATGTTTTAAACATCGTAAGCCCTCACATGTTTAATAGCAGATTTCTTTGAGGTGTGTACGGTAACGAAGCTGAAAATACAGAACTGGTTCTCCTGGCGACCTTCAGTCATGAAGAGCTGTGGAACTCCCTTGGCCAGAGCAACGTGGGTCACTGTGCCCCTCCAAGTCAGGACTAGCCTGCAGTAGGGCTCGTGGGTAACATTTTAGTGATGCCTATCAACAGGTACTCAGGACTTTCAGGAACCATGGGGTAAACTGATTAGTGTGAATTAGAACAAATATGATATTGATTTTTTTTTTCTTTCCACACAGAGACAATGGCCTTGGATGCCTGTGATGGCAGCTTTGGTTGCTGTAACAGCCGTGGTGCTGTACCCAGGCCTAACCAGAGCTTCTCCATGAGAACTGTTGTTGAATCCATACACCGTCCTCCCTTTAGAAGCTGGCAACATTCATATACTGAGGGAAAACAGATTAATTCTCTTCCTTTTTACCTCTTAATACAGCACAGCTCCGCGTGAGAACAGCAGTAGGGTCATTTGCTTTAAACTGTATAAAATGTATCTGTCTATAAAGAGGGAATAAAATTGTGATTCATCATACTGTGAGCAATATTTTTGCTTACAATTTCATGCAAGTTTTAAATTAGTATGTTGGGATTCTGAATACTATAATGGTGGCCTAAAGTAGGCTTCTTGGTACCAAATTATTTATAATAGCTAGGTTTGCAGACACGTGCTTTAGAATCTGATTGCCAGATTTAAAAGGAAAACAACATTTCTGATTTGGACACCCAAGCCAAGTAACCTTGCAGATACTTGGAAAACGGATGCAGTGTGCTCAGTGCCTTTCAGTATGATTTTTTTTTTTTTAAACTAGTATATCATTTTACTTGCTGTTAGTCACTGAGCTGTTGGGAACAAGACTTAAGAAAACTTCTCTTATCATGCCTTTTGAAGGAAACATATTTTTCTTTGATAAGGATTGCTTTATTAATGACTTTTGGGGAATAAACACAATTCATGTCCAGCCTTAAAGAGATAGAGATACTGATGGTGGAGACCAGCCTAGAGTATTTAGTGTGCGCGTGTGCGAGTATAAGCATGTGTGTGTTCTTGAGTGAGCTAAGGTATTTCTGGGAGCAAACACTTGGTCATTTGATGGACATAGTGCAGTGGTTCAACTCACGTTAACTTTAGTTTGAATGTAATTTATTAAATTTCATATATTTAAAGAGGTGCGTTCTTTAAAAGTATGAATACTTTCTCACATATCACATTGTATCGATTTATTTTTTCAGTCATTTGATACTCTTTGACGAGCTGGATAAACTCTTTAATTAAGCTTTTATTGACATAACTTCATTAAGAGAACTGCAACAGTGTGATTAGCTGAAAAAAATCTAAGATACATAAAATACTACAAAATTGGAATCATATTCCTGGTAATGTATTGTCAGGTGAATATGATTTTAATTTAGTAGTAGAATTTTGTGCATCCTCATCCCATGGCTGTAAGTACGATGCAGTGGTCCCCATTACAAAGTTTATTTTCCTTATGCAAGTACTATGCCTATTGCTTTTTGCTGACTTTTGGTGGGAATCACTGTAGTTAGTGCTGAATTAAATGTAGACTCTAGTTGTCTTGTTCAGCTCAACAGTTCTGTCAAAAAAGTTTATTAAAGACTTAAATAATATGCTAAAGAATGGTAAAGTAAAATGGCTCTGCTAAAGAAAGCTTCAACATAGGGAGATAATCTCAACATTTGAATTGGCTTTAAACAATTCTATGGCAATCAACAGGTAGTTTAAATATTTAAATAGAAATTTAGTATATAATTTACCTTGTAAAGTTTTGAGGGTCATTGTCCTTTAATCAAAGGGTCTATCTTAAGTTACATGGGATTTGCTCTTGGGAGGATTATTAGTTATGGAAATAAGTCCACAAGTGACTTGTAGAAAATATTGTCATTTAGTTCATTCATTTCATCATTTTCAGTTGCAGGAGGCCACCCAACCACAGAACACTCGTATGCCAGTGGTACTCAGTACCTCTTGTATATAGGTTATTGCAAATATTGTTCTGAAATGCTTAACTTCAGAATTACATTTTTTAAAGTAAATAATTGTTTTAAATCTATTTTGTAAAGATATAAAAATACAATAGAATTTCTGGAGTACAGATTAAACTATTTGCACTAACACACGTGATGTGCATGATTTAATAAAATAACTTTACTCTCCCTATGCATGTTTGAGTTGAATCTCATTTGAAAACAATACTCATGCTAAGTTTCTTTTGTGCTAGATGTTGCCACGATTACTAGGCACAATGTCTGCAGCATGTTCAGTAATATCAAAAGACTTTTTTTTTTACATTGTATTTCACATTTGCACTGGTTTAAGTTTTTGTCTAGCTGATCTCTCTCCTGTCTGTGGCTTTCAGAAAGAAAGGGGGGAGGAGAGGGCCATGAAGAACTTGGGAGCGTTCTTGCCGGGGAGAAAATAATAAAGTTTTTACAGCTGAAAGCTGGATTGCGCCTGTGGCAGAGGTCATGAGATCGCAGGAGCAGTGGCTGTGGATATGGAAAGCCCTTCTGGGGGAAGGGAGCCTGATGCTGCCTCTGTTCCTTAGCATCCTGCACTCCCCGGTTGTCCCTTTCAGCCACTTTTCCAACTGATCCTCTTCCCTCCTCCCTGCGGGTAGCATGTAGACATGGTGTGAGGAGGTGGAGCAGAGGCCAGGAGCAGGGGTCCCTCGTGGCTCGCAGCGGGGAAGGGGCTGAGTTCCTTTGGACCCACATCGGTTGGGGGCCCCCACTGCCAACGGGTGCCCCATACTGAGCAATGCTGCCTGTGACGTAGGCCTGGTTTTGTATTAAAGACAAATGTTGTGTTTTCAGAAATCCTTAGTGCATCAGAGAGCTGAAATTTGAGACCCAACATGGCTGTATTAAAGGAGAAAGATTAATTACGTGCATGTGTGCATATTTACATTGCATACACAGATGCATAGTACACATTGCATGGGTGCTCATGCTTACCATTATACCTGTGTTTCCCTAATACCAGGCCTTTCCCAGGAGTTCTTGACATTTGCATGTTCAAAATAATCAGGAATCAGCACAGTTCACTCCCTGAGAATCCCTGGAGAAGGGCTGGGGAATGGGAAGTTACTGTTCTCCAGCGCGTTGACACTAAAGCAGCAAGTGAAGTTTTGTAAGCAGCCTGTCCACAAACCTCTCTTTTCAGCTGGTTTTCATTGTGTTTGTTTATGGTAAATATCTGTGCTCTTTTACATTCAGATTTTTTTTTTCTTTTTAGTTTTGAGGCTTGATTAGCTAAGCCTTGGAATTCCTGCAACAAGAGCAGCTTTTCACAGGCATTTAAGATGCTCTGAGTCTACTTGTAAAATGAGTGCTCTGAGCTTGAACCAAACTCTGAGGTTTTAAAAAGGTTTCTCATACTAGGAAAATACATCTGAGAGTTATTTTATTGGTTACTAGTTCAATTTAGAAAATTTATCATAATAAAATGTCCGAATACTTCTTCAGTTTTTCTCTGGAGTCTTGATGAGGCACTTTTTTTTATTATTATTATTATTTTTAAGTTCTAATAGCAATTCTGCTTTCCTGGGGACTACTACAGCAACAGGCCTTTGATGTACAACATAAAAAATATACTGTAACTTTGCTGTTCCTTACAGCTGAACTAAAGGTGTTCTTCCAGAGTCTTCCTGACCCTTCTTCCAGACTCTCTGGATGTTTTGGTGCTAAATAGAGAGTTGTGAGCCTGCACAATATATTGCAGTTTTCTCATAAAACAGTCTTAGGGAGATTTAGTGTCAAATGACTGATAGCTGAGGCAAAGGTGTATTTTGAGGGTATATTCTTAAATTTTTTTAATTAAGTCTTCTGAAGTATATCATCTGTTCAAATTTTCAGTGTGCTTTACATTTTGAATGTCTCCTGCCTTAATCTGTGTGGCTCGATCGTTTGCAAGAGTCATTTCTTCAGCTTCAGTCTTCTCTGTGGTAAATGCCCTGCCGATTCATTCCACCAGCAGCACCCGAGTGCTTTAAAACACCGGGTCACCCCAGCCCCAGGGGCTTTCGGGATGCTGCTGTAGCTCACACTAGCTCTGCAGTGAGTTGGCTGGTTCCCCCCTGGGGCCTTTTATCCCCTCTGGTTTTTCATCTGCCCTTAGCAACTTGTCTCAAGAGTTTTCTTTAAAATATCAGTAGGTCATAGGAAAGAATTAGAAGCCATATTTCCTCTCCCTTTCTGTCTTCCAAGCACATACCTCTGAATCTGTTCTAAGGGTGATTTGTTTCTAGCAAACAACTGCTCTGAATTCCTCAGATCCAGGTGCCTTGATGTTCCCAGTCCCTCTGTGCACTTCTGGACGCACAATTCCTTCCTTCCTTTCTTCTATCCCTCCGTCCATCTTCCTCTGGCAGGAATCAGGCTGCAGTATGTGTCTCCCAGTCCTTCCTGCTTCCTTGGGTTTTTATTTTGTCCCAGCTAGTTCAAATTAGTAAGCAAAGGTTTGCCCATAGAGCCAGGTTCTTCTGCTTGGAGAGGATTTGCACCCATTACTGCTTTAAGAACTGCTACCATATTATCAGATTTGGCTTGGCAAATTAGAAGTAGAAGGCAAATTAGCAGTTGAAACAAAAGTTTCAGTGGTAATGGCCATCAGAGACTCAAATTTCCGTTCATTCAAAGGTGGAGGGAATTCACATCTGATTACTGCTCTGGGTATCGCAGTCACAAAACTTCACCGATTTCAATGTCAGAAACATAATGTCAAGTTAAATTATGGCACATATTTTAGGAAGAAATATTGATTTAAGAACTTCAGGGACAGAGTTGGTCACTTCTCTAGGTAAGTTACTTGAGCAATTACTGTACTCTTGTTATGTAAAAAAAAAAAAAAAAAAAGATACGCTTGAATTCATCCGTTTTGGGCTCCCAGCTGTTAATTTCAGTGCATCTCTTTTAGAGGATGTTCTGCTACTGCAAGTGTTGTCCTGATCCAGACATTTGACACACTATGATCAAAATTCTATTTAAATAAATACCTAATTTTCTAAAATACCTTCTAATATTTTTTGATGTGAATGGATTGAGTTTCTTAATTTTTTTCTTCATTCCTCTAATTTTTGTTGTCAGCTTCTAAAATTATTTCTAATTGTGTGAGCGTTATTTTTTTGGAGGGGATGCCAGAACAGAACATGCTCTTACAGTGACAACCTTACTAACACGGGATAAATAATACGTTTTGTATCCCACTCTGATAATCCTGTTTGGCTGCCTACCAGATCCCTAGGACCTTTCTGGTATTCACTGGCTTCTCTAACATTTGGATTTTAATCTTGCGAATCAAATCCGTGCATTCCTCACATCGCTCCAGCCGCGTGGTATCTGACTACAGGATTGTTCAGCAGTAACTGCTGTAAGTGGGCAGTGCAAGACAGAAAGCTGTTCCCATTACTGTTCACCATTGTCAGTGTTCTTTTGTTTTTGCTATTTTTTGTTTGGTTTGTCTTTTTTTTTTTTTCTTTCAGGTTTTAACAGCAATGACTGTTAGAGCTTTTCTACATTATTGATCAAAAAACGTTGAATGGTAGTGAGCCAAATCCCAGATCTCTGCAGGACAGTAGAGAAAACACACAATGATTACTTCACTTTGTTTTTGCAATGTCAGCTGTTTCTTAATCTGGATTATTAGTAGCAGTGCTAGTAGTGTAGCAATCATTTATATTGGGCTGTCAAATGACTTACAGAATTCTTGGTATAGTAACGCCAATAAATTCAGTTCAAGAAAAAAAAAAAAGAATTTTATTTTAAAAAAAAAGCTTTGATAGTTATAAATTATTCTGTGTTCTGGCATTCTGTACTGATTGCTTCCCATAGATTACTAGGTGCTTTGATTAGAGCTGAAGCAGAACCAGTTTTCCCAAGACCATACATCTTTTCCTTTTCTCCTAGCTATATTGCTGCCTCTTACTGCCACTTGCCTCTCAAAGGCATTTCTAATTCCAAATTATTCATGTGACTGTCTAAATTTTTCAACCTACAGAGACTGTCTGAGCATTATTTCCAGTGCTGGCAATGTAACACTTCTAATGCACCAAGGATATGTGTGCATGTGTATAACTGCTCTTTGAGATTGCGCTTGCGTGTGGGAAAATAGATCACAATTGCTTGCGTTTAGCAACCATGCAAAGGAAGGTTAGTATGGAGATGTAATTATTTCATTATATGTAATTATTTCATTATGTCAGGAGATATATTGAAAATGCAGGTGTGCCTCTAAGCGTGTTCTCTCTTTACCATATCTGATGAAGATAAACCAAAGCTTACGTAATTTTCTCAGACCTGATGAGTAACAAGAGAAAAGTGATTGTTCTGTTCCATTGGAATAAAGTTCATCCAAAATCTAGCTTGTATTTGTTTCAGTACCCTCTGATAGAAATTCCTTAGAATCACCACGCACACACACTACGAGTGTTCATGTAAGGGCTTCAGTATGGAATGGAGTTAATTTTAATCTTTTCATGCCAAACCATTATGTCAATATTATATTTATATTTCTTGTTAGGAGTTCTTACTCTGGAAAATACTTTATTGGATGTGTCATCAGTTTGATGCAGCAACAATACTTGTCTTGAAGAATATAGTAACTCGTATTTAAAATGTTCCGAATATACAATGTGTCTTTTGGGATGAATAAACAGTAAAATTTACAAGAATAAATCTACAGCACAACAGAAAGTTGATTTGTATTGTACATGGTCTTTCATTCAGCCTAACTCCAAATTTCAGCACTCTACATTTTCCCAGTAACGTGCAGCACTGCTTTATTGCAACAGATGACAACTCATTAATGAAACCAGTTAAAACGTACTTTTAAAATAAATTTGGATTTATTTAACTGTTTGTTTGGGGTTCACAGACACACAATGTTTCTTCCCCTGCTTCAAGGTAAAGCAGGGCTCCAAGCAGTGCTTGTTTTTTTACACAAACCCAGGGCAAGATGGGCTGGCAGTACTTGGTGCACGGTGCGAGTGCGGCCCTGGTTTGTTCAGTGCCATCTTTCACAGATTTGGGGACGTCGTTCGCGGATCATCCTATAAGAAAACCGAAAAGCCTACAGCTGCTAACCTGTGCTGTAAATCCTGTGTACTTGCAGAGCTCTGATCAGTGCTGGCTTGGCAGAAGGGCAGTCACCGAGGGCAGGCAGGTGGCTCTCAGCAAGCTGTGGCTGTGCAAGGGGGAAAGTTTCCTCTGTGTTTGCTGTGTGCTTTGGATCCAGCCCAGGCTGGGGTTTGAGTTAGCATGGTTGCACGCCAGGCCCTGACAAGTCCTGGTGTAAAAGCCTAGCTAGCTTCTCTCTATTCTGTTTCTCTTTCTAAAAAGTTAAACTTTGAGTTAACATTAAAAACATTCTACCAGGTGCATTAGATGTTGGCTTTTAAAGAAAAAAAGCCTATAGAGTTAAACGTATCTAACTGCTTTTCATGGTTGTTATTGGTAGCAGATATTACTCTGCCAGTAACTTTGTCTTGGGTGCATGTCTCCCAGATGCCAGTGCAAAGTACTCATCCTTAGGCCAAGGCAACAAACACTGAATTATTTATTTATTTATTTATTTTCTGAGTAATTCTATGGGTGGAAAGTGGTGATAAGGTCTTCTTGTTCCTGAGAATTCAGTATCAGTATTACAGGCTGCTTAGGTTTGATATTAAAGTGGTGCTTTTCGGTTGTATATAGCAGTCAAGCTCATTGTTTCTGTGTAGCAGAATGTAACTGTGATCTGACTGTGGCTGGGCATTGTAATAGAAATGTATTGCTCAGGGTTTTTTTTCCCCATTTCATACTTATTGCACTGGCACATAAGTGAACACGTAGCCTGCAGCAACTTCATGGTCATTTTCATTGCACTTGCTGATTTTGGTTGGCCAGGTGTCAGCATCTCTGCTGTCCTGGCCCTACGTGTTGCAACAGTAGTACGTCCGTACGTCCTTCCTCTGAGATTTCTCTGAGTTATAAGTCCTCCTTAATTTCCAAAACGTTCAGATGTAAAGGGCTCTCATCAGTCTGTTTAAACAGCAAATTTCATGTTGCTGCCATCACGCACCTGCTGCATAGTATCATGTTTATATGTTCTCAATTATGTCCTAGCCAGTAACAGCTGATTAACAATCTCCATTATTATTACTTTACACTGTGTATGCAGTGAGCAAGGGTGTTCCCAAGTACATCCATGCCTCTGTTCTGTTCAGGAGAATATTTTTAATAGCAAAGCAACAAAAATCTTGACTTAAATGGTGCTTCTCATTTCAAAACTAGAGAGAATGGTAAAAATATATATATGTATTTGTCCCAAGCTGATGCTTTCCCGAGTAATTAAGAACAAATACTGGAATAATTGCATCAGAAAGAGTGCTTTGGGGATATTTCTTTGGTGGAACTGAATTGCTTTATCAGATGTATTGGATCCGGCATCTGCTCAGGAAGTGGGTCTGGGTCTGCTGGGAGTCTTTGCTACTGAACGCCCCTAGGTGTGCAAGGAAATTCATTGATGAAGCATTGATGAAACGTGTATCAGGATGGAAGATGCAGCTGTTGAACTGGCAGAAGTCTTTTTCAAAAGCATCTCAACTCTACTCAAATGCACACAGACTCATATAACAGTGGTGTTAATTTGGTTCATTTAATGTAAATGTTTTCCAGTTCCCATGAAAACCATTTCACTGAAGAATATTAAAGCATGGTAAGTTTTAAAACCTAAAAATAAATAAATAAATGGGTATTTAGTTATATTCTGTGATTATACGGGTCAACTTTTTTTATTTCATGTACTATAAGTGGGATTCAGGTTTAGCTAGATCCTGATGGCTTGGACGTTTCACTGGGAAGCTGCTGTGCTATTTTTTTTAGATTTTGAGCACGTATTGGAGGTCTTCAGTCCTTTTTGGTGTGAATATACTGTGAAAATACCAAGTTATAACTGTTTAAGGGGAAGGTTGCTACCTGTGAGACAAGCATGCAAAGATGTTTGTCTTGGTGAGGATTACCGTAGGTAATAGTAATACATGTGCAAGCAGCCGTCTCCAATTGAGGATGAAGAGGCTGATGAGTCATGGTGGAGTCACATCCTGTTAACGCTGGTTACGGACACCACTGCTTCACCCTTCCATGTTCTGACTAATCAAGCTGAGAAAAAAAAAAAAAAAAAGTGAAAAGAGACCTCTTGGAACATGAAAAATGGAAAGATAATCCTTCTGAGGTCTGTTGCTATCCAAATCTTGTATGCAGGTAGCTCACCTGTTCCAAAGCAGCTCAAGCCAAGCGCAGCATTTAGAGAGGCCTTGGCATCCAGTCAACCACGCTTCCTTGGTGGTGGCTGTTTCTGCCCCTGCTTTGTATCGTGGTTGTCTACAGACACGGGCAGGTATAACGGCCTTGCTTGCATCTGGCTGTTGCGCTGTGCCTTTCTGTGCAGTCATGCAGGTTAAGATGATTCAGTGAGCAAATGTGGGTTCTGGTGGGTTTGGAGAAGTGAGATCTAAGGGTGATTCAGTAAATGTGATTACATCTGTGCCAGCATGTCCAAGTGCCCAGGGTGGGAGAACTGGACGTAAGCCGTGCCCGTGTGATTGCGCTCTGAACATTTACACTCTGGTGGAAAGCACGGTCTTTTGTATCTCAATATCCTGTAGTCTGCCTTCTGGCTCCCAGCTGGAGTCCAAGTTGTGTGTTAAGTGTACATATGCAACTTTGATTTTACAACTACACGTTCTAGCAGCCATCCAAGCTGTGCGTTTACCTGTATTTTTGAATCAAGTGAACAGTAGAGCAGAAACAGCTTGGTGTAGCAGGGCACTGTATAAAACTCACCTGTGCAGTCTGTCTTAGCAGAATGAAGCCTTGTGCTTCTCAGTTCTGTTTTAATAGGATGGATTCAGGCAAAACAGAAAGCGTTTCAGGCTTTTAAAATCCACTGTGTTGAAAGGGTACAGTTGGAGTCGATATTAATGGTAATTGCTGTGTCTGCAGATCTCTGCTGAGGCACCTCTTTGTTTGCAATGGGCAGTGTAAAAAAGCATCCCCAAATATATTGGCTGCCTCTCAATAACTCTTACACTGGCATTGAAACTGGAGAGGAATTTTCTTTCGGTGCTGCGCTGCTTATTGCATGCAGAACTGCCTCTCTTCAACAAGGAGCTTCCCGTAACAGCTTGAGATGTCAAAACAGAAATTTCGAATGCATTTTATCCCACATTTCATGATGGAAAACGCTTCCCCTACAGCTTTCTTTAGAGAGTCCTTGCCAGTAGTTCCTGCTTCTGTTTTTCCTCGAGGATGTCAGGCTATTTGTGCTGAAATAAGCTACCTGTCATCTTCAGCATGTAAAAGCCCTCACATCTTTAGCCGTGCTGTCTCTGAGTTCACCGCCCCAGCAGCCCCACACTGTTGGTGTGGCTGTTCCCAGGTCACAGCCAGCCGAGGGCCTGGGAAGTGAGGCTTGGCCGGTGTCACTGCAGCGGGGCAGCAGGGTTTGCTGCTGGAGGAAGCTCCAGGTGTCTTGAGAGGAAGGAAATGGGGGAGAAACTGTGTGTTTGGGGAAAGTTCTCACAGCACGCAGCAGAGAGGCACGGGGGGCATCAGGAAGGGAAGGGTGAGGCGAGCAGGCCTGGGAAGGAGAGGGGGGTTCCTGGGTTTTGCCTCAGAGGAGGGAAGCCCTCTCACGGCCTTGGAGGAGCACCCCCGTGTCCTCGGTCCCTGCCTGCTGTCCTGCTGCCTCCCATGCTGGGTTGCTGCTGCCTGGTGGATGTCCTGCAGCCACCAGCGGCCTGCATGGCGGGGAGCTGGCCTGCCTCACGCAGGAGGCACAGCTTCAGAGGCAGCAAGGCGATGGTGCTGCTTAGAGCACTGCCTGAGAGAGGGGCCCTGGAGACAGCGTCTGCCTTCCTGCTCCGTGCCTGAACCTTTTGGGAAGCCTGCTCCATTCTTGTCCCCTTCCTGGCATTCAGCTGGGGCCCGGGTTTCCTACTGCCCTTGCGAGGTCACCACCACTCAGCGCCGCCTGAGCGGCCGAGGCTGGGCCCTCATGCAGGCTCCTCCTTTACTCATGGAGCTTTGCTCACAGCATCCAGCAGGTGAACAACAAAGAAGGTAGCGATCCCTTCCAGGGTGTTTAGTTAGAGAATTGCCTTCTAGTCACTGTGGTCTCCAGGGAGCAAAGGCTTTTGCCTCAGCCATCACTGCTGCAGGAAGCATAGGGTGAGGCGTAGCGGCGGTCACCTCACACAGTGCATGTGCCCTGTGCCCCTGGTATGGGGCCACCACGGGGACAGGCGTAGCCAGGCTTTGTTGTGGGGCACAATGACGGGTGACTGCGTCAGGAGAAGGTAAGACCTGTCGACCTCTTCTGCTGTAGGAAATAGGATGTTGGTGTCAGCACGTCCTCTGCGAGGTCTGGGTATTGTGTTGGCTAAATCCTGTGCTCTGAGTGAGACGCGCTCGATGCATCTGTTGCTTCATCCGTTGCTTCATCCGTGGAGCTTTGCTTTGGCCATCCCTATGGTTACGGCAAAGATTCTTTGGAAACTTCAAAGAATCTTTGTTCTAATTTTGTTTTGTCTTGTTCTCTCTTGTATATAATAAGGTACAGAATATATATGGAAAAAATTATCTTCACTTAAATGTTTTCTTCTCTATACACATGCAAATGGAAAATGCCTTATAGAGACTTCCTACAGTCCCACAGATTCAGACAATGCAGTTTACAGTACTGTTTTAATGTAAATTTGATGTTAAGTAAAATGAGATGGTTTGTTATTTTTACCAGAATCAGATGTCAAGTATAACAGTCTTAAAGCAAAACAAATCCAACAAACAAACCACTCCAAACCAGAACAACTTTGGACAGCCCTCAGTGTGTGGCCTGAACACAGCAGTGTTATCGACCACGCAGCCCCCAGCTGTGCTGCTAATTGGGCCCCACTCTTCACCCTTGTTAGCCTTTAGGGCTGGGTACACTACCTGTGAGAAACCCCCCTGTTACGTGGCACTATAACACTTAGCTGTTAGATGCATCCCTGTGGGAAGACATATTCAATTCACACCCTCTTAGTCCAAACGATAAGGTAAAAATAATCCCTTTTTATTCTCTCCTAAACAGAACTGCTCCTGGAAAGCAGAAACAAACCCTAGTAATTGCTCTATGTCCCTGGAGTCCTTAACAGAGCATCTGCAGACATGACAGGACCAAGACCTGCTTCGGGATCACTGCAGTGTTCAGCAATGGCAGAGATCAGTTCATGCATTACTCTTTAAGTGCTGTGTGTATGCTCAGTGCGGTGGCATTGCAAAGAAGATGACTTTATTTTCCTGCTGCAAGGAGGTTGAAATCTTAACATCCTGACCGTGTGGAAGGAGAGTTTTCTCTGACTGTTCAAACTCTCGTAAAATGTAAGCTGGGGGGAGAGGGGAGGCCACATGCATGCTCGGTATTAGAGAAAAAGCTATTTGTGCTTAGAATAATGGCAATACTTTTCAGTTACAGCTCTCCTGTGTGGAAGTTTAATCTCCCTAACATGGACAGAGGGGGAGCAATGAGAACTGTATCACTTTTGACTTAGCCAGTTTTCTAGGAACAAAAGAAGTACGTGTCAAGTATGTGTTTTCGGTTACTTTTGCACATTTTTCTCTTTATCTGTGTTTCTATTTATACCATGGTCAGTTTTTACACTCTCCTACCTGATAAGAAAGTTAACGTGGTTTCTAAACTCTTAGAGCAAAGAGACTGGTTTCCTAGGTTTGGTCTGAGCACCATTACATTTATTAAGAATGACATCATCTTTTATTATAGAACAGGAACCTTAAATAGTTCTGGAAGAGCAAATGTTAAGAATGATGTTCTTATGAGCTACATCTGATTCATCTTCACGTTGCATGTTGAAGAGATGCCGTGTCCTGAGCCAGATCAGCTTTGTGAATCAAACTGTAATTTATTAGCAAAAACTATTTATTTTTTTTAAACTATGTGAAAATTAGTGCTTGCAGCCTGCTGGGAAATGCTAGGCAAACACAGGCAGCTCTTTTGTCCTCTTCAGGCTTCCTCCAGAAATCTGTTTTTGTACTCCTCCAGAGGCCTTTTGTAAATGATGCCTGAACCATAAAGTAACGGGAACCGCTGCCTTGCTGCTGTGATTCAGTGTGTTAGTCATACGGAGAGGTACTGGTGCTCAGGGCACTGATGAACTGTCGGGGAAGCGCTTGGTTTCCTATCAGAGAAAAATTTGCTGGTGAAGTTTGCTGGTGTCTGTCAGAAAATATCACCACGTTCAGGTTCAGCCTCCTTCATATACCACAGCCTGTAGGAAACGCGCATCCTTTCTGGCCGTGGCTTAAAAAGCAAGATGATGCACCACGGCACGGCTGTAGTTGCTGCCAGGGGTGAACATCTGCTCTACAGCTTGTCATTCAGCTTTTGAAGTTGTCCTGTCAGCAGCCAAGAGCGCTGTCCAGGCTGGGTTCACGCATCGGTTTTGTGCCTGAGTGGGAGAAAATTTGCTCCGATGGGGAGAGCCACAGCCTGGTGGGCTCCACCTCGGTGCAGGCTGGCCCTTGGCTGCAGTGCACTGATACCTCTGCTTGCTGGAAAGAGAAAGCTCCGCTTTCTCCTCATCTCGATTTTCTATACCATGTTTACCAAAAAGAACAGATTTCTGTTGAATTGTCATGAGAAAAGCAGGTACTCACTGCCCGTTTCCTAGCACTCTGTGTGTGGACATGGGCTCATGTGTCAGCAAGCAACTTCATGGGTACTGTTCGTGGAAGGACACAAGACTCTGGTGGCTGTTGCCACTTCTCTCTGGCCTTAAGCCAGGTCTGTCTCATGAGCTTTTGGGTCAGATTCCTGATTTCTCTCATCTGGTTGTTGCCTTTTTTCCTTGTTGCTGCTTGCAGCGCTGCCAAGCTGTCAGCCAGAGCGGGGGAAATGCTTACAGACCGACCCATCAGCCCAGCACCTGGCCCTGCAAAGGGCTCCAGTGCTGCTGAGATGGTTTGGAAGGGGCCACGCACTTGCTTTTTATGCTATCTGCTGTGTTTTGCTTACTCTAATACCCAAGCTCAGGCTAAAATCTGAGGGAAACTATATGTTAGAAGATTTTGACCGCGTTTTGAGAGCCTGCCCTCATTTGGATATTTTGGATGCCACCTTCACGTGAAGGTTCTCAGGAATACCTTGAGATACTATTTACCCAGAAGATTTGCTGTGCCTGGTGACTTTAGGGACACGTGCCTCTTCTCTGGTCTTCCTAAGATCCTGGTTAGCCATCTGGAAATCTCATCCTGTGATTCCTCCAGAATCTGGAAGACCTTTTGTAACTACTAATCCCAGAAACAGATTTTCCCTTCATCCTGTCTGTCAACACAGCCTTTAACTTATTTTTATGGGCTTCAGCACATGTTTGATGCATCACTGCCTTAGGATATGGTCTATGTTTTCCGGATTCTTTCAGTGGTCATTATATCTACATATAGCACTTTCTAGAGAAGGGCTAACTTAGTGGGTATTTAATAGCATCTTCTCTGCATCCTTTAAAATTCAGCACATCTTTTTGCACATCTGGAACAGGAATCAGTGTAATTTAGAGTATCATGTGTGAAATCCTAGGAAATTATACTTTACACCGCAGTTCATTATGCTTCAACAGAATTGAGTAATCTTTTAAGATGATGCGATGAGGATCGCATTAAAAAGTACTGATCCTATTGAAGCAAGGAGGGTGAAGCAAAAGGGATATTCTCAGCTAACTGGTGCCATACTAGACTCAATATTTTGCCTTTTTTTTTTTTTTTTTGTCATGGCCGTGAATTGTTGTTTACACATCAAAATAACGTCATTGTGAACTTTGTTTGCATGTCTTAATGTCTTTGTGGAGGCAGATAGGATACGGCGGATAGGGATTGACCCTGTGTGCAGTGAAAGCTGTCTGACAGTGCCACCCACACTGGGGGAGGCCAGCGGCGTCTCTGCTGCAGTCTTGCCTTCAGCTGTGGCCCTGTTCTCCTGCAAGAACCTAAGGCCCAGCAGAGGTTCAGAAGAAGTCACCAGCCGAGGTCTGCAGGACGTCTTCCCTGTGGCTGCAGCAGGCCTGTGTGGTGGAGAAGGCAGCAAGATGTCTTTGCATGTGCACAGGACACAGAGATGGGCTCACCTGAAGTTCACAGCCTTTCTGGGCTTGTTTCCTTATGCCCCTGCGCAGGAGCAGACCTTGGAATACAAGATCTTTCAGCCCATCCTTGTGTATCTGCAGAGCATCGTGTAAAAGCACTTTGCTGGCCAGGAGCAAAACAGGGAGAGCTGCTGCCTCCTTTTCTCTGTTCTTAAGGAAAAATTCAGATGTAGAAATGTTTCTTGAAAGCAGTAAAAAAACTTGACCTAATCACTGCTCTATATATATGCTTATGGCCCCTGAAAGGCCCAGCAGGATACAAAGCCACCAGTTCCAGTTCTCATTTTTGCCAGAACTTCAAAGCGTTTCCTTTCATGCAGTAATCTTAAAACTAGTCCAAGAAAACACTCGTATGATTACTTAGATATTCCAGTTATGCCACCAATATGGAAACTTGAATGATGGTATTTTCCACAGGCAAAGCTTCCCTCGTTAGTTTAATGCAACAGTCTTCCGCCTGCTTGTAGGGAAGGTGCAACCTCCTTTCCACGGTCTGAGAAATGGTTGCTGCTGGTAAGGTGGCGAGCCAGGAGTAATAACTGTGATGCACTGACAAACGGGGCCAAGACACAGTCACTGAAGTCCTATTCTATTTAGGATTTGAATGTTGTTTGTTTTTTTTAATTGTAGTCATAACCTTCTCTGGAAGAGAAGCTTCATAATGACTACCCAATATTTATTTAATAAACACTTTGCTCTTTTAATATTTGAGACTGTGGTTATCAGTTTTCAGCTATCCAAACTTTAAATAAGGGTAAAAGCTCACGTAACTATTGATTAAAAGCAAAATGAGTCTGGGTGGGACCCATTTCTATCCCCGAGTCTTAATCTGTTCTTGAAAACGTTGGAAGCTGCCGTTCACCCGGCTCCACCTGTGTGGCCAGATGTCATCCGGCAGTGCACTTATTTTGTTTGCGAGGCCATTGCACGGGCTTATTTTGTGCTTACTCACCGGGCCATGGCTGCTCTGCTCCAGGGATTATACCTATATTATGATATAAATGCATTATAAAATGAAAGAGACGTGTTATTAGATTTTTTAAAAAATTATTTTAATTTTTGGTGAGTGCAGCTGTGCAGGCAGGGTCTGAGATCTTTTTTCTGCTGGAATGACCTCACGGTAGCGCTTCACCTGGCAGCCAAGCTGAGGTGGGTTTGTCCCAGGGCTGCTGGGCCCAGGAGATGCTGCAGCAGATGCTCCGGGTCCTGGTCGGGAGGAATTCCTGGAACGCTGAACGGCAGCCGCAAGGGTCAGCAGAGACCCATCATACTTGAAGTGGTTTCAAGGACTACAGGAAGTGTGGTCAGAAATGAAGAGATCATTCAAGGATCGTTTAGATGTAGAGAATTCCTCCTGGTTAAGCAAATATCATGCTGAGTTTCTCCTGGAAAGGAATTCCATGTGCGAGTTTGTATCTTTTCCAGATTATTTGGGTTGGGATAGAAGAGAAACTTCTATTCCTACCAATTTAGACTGTGTCGGGGCCTAAAACTTCTTTCCCAGTTGGAAAGCTTGCAGTTAAGAAAATAAAATAGATTTTTATGAGCAATATTTAGTTCAAGCTTTTTATGAGCAATATTTAGTTCAAGCATTTAACTAATTCTCCTGCTGCACGATTTGAGGTCAAAGTTTGATTCATTGACGTGTGGCAGCTTGAGAACTGGAATGGGAGGGATTAGGAGAGGAAGCAGAGTTTAGGAAACATCTATATTTTCTTGTCCACTAACCCTTTTTTCCTACCCATCAAATGTATGTTTGACCTATGTTTCTAAATGTAGCAACACAGCGAAACATTCCTACATGCTTTCCTGTACTCTTTTTTTTTTTGCACATTGTCATCAGTTCTGCCGTGGGTGTGTTCAGCTTAGCTCTTTCAGGAAGGGAACCTGATCTTTCCAATTCTGGAGAAATGCTCTGGACGTGACATTGTTGTACAGATGCTGTGAACTTATACGTATATTCCATTAGGTTAGAGAATGGAAAATGGGTGTTTTATTATTCTTATTACTCATTAGAAATAATTTTTAAAATAGCGCCCCGTTCACCATGGGATGTTCTGCAGTGACGCAGGCGTCGCGGGAAGCCATAGCCCAGTACCTTCCTTCTGTGGCTACGTGTTCGTGTGTCTGCGTAGGTGTGCATTTCATTTGGGATTCCTACAGAGGTCAGTCTGGGGATCTGTCTGTAATCTTTTCTCCTACCAGCAAGGCCAGTCTCCCTCTGTCTCTCTTTGCCGTCTCCCTTTTTTTTGCATTCCCTCCCCCCAGCAGCTTCTGCTGCCCACCACCTCCAAAAAAGCCATCCCCTTCCCCCTTGTCAGTACTTTTATTTCTAGAGATGTAGCAGTCATCAATCCAAAATCACTTACATTACCCCCATAATATCTTGAGTGATGGTTCTGAATGCTTTTCCTAGCTGTGTTCATAAAGCAGCTGCAAAAAGGGAAAAAAAAAAAAAAAAAAAAGCTGTCAGAGGAGACAGGTCCACGTCCTGCCCTGGCTTTGTTACTGTGGAGCTGCAATTGATTTACTGCTTCCATAAATGCAGTGAGCAGCATTGCCAAACCCAGAGATTTATCTGGGGCCACCCATGTGTTATGGGAAAAAAAAAAAAAAAAAAAAAAAAAAGAATAGTTCATCCTTCCTTGGAGAAAAGAATGAGTTGTACCGTTTTTTTTCCTCTTTCCTTGAGTTTGCAGTAATTACCTTGGGAATAACTGTGATGCTTGGAAGACAGCTGCTTTTTATGGGTTGTGAGACACGGAGATGGGAGCAGTGGGAGGCTCGGTGCAGGGAGCAGCAGCCCCAGCCCTGCCCTCCCGCTGGGGACAGGGATGGTGCTGTGGTGACAGCCAGGGTCACCTTGTGGCAGGACCTAGTCAGGTAGGAGTAGATTGAGGGTGTCCACGGAGTAGTCACTGAGTAGGGAGAAAAATATTTTCCACAGGGAAATCAGTGGGCTTGGCAGTGCAGAGGACCCCATTGTTTTTCTCCCAGTTCTTACCATGTAATTCATGCTTTGCTCTGTAAAGCACTGTGATATAGTTTGTATACATTCTGTAAAATAAGTTGTATTCTATTATATTGAAGAAATATGGATATAAAATAAAGTCAAAGGATGGAGTAAAGTAGCTGTGTGGTAACTGGACCCCAGATCCTGGCTGCATTGGTCGTCCCGTTCCCCAGGTCCATCCCCAGTGTGACTGAGGAGTTCTCCACATGAAGGTACCGTGTTAGGTACGGTCTGTCCTGGGTGAGAAGGGATGGAGACACCAACTTCTGCTCCATGTAGCTCCTTTCTGGAGCCTGTCTCCCCAGCATCCTGGGTCCTCCTGCTGCTTGTGGCCCTGGGCAGTTCTTGCGCCCTAAGGCATTAGCAGATGGTGTGTAACCGTGCTTCAGGTTTTTGGAGGCTGGCGAAGTCCTGTTATTGCTCACAGCATGAAGGTAGGTGAGCCTTTGGGGGCAGCACGCTGGTGCTGGGCCAGCACAATTTGTAATCTAGGGAAAGCAAACACCCAAATCTCCATGGTTTTTGTAGAGGGCAGGGCTGAGGGGAGGCGGGAGGTTGCCTGTGAGCACTGCAGCCAGGCAGCTTGCTCTTGCAGAAGCTGGAATCTGCCTAAAAGCACCGAGGTGGATCTTTCACGGCAGCAAAGATGTCATCGTGAGCTGCCTGATGCTGTGGCCAGCCCCTGCTCCGGCCACAGGCAGAGCCGTGAATCCCCGCGGCCCTGCAGCGTGTCAGTGCGGGGGGCTGCGGCCCGGACCCTTCTGCTCCGTGGGAAATTCCCCCGCCAGCAGCTGCCGTGCTTTTTAACCGGAAGATTAATGGAGCAAGGCCGTGGAAAGGGCCAGAGTGCTGAGTACGGGTTCATCGGTCTCGGAGCAAGCACGCACTCGGTGAGTCACCGGCACCGCTTCCCGCGGGCTGACGTCGAGCCTGGAGCTCTCCCAGCGCAGGCGCCCGGCCCAGCCCCGCGCCTGGGAGCTCACAGGGCCAGATCACCACATGCTGAGCCTGCGGGCTGCTCGTGCTGTAAAATAAAAACTAATCTCGATTAATTACGCCGCACGTGGTGTTCATCTGTAATCCTGCTGCGCGGCCTCTTTCCTCCCCAGCGCAGCTCCCCGCTGGTTCCTGTTCCCTTCCTGAGGTGCCTTCGACTGCCTTTGGGCTTCTCCAGTTTGTCTGAGGGGCAGGAGGAAGGTGCCTTTACCCCCAGGTTGAGCCTGTCAGCAGCCACTGATCCATGCTCGGACACAGCTTTGTGTTAAATCGATCACTTTCCTCTCACACAGCCAGTGGTGCTGGGTGCAGGCACGTGTGGTCACAGCGGCGGGTGAGCGTCGTCACCTCCCGCGGGGAGCTGCTGCCGGCCACCCCTCCTGCTCTGCTCCTCGTGGCGGCCCTCAGCTGCACCACGTGTGGTGGTGCTGTAAGCGCTACGAAGTTAAAAGGTGTCAGCTCCACAGATGAGCACGTAGGGTAAGGTCTGGTTCCCGTCTGGAGCCCGTGGCCACGTTCCTCACGATTCGAGGGGGAGAAGCATCGAGACCCTGACCTCGCGAGCTGACAGAGAGCCAAGACTTGCTAAATCTGGACAAAATAAGCCGTGCTTCTGTTTAGCTGCAAGTTGTTTCAGGCAAGAACACATTTTGAAAGGATCTTTGTACCACACACAGAATCGTTGCACTTTCATGTGATGCCAGCAGCATCAGCGGCTGCTCCTGTGGGGTCCTGGGGTGACGCACCCAGAGGCCCCCAGCCCCCTCGGGAGCAGTGGTGGGGTATGGGCATCATCCGTTTATTTCCCAAAATGTTTTCTGTCGTGGCTGCCTCCAGCAGGTGATTTTAAATGTGGCAACCATTCATTTCTAGTCCAGCTGTTGCTTTTCTCTTTTCCTCACCAGTTTGAACGTTGCTGCCACAGAGGAGCGGACCAGAAGGGCCGGACTGCTGGAGTGGAGGTGTTGTTTCTTTTAAACAGCTGAATTTTTAAATGACGTGTTTATAAGTATGGACCTTATTTTCAAAACAAAGCACATGGCTAACTTTGTGAACAGATGTTAAGAATGAGGGCCCAGAGGGGAGACATTTAACATTTATAACTCTAGATGTGTCCCTGCAGGAGCCACCGTTGGTGCAGGGGACTTGTTCTTGGGGTAGGTGACAGAAGTGGCTCCTGATCACTGTGGGGCTGCGTGTGGCTGGGTTTGGAACCGTTCGTTTGAGGCTGGTGACCCCAAGCGACCTGCTCCCTTCCTCGAGCAAAGCCACTTGACTCGAAGTGGCTGAAGACCTTGAGCCCAGTGCTGGGGTCAGTTGGGGTGGACACACAACGCTGGGTGGCTGCAGAGGAGTCCGTGCTCCTGGCCCCACTGTTGGGTCAAGCTACGTTTAAATGGGCTTAGAGATGAGGCTGAAGAAACAAGGCTTAAAACTGAAAATGGTCCATCCTGCCCTGGCATGGCACAACTCTCCCTATGACCCACTGGCCCAACTCCTGGGAGAGATGCTGTAAGAGCTCATCGTGGGGGCAGTTTGATGATACACATGGGAAGGGGGAGAAAATAGCATTTAATTGAAGCACACTGCACATGTATGCATGTTTTTAGTTTAAACAAAACAGATTGGGCAAATATTTATTTCTGCCCCTACTGCTGCAAAGCAAACTTTCCCACAGCTTTTGACGGAGATAATCTGTTTTTTAGCCACAATGGTGAATTTGTAATGCCAACTTTTCATTTTTAATGTTTTAGAATTTCCTGATGGGTTCTCATGCAATTATTTTGATTAACAAAGAGGTTTTCAGACTGACTTGAAAGGGTCTCAGAGGCTTAGGAAGGACCTGGCTCTGTATTACTGCTCTCTCACTGGGCTTGTTTTTCACAGCTTTCTAGCTCTTGAATCAAATTCTTTGGAAATCAAAGAAAACTGCATCTTAGAAATATTTCATATCTCCACCCCTTCTGTGAAAAGTTTCTCTGCAGTGCTGGTTGAAATTTGGAAGAATGCTTATTCCCAGATCAAAAAAAAAAACAACTTAAGGTTGTTATAAGAGAGAAAAAAGCGGCACTTCTTTAAAAGAATAAAAATAATAATGATAAAGTGTATTGTTAACAAAAAGACGAATGCTTTCAGTCATTTCTGTGAAACGCCAACCACTGAAAACAAAGACGGAGAAGTATTCGGTGCATTTCTGACTAACAAGGAAATGAGATCTCCAAGTAGGAAAGTTTTGGATGTTTCTGTTTCATTAAAAATGTAGGAGGTGGCTTAAGAAATTAGGAAAAAATCCATTAGCAGTGTTTACTTGGATTTCATCATTCTCTTCTCATTGTTCATACTTTTTACTCATTATTTTAGACATTGTGGAAATTTCAGGCTGGCTTCACAGCATGCGTGCCAGCAGATCCCTGCCACAGCACCCATTTCTGTGCTCCAGATGGGATCATCTCCAGGACTGTGGGGCTGGTCCTTCTCCAGAGCTCCTGCTCCCCTAGAAAATGCCATCAAGGGCAGGTAACTATAAGTAAAAGCGATATATTATGTGCTTGCACATGGTATGTCCTGGGCCATGCAGGGTCCAAATGAGCTGCAATTGCTCCTCCACAGCCTCCTCCTCTTGGGGAGGTGAAGATGAGGAGACCTGCTCACATGAGATGCACTTGGAGGTCACCTATTTTGCTTTCAGCTGAGAAATCACCAGTGTTTAATGAAACATCAGCAAGGGCCAGCTGCTGAGGTGGCTGCGTTGCCTCCCTGGTGCCTGGCCGCAGGGGAAGGTGAGCTGCTGATGTCTGCCTGGTCAGTGGAAACCTCACAGCATAGCACTGTGAGGCGGCTGCCAGGACAGGTCCTGCAGATGCTTTATTTCCTGGTTTCATTTGTCTTCTTCTAATAATTTAAATAAAACAGCTCCTTTAAGCATCATGGCAGCAGAGCCCACTGATGACTGAGGAGAAGGGCAGTTGAGGTACAAGCTGAAAAGCCCTTATTTGTGAATGAAACTCCCAATTTTAATGAAGCTTTCTAAATTCCAACAATCACACAACTGAACTATCTCAGTTTAGCAAGCGAGCAGAGGATTTTCTTTCACGTTGCAGAACCTGGGAACATGAACCACGCGCCTGATGCGATCTCCATACAGACGGGCTTGAAACGCTGGCTCTGTCCCTAAACATCATTACTTTTACAGTGGACTTTTAAAAAGCATATTATTGCTGCTAATGCGATGTATATGTATTTTAGAAGTAATTTCCCCGGACTCCAATGAAACGTTCTAACAGGGTTTTGTTCTCTAAACAATTTGAACCCGCTTCTTGCCCCTGGGGGAGGACGTTTGCCCCCCAGGCAGCACCGCAGTGTTGCTGGCTCAGTAACCCCAGCTGCGGCAGGGGCTGCTGCCCAGTGAGATGACCCAAACCCAAATCTGGTCCCCAAGGAGAGCAGAACCCCTCTTGTACTCCAGGACTTGGGGACCAGCCGTGACATACAGGGGTGAAATTCAGCTTTGAGATGAAGCTGAGGTAGGTGGCTGGGCCAGGGGGTGGGTGAGCTGTGGCAGCAGGGTTTTATGTGGGGGCAGAATTTCATGAGGAACAAGGGGTTTTTGAGGAAGCCTCGGAGAAGGCTGGGTTTAGCTTGGTTTCCTGGGGGGCCTGGAGCCCAAAGGTTCCCATTTACGGCCTCAAAACAATCTGTAGGGGTGTGTGCGATGGGTCAAGGTGAGAGCTGGCATGGGGGCATGGCCTAGCAGAAAGCTGTGCCCCGAAATGCTTGCACCCGAAATGCAGCGGCTTTGTGGCAGCACAGAGCAGGAGGAACATGGAGGTCAGGACTTGTCATGTAGCGGTTTTACACATCTTGCTGGAAGTAAGAAGAGGTTGAATTCCCAGGGGCCAGCCCTACCCTCTCCACGTACACACGAGTTTGGGGAACACTGAGTGTGAGCAGGGCCGGACGCTCCCCTCACAGGCACAAACACCCTCTCAGCTCAGGCCTGGCTCAGCCCTGTCCCTAGGACACCCACTGGGATTTGGGTGCACGAGTAGGGTCCAGCGGGCTCTGACCATTGCTGGGACACCCCAAGACTCCCTTACAGAGCTGGGCTTCTCCCCCAAAAACCATTCCCAGCCCTGAAGCGCTTGGCAAAGAAGCATTTTAGGGAAGAAGTGCTGCCAGCGGTGCTCCCCAAACCTCCCCAGGCATAACCCCCGGGGTCTGAGGAGGGGACACCCGGCACCCACACCCCCCCCAGCCGTGGGGGTAAGGGGCTGGCTGCCCCCCACCAGCCCCGAGGTGCAGCCCAGGAGGGGCCGAGCCCGCCCTGCCCGCGCCCCTCCCTCAGCCCGCCCGCCGCCTCAGGGAGCTCGGCCGCGGGCCGGCAGCGGAGCGGAGCCCGGAGCCCTCCCGCAGCGGGCAGCCCCCGGTAGGTACCGGGGGACGGGGCCTCGGTCCTGGGAAGGAGCGGAGAGGCTCCGGGGGGCTGGGGGTGATGGCGGGGGGAGCCCCCTGCATGCTGCGGGTGTGGGAGGGAGAAGCGCTGGGTGGGGGTTTTCGACTCCTGACGGGTGTTTGCTCGCAGCTTCTGAGTGATGAAGGGTCTCGGCGTGAACGGAGAGGGGCTTTGGGGGCTGGAAATGTCAGGGTCTGGTCCTAATGACAGCGGGGGTAGCTGCAGGGAGAGGGCTGGGTTGTGTCCCCAGCCCTTCGGTTTGCTGGAGGCAGGCAGTACCTGCAGGGTGACAGGCACTGTGCCATCATTGGGCTCCTTATTCTGCCGGGATAAAGCAGCGGAGTCTTACCTAAGGTTTTTGCATAAGCATTCACTGTATCGTTTACATTGTAAAACGTTGGGATTAGAGCAGTGATTCCTCTTGCTCAGAAATCAAGGCTGGATCAAAAGTGATTACTTCAGCTGCAGAAGCCTTATGCTTGGTTCAAAGGAAAACGAGCAGCGCCCCGTCCCCATAAACCTAAAACTAAATCAGCAATTTGTTCCCCTCACCCCAAAGTATACCCTCCAACCTTAGAGCATTATATATTTTTCCGTAGAAAGAAACCAGAAAAAGTATTTCCCTAAAATCTGAGACCCACTTTTTTTTTTCTTTTCTTTATTATAACACTCTTGGCTCGGTGTCTCGCGGAGGCTGCCAGACGGATGGCTGTTAAGTGGTAGTTTCTGAGCAGGGTGAATGGGATTGCAATCACCGTGTTTCGGAGTCGGAACAGCTCGGGTTGCTCTTTACAGGCCCCTGAGTCGCCAGAATCGGATTCCCACGAGGTGCTTTCTGGCCAGAGATGCGGCTCTTGGTTACAGAAACGCAGCTCTCCTGGCCACTGCCTTTGATTTATTCTTCCGTATCACCGAGAACAAGTCAGCGTTATTCTCTGGAATGATGAGCTCCTCCAAAAGCCAGTGTGTTGGGAGAAAGAAAGCAGGATTTTTTATCGTCTCGCTAATAGCAGCCTGCAGGAACGCGCTCGCAGTGAGCCCTCCTGCCTGGCTTCTGGCACCTATCCTGGAGGCTGCTGGCACAGCCCGGGACTGCTCGTGGTCCGTCCAGAAGCAGGCAGGGGAAGCAGTGCACATGGGATCCTGTTCCCAAGGGCACCCCAGAGATGTGGGGTTTGAGGTGAAGCCTCCAGGGGGCTGGAAATGTCCTTTGGGGCTGGCATTGCCCAACCTGGGCAGCATCAGCTGGGTCCCGTGTGCTCAGCCTCATAGGCCACCCAAGCAGGGATATGGGATGAGACCACTGGGTGCCTTGGCTATTGCCATGCAGCCCTTGGCTCGATGCCTTCCCACAACAGTGGGGTTTGCCCCATGGACATCCCCATCCATAGTCTGTAAGTAGATTGCAGGGAAAGACGTCTGCTTTATAGGCAGCCTGTGCTTTGTCCAAAGGGAGCAGAACCTGCCCAGGCTGGTGGGGTTTATTCAGCAGGGACCTCATGTCACTCCCATTCAGGAGGGTAATAAAACTCCCATTGATGCTTTTCATTTCCATATGACTTTCTATGGACTCCTGATGAACACAGCAACATGCCCTGAGCGTGGAGGGCGCGGGGGCTGCGGGCGACTGCCGAGCAGAGGAGTCTGCTGCATCCTGTTTTTGTAGAGGGCTTTTCCTCTTAGCAGTTGTAGTGAAAACAAACATGTGGGAGAACAATGGTGTGTTTTTTTTTTTTTTTCTCTTTTCCTCTACATTTTAAATGCAACAAAAAAAAGCCGATTAAAACTAAGTAAAGTTGTCTTAACGACAACAACAAAAAGCAATACCTATTATGTTAATTAGGAAAGTAAGCGTAACCCAACGCGGAATCCCAAGCACAAAGGTCACCTGCCTTCTGGATCTTAGTGTGCATTTTTGCCATTGAAAGCCTGTTTCGGATGGGGCACTGGCAGCAGAACAATGCTGGTGCCATGCAGGCGTTATCTGTGATAAAGGAGGGCCAGCTTCACACCCCAGAGGAACACCCCTGTGTGCTGCCGAGGGACTTCGCAGCCTTGTGAGTCATCCTCTCAGCGGGGAGCAAATGGGATTCCACAGAAAGTATTTCCTTTCTCCAGGTCAACTTTCTGGTATTTCATTTGTTGGGTCTAAAATGCTTTACCATAAGCAAACAAGAGTAATTCTGTAGAAATGGAAGTAAGATATTTAGTTCTTTCTAGGAGTAAGACTCGGAGATGCTGTTTGTAGGAGAACTCACCCCCTGGGGAAGAGGGGCTGCAAAGCCAGTGATGAGGTACAGCGTAGCGGGGGGACAGCCAGCTCCAATAGTTCCAACTTAAGCTAGCTTTAGAGAAACATCTGACGCTGTTTTTTCAACATATAGAGGTGGAAGATCCTTTGTAATAAGTGAGTAGGGACGTGGGTTGGTTGGTCACCAGGTTGCCCCTGTTGGGGACGTTTGTGCAGCTGCAGCTGCCTTAGGGGGGAGCCCCCACCTGAACCCTCTCATCCCGTGCAGGTGCAGCAGTGACCGAGGCTCGTCCCAGATCAGGCTCCTGAGGCTCTTCGCTACGAGGTGGGTCCCGTGCTTTAGCCATCCTTCTCCCCCTCCCCATTTTTTGTTTTTTCCTGAGCACTGGATGTCACACCTGGACACACGTGTCCAGCACCGGCGCGTGGTTATACGGGGCGATGCTGTTCGTGCCACCAGCAGCGTGCAATTCCCTGCTGGTAGAGGAACTTGGTCCCATCACAGCCCCTTCCTTTTCTGTTACCATCAAAGCGCTTCGTGGAAAATAGAGGAATTAGAACAGAATTTTCTTTTAAGGGAACGGGAGAAAGAAATAAGCTACAATAATGTCAAAATATTGCATGCAACATTATTCGGAGTGTAATGCTGATTTGAAGCAGCGTATCCTTTCAAGAGCTGTTTTGGTTTTGTTATGTCGAACACAACACAGAGCTGAACGGGGCGGTCTGGAAGTGCCTGAAGCTGAGGGGAGCAGCTTTTACAATCCTTCTCCTGAGAGCTTCACGCACTGGGGTTCTGGCTCCGATTCACAGCGATGCTAAATTTAAAAATCCTTTCAAAACAGGACCCAACCTTTTCACTGTTCTCTTCGTAAAATGCTGAGCATTGAAGTGATAATGTTCAGAACAAAGAAGGTTTAGTATAAACATTTAGTTTGTACTAAATAAATTACACTCAGCCTTGCAATCACGTTACTGGTGACAGCTTATACAGCCTGCACTCTTCCCTTGTAACGCACCAGAACAAATCAAATATACATTGTTGGGAAAAAAATGCTTGTCTTTTGTCAAAAAGCCCAACTGCTGTCAGCAAACATATTGTGGGAATATGGATCTGGAAACAAACAGATCATTAGAGGGTGAGTTAAGGTTTTCTGATTTAATTCTAAACATGTTGAGTGAGGGAACCAGAGATATGTAATTCCAGGAAAACCGTGCACCACAAGGCTTTTTTTTTCCCTCTAATGAAAGCTGGTATTTATATTGAACACAAAGTGCTTTGGGTGACAAGGATGGTTACATATGGAAAATATGAAGTTCCATTTGTTCTGGAGGGCTGTGAAGATCGCTTGATTAGAGGTAATATTGCACTGATGCAAGTTTTGGATTCTTTCTGAAAATTGCTCGTCAACTGGCGGCTCTATTAACAAGGTACACTAATTTTGTAATGTTAAGAGGTGCGTGCACACAGACGACCCCTGCTTGCAGGGAAAGCAGAGGTGGGGGCTTGTTCAGTCGTGCCCCCAGTTGGGTTATGCCTGTGCTTTGCCCTGTCCCAGCTGTAGCAGGGCTGGGAAAACAAAACGTGCTTCCCACCGAGGGTGTGCTAGGAGGGCAGAGCCAGCAGCGGGGCCACGGGCATGAGATGCTGCATCCCCTGCCCTGCAGCGAGGCTGCTGTGGCCAGGTTTGTGCCTCTTTGGGGTTTTCATTGGGGTTACAGACATCACTGCAGAGAGGAGAGGATATCCTGAGTTGCCCCGGCCCCTGCTCTGCAGGGACACTTGCAAGGCAGCCTGTGTCCCTGTGTATCTTGGCACGTACTAGAGCTTCGCTCTCAGGGAAAGGCTGTTCTGGTCTCTCTCCCCTTCCTATAGTCAAGCAGCTACCGTCTTGGCCCTACCACCGTGCTCGTGGCAGCCTGAGCTGCTCGGCTGCGCTGAAGAGGCGAGGGGTCGGGCAGGGAGCAGCAGGACACCTCCCTTTTGGAGTGCCCCGCCGAGCCCACGAGGACCTGGGAGGCTTCAAAGGCTGCATCTGGAAAAACAGAAATCCCCCGAGGGGTGCTGGAGGTGGGGGCACGAGGCCAGGAGGGTGCTGAGCAGAGCGGGCACCGGGCACATCACCTGCTGCTTCCCCTCATGTCCTGCCTGGATGTCCTAGCAGGGGCACAGGGCTGCAGCCGTGGTGTTGGGTGTGATAATGCCTCGTGTGCTGCGAGCAGCCATCCGCAGCCACCTCGGAGGTTGGGGCAGGGATCAGCCTTCCTGCTACGAGCATGAAAACCCCAGTTGGAGCTTCGGCCCCGGACTGAGTCTCCCCAGCCAGACGGTGATGGTATCACATTCGCTTTTCATTTCTGCGTGGGCACCGTGCCCGTGCAGTTATAGCACAGCTGACTCTGATTTTCATATAGTTCATTGTTTACTTATGACTTACTATAAAGTTGAGCTTGTCTTATTTATGAGCAGCCATGAAGATATGAGATTTCATCCGCTGGGTGATGACTCATTCATTGGGTTGGACTCCTGAGCTCCTAATACATGACATATTTTGGACTATTGGATGAGCAGCGTTTCTCTGTGAGCCCAAATTAAATGAGGTGAATGGAAATAATTAGTAATTTGTTTTGAAAAATCCTGTTTGTAGCCGGGTTTGTGCTGGATTAGCTCCCTGCTCGTTTCACCCCTGTGCACATGGGCAGAAGGAGCGGCCGTGTGCTTACCGGGAGGTAACGAGCGGCACTCCGGGGTCAGGCACTTGAGCACGCCAGGGCTGCCTTTGCTTCGTTCCTGCTGCACGAGGAAGGCCTTCGCAGCGCAGGAACATTTGATACTTTCTATGAACTTTAATGACCGCAACGCTTCTCGTGCTGCTGCAAACAATTTGAGAAACTAATTTGTAAAATCACTCATAAAAATCTCATGTTCTTCCCGTAATAATAAAGCTTCTCCGCTGGACAAAGAGCTACAAATCTTCAGGAACAGCAGGCTCAGCAGGAGGGGGCTTCAGCAGCTCTCGTCTCGGGCATGCTTCACCCTCCCGTGGGTGCGTCATTGCCAGTGAATGCGGCAGGAAGGATTCCTGCGGAGGCAGAAGTATTGCCCCTGGTAACGCTCAACAGGAGGCTTGTTAAAAACCTTTCCCCTCCCCGCTCCTCTCGACCACGGCTCTCACAGACGGGCCAGGTACCAGCACCTTGGTCCTGGCCCTGGGAAGCATCGGTGTGACTTCACCGAGGTCAGTGGCTGTTGGGGCTCATGGGTTTTTGCAGCCAGGAGCCGCACCAGCGGAAATTTACGCCTCGATTTCAGCTGTAACGATGCTTCCCCGAGGTTTCGGCGAGCCCCGCTGTGCTGGCGGATGGCTGCGAGGCAGTGGCAGGGCGTGTGGGGGACTCGCCATGACATAACCGCATTCCTACGGCATTAGGAGATATTCCCAGGCTGCGGCAGGGGCAGCACATCCCCTTCCCTGCCTCCCACCGAACCGCTGCCTTTCTCGAGGCGTGGGGAGAGCAGGAGAGCTGCCTCAGGTTTAAAGATTTCCCCGCTGCGGGGATTTTCGTCGAACCAAACCTCTGGCTAGTTGCTCTAGGGCTTGTGCCATGCTCAGAGCACCAGACCTGGCTGCCTGCAAGGAGCAGCGTTAAGGAATAGTTTGGTGCAAACAAACCTTGCACGGGCACAGCGGTGCCCGCAGGGTGTCCCTGGCCCCGGGCACAGCCCGTGGGGCCGGCCGGGCTGGTGGCAGTAGATGGCAGCATTGTAAAATGTTTGCATTTGGGGTTTGTGCCTCTTGGGGCACAGGGCTGGCAGCAGGGCTGCCCTCGCAGCTCGCCCCTTTCATCCCAGCCCACAGCCCCACCACAAAGCCACTGCGCTGGGGAGGCACCCAGGAGCTGGGCTGTATCCCTCCGGCCTCTTGGGCTGGCAGCTGAATGCATTTCACGCTGATTTGTGTCTCTGAGGGTTGCCAAAGGGACTGGGATTTGCCCAGAAGGGAAAGTGCCCTGTGCCTGCAGCCTTCCAGCCTGGGGCAGCATCAGCAAGGCTGGGTTCCTGCTGCACTTCACCAATTTGCCGTCATTTCGTTCTGCCCCCATCCTGCCTCGGGGAAGCTCGCTGCTGTTGAGGAGCCAGAGAGAGGAGTTTGATTCAGAGAAGGACAACTCGCTGCTGCTGTGAGGACTGCAGGAGACGCAGCGGGCCAGTGCCGCCCTCGGTTTGTATGTGCCCGGGCACGCCATCGCCACGGCTGGCGGGGGAGCGGGAGGAAGGCACGGTTGTCTCGGGAGCTTGCCAGGCAGCAAAGGACCAAAAGGACTGAAGAAATGTTTTATGTGCAAAGTCCAACAATAAGGAGGTGGATCCAGAAGACCATTTCTGCGCAGAACGAAGGAGGAGGGAGCTGCCTGTGGCTACGCTTTGTCCTGCTTGCGGCTGTTGCAAATGAGGGGTGCCAGTACCCAGAGCAGCCTCGAGCCTCAGGGAAGCCAAAAGCCAACAAGGGCCATTCGGGGTGCCTGGTGGCCACCAGGCATTATCCCCATTGCAGAAAGCTGAAGCCACTTACCTGAGGCTGCTGGCTCCACGTTTCACTCTGCCCTCTCCGCTCTCCAACAGCAATGGGGCATCCAGCACTGGGGCATGGGGACCACCCTCAAAAAAGGCTCTCGAGCAGTGCCCCGGCCCCATTGTATTTCATTTTTGCTCCCTCCAGATGAGCAGGACCGGTAGGGCTCCTTTCCCCCCGCTGTGTAGTGCCAGCTGCTCTGCTGGTGTTTTAGCAGCGCGTGTGATTTATGAAGGCAATGTTCCTAGCTGGGAGCGCTGCACCAGGTGTCTGCCGTGAAGTGCCGTGCCCATTCCTCCAGCAAGGCTGAATTGCCCTTTGAAATACGCTGCTGTTTGATTGAAAGGGATCTATTTTTACTTTTCGGTCCTTTTCAATCCGACAGCGTGTTACCGGGCTTATCCCTGATACCATCTCCTGTTTCAGCTCTGCCAGGCACACGCACAGTGAGAGGCGCAGCTGCCTGGCTGCCCTGCTGGCTCCACCAGGAACACCTTTCTGTGCCCTCTGCTCCCAGGGGCATGGCTTTTATCGCCTTGTTTTAAGCTGGTGCTCTTGGAGCTGCTTTGCAAAAGCCAGGAAGCACCATCACCCCCAATTTCTCATCAGGGCCATGGGAATTGCAGGTTTTGCCCTACAATTGGCCTCCTAGGAGGTATTTCACCTCCTGGCAGAGTATTGCAGAGCTGAGACATGGGATGTGGATGTGCTGCAGGTGGTAGCACCAACTGCACGGAGGGGCGGTGGCTTGAGGCCGGCTGCCACACGGGGATCCCATTTAAAAGGTTTTGCTCCCATTCGAGCAGAGAAATGCCCCCAGATGTATGGCCTCACGTGCATATACATCCCAGCATTTGTATAGGAAGTCAAATACTCTAATTGCTTGGCTGGATCGAGCCCAGGCTGCCAGCACCTAGTGGGCTGAGCGGCAGAACAATGCCCTGCCTTTGTGTCCCTGTGCTCCTGCCAAGGCTTATCGGCCCTTCTGGGGGCTCATAAAGCAGCTTTCCAAATCCACCAGTCAGCTTCTTGTGCAAGGTTTCAGTCCGGGAATATATTTTTGTGAGAAATGTTTGGTGACGTCAGCCTTTTGCAGAAAGAAAAACCATTTAAAGTAATTTTTTTTCGGTCGGTTATTTACCCTCGAGAGAGCAAGGCAGCGGAGGCGATGGATGTGAGCTCTGCGTCGTGCCTTTCCCCTGAGTTCACCAGGATGCGTGTGGCTCTGCTCATGCTCTGCACCACCGTTCGTCCTGGGGCGAGCGCCAGGATCGCCGAACGACCCCCCTCTGGCTGCAGAGAAGTCAACGGCTCTGTTTATGTCACACAGAAGGCCCTCGGTTTGTTTAAAAAAAATATACGCTGTTCCCCTGGAAAGCGTTCCTTCCTATGCTTCGTCCAGCTGTCCCGAGGGGGAGGTTGGCCAAATGCAGCTGTTCTGCTCCGTCCAGGTTAAAACAGCTCCTGGGGAGCACCTGGGAGTCTGTGCGGGCTGCAGGGGCTGGCGGAGGTGAGCAGCTTTATTCTGGTTTTACACCGTCACTCTTGAAAACCCTGACTCACGGAGCAAAAACACAGGAAAAGGAGCTCAAACTCGGAGAAAAAATGGGTGTACCGGCTCAGGGGGAGAGCCACAGCCACTCTGAAGGCAAATACAAGCCCAAGGTAGAGGTGGAGGGAACCACAAGAAGTGCCTAACGAGCACAGCGCCGGCAGCTATCTGATACGGGCAGGAAGCCGCGATTAGACGCACACTGGAGCATTGTGTTTCTGCCTCAGCATCTGACTTCTTAGGTCATGAAATCAGATCCTGAGCTATTTTAAAAATGAGTTGCTATTTCAAATCGTTTCTTTTGACTTAGCGTTCGCTCTGTCGAGTCACGTTGCTTTGGGAGAGCTGCGTTTCGCTGCGCGGTGGGGACGTCGGCGCTGCTGGGCGTCCTCCTCGGGCACCGCAGAACATTTAGGGAGATTCTGCAAGCAGAGATCTGCGGCTCGGAGCATGTACTTCTCACTTAAAGCCATATGCAGGGGTTGGAAGTAAAATTAAACACCCTTCCCCAGATGCCAGTTCCCCTGCGCGCCTTCCTCTGCTCTTAAGAGCCTCAACGATTTGATGAACTTTGCAGCATTGCCATAGGAACAGGCAGTGAGGGTGTTTCAGACGAAGAAGAGAGGTGAATTCCTGAATGAGACACACTCCTGGGGAATCCCCTGTCCTTTCTCTCCCAGCACGTACCCGATGGGTCCCAGTTTGGTCCTGTCCCTGATCTCAGCTGCCACGGGCTTGCAAAAGGCACGAGCAGGCTCGCTCTTGGGTCATTCGCAGCCCGTGTCTCAAAAGCAGAGCTTTAAACCCCAGCTGCGAGCCTCCCCGGGATCCAACAGGCAGCGGCAGTGTAAGTTCTGGCAAGGCACCGTGTTTGCCAGATGGATGGCTGCTTTTGGCACCATTTCCAGCTTCTGGATACATACATAATGCAGTGAGACCTCCACGTACAGAAGAAAAATCATGTTCTTCCAGACACAGGGAGATGAAAAAAATGCCCCAGACATAATTGCTACTGCAAGCAACTGTTGCCTAAGTAGACATTCAAATGATGAATTTCAATATAAATTCCAGGACTAAGTCTTATATTTTTCAGTGTATTTCTAGCGATCTCTCTGCCTAAAGACATCCCTCTGTCTGATTTGGATTGAACCGCTGCTGCGTGCTCTCACATTGCTGTCTTCACAATCCTGGATAACAAAGGGAGGAGGAAAAAGAAGCTGGAAAAAGTGAGAACAAGTTGTATCAGATGTCCTAGCTGATATTTGTATAATGCAGAACTTCTTTGCCTTCCATATAGCTGCTGAATAAGGAGAACACAGCCCATGACGCAATCCATTCAATTCATGCTTTGACTTGACCGACTTGTCTCGGTTTTGCTTCGCTTGGTAGAGATCAGGGTAGCGAAAGGAGAGGCTTAATGACTGCTTCATCAATAGAGAAGAAACACTTCTATTGTCTTTTAAAACTCAGCAAACAGTGTAAGGGGAGAAGAAAATAAGTGGTGTGCTTGGGAAGCCTTGGTGCAAGGCTGGGACCTGGATGTGATGGCTGAGCTGGGGCGAGTGCTGCTGGCTGCGTGGTGATGCTCTGCTCGGTCACTTGGCCACGCTGGTGAGTGGCAGCTGCCACCGAAATCCCATGGGATTAAGGTGTTTGAGGTGCCCTGAGCCTCAGCTTCACTACCTCTAAAATCACTGGGTGAAGGCTGGGCTGGTGGAGGAGTCTCCCCGGGGCACTGCGAGGATTAACATCTGTGCAGTGTTTTGATCATGTGGTCATTTATTTTATGGCATTTGTTGCACATGGCTTTTGTTGCAGTGCACAATGCTGTCCTGTGTTTGGGTAAGGCCATTACATGCCAAAAACTTATGAATATTTAAAATCTCCTGATAGATTTCTAAAGCTACCCGGCTGCTATAGCCCATGGCCCCGTTCTTTTTCCAAGCGGTTGCCTTGACAATTCCCAGACTTGGGCAGCCCTGGGGCACAAACCCTCACAGCATAGCAGCTTTGACAGAAGCCTTTGGAAGGGATGGAGGCATCTTGCTGGCTTTTCCCAACACTTTTCTGCTGGGCTGCGATGCATCTTCAAAGCCATTTGTGTGGGGTTAGTTGCAGTGTGGGAAAAGTCAGCCCTCCTCATGCATTAACAGCATCACCAAGGTCTTTACAAGATGCAGCCTCTACTAGCACAGGGGTTAACAGGAACGTGATCTGAGTCTTTGCAAGTGGAGGGGATTTCTCCACTTGCAAAGACTCAGCCCTGGCTGCTGCCCGCTCTTACCAAGCTGTGCCAACCCTGGATTACCATTTGGGGTTAATTCTGATCCTTGTCCACTGTGATCAAAGCAAGCCATTGCTGAATATTGCATAAAGCAGAGGACACTCACAGTGCCCCAAATGGGGGACTCCTGGTTCAGAGGAGTGCAGAACCTCATTGTCACGGGGCCGTGATGCTCTTGGCTCCTCTGGAGCAGACTCAGACCCCGTTAGTCACTTGTCAGGCGCTGCCTGGCCACAGACGTCAGTGCCAGCCGTGCCACTGCTCCCCACACCCTTCTGCTTTTGCAAGGGAGGTTCAGACAGACCTTTCCTGAACGCAACCGCCAGCAGCCAGGGCTGCTGTCCCTCCCCGTTGGGGTACTCCAAAATCTAATGGCGAGTGTGCACCGTGGGGTCACACAGCACACATCCAGGGCCCTGACGTGTGGGATCAATAATCCATGCTGGGGTTTAATTTCCATTAAGGGTTATCGCTGATTCCAGCAGGAGCAGCAGCAGCGGTCTTGTGAAGGCTGGTCAACTTTTATTTACCCCTCAAGTTTAACCTGTGCTCCTGATTTTTTCTATTCCTGCCCATAAAGCAATTCCGTGTGGGTTCCCACAGCCTGCTGCCATCTTCTTTGGGACGCAGTCATCAATGTCATTTTGCAAAATGTAGAGGAACCAAATGCCATTACAATTCATCCCATTTGTCAGTGCTGCATTTTGAAATGCAAACTATTCTGAGCAGTTCTGTGGTAAAGCAGTGAATGTGGGGCAGTGGAAGACCTCTGTTCCACAACAAACAGGGTCTTTCTAAGCCCATCCTTGCAAATTAACATAAAGAGGGAGGAAGAGTATTTTTAAAACACTGGAAAAAAAATCAGTGCTGCTTGTTTTTTGAAACCACTTAAAGAGAACTGAAAAAGCAATGACTCTGTTCTTCCTTCCGTATATCTGTGTCTGGCGAGCAAGGCTGGGCTGGAAAGTTCTTTGTCAAACTGGACAGATTAGAAGAAAAAAAAAGTATTTGCCACAGTGTGTAGTGTTGAAATCCCCTTCCCTCTTCCTGCATGTGTACGTATGTCCACACAAACATCCATCCCTGTAAGTATAAGGTATGGAAGGCATACATTAGTTCATCTATAATAAAGCACAGGAAATGTGTTCACTTGTGTTAAAATGTCTTCCAACTTCATTTCAAAGTCCAGCCAGTTTTTCAGGTCAGACGTGACCCCAAGAGCAGCCCGGCTGCGATGCACACAGGGGATCTCTCGCACGGGCTGCAGAGGACCAGGTGTTGGTGCCGGAGGAGCTGCACCACAGCCGGGCAGCTCCCGGACACGGTGCCCCTCCTGCCCCGCTCACAAACACCCATGCAGGCGAGGGGATGCACGTGTGGGCTGCCCCATCTGCCCAGCAGCCAGAAACCTTGCTCGGACCACGGCTCAGACACCATCTGTGACCGGGAAGGAAGGAAGGAAGGAAACAGGATCTGGTCCTCAGAGCAGAACTTATTTTGCTTTCTTTTCAATCTCTTCCCATAAAGCAGTCTTTGTTCCCAAAATCGTGAAAGCAATCGGGATGCAGAAGGACGGATTCTGTTTAAAATCCCTGCGATGCACGGAGGAGAGAGGCAGGAACACAATGCTGCACCCAGAGCACCAGCACCCGCTGCCATCCCCAGCAGCAGCAGCCCCAACCACACCACTGCCTTCAGCAGGCACGGCCGGCTGCTGCGACTTGGTTCTGCTCCTTGTGGGTGCCAGGTGGCCGTGGGATGTGCACCAGTGGTGGCCACTTCTCTGGGAGTTTTTCCCCCTCAGGCTGCTGTCCAACTGCTCTTATTTCTCTTCTGCTCATGCAAAAGCCGGAGCATTGGAGCCGTTCACACGCGAGCTGTAGGACGCAGCCTCTGCCCCGGGGGTCCTGGGGTCAGTGGCTGGGGGCAGCAGCACATTTGGTCCCAGCTGTGGGCTCTGCCCCTCCGCGAGGCCGGTGGGGTGAGCCCGAGGTTACAGCTTCACATCCGAGTGCATGCCTGGAAGCTGCTGGTGGGACGCGTGGATGGACGGAGCAGGGCGAAACCACTCAGAGAAACCGCTGTCCTTGTGTGTGCTGTGTGTGCCATTGCACAACAGTCTGTGGGATGAGAACTTTCTCCGGTGGCTCTGTGGAAAAGACGAGTTCTTTTAAAAACTTTACGCTGAAGTTAACAGTTAAGGTCCGGATACTGTTTCTACTTTTTTTCCTGTTTAATTTTTATTTGCTTCTTCTGTTACAGGAAAATAAAAAAAAGGCCGAAGCACCAAACTGCAGCACGGCCTGGGCACAAAGTGTTGTTAAAGAGTGTGCATTACTAGGTGCGGGACTGGGAAGGAACTGAAATTAAAATGTTATAAGCAATCACTAATCCGGATGTGGCATGGTTGCTAAGTAGCCCCAACCCAGGCCAAAGTCAATAAGCAATTAGCATCTATTAAGAGATGAAGTATACATGTAGGGTGATGGGAGAGGAGCCCTTGGAAAAAGGCTCAGCTCCTTGTTCCCAGCCAGCTTTCTCCTGGGCTGGACCAGCTCATGCCCACGGCAGGGAGCTTCCAAGGTCTCCCCCGGGACCCGCTGCCGTTTCTGCTCTGTAAATAAAATCCTTCAGTTGGAGCCTGACACTCCACAAGTGTTTTTTATTCAAATTCTTTGTTGCTCAGTCAATAATTTGAGGAAAGGGCAATGGCTGCTGTGCCATGAGACACACCTCATCATTTCGGTACATTAAATCTGATCTCTGATTTCGGAGATAACTGTAAAACAGGAGGCGATGCTGCCTGCTGGCGGGGGAGGGATGGAAATTTGGGCACGGCTCCCACTTTACCTCACCTTCATCTTTGCTTCTTCCCTATTTTCCTGTGAAGAAGTTTATTAAATAAAACTTACGAGTCTGGAGGAAGGAGCAGGAGAGAAACTGCAGTGCCCCGGTTCAGTAAAGGCATTAGAATAAAACTAGGATAAAATCATCGGACGTCGGTATTCTAATTTTAGTGGAGAGCGGCTGTGGTCATTTAATTAGATTAGGCTTTATTGATTGTGTTTTAATGGATGTGCTTCCTCCGACAGACTCTCACATCTTTCGGCGTGACGGCCTGGTTGTAAATAGAGACACGCGGACACTTGGAGTCAGTCGGGCAGCTCCAGGAGCAGAGCCAAGGCCGTAGGTAAGTGCGCGGGATGTGGCCCGCGGGTGGGCTCAGGCATCCCTCGGGGCAGGGATGGGCAAAGGCACCTCCCTGCGGCTTTTGTTGACCAGTTAAGTGTCATGAGACTCTCAGCAACCCCTACCCAGTCAGCATGTAGCAACTGCAGATGGGATAGTTCTGTTGACTTTTTGCTGTCATCAAATGAGTCAGCGGCAAGTCTCAGCCTTGTATGTCGGCAGGGAGTGGCTCACCAGGAAATCGGTCACAAAAGTGAAAAAAAAAAAGAAAAAAAAAGAGAGAAACCCCCGAGAATTCAAGCCTTCCTTGCTCGCTTTTTGAAGTCTGTGTTTTGTTTAAGCGGTTGATAAGATAGCGTGTGTCAGCACGGCGGGTGCTATTCCCCAGCAGCGTGCTGCATCTTGTGCAAGCCCACAGCCTCCGCTGCTCTGCGCTGTACTTTGCACGGCGGCGCCCGGTGGCTGCAGGATTTTACAGACAAACCAACCCCTCCCTGCCCAAAGAGACCAGGCTCTGCCGGCCTCTGCCGCACAGCTCCGCACCGGGCAGGCTCACCCACCCCTGGCTGCCTGTACCCCCATCCGGCCGTGCTATCTTTGGGGTGCCGTGCTGCTGTGGCTGTGCATATGGGGCTGCACTGCTGGCTGCACTGCTGGCCTCAGCTCTGCTCGTAGCCGGGTGCCACGGGGGCTATGAACTGGGCGTGCAGCTGTGCCAGGGGGGATACACACACAGGTATGCACAGTAGTGCTATAGGGGCTGCACCCCCACATATGTGTATTAGGGCAATAGGGGCTGTACCCCCACATATGTGTATTAGGGCAATAGGGGCTGTACCCCCAGGTATTAGCACTAGGGGGGCTGTACCCTCAAATATGTGCATTAATGCTATAGGGGCAGCACCTCCAGATATGGGTATTAGGGCTATAGGAGCTGTACCCCCAGGTATGTATATTAGTGCCAGGGGGGCTGTGCCCTCAAATATGTGCAGTAGTACTACAGGGGCTGTACCCACAGATATGTGTATTAGTTATAGGGGTTGTACCCACAGATATCCTCATCAGTGCTATAGGGGCTGCACCCTCAGATATGTTCATTAGTGCTATAGGGGCTGCACCCCCGGATATGTGTACTACTGCCAGAGGGGCCGTATCCCCAGATAATTAGTGCCAGGAGGGCTGTCCTCCTGGATATATTCATTAGTGCCAGGGGGCTGCACCCCAAAGACGTGTTACTAGTGCCAGGGGGGCCGCACCCTGAACACACAGCACTGCTATAGGGGCCGAACCCCGGCTCTGCGTCGGTGCCATGGGGGCAGCCCCCGGCCCACCCTTTAGCGATAGGGGGGCTGTAACCCCCGACCCCACAGCGCTGCCCCACGCAGCCCCACACGGCCCCACACAGCCCGGGGGCCGGCCCGGCGGGGCGCGGGCGGCTGATGCGGCCGAGGGCGGGCCCGGCTGCCGCCGATAAAGGCCGGGCGGCGACGCGGGGGCCCGGGCAGAGCCGGGCTGAGGCGGCTGCAGGAGGAGCGGGACAACCGCGGGGCCGCGCTGCTTCTCTCCTTCCCTCCCTTCCCTCCCTCCTTCTTCTCCTTCTTCCCTCCCCTCAGGCGGGGCGCGGCCGGGCGGGGCGGAGGCGGAGCGGGGCCGGCCATGAGCACGCAGGCGCGGGGCCAGGGCGGGCGCAGAGCGGCCGAGGCTGAGGGCGAGATGCCGGCCACCGAGAAGGACCTGGCGGAGGACGCGCCCTGGAAGCGGATCCAGCAGAACACCTTCACCCGCTGGTGCAACGAGCACCTGCGCTGCGTCAACAAGCGCATCGGCAACCTGCAGCACGACCTGAGCGATGGGCTGCGCCTCATCGCCCTGCTCGAGGTGCTCAGCCAGAAGCGCATGTACCGCAAGTACCACCAGCGGCCCACCTTCCGCCAGATGCAGCTGGAGAACGTCTCCGTCGCCCTCGAGTTCCTGGAGCGGGAGAGCATCAAGCTGGTCTCCATCGGTGAGTGCCTCCCCGTTGCCTTCTTGCATCGTTTTTTATTTTTTTTTAAGGCTTAATGTGTAGAAAACCTTTGCTTCCCTCCCTCGGGTGCCACCCCTGGGTGCTGCATGGCCGTGGGGTCCCCTTGTAGGGCAGAGCTGTGTCCCCCTGTCAGCACTATGCTGTTATCCTCCCCTGTAGCATTAGCTGTGCTTCCAGGTAGTTGCCTTCCCAAGGAAAGCTGCAGCACATTCTCTCTCTGTGCAATGCTTTCCCCAGATGTCCCCCATCAGCCCAGGCAGCAAATCCAGCCGGGATGCTGCTGGCCCCAGCCTGCACCCCCCCCATAGGTGATAGAACAGCATAAGGGGACTCTTCTTACATGCTACAGCCCAGTAAATGATGCCAGTACTCAGGCTAGCGTGCATGCTTATGTGAGTGCAATTGCAGCTTACATCCTGCTTTTGAGCAGGGCTGTGCCTTCTCCTTAATCCTAGTGCTGCGGTAGCTCGCGGTAGAAAAAGCCCAGGGAGCTCTGCTAACGCCTGGAGATGGGTTTTGGAGCTGATGCTCGCCCTGGCCGGCGCTAGGCTTCGCTGTCCGTCCCGCAGCACAGGGTGCGACTGCCGGGTAGCTGGCAGCCCGCTCGGGAAGCTGCTGGTATGCAGGGCAAATCGCAGCTGATCCCTCAGGAATGCCTGCGGTGACCGTTTTGGGGGGATCGCTCAGGTGTGGCCGCAGCACAGTGTGTAAAGCCATAATTTGAATGCCTGAGAGATCTCTGGGAAAGAATGTGAATGCCTCTTCTAGCTCTTTGCCAGATAACTCTAATTACTGTCTCCTGATGACTCTGGCCTCAATGAATTACACAGCTGAATTTGGGTGAGTTCAGCTCTGCTCGGCTGGCTAAAACTCTCCGCCAAGGTGAAAGCTGTTTCCCTTCAGAGGCATTAGCTATAACAGCAATAAAATAAGAACTTTTCTGGTGTGGGAGAGACTCAGTAAGAGTCACTGCAGAAGCCCTCCCTAGAAATGTACTCGGTGCAGTGGGTGGGTGCCCTGTGGTGCCTCACTGCTAATGCAGACAAAAAGAGGGCTCTTGGGTCCCAAATATCTGCCCTCCCCCCCCTTGAAGGGGAGAACAGCTAATGTACTCGCAGCTGGGAGCAGAGCTGGTGCTAATTATTTACTTAGAGCTGCATTCCCTTCACACAGCAGGGTTTGACTCGCAGCTGCCTGGCTTCTCCGCTGAGCTTTCTCTTGCCAGCTCTCGACACTGCTGATGGTTGAACTCACCTTTCTGCTCAGCCATTGGAGTAGCTCATTAACGGCCGGGCGAGCGCTTCCCTCTTATTGTATTGTTTGACCTAGGAAAACTTAGCTGCTCCAGCTGCCTTCCTATTGTGCTGTGAGGCTTCCCGACGGATACGGGTTTGGGCGATCAAGGTTAGTCTGGTCAGGCCTGGCTTTGAGCGATTTCCTTTTTAGAAACACTGCTGCAGCAGCACAGCACTCTTAACAAGGTAAAATTTAGCTGCAGAGTGACTGTAGCTACTGAAGACATGTTTAACTGCTCTGGAGATTACTTGTGTTGTATTGCCTCTTACAATAACAGCTTGTTGAAGTTCTGGAGAATGAGGTGACTGTGGCTGCTGGTGCCTCTGCATGGAGGGGTTTACAGCCCCGTTCGTGCTGTGCAGCTGGAGCAGAAGCCAAGCAGTAGCACAGGCGTCCTACTATACGTACAGCCCTGGATAAACTGAACCACTCCTGAAAAAACATCCTGAACTTGCCTTCCAAAAAAGACATTCAAAATAAACCTTGTGGCATTCTGCTCAGCAAAACGGGTCGAAGCCCACACTGCTCCTTCTGCAGGCACGGCCAAGGCTGTAAAACACTGCCTGCCCTTAGTGCTTTTCTCCCTTTGGCTTTAGGTTCTAGAGAATTTAGGACTTTGTCTCTTTTGTGCTGCTGAACAAACATGAGGTCATTTGGAGGCCTAGAGCTGTGTTTGAGTAAGGGCTCTTAGGTAGAGAACTACGAGGACTAGGCTGGCCTTTGGGACCTGGGGCCAGCTCTGAGCCAAATCGGTTGGGAAAACAGACAGCTGTGGCTGCTGGATTTCTAGCATTAATAATGCCATCAAACCTCTGCGAAATGGATGCAGTGCCTGTTCCAGTTATTATTTAACTTCCAGGAATGCCTTAGAAGCCATGCACTAAGGCTTAGCTACTGCTGCTGTCCCACAACCTATGCTTCTAAAAGCCTGGTACTGAAGGGTTTTGGCATTCAGATGTTGTCCATTTAAAATAAAGTGGCTTATTTGCAGGGAAATCAATTAAATCTGTTTGAACACAGCCTTTTTTTGTACCAGCAGGAGTTAGCCTCTCCTGTTATTGCCCCTTACCTAGCCATTGGTCTGAGTCCATGTGCAGTTCCAAGCTGCCTTTTCTTCAAGCCATGAGGTTCCTTCACTTCAATGTGAGTTTGTGACTGTGATCTACTGTAAGAGCAAAGGGAAAGCATGTCCATACCGTGTGCCATCCAAGAAAGGTGGGGCTGAAAGCTCTGAAAATGCTGTTAGGGCAGGGGACTCGAGCAGGAAGGAGTCTTCTGTTCAGTGCGAGGTGGCTGCTGTGCTACTGAAGTGTTAACAAGTGTTAAGTCTGGCTCTTTTTGCCTGCTAGACTGAGGATAATTGCGGATTCCTGGGTGCTGAGTGGCGTGCGGCGTGACAGGCAGAGTAGGACGCCAGGAATGCAGAGCACAAGGGCCTAAGGAGTTGATCGGCTCCAGAGATTACTTTGTATGGGAGCCACATTGTGCCTTGGTAAAAGCCACAGCAAAATCCCGGGAGGGGGTTGAGGTTATGTTTGGCACTGAGCTTGCCCCCAGGAACCAGGTAGCAGGCAGCGAGTCCTCTGATTTAGCTTGGAATCAGGACTTCATGGTCTGAATGAAGCCTGGTGGGCAGTTTGTAGCCATCGATTGGAGCCTGTACCGCAGATTGCACCCGATGCTTGCCCTGCAGTGCTGTGTCACGGGCAGCAGCGAGATGGGTGCCAAGCAGCCAGCTTGTTTGTTTGGTGAAACGGTAATCTTAGAGTGCAGCACCCAGATTGATCAAACTGAAAACGTGTGGTTTAGCTTCGCTGGGTTGCACTTTCATCAGATAAGCGAGCTGAGCTGACTTGCCTCCCAGCTGCAGGATGCTGAGCAAAATGAGTAAAAAGGTGGGGAGTAACATGAGTAAAAAGGAGGCAAAGGACCCGTGGGTCCTTTGAGTACCCATTTGAAATGTCATTCTAGGAAACCGCTTGGGACACAGCTCTTCTATCTCTGGGCTATTGATGCACTATGGGGTGACAGAGTGAATCTTAGATTTCTTAAGCTAGGTAAATGTATTATGCTCTGGTACCTAGAGCTAGGTGCTTGAAAACTGGAAAGAAAAAAAAAAAGGCAGATGTGTTTTCAGCCTGTATACACTTAGGGTCTCTCTCTGTCTCACTCCAGGTGCTATTAACACATCATAAGGAGGTAGTCAAAACACACTTGCATTTTGTCTGCCGCTTACCTGTGACTGCCCTGGAGGCTGTTTTCTGGAAAATATCCAGCGTTTCTTGGAAGCAGCTTTCTGCTTCTTGGAAACATGACACTTAATCCTTCCCCTCTAAAATTATTTTTGATAGACTGACAATGGGCCTCCCTACTGGAGACTGGAGGTGCTTTGTGTTTTAAGGGGTGGTTGGGTCTCCTCAGGACCTGGTGTTTTGGTAATTTGACTGCTGGACTAAAGAGTAAGTGGCCTTGCCAGAGCCATTTGCTCCAAGTTACAGTTTAAAGTAGCTTAGGTAGGCTGTTCTTGCATTCTTTTACATCTGAGAGGAAACTTGTAAAGTGATCAAATTCTTTCGTAAAATTACTTGGGACCGGTTAGACTGATGTGCTAAACAGCTTTTTTGTTTAAGGCACTGGAAAGTATACAAGCCATTCAAGGAGGACTGAAGTCTTGACTGTTCCATGTTGTAATGCTGTGTCCTGTTTGACTTACGTGGGGATGTTTAAACCTAAGTCGGGCAGGATAACTATTTTCCTAGCCTACAACTGTAATCTAAGAATGTGGTTAGCCTCGTGTGTGGCCAGGCTTTTGCATTCCCAGTATTGTTTGCTGTCTGCTGCGAGCAATGGGAAGTAAAACAATGATCTCTGGATCCCTCAAGCTTTAGAGGAATTCTGTTTTCTCGCTGCCCCTCAGGAAAAGGCTTTGTGCAGCCTGCGTGGGACCTGAACCAGGGCGTGCCAAGCTTAGACCAGTAATAGATGCGAAGCAAGAGCACCAGAGCAAACTGGTTGTTGCAGGTGTTGCAGGCTGGTGTGAACAGACTTGTGCTGTGCTGCAACGCTTGCCCAATTCTCTGCCACCAGCATCAGGTGTACCCACGTGTGGATGTGTTGTCCTGAAGTGGTGCACAGCTCACAGGCAGGGCACTGTGACTGCTGCTGTAATGAAAGGAGGATTTAAAGCTCTAAAATGCAGGGTTTGGCTCTGTTAGATCTTGATACCAACATGCATGAAGAGCCTGTCCCAGCAGTTATCATTTGCAAAGCATCACATCTGACTTGGGCTCTGGATGAGGTAGCCAGGCTTTCTGTAGAGAAACCTTTAGGCTGCTGTGAGATTTTCTTCCTTTATTTTGTGTGTGTGTGCACCCTGATAGCGCTGTGGTTCCTGTTCCAGAGCAGCTCCCCACGAGGAGGGATTGTCACCTCTGGGCAAGATGCACCAAGGTAGTGCTGTGGACACCACACCTCAGGTAGAAGTAGGTGAGGATGTGTTGCTGCAATCTGCCTGGACTTGGCAACAAAACAGAAAAAGACGTTCCAGGCACGTCTGTGCTGGAGGAAGGAAACGCTGTGTAGCTGAGTGTTAACTGTCAGGGGAAGAATCTAAAACAAAACCACTGTAAAAAAGGCTAAGGAAAGGCACTGCCCATCCCGAAAAGGAAATCTGAGAACTTTCCTACAGCTTTCGCTGTGTGAGTGTGGCACTGCTCACAAGGCTTGGTCTGTTGCAGGCTGAACTGCAAACAGCAGGGAACAGATACATGCCCTTTTATATTATGTTTGGGGAAATGAGTAGCAGTTGGCATGAAAGTATTGAGGATGTGAAGCCTGTGTTAGCTGCTGTTAGATTTTTCTCGATTGCCACAGTCAGTGCGGTAGCGGTGGGTGCTTCCCCGCCCTTCCTGTAACGGGTGTCTGGGTGGGGTGGGGTGGGGTGAGCTGCCCCGGTTCCTCAGAAGAATCTTGGGTTTGAGTTGAGTCAACTGGTGGCTGAGGTTATCTGCTGAATGGGCTGAGCAAGCTCTGCCTGCTGGTTTGGATTCATTTAGTGAAGTTTGAGAGAGGTTTTTTTTTTTCCTGAGCCTTGCTTTTGCTTGGTACAGATTTTTATCCCCCCCACCAGGCAAAAACTAACAGCTCTTAACCTTCCTCCTGAATAAAGACCAGTACTCTGTAATCTAATAGGAAGGACGCTTTCTCCCACATCACAGGTCAGAGGTAAATCTAGGATCTTGTAGTTGAGAGCCTTGCAGTGAGTTTGTTGCACCATAACCAGGTGGTTCTCTGGGCTCTCACATTGTCTGTGTGAGCTTCCTTCAGCCCGCTGTCCCCTTCTGCAGCTAACCTTGAGGTTTTGGAGGTGTCTACATAGCTTCTGGTGCATCACAGTAAGGAGTGGACCTGCTGCAGTGGGCTCAGTGGATTGCAAACTAGAGCAAACGCTGTCCTGTAAGCAGTTGGAAACTTAACATCTGTAGTGAGATGTGTGCAACGCCTTCTGCTTTGCTAGCATGTTCCGACTGTAATACTCAAGACCCTTGCAGGAATAGAATTGGAGGGTTTTTTGTTAGGGAAAAGAAGCTTGGCCACTTCAAACAGCCAGCTGCAGCCTTGCCCAAGCTCCCGGGAAGCGTGGGTTGCCTTGCGGTGAGTAAAGCAGACACTCTCCTGCCCTGGGGCTGCCCGCGGGTGGGCAGAGGCTGGAGCAGCACAATCTGGGCCCTGCTGCTGTGATGGATTGGGGTGGTTTGGGCCTCCTGCTGGTGCTGCCCTTGAACAAAGCAGCCACGGTTCTCTAACAAGCGCTTTGAGGAGAGCGATCACTCATAGCTGTGCAGCCACATCGTTAATGGGGTGTTTCCTCCCCGTCTGTCGGGTGATGGTCCTCTTCTGGTCCCTGCAGCTTACACAGGCAGACAGCTCGTCTAATGGGGAAGAACTAATCAGTGCTGAAGGCGAGCTCTAACTTTACAGCATAAATTCAGCTGATATTCCACTGACCTACAGAGAAGAGCTCTGAAATACAGCAAGCTGTGGTGACCAGCCTGTGGTTTGCCGGCGTAGCTTTGAACATCCAGGTGGGGACTGTTCCTGCGAAGGGCTGAGCTGTTCCTTCTGACAGCAGCAGGTTGCATGAGTTCCCCTGCCAGGGTTTACCCAGCAATAGCAGGAAAATGTCTGCAGGCTGTGCTGACATCATGGACTGCCGCTCCTTGCTCCTTCTGCTGTGCTCTAGGGCACTCAGCAAAGCATGACGCGTTTCTTTGTCAGAGCACCGAATTACTCCAGCGTGAGCAGTGCTGGGCTCCGTGGCAGCAGCAACACATCCACCCTCTGAGGGCGAGGTGGGCATGGATGGATGGACGGACAGACAGACCGGCTTCTGTGCTGGAACCCAGCCTGCCTGCTGTGAGGGGCCTCTGCTCGGCGGGGAGGAGGAGAGCAGCCCCTGAGCGGCTGATGCTGGGTGGTGGGAGCCTTGGAGTGGCTGTGACACTTCATGCTGTTTTTACTGAGAGTTTCTGTGACCAGAACCCTTCCTGGGTGGTGCAGGTCGATGAAGACGGCGGTTATGAGGGTGGAACAGCAGCCCCAGCCCTCAGCGCCCCTGAGGGTGAAGGAGGTGAGAAGGGCTGGTGGCCTGTCATCCTCACTGCCTCTTCTTGTGGCCCCTCGAGTGGAATCAATGCAGGAATACACTGAAAATGCCCTGCAGAATGTGTCCCTGTGGCCATCAGGGCCAAGCTGGGCAAGGGTTTCCCTCAGACCTAGTCCCAACACTGCTGAGGCTCACAGGAGCGGCTCCCTGCTCTGGCCGTGGGATCCGTGAGGCCGCCTTTTTTCAGCCTGGGTGTGGTGGCAGCACTTGTGCCGCTGCGGGGCAGTAACCAAAGCTGTGAGCCCACCCTTCCTGCTGCCTCCTGCCTGTGCCGTTCCCACCAGCCTTCTCTGCTGAGGTCTGGAGGGCAGCTGCTGAGGGCCTGTGCCCCCCGGGGGGCTGCGGCCTCGCCTGCGGCCGTGTCGGGCCAACCGGGCCGCTCGTGGCTGCCTGCTGGGCTTGATTAGTCTATGACCACCCTTGCGAGGAGACAAAACCCATGTGTGTGCGTTTCTGAGACGGTATTCAAGGGCACCGGCGTGGTTGGTGGGCTGAAATGAGCCGTAGGTGGCAGCTCGTGAACTCTGTCGTGTAAACAAGCTTTGAAATGTCTCCTCCTGGGCACAAGGCGCAGGGCTGGGGGAGCAGCCCTGTGCTCTGAGCAAACATCCACGATATGTGAATCTGAAGGTTATTCAAACACAGAAGAGGAAATAGTGCTCTCTTTGGCTAGATACTAACATGTGCTAGCTATCCTTCCTTTAATTGCTGTAATTAACTGTTTTACATGCCCTTTTCTCACAACAATCCTGCAGTGGTAAGTAGATGCAGCACGGTTTTGACAAACTTCCAACCACTGGCAAACCAGTTCTCGGAGCTAGTGTAGGTCTCAAGGCTAAAACCCTGCCATGCACGCCTTGGAGCGGACCTTCACCTCTGTGCAATCATCCTTTTATTGCAAGGCACGTGTGCTCGCTCCTGCTGCATGAAGGAGGTCCCTGGGCTCAGGCTGTGGGACAGAAGTGCCCCAGCTGGTGCTGCTGCCTTGGGCCTGCGTCTGGCTGAGGGCATCTCCCTGCCTGGGAAGGGCAGTGTGACAAACAAACCTTGTCTGCTGTGGTGCGGGACGCAAAACTTGGGTTGATCTGGCTTCGGATCCCTGCTGTGGAATGGGGAACAGCCGCTTACTGAACAATATTGGTGTCAAATTGTCATCTTGACTGTGCAAGATACCAAGTGTTACCTCACTTGGATTGTGGATTTCTGCAGGGTTTCATTTGCAAGGCCCTGTGACTCTGCTCATTGCTCTCACAAATAATCAGTAGCCCTGTCATCCCTGAGCCTGCTCTAAAACACCAAATTGAGTGCTCTTTGCATCAATCTGACTTGTTCCACAAACACAGGAAAGCGATCTTTGATGCATGGACTAGGAGCAGGAACACTGTTGAATGCTAAAATTATTTGCAAGCAGACTTGGATGAGCCTGCTCCAACACCTGGCTCTTGCAGAGCTGTTTGCTGCAGCAGCTATTAGTTGCAGTGGTTCTCTGGGAGTGGTTGTCACTCACACAGACATAGTTTGTTATCAAATTCCTCTGTGGGGGAAGTGTTGGTTTCTGAGCAGGCCCAACTCACTGACTGTGGGAAGGCTGGGATGCTAATCGCATTGTTTCAGCGCTCTTCTGGCTGTTGATTAACAGCGTGGCTGCATGCAAATGTCTGATAGCTTATGTAAGTGCTCGAACAAAATCAATGGTCTAATTAAAAGTCAAATGGAAACAGCTTTGGGTGTCTCTGAGGATTATTTCTTTCAGTCATTCTCTTACGCTTGGGGTAAAAATACAGCAATAAGGAAAAACAAGCTGGTGACTGCTGGGAAAAAATGTAACTTCCAGAGCCACAGCCCGACCTTGGGGGTGCTGGATGCTGCAGCTATTGGATGTCAGGACAAAGGCATGGAGGCTTTTAGACTGGCACTGTAGGATCTTCTCTAGCCATGAAATCCTAATGCTCCCAACCCATGAATGGTTCCCCTTTCCTGTGTGAATGGCCAAAATGGGTCATGGTGAATCTTCCTCAAATACTCATAGCCTAGGTGGTGGGGAAGTGTCTTTCTGCTTCTTGGGGAACTCAGCCAAGGTGATGGAAATTGCCTGCGTTGCATCTTGCTGTCCACCAAAACTTTTATTAGGCCTAACAGGCTTCTTTGGCTGATCTGTGCTGCACTCACATTGATGTGCTGCCCAAAAAAGCCCAAAATGCACGCTCAGGAGTAACTGTACATCTGAGAGGCCGTGCCCATGACATCCAAAAGAATGAAGTATCTTTTCTTTATAGACTGAAAACAAAGCCCGTGTGTGAGAAGGAAGCGTACAGTGAGAGCTAGCGTGGTGCTGGGTGTGGGAACTCCCAGCAGTTAGCGTGAATGTGAGCTTTGTGGTAGCTGCGTAGCCCTGCGGTGTGGAGTGCTGTTTGAACTGAACTAGATCCTCTTAGCTGAGGATGCAGCGTGCATGCTGGACAACTGAACGGCTGCAACAAATGTGAGTGGTCAAGGAGGTCCTACCACAGAAGATCCCAGCTGGCAGAGCGTGCTGGTAAAGCAACTTCTGTACTGACTGTATTTCCCTGACCTAGCCTAGGAGTGAGGAAGAGCAAGGATTGTCAGCTCAGCCCAGCTGCCTGAAGCAGAAGGAGATGTCAGCTTGAGGAACTACACCATCAGGTTATTGAGGTCATGTGCTGCCATGTGCCCTAGCGCTCCATGGAGCTGTGCAGAAGCAGGTACAGCTCTCAGCTAGCCAGTTAAAGGGGTTTTTTGTCCACAAAAAGAAGTTGGAAAATTCTGCGCTTGTCTTCTAGTGGTTCAGATTCTCCCCTCGTGCATAGGAGGTGAAAAAGCACCGATTTAAGCTTTTCATTCAGCACAGGGCCACTTTAAAGGCTGGACGGCACAGCCCTGACCTTGGTGCTGTCACAGCCAGATGATTAGTGGCTGCTCAGTGAGCATTAGTGAGCAAGCTAACGACTTGCAGACATCTGCAGTTATAGAGACAGGGGCATGTGGGACTCCTGAGCAAGGATATTGCAAAGACCTTGTCCCAAAGAATTAACCCTATTGCCACTGGCATCTTCATTTGCTGTGGACCTCAGCACAGGAGGAGCATATCACAGAGGTTATTGGGCACATTCCTAGACTTTTCCTGATACATGGCATAAAATATGGCACACTCCCAAAACGTCTGGCACTTTTACTTAATTAAATGCTACTTCTCCATCTGCTCCCACCCATATATGTGTGGTATCTGCAATGTCCTGAGGCAAGATGGTGGTGCTGCCCTACTCTGTTAAGGTCCCATTTGCCAGCCTGGGCATCCCCTAGGCATGGCATGCCTTACCACCAGCTAGGGGCTTCCAGATCTGTCACTGCACTGTGGGGCTGATAGGAACTTAAAAATAATAAGCCTCCGAAAGTCAGGATTTAGGTTTGGATCTACCTTGTGAGGATCCGGGGGTGTCTCGCTCTGCCATGGAAGCAGGCTCAGCCTTCACACCAGAGCCCCAAAGTGGTCACCCCGAGGCTGTTTGCTTGTCCTGAAGGCAGAGCTGTGCCTGCTGCGCGCTGCCTCCGGGCTGGTCTTGAGCTCCTGGTTGCTGAGTTGGCAGAAGTGCCTGACCTGGTGAGGTCCTGCAGGACGGACCTTCTCTGCAATTCGCTCGCATAAAGCCATGGTTAGCAGCTGCATCAGGGCCTGCTGCATGCTTTGGTGCTGTCAAACAGGTAAAGTGCCAATTTGGCAGGTGATGCTGCAATGCCAGGAGCAGCAGCCGTGAGTAAGATGCTGCCGGCTCGGTCCCTGGGAACAGCTGAGGTGTGTGGGGTTTCCTGAGTAGAGCTCTGCCCGGCACCCCTGACTCAGCCAGGGAATTTCCCTGGAGTCAGTGGCACAAAAACCTACTTCTGTAAATCAACTTCACATTTTGCTGTAGTATTGCAGTGTAGCTGTGAGCTCAGTGCTTAAAACTAAAGAAATGCCTTTTCTGATAGAGATAAATAACTGAAGCCACGTATACCTAACAGAGTTTTAATTGCAAGGAGAGAAATAAACTGCCTACCACTAGCTGCTGCACCTACTGGTTGACAATACTGCCTAAGGCAGAGGAAACTTAAATATTTGAATTAACCAACTTTATTACTTAAACATAGGCTTTAACTAGCTGCAGAATATTTCATACCCTACCTGTGAGAAAAAGAGCTGAGGCTCCTGATGCAGAGCCTGGGTAGCAGATGGATTCAAGCCAGGCATTGAAACGAGGAGCAGCCCAGTCCCATATGGGAACGGGGCAAATACCTCTGGATGGGGACAGCAGCATGGCATGCTCCTGAACATTTTTCATGGTGAAATGAGGAATTGGTAACAAACAAGACGTAAATACCTGGTAGTCTGCTGGGTAACTGTAAGGGCTGTGATCACAGGTGCCAATGTCTGAGTCCCAGAAGCAAAGGTTGGTCTTGTGCAGGCTAGAGTGGACTTGCCTGCCTGGATCTGTCTGCAGTTATCTGTTTTGGATGGCATGGCTTAGTCCCTGGGAACCGACTGCTGCTTAAAGGCCTACGGTGTGCAAATACAGAAATGCTAATGATAGGTAAACTCTGAGGTGCTGCTCCTTGCTGTGGGACGTGAGTTTTGACTGTCTCGGGGCAGAAGTCTTACTGTAGTTAAGCTTGTCTTCAGCGCTACTGATGGGTGTGAAGTCAGGAGGTGGCACAGAGGGCAGCCAGGCAGAGCAGGTATTAAATCCTGGCCATGCAGGGGTGAGCCTTGTGCCAAACCCAAACTTGGTGCTTTGTGGCACCGAGAGGCAGCGGGTGGTTGCTGAGCCTGACCCGTGGCTGAGGTGGGGTGGCGAGATGTGTGCTGGTGGCAGCACGTAGCTGTAGGGCTGCTTTTGGTGCTGTGGGGTCATGCTGAGAGTGGCTACTCAATGCCAACAGGAGTTGTTAAAACGGCTCAGGTGTTGGAGAGAGGTTTTTGGAGTGACTGGTGCTCTCTGAGGTGAGGATGTGATTGCAGAGATCAGTTACCTAGAAGTGGCAGGACAGGGAGCTGACCTGCTGGTAAGTTCTGGGGTAAGTTTATCACTAAGCTGCAGACAGCTACAGAGCATCTGTAACAGGGTTTCTGTGCTTAAATGCTTCCAGAAAAACCCGGAGCTGTGCTGTGAGGTGCTCAGCACCAGAACAGCAAGGCTTGGACAAGCCACAAATCCTTTCAGTAGCTGAAATACCTGGCAGGATATTTTTTTGACGTGTTACCAGCCCCGGAGCACAAAGCGTGCTCTGATCTTGAGCTCCTTGGTGCTGCAGCACGGAGTGGGGCTTGGTGGAGCCACGCAGGGCCGCATGAATGGGAATTTCCTTCAGACGGTCCCGTGACAATACAATGATTCTGCTTTTCAGGTGGAAAAATTGAATCTCGGTCTATGTTGTGGCCAAGGATTTCCCCAAACAGCAATCACTTCTGATAATTTCCAACGTGTTGGTTTTGGCTTCAGCAACCCCATCCACTGCAGCCTCCGTGCCTGGCGTCTGCGGCCCAGAAGGCATGAGGCAGCCCTATCTGAATGGGCTCCTTTATCTCGGCGCAGCTCTCCCTGCTGCTCCTTACAGCTGTCCTGACCTACCCGCAGTGTGAGTAAACGCGCTCCTCAGGAGCACGGAGGTCACCCTGGCGTCTGGAAATCTCCGCGCTGCTCGCTCCTGTTTGGCCTCGCCGCTCTCAGTGGGGGTGCCCGCACTGGGGACAGAGGCAGCGTACCCAAGGCCTTCAGGGCAATGAACTGGGACCAGTTCAGGTGTGGCTGGAGATGGAAGGAGTAGGGTTCTTGGGAGAGCAGAGCCCTTCCCAAGCAGATGTGACCTGGGAGGTTTTTGCGAGAAAATCAGTCAAATTTTTAATTCTGATGCAACCTGAAGCGAACCAGGGAGGTGTAGGGCTACCTTAATCCTGCAGAGGTGGTTACAGGGCTCTCCTCCTTCACAGAAAACACCGAGTTTTGTTGTTAAACACGCAGACACCTGACTGCGTGGCTGTTTTTATCAGTTCAGCCTTGCTGATCAAGGCTGGGTTTTCTCGTCGTGTAAGCCCGTGGTGTGCTGTGAGAAGGCGTTTTTTGTTTGCATGCATGCAGTAACGTCCTCCAGTTTATCAGACAAGCGTTTCTCACTAAGCTTACTCAAATGCAAAATTGTCTAAAATCTTCATGTCTAGTTAAAAATGGAGCTTACTGCCCCTGCATCGGGTGGCAGTGTTGCTGACTTGGATGCGCTAGCTCACTGTGCCGTAGCAATGTGCTGACCCATGACCTGAAGTCGGGTCGTTCCCCTCACCTTGCCCCATGTCTGGAGTGGTTTGTACCACGGCACTTGGTTCAGCAGCAGGAACAAGCATTTCTCCTGGCTAAATTCACAGGATACAGCGAGGGCAGGAAAGCACCTTCCTCCTTGCCCCGTCTCCATCGCTCCGCAGCGATCCGCTTCCCAGCAGCTCACTCCCAAGCCACAGGGACTTTTCCTTCGCACGGATTCCTGGATGCTTAGTCACCGCTCGGATGCCTCGCACCGGCTGTCCTTCCAGCCTTTGGTGCCTCCCTCCCGGCCAGCGGGGACGTGCGGTGGTGTGGGCGCATTCCCACGCCTTCCATGGCCTTTCCCAGGCCACTCGTCCCCCACAGGCTCGAGGGCTGCCTCCTGCACCCTTCCCCACGTGCCAGTGGGGAGCTGCAACACCCCCTGCACACCAAACCCTTGGTCTAGCATTGCACGGGGTGGTTTGTAGGGGCTGCCAGCCTCCGCGGCCACCTTCCACCCCTTCCTCCACCCAACAGCAGGGCTCTGCAGCCGAGGGCGCCTGGACCAGCGGCGTGGGGGACACGTCCCCAGCGGAGGCGAGCGGGAGCTGCGGTGGCCCGACCGGCACCGGTGGAGCGTGGGGATGAGCTCAGCAGCGGGGAATGCGCTTTGTGCGGCACGTGGGGCCACGGCCGGGCGGTTTCGGGGGTGATGTCACGGCCCGCAGCATGCTGCAGCAGGCCTGCTGCCCGTCACGATCCGCGGGGGGCTTGCGGGAGTGCCGGCGGCGTTGGGGTGCCGGCGGTGCCGTGCCAAGGCTCGATGGCTGAGCCAGGACCCAGGGTCACATTGAGGTGGTGGCATGGCCAGGGGCTGGCAGGCTGCCCCACAGGGCTGGCTGGCAGTGAATAAGTTCAGACTGACTTTTTCTTTTTACCCAGAAAAGATTGTTAGTGTGGCGATCCCTGGTCCTCCTGCTGCAAACAAAAACCTCCTCGGCAGCGAGCAGCTGAGTCAAAAACAGCTGGCATGGACGGCAGCTCTTAGCCTTCTGCGCTGCTTCCTTGCTCTCTGTCAGTCCGTCCCAGCATCATGCAGGCCGTAGCAAGCCCTCCTGGCACCTCTGAAAGCGCTTTTCCTGAGCAACCTGGCTGTGTGTCTCCATGCTTAGTGGTAGTGCCACCAAGCCCAGGTGTTTTCCTCGCATCCATAACTTGGTACATGGCTCTGAAGGCAACCAAAGCCCTAGGTGTAGTGAGAGGATGAAGGAATTTGGTCATAAGCCACCTGTAGTCTTTTGTTTTTCCTCCGGTCCTACCCCAACCATTCCCAACTTTGAAATTCGTGACTTCTCCTCCCAACCCTGTTGGGTTTCCACTTGCTTTTGGAGAAACTGAGTTGGTGTCTGTGGCTGTTTCACTGCTGGGTTAGACTCTCTTCGTGTTACACCTCACTCTTCTGGACGGGAGACGTGACTGGCCTCTAAGTGCCCACTAAGAAGTTGGGCAGAGCTGTTTTAATCTGTATTTCACTGTGAGCCTCGCTGGTTTGATTCTTTAGTCCTTTCTGTATTAAAGGCCTGTTTGATTCTTTTGTCAAGCCTACGCTGGGGAGTGGAATTTGACCTTCTTTTTCCTGTGCCACCTCCTGAGAGATCCTTCCTAGGGGCCCAGCGTGCGTGGATGTGATAGCTGCCTGAAGGTAGTTTGCTGGTCTGGAGGGTTCCAAATCCAGTTAAAGTAAAAAAAAATAAATAAATAAAAATGGAACCCACATGAATTGTATGGTTTAATCTCTTAAACACAAAGATGAACCTCTCATAGAAGAAACTTATAAATTTCTTAATAATTGGATACCCTGGTAGGCACAGAGGAAAATCATTTCCCTCCTCTTGCAAAAAAAAAAAAACTCACACTTTTTCCATCCTCCTGTGTCCAGATCAACACTCGGTGTTTTTGGTCCTCCAGCATAAAGCCACCCCCCTTGGAAAACTCCCCTTGTGAAAAGCTTGGTGGAGCCGATGTGCTCCTGGTGTCACTGACACTTCCTGAAGGTGCGGACGGTGCCCTGAGGCAGGTTAGTAAAGCTGCTCTGTGCTGATTCCTGGCACGGCGCAAAGCCGGAGCTGGAGGCGAGGAGGTGACCACCCGCCGGCGTTCAGGTGAGCTGGGTGCAGAGGAAGAGCTCTCCCACGGGTCACTGCACAAACTGCAAACACGGCTGAGAAAGAAGCCCAATGCGGTCGGGCTGGGGTGTGTTGCCGTTAGAGGCTACCAGGTCACAGCTGGGAAGCCAAAAAACTGGCCAGAATTCAGGGCTGTGGTGCCAGCTCTGTGAGACCTGTGCTTCCCATCGTGAGCTGGGCACGCACGGCTGGGCGACAGCTCCACGCCGAGCCCTGAGGAGCTGCGAGGTGCACCTAGGCTTAAGGGGTCATGGAAGGAAATGGTTGAGGCATGTTCTCCAAGCACAGAGAAACCGGTGTAATTGATTTAAAGACATATTATCCCTGCAGAGGATGTTGCTAATGTCTTTAGCAGGCACGGTAAGCCTGTGAACACATACTGTATGCTCCAGCGAGGAATTTCCTTAGCTTGCTCAGCTCCATCTCATCTGCATACTTCTGGTCGGCGTGCACAGCCTGGAGAAGGGCTTTGAAGCTCGGTTCTGTGCTCGGTTTTAACTGCTGCAGAACGTAAAGCCCTAATGAGTGCTTAACTTTTACTTCACCCTCCCCAGTTGCTATAACTGTTCAATAATATTTAAGAGTAATTAGAGGTGGGAGAGTGCTCAGCAGCTGCAGGACAGCAGGATTTAAAGTTCCTAAGATGTGGGCATAAGAGATGATAAGTAACCGGGATGAACTTTGCACTATACAAAGTTCCTTCCGCGTCTGGAAATATGGAGAAAGTGCTGTCGTTGGAACCACGCCTTTGTCTTCTGTTAAGGACCAGGCATTTGGGGTTTGTCTTCTTTCTTAAATTTAAATGTAGCTGACATCAAGGCGGGAGAGGGCGAGAGCTTCGTAGAGGACCTGCATGTGAAGCTTTATCCCGGTTGTGACAGAACTTCCAAGTGTGAAGACCAGCAGCAAAACTTGAGATGACTTTGCTGAGAATGATCTAGCGACTGCAGCTTAGCTCAGAAACTTTTCATTTCACTGCTCAGAGTTGGTTTTTCAGTCCTTCATTTGTTTCACAAGACTTATCATGGTCTGTGTTAGTTGCTTAGCTAAGTGAGGAAGCTGTCTGCTGCGGTAGCTTATCTTGCTTCCACTAATTGTCCAACAGAAAATGACTTGCAGTTCTGCTATAGGGCAGAGTTCAAGGAGCCTCCCCACAGCTGAGTGTAATATTTGTCCTTCATCTGAATGTAAGACTTGCACATGAGCAAAAGACTCATTTGTAAGATAGAATTTTTCTGGAATTGTAGAGTAACTTTATTTTGAAGAGGCCACTGTAAGGATCATGGACTTACATGACCTGTGGGTCCCTTCCAGCTCGGGGTATTCTGTTTCTTTATAGTCCAAGCCACATCCTTGTAGGTTCAGCTCGTTCACGTTGCTCAAGGCTGCATCCATAGAGTTTGAATATCTCAGAGGATGGAGACCTTACGGCCTGCCTGGGCTCCTGTTCCAGTACGCAGCAGCCCTGATGGAGAAGACTTTCCCCTTTTTCCCAGAAATCTGCTTGGAATTTTCCATGTTGCAACTTGGAAGCTCTTTAGCAGAGGAGTGAGGGGCCTCTAGCGCTGCACATGGGACAAGATCTTTTTCATTTATTTTTTTAAACTCCAGAAACTATGCTGCTTCTAGTATAAAGCTGACTGAAACGAAGGATGTAGACTGGGCTGGGAAAAAGCCTGAGCAGGATGAGTGAAGCTGTTCTGAAAGATGTATAAGAGCACAGGAATTTCACTTGAAGCACAGGCTCTTGAAATCAAGCAATGATTATAGTCTGATGTTCTTATAGCTCTGAAGAAGCTTCAAAATAAAATTATAGTGTGTCCACAGTGCTTAGGTTAAAGGCAAAAGATGCAGAATTTACTTAGGGATATGGTGACTTAGACCCTAAGAGAACTCTTCCTTTACCATCCTGCTTGCTGTGGCACAGAACTGGGTGGAATTTAGAGATCTCCACTAGAAAAAAAGCTTCAGATCAAGGCCAGCTTTCACTTCTGTCTCTTTCTCTTGGGGCAGCTGCAGGTCCGAGTGCAGAGCACCAAATTCTGCAGCGCTGGCTCTTTTCCACGTGGTGCGTTGGGTGCTGGGGTCTCTTGTGGCCCAAGCTGTAAGAACAGCACTCGTTTGTTTTGGGATGGTCACATTTTGGGCTCCAACGAGTTACATTGCTGACTTGGAACGAGGCACTGTAATGTCTTTGTGCTGCAAAGACTGCAATGTTAGCAGTCCAAGCGTAACATATCATATTAATATTTAGTATAGAGCAACAATTATAAATCAGTTCGAGCAGTTAAAACTTGGTTCCTTTTCAAGGCTGGAATTGGTGGCGTGTACTGCAGGCCTATGGAATCTCCATAATCCATTTTTTGGGCTGCTTGCCACTTAGTTAATAGGATAATAAAAGGGTAAGAATTACAATCTAGACTCTGAGGTGTGATGGGGGAAGCAAACCAGCTCTGGTTCGGTCTGTTTTCCTCTTTACCCTACTGGCCAGCCACTTACATCCTAATAGCTGACTAAGAAGCAGGATACTCCTACATAAAACTTAATGTAGCAGGCTATATATAGGCTTTTTTTTTTTTTTTTTTCTTCTTTCTTTCTTAAAACAGAAGAGTGAGTGCTTGCTTGTTCAGCGCCGGTGTTGGTTCTGCAGAACAGCTTAAGGCCCGACTTACAGTTCTAGTGTAATCTGAGTTAAAATGTGTGTTGAACGGGGTAGGTGGGGGTAAAGGTTCCTGGTAAATGTGAACGTGGGGGTTTCTGCTTGCTCTGCTGCCTGCGGGTTGCAGACCAGGTCTTTCTCTGGCTGTGATGCTTGCAGGCACTCTGCAAGTGGTTGTGTAGCAGCATTCACAGCCTGCAACTCGGTGTCAGCGGTTCTTGCACGTACCAGGCCAAATATTTTGAATTCTAATGCAAAAAAAAAAATAATCAAAAAAAACACCAACCCCCTCGGTTGCCTTAGGTGGCAGTAGTGAAATTGGGTGTCTGTTCCCAGCTGGGCTCGAGTCCAAGGCAGGCAGCTCCCAGCGGCTCCACCGGTGTAAGCGTAAGTGGGTCCTGCAGACGTTCACTTAGGCGTCATGACATGAACAAAATAAATCACGCAGATCATGCTTTCACAAAAAACCTTACCTCTGACTGCCTGCAGTGATCTCGGCGGGCGAGGTGTGAGGAGGGGCTGGGCGGCAGCGTTGTAATCCTGAGGCAGCGACCGCCGTGGGTGGGTGTCCCTGCTGCAAATGTACCGTGAGCTCCAGGGGAGTCATTGAGGAAACGGAGTTTGAAAGGCCCCGTAAAGCTTCAGTGGAGATTGTGTGAGTAATGAGCACGTCTAAAAGTAGCGTTTGTGGTAGGAAAGCAGTGCTGCGAGATCTGCTTTTGTATCATCCATTTTCCAGTCTGGTACAGCCAGGAAAAGTGACTTGAAGCAAACCAGGGAATGGGGGAATTCCACTGGAAAACCGACCGAGCTGGGGTACGCAGCAGTGCCTGGAGTCGTAATTGCTGGTGCTCAAGTGTCACTGGAAACATTTTTTGTTTCACCTCTCCAAACTTGTGGTTGTTTTACACTGGCGGTGTGCGTGTAGAGCTGGTGGGGACGGCTGCAGGCGTGGTGGCGCTGAAGTGGCCCTTCTGGAGACTGAGTGCCCTGGTGGGGCTGAGCGTCACGCCGCTGCTTTGGGCTCTGGTTTCTTCTTGAACCTCAGCGGGTCCTTTGGTGGTGTGATGGAGATGGTGGTGATGAGCTGCGGGTGGGAAGCTGGGATGTATCCCCGCAGGCAAGGGCGCGTGGGTGCTCTGCGCGGCACCGCTAGGGTCTGGCCTGCCTTCTCCAGCTCTCCTCCCCACCCCAAATGGAAGCAGAGAAGTCCTCCTGCGAGCAGGCTTGGAAAAAATGACATCATGAGATCCTTATGCGCGTCAGGAAGTGCGGAGACTGAAAAAGCAAACCGACTTTGCTAACCAAGTACTGCTGCGGGAATGACACCGGCCCCAGGGAGGAAGAGCCGTCCCGCTCCTGCTGCGGCCTTTTCCTGCCCTCGGGCAGCCACCCGCCGAGCACGGTGAGACGAGACGGAGGTTCCTGTGCTGCAGAAGCCCTCATGCACAGGCTCTTAACCCTGCTCGAGGACCTCTGCTGTGTCCTGGCCTCGGAGGTGGTGGTGGGGCTGGAGGAAGCCGCTCGGCTGCAGCAGTGACCGCGGCACGTCTGTGCGCAGACGTATTTATGTGCCGTGAACACGAGACTATCCTTTATCCCCAGTAACATGTCTGCTCGAGGTGGCTGTCCCGCTGGCTTCCATCCCTGGGAATGTGGCTGGCTTGCTGAGACGAGTTTACGTGTAATACACTAAATCATTGCTGCCTCCACTCTAGTAAAAATGCCGATGTCAGGATAAATCCCAAACTAAAGCTCGGAGACGTTTCTGGCATGAGGATGCGATGGCCCGCCATGTGCTCAGTGCTGTGTTATGGGGGTTGGTCCTGCCGTGGGACAGAGATGCTCCAGCACTGCTGGTTACATCTTGGCACGCTCCAGCCCATAGTTCCATTTCACAGAGCTCGGGCACCGTGTGAAGCCTGCCAGCAAGGTTTGGGGGTCACTGCCATGGAAAAAATAGTTATGCCTTCAGCTCTGGTGCAGGAGATGTTCCCTTTGAACTGATTAGGGAACAATCTCCCTCTGCTGAACAGCTTGTCCTTCACACGGGAGGAGGCAGGCGGAGGGCCACGAGGCCAGCTGTGGGGCTGGTGCTGGGGATGGCACTGCTTGCGCAAGGCAGACTTTCACCTCAAGCCGGTAATTAAAATCCACCGGGGCTTAATCACTTCCTGGCTGTCTATCTCGTGTCTCAGAGTGAATGTGAAACCAACTCGGAGCAGTTACATGCCAGACACTTATCATATCCTGTAAGATTAGTCAAAACTGATATTTAAAAAAAAAAAAGCAAATAAAATCTGAGCAAAATGAGATGTTAGCTATCCACAAAGATAAAATGCCATTCAAGGTCTGGTGTTAGGGTACTATCTGCTCGGGACATACTGACGTATTGTGAAACACTCTGAGCATTAACAACTTCAACTGAGTATTGGGTTAAAGGGAATGTCCTGGTGCATACTGTTCTTGGTAGCTGTTCCTTATAATCACTTTATTTTGTTTATTTTGAAAGTCAAGACCTTTTTGTATTGATGGCATGTATTGATAACTTGCTGTGCATGAAAAGATCGCTTGGTCTGAGGCCATCTTGTAGCGTTGCAGCCCTCCTTCAGCTGATCTCGGACAAATTGAAGTTGTTGCCTGAGCAAATGCTTGTGGTGGCCTGGGGGATCCTCTCCTTGATTACACGAGTGCAGCACTTAAGAACGTACAGGGAAATAATGAGATGCATGTCTTTTGTCTTCCAGATAGTAAAGCCATAGTCGATGGAAACTTGAAGTTGATCCTTGGCCTAATATGGACCCTGATCCTCCACTACTCCATTTCCATGCCCGTGTGGGAGGATGAGGGTGATGATGATGCAAAGAAGCAGACCCCGAAGCAGAGGCTGCTGGGCTGGATTCAGAACAAAATTCCTTACTTGCCAATCACGAACTTCAACCAGAACTGGCAGGATGGCAAAGCGCTGGGGGCTCTGGTTGACAGCTGTGCTCCAGGTAAGTTTTGCTCTGATGGTCAGCGTTCTCTTGCTCTCTCTTCTTGTGCCTGATCTGCTGCTCATGAAGGAGGGGGATTTTCAGTGTGGTGCTGGAGGCTGTTGAGCAACAGCAAGGCTGTTGAGAAAACTCGAGTCTGAAGAGGCCAGCTGCTGGGCAGCACATTGTAGAAGTCCTAGCCAAGAGAAATACTGGCCTCGAGCAGAGTGCACGACTGCTTTGTTGGAGGTGCCGCCTCTGAGTTTTGTACTGGGTGCACGGGACGAAGGCGCAAATGCTGGCTCCCAAATGGCAGAAAGTTCCCACAGCAAGCGCCAGCAGCCTTTCAACTTCAGGGCTTGGTGTGTCCTCCTGAAATAAGACTGCACAGGGAGAGCGGGGCAGCCAGAAGCTGCATGCTACCTGCAGCTTCAGTGTTTAGCAAGTTACAGCTGCGCTGCTTAAGGCGAACAATGTGATGAAGTGTGAAAAAGGCAGTTTCCTCACTCTCGTAATACAACCTTGCTAATGCTATGGGGGGTTCTGTGGCAGGCAGCTGAAATTTGCCACAGGAGAACCACCAGAGCATAAAGGATCCGTAGATATATTTGTGCTGAATTTAGAGCAGTGTCTTCCACGATTTAAATCTAAAGCCATGCATTGTGTCGCTGCATGAAATGTTATACGTCTCTTCTGCTGGCAGGCAAGGTGGGAGGAAGGCTTTTTGAAATGGCTTTTTAATACTTTGCTGAAAGAGCCCCTGAAGATGGTGGTTGTTGTCCAAGAAGTGTTTCAGTGAACAGCTTTGCTCAGCCCATTTTGGTTACATTTATGAGGGTCCAAATGTCTTTATGGTAGTGTAATGCAAGTAGTTACAGAGGTTATACCTGGCTTCTTTAGCTAAGGAAGCCTCTCTGCAGATGACACCTAATGACTGAAATGTATTTGCAGGCCTGTGCCCTGACTGGGAGACCTGGGACCCGAGCAAGCCCGTCGACAACGCTCGCGAGGCCATGCAACAGGCGGATGACTGGCTGGGTGTGCCGCAGGTAAGGCACTGAGGGAGGCACAGCACTGAGCTTTGTACTTGCAGCCAGCTTGAATTGAGACTGGGGAAAACAGGTGAAAAAGTTACAGTTCGTTTAAGCGAAAGTGCCCGAGAGAGGACAAATTTTAATGAAAAACACTATTATATTTCAGTGCTCCAGTTGTTTTTATTTCTTTGTGTCTCTGCTGAAGGTAGCCAGTGTTGCAGCATGTAGGTGGAGTGGGGGAAAAGTGCACGTTTAGTGATGCTTGCCTTGTTAGTCCATGGGCTGAGTTTGTTCTGCATAGAATTCTGTGGAAGAAAAACTCACTGGATTCTGAAATCATCTGCAAAGATGACTTCTAAACAGAGAACAATATATCTGCAGACCAGATTGTTTTCATGCTGATAAAGCTGGACAAAAGTGCTGAAGTCTCTGGAGCTGTTGGAGCAGCTTGTATCTTGGGAGCTCGAAAAGAAACTGGTCACAAGTCTCAGTTCAGGGCTGTTGCACGCAGGATTACAATTTCCTGATCCTCTCAGTTTCAGATATCCCTGTACTGCTTTTTGGGGTGAGCATGGCTGCAGCTGTTCTGGCTTGCTACAATTCATCTTGTCCCAGTCTCCTGACAACCCCTAGATAATGAACGTGCAAAAACCCCCTGCCTCCCAAATCACGTTGGGACCATAATGAGCTTCTTGATTTTCTTGCTATGAGATAATGAAGTAGTGTGTATCACAGGGAAATAAATGGAAGAAATCACATTAACGTGTGGGAGTTTTGAAATGCAAGAATTTGTGCCGTAGCTTTGTTTCTGTGTTGACATGCGGTATCCAAGCACTGATATCATATACTTAATTGCTCTGTCTTTCAGGTTATTACTCCTGAGGAAATTATCCACCCTGATGTGGACGAGCACTCTGTAATGACTTACCTGTCACAATTCCCTAAAGCCAAGCTGAAACCAGGAGCTCCTTTAAAGCCCAAACTGAATCCAAAGAAAGCAAGAGCTTATGGCAGAGGTAAGGACTCAGTAAGCTTAAGCTGCGCAGAGTATTTAACTCTTCAGAAAGCTGGGTGGGGTTTTTTGCTTATGTTGAACTCCAGACCTACTGTAACAGACTTCAAAGTTTCACTTGTGTACTCTTGGTGTGGTGCCTAGTTTCAGAAATACGTGGATATAGTCCAAAAGACACTCCTAGTTCTAACATGTGAATTCCCCGAGCTCTCTGAACCTGTTTTGCAAGCTCTTGGTCTTGCAGTCCACAGATGGAAGAAGTAGCATGACATGGGGGCTAAAACAACCCTGGTAGGAAATTTAAGCGAGCTGTGTTGCTGCTGGTGGTCACTGGATGAGCAGTGAATGCTTCTGCTGGTAACACCACTCATTTCAAGAGAAAGACCTCTTTGCATCTGTGTGCAGAGAGTCTAGTTTTCCAGACAGGTGGCAGATACATATTAGGGTGTGCTAATTCTAAATGAGTTATTTGAATTGATTGATTGATTGAATACTTTGTTTGCACAGGCACACAGGTGGGTTGGTAACCCTTCAAATGCTAAATAGTGCTGAGCTTTTGTTGTAAAGATTGCATTTCCTAATTGGAATGACTTGTCCACGGTGTTTATGCAGATCTGCATAGGCATTCGTATTTTTAACTTAGGTTTTAAATAGAAAATTCCCATAACTTCTGATGTGGTTCTGCTCTAGGTTGGAATACAGTAGCAGCTAAATGAATAACAGACTTTTATGTTTAATGTGCTCGGTACGTAGCAAGACATCGTTTATGCAGCACAGTTTGTTCTCCCTTCTGTCTTATTTCAGACCTGCAGCCTGCTGCTGGTTCTTCAAGATTTTTAGAATTAGTGGATTTCAGAATTGGGTGTGTAAGAATGGAATGGAAAGAAAGGAGACTTTCCTTGGTTTTGTTTTGTTTTGTTTTTTCTCTTGGGTGTTTTTTCAACTTGATTTTCCATTGAAACTTAACTAGTTGAGTGGATGAGCATGCTACCTGTGCAGTGATAAGCAATTACTGTAGTCAGAAGTTCAGCAGTTTCCCTACTTTACGTTTACATCCTTTGGTGGTGGCTTGCACAGCAAACCACAGCACATGGACACGTTTGTCAGACTGCGTAAATGACCGATCAGCCTGCATCAGTTTGCTAGGTCTGGCTCTAGTCACATTCGTATTCTTTCAAAAATTGAAATAATTTTGCTGTCAACTTTAGTGCATACTGTGCTCTGAAGCCATTGTAATGGAAAATACAATGGATAAGCAGCTCTTCTTGAAAGACGGATGTTTTCCCATAGTTAATCACCAAAATCGAGTTACTAAATATAAATGACAGTTCTGACTGGTAATGTGTGTCAGGACTGAAAGGTGACTCCAACAGCAAGGAACACTGCCAGATGGGGCAGGGTCTTTGGAACAAATAAATAGGTTCTTCATGCTTCCAGAAAAAGGTAATTGTCAAATGTGAAGTTGGTCATTCTTAATTGTTTATTATTGTTTTTTCATGTACTGAAGTAAGAACATCCTAACATGCATCTTAGGTGTAGTTCATCTTCCTGGATACTGCTGTGGTTTACTCCTAGGGAGTCTGCTGCTGTCTGCAGGCTTGCTGTGAAGTGAGCCTGTGGAGGGACTGTGGTGCAGATCATGAGTGACGCATGATGAGTTCTCAGTTAACCAGCCAAAGCAGATCTCCGAGAAGAGGGAGAAATCTAGAAGATTAAATGTAGGCTAAGCAAGTGCTATGACTAATGCTGTCCTGTCTGAAACCATCTTCTGAGGATAAGCTGTCCTTGTCTTTGTGCCTGCAGGAGGGATACTCAAATGCTGTATTGTAATGTCTGTGCAGAGCTTGAAGATATGCAGAGTGAATTTATAGCTGTTTAAACTAGATGATAATCTAGGGGTTAGTTTGAAAGAATGAATATGTCAATTGTTAACACCTTATCAGAATGCTCAGATTTCCTAGTAAAAACATGATCTTCCTTGCATTGCTCTCAAGTTATTGTTTTCCAAAGATAAACAAGTTCAGGAATTCTGTTGTTCACAACCACTTCCCTTACAATCTACCAGACATTGCACTTTCCACTAATTGTACGATGGAGAAGTAGTGCCCAGGGTTTTATGAATAAGCTGAGGAGTAATTCCCTTGGAAGGAAGATAAGTCTGGGCTAGTCTGGACCAGCAGCTTTGGGAAGTTCTTCCTCCCGCCCAGTCTGACACCACCATGACAGGTGTAATGACTTGGGGCTAAGTATAGAGAGATGACGAAACCCTGCTGGTAACTGCATGCTGTAGCAGGCCCTGTGCTAAGGAATAAGGAAACTGATTAAGTGAAATGGAAGTGGTACTGGATTGCAGGATTTTCATGGTTTGAAGAGGTTCTTGCATGCCATTTGTACAGAGCTTACTGGCAAAATACTTCGAGCAGCTTTTGAAGAACGGTAAATGTGAGCACTTCTGAGCACCTCTTGAGTTTTGTAGCAACAGCTAACGTGCCGCTCTGCATCTGCTTCACAGGGATTGAGCCTCATGGGAACATGGTGAAGCAGCCTGCCATCTTCACAGTAGACACCATCAGTGCTGGGCAGGGAGACCTGATGGTCTTTGTAGAGGATCCAGAAGGAAACAGGGAAGAGGTGTGTATGCTAAATGTTTTGTTGGGAAAACATAAAGCTGGTCTGAACGCTGAAGTTTTTGCAGTAGCCTCCATCTTACACAAGATATATAATCTAAAAAGAAGCTGCACGGTACCATCTATCAAAAATGTAAGCTTCGAGCTCTCCCTCATAATTGCTTTACTGGGTGAGCCTGAAAGTCTTCACTCCCTGCAAATAAGCACCACAAGTCAAACGTCCGGTAGTTGTAGTGCTTTAGCTTGAGTGGCCAAGTACATTCTGACGGGGGTTTAGATAACACACAGCACTAAATCACTGCCCTTACTCATTCTGCAAGAATGGCTAAAGCAGCTATTTAGAAGCCATGAATCATTCAGAGTTAAAATGCTGGTTTTAATGTTTATAGAAATTTCTCATCCAAGTGCTCCACTTGATCATGTTACGACATTCCAGAAAAATACAGCTGTACGTTGGACTTAATGTCTCCTCAGTTTTGGCCTGCCTTAGTAGAGCAATTAACAGCAAGGGAGGGGGCTGGGGAAAAGGTAGCTTGGTTCTCATCTAAAGACAAATCATTTTTCCATATGGAATGGGGAGTTAGCAAGTATATACCTGCTTCCACAGAAACGTGGCTCTGACATTGCTGACTGCGGTATCAAGTGCCCCCCAGCAAAGGCTTAGGCTGGTGTGCACGGGCACAGCTCGAAGGCAAATGTGTTTTCTTTCCTAGGCAAAGATAACGCCATCCAGTGACAAAAACAAGACCTATTCAGTTCAGTACATGCCAAAGGTCACCGGACCTCACAAGGTAGGTGGTGTGTCAAATACCCAGGATTCTTTTGCTAAATGCAGAGAGCTGCTTTGCTGATTGTTAGTGTGAGCCCATGAGGGCTGCATGCTTACCTCTCTGGGCATCCTAAAGGAGCAGTAACCCACTGTGGCCTTAATCCTTTGTCTGGGCTATTGGGCTGCCACCTTTTCAAGGGGGAGGGTGTGCATGTGTTGGGAGAACATGTGTGGGTGGTTGAGGGAATCAGGTTTGTAGGCAGTGCAGCAGCTGGCTCTCCTCTCACCTGGGGCCACTTCTTGCAGCTCATGAAACCAGTTTTGTGGCTTGTCACAGAGGTACAGAGGAGAGTATCAGGTTGTTTCTGTAAGGTGTTTCTTTGCTGATAACGCTGTCTGCTGTGGGGGTTTTACAGAGAAGGTTCTCCACCCAGTTCTGTTCCCAGGGGCCTGCAGAAGCAGGTTTTTTGCTGAGTGATGCCATTGCTTGGCGCATCGATGTCTGGTCCCTACAACCAGCCAGAAAAGATAGATACAACTATTTGGGTTGTCCACTGCATTGTCCTCGTGCCTCTTAGCCATGCAGGCGCTTGGCAGTGTGGCAGTGGAGCTGAGCTCTGTCCCTGCCCCGTGGGTTGGAGCTGACGCTGTCTGTCTCCAGGTCTCGGTCCTGTTTGCCGGCCAGCACATCTCAAAGAGCCCCTTCGAAGTGAACGTTGACAAAGCCCAGGGAGATGCGAGCAAAGTGACAGCAAAGGGACCAGGACTGGAGGCCACAGGAAACATTGCCAACAAGTCTACCTACTTCGACCTCTACACTGCAGGTAAGCAGAACAAACGGGGGCTGAAATTCTGCAGCGTCCTCAGATGTGAAGAGAGCCTAAGTCTTGCAGGAACAAACAAGCTCTAACTGAAAAGTAGATGAGGATTTGCAGCCTGTTGAGTTCAGAGGTGAAATAGTAAGCTTCTTTGGATGCTTTCGCTGTGGGTGAAACATTTGAAGTGCTGAGCTGAGCAGGAGCAGGAAGATGCTAAGCATTACCCAGATTTTTGCCATGAACTTGCAGAATGGCAGTGGGCAAGTTCCTGGCTGGTTTCTTCCCACTACTCATTTTAAAGAGGGATGTGAAATACCCACCTCTGAAGGATGAGCTGTAAATAAACTGTAAATGCTTAATGGGCTCTGTCTTTAGTGTTACCAAAAAAGAATCTGATCTAATGCTACTCTTAGCTTAGCTTAGGGATATGGTTTAGTGGGGACTGTTAGTGTTAGGTTAGAGGTTGGACTCGATGATCTTGAGGTCTCTTCCAACCTAGAAATTCTGTGATTCTGTGATACTCTGAGTTCACGCTTCATTGACAAACTGATTTCAAACTCTACTATTTATTGGAGGACTACTGTCTTCGTTAGAACATCTCCATCACGTGGCTTGTTGCCTGCTATTAGGCCAATGCTGTAGCCTGGAGGAGTGAGTCAATAAGATGCTGCAGCTGTCAATTCAGTTTGAACAATGCCAAACTACTTCGGGTAGTTACTTGAAGTATTAAACACTGAAATGTGCTGAGTATCATATTTTAAATTGCCTTCTACCTGAGGGTGCTCAGAAATAAAATTAAATGTGGTTATGGTGAAGGGAAGTGTTATATTCAGTCTCTAATTGAGCGAGGGAGTGGTCTGAATCATGTAAAGACAGGCCTGGCCTCTGCAAGTGTCTGGAAAACCGTTTTTGTTGCGTGGTGAGTTAAATGAAACCTGTACAGAGCAGGTGTCCGAGCAAAAGTGGGTATGTACAGAGAAGGATCTTTGCCCAGACCAGGATGTCTGTTGTCTGAGCTCTTAATCTAAACTGCTCCAAAGCATGGAGCAATTGAATTTATGGTGAAGTTATTGCTAGTCTGTGACAGAGCAGTAGCAGTAGGGTAACCAGGCCACGTGTGTATCCAGTAGTGTAAGAAACCTTGTGGAGAGGGCCACGTAACTGGTCCTGTCAGTTTGATGGCTTTGTGGAGATGCCACCACGCTGTCTTGTCCCCACCCTGCTTCCACTGCTGGTTGCTGTCAGTAGAGGCTGAAAATTTAGGCAGTGCTCAGAGATGACAGCAGAGCTGAGCCCAGGTGCTGGCTCTGATCCTGACTGCAGCGCGCAGCTGTGGGGAAGCCAAGGCTCAGCTCGGCTGGTTTCCTTTGCAGGTGCTGGAGTGGGTGATGTGAACGTGGAAGTGGAGGATCCTCAGGGGAGAAGCCTTGCTGAAGTTACAATAGAAGACAAAGGCAACCAAGTCTACCGCTGTGTCTACAAACCTGTTCAAGCCGGTCCTCACATTGTCAAAGTGACTTTTGCAGGGGAGGCAATTCCCAAAACTCCTTGCAATGTTCTCGTTGGAGAGGGTATGCTTTTTCAAAATGCACCTAAATGTAGATGGTCCCTTTTCACCTTGGGTATGATCACAGAATATGCTCGAATCTTGCCTCGGGCCTTTTCTTTACCTTTCAACATCGTAGACCTGATTCACTGGGTCACCTTGGTATTCACCTGGTCAGAACAGTGCTCTCTAACAGTAGCTTTTGCTGTGAGAGGTTTCTTTCTGCCTAGATCTCCTAAAAATTAAGCTGCCCTTTGTATTTTGTTGAGATGTTTTATGCAGCTATGCCGTATCTTGCTATTTTCCACCTTTGTTCCTCAAATTACTATATTTACAGTTTTCCTTCCTAACTGACACCTAACTTGCTTTCTGTTCCATCCTTACGTGCTCCTATGCTTTTAGATCTCTGCTCATCTCTCCTGAGCTACCCTCCATTTGTGGAATTTTGGACTTCACTGCTAATGGCTTCATAGTTGGTAAGAGGTGTGCAGGATGCTCTGTCATGTTTGCTTTTTCGTAAGCTTCTAGCCTGCAGCTTGTCCCAGCCAAGAGTGTTTTTCTTTCTGTTGGGGTTGGGGAGGAAAGTTGCAAGCAAACTGAAATGCTGTGTGACCCAGTCAGTGAAACTTGCTTAACCACAAACTGCCTGACTCAGTTGTGTAAGGGCTCCACCAGCCTTTCCCACTCCGAGGTAGGCATGCTCACGTGTGCTCCCACCCCACCAGTTCTCAGAGCTAGCAGGTGGCATGCGATCTGTGCTTGTACCGTCCGGCACGGGACGTGTAGTGGTGTGGCTGCTGCCGGGGTGAGGGTAAAGGTTGTAAGCTACTGAAACATGTCAGAGCACAACGAGCAGCTTGGCAGATTGGTGCTCCTGCTGTAAGCACGGCATATTGTGGGGAAACGCATGTTGGGGTGAAGCTACCGGGAAGCTGTGATTTCTCAGTCTTTTCAAACCCTTTAGGTCTCTGGAGTTGAAGACCACCCGATAGTTGGATTATTTAACGACAGTCGTTCCTAAGTGTGCGTTAGTCTTTTTATGTAGCAGCTCTGCAGGCCTGGAGAAGCACTTGAGTAAAGGTGGCAAGCGTAAGGTTGAGCTCAGCCACATGTAGCCTTCTGCCCCGACCCATGACTGCTGTGGTCTGCGGGGTCTTCATGGCCCTGCTTCTGTAGGTGTGAGCTGCCACAAGCAGGGCGTTGATGTGACAGCTCTTACAGAAGCAAGTGCAGAACTTGGCTCCAGTAGTGGCTGCTGTTCCAGTCTGGTGCATCTGAAGGAATGGCACAATAACATTGTTCACTAGGGCTTACCTGCAAAGGAGAAGTTCACCCCATACTGCAGCGTGCCTCTACATGTGGCACAGTCTAAAGAAGCTTGTGCCTCGTACAGTGGATATCTGAGGGCAATATCCATGCAAAAAATTTGTTCTGGTAACTGGCATCAAAAAAAGAAAATTGTTAGAAAGTTGTTAGAAAGCAACGTGGCTTCAGAGTTGCTTTACTTCTTATATGGCTCTTGTAGGGGTCCAGTATCACCTGGCTGCGCTGAATGCAGCTGTCCAAAAGCTGGGGGACACAGACAATGGCAAGGCAGACTCTGTATGTGTTCTTACTACCATAACATTAAGACTTGTGCTGCAAGCTCAGCTGTGGTTGCACTGAGTCAACATTTAACTAAAGGTTGTTCCAAGCTGGCTAGGCTGCGTGTGTTTTGAGAATCAAAGGCTGCATTGATGTCTGAAATTCCCTTGCAGCCTGCAATCCGAATGCTTGTCGTGCCACCGGTAGAGGCCTGCAACCCAAGGGCGTCCGCATCAGGGAAACAGCTGACTTCAAGGTTGATACGAGAGCAGCGGGCAGCGGAGACCTTGGCGTGACTATAAAAGGACCAAGTAAGTGTGGTGGGATGAACTGGTGCTGTGGATGGGTTTTGGGGAAGGGAGCAAAGCAGAGATTGCGAGGAGGAGGAGCAGCGAGAAGATGGTGGCCTACTGGAACTGGTGGGGTTTGTATCACCACTGAGAAAATCCACACCACTGTCTGTCCTCCAAGCTTTAGGGGCTCACATTGCATCTTTGTCTGTCTGTAGGAGCAAGTCACACTCCAGGGTCTCTGGCAAGGTGGAAAAGCTGCCCTCATAAAGCTAGGAATGCCTTGGAGCAGCATCCAGGCTGCACTGGGTGCTCAGCACTGCATGAGCAGGGAAGGAGAGGGTCGAGGGAACCTGCCAGCTGGCATGGAGACGTTCTGCCAGGATCTGGCCTCAGGTCCTTCACTTTGCCACGAGCTCAGCCCACAGCACAGCAGTGCAATGGGTGCACTGGTGGCTGCTGCCTTGTGCTGGGGGGTCCTGGGGCTGCCCAGCAGTGGTGGCTGTGCTGCTGCTCCCCATTCCCTGTGCCTGGGCTCAGGGAATGGCTTTGTTTGTGTTGTACTTTGAGTCAGTCACCTCCCCCCAGGCTGGGGCTGTATTAAAAGGTGCATTGTATTGCCTTCACCTCCTCCACCCGCACAGCCTTCTGACTGTGTGGCTTCGTGCGGTTACGGGGGGGCGGGGGGAAGCAGCAGCCGTAGCGATGTAAATTTTAGTGTATTAGGCTTTTCTCCCCAGATTCTTCATCTTGAAGAAAATGAAAAGTAGGCATTCCCTGCATACTTGTGGTTGCAAAGTCTGACAAATGTTAAGCTTTTTTGTTTTAACATATGACATGCATCATACTGCAGACTAAGAAAATAAAACACAAGGGAACCTATTAAGTCTGGTAACTTAAAATACTTTCTGCTGTATTTCTTCTGGAAGTGTTTGCTGTCTTTGTCCTAGAGGGCAACCAGAACTAACTTCCTTTATAACCTGACCTTTTTTTTTTTTTTTTTTCCTCTGGTGGGAGAAATTTATTCTTACAAGTTAAAATAAATACTAGAAAACATGAACTTGCCTGAGTAATTGACGGCAGGATGGAAGCTGTTAAGTTTAATGCTGAACTGATCTTTCAACAGAGGGCTTGGAGGAGCTTGTGAAACAAAAAGGCTTTATGGACGGTGTATATTCGTTTGAATATTATCCAGCTACCCCAGGGAAATACATTGTCACGATTACATGGGGTGGACACAACATCCCCAAAAGGTGAGTTACAAGTAGCATTGTTTGAGGTTTTTGTGTCATTCAGCAGGCTGTGTAGTTGGCAGGCTTTTAAAGCAAAGATGACTCTCGAAGAAGCTCTGGTGGGACATTTACAGCCGGCAGTTGCTGTGACAGTTTATCTGCAGCCAGTTATAGGGTTGCAGAGGCTTTGGGGAAGCTTTGAAGGGTGATTTGCATGAGTCTTGATAATCCCAAAATGGTGAATGCAAACCAAACCAACAAAAAAATACACAAAACAAAAATGAACAAACAAACAAAACAAACAAACACACAACGTTGGTGGCTCAGGTAACTCCTGCAGGTTGAACTTCACTGTGAGTTTCTGAAGGGATCTGTTATTTTAGTGTCAGAGACTACAGCAAGCAGGGCAAACCAAGTACTTGACACTCAGGATCTGTGGTGCGAGGTGTAAGTGCTTGATACATTAGATGACCTCTCTGCTAGAAAGACTGTCTGCTGGGCGGTGTGCCATCACAAGATAGCATCTGTTAATTTGGGAAATCCAGTGTGAAGCCTCATTAAAATGCCTGGGGAAAAAACATGTATGCTGTATGTGTCCTTGTTTCTAATTATGTGCTTTTCTTTTCTCTTGTAGCCCCTTTGAGGTTCACATAGGTCATGAAGCAGGTCCTCAGAAAGTACGAGCCTGGGGGCCAGGACTGCATGAAGGGATTGTGGGCAAATCAGCTGACTTTGTGGTAGAGTCCATTGGCACAGAAGTTGGCTCTCTTGGTATGTTAGTTTACTTAATTTGCCTGAAATACTTAAATATTGCAATGCCAGTAACAAACTAATGAGAAAACTGAGAAGGAGTAAAACAAACTAAACAAACAAACAAACAAACTAAAAAAAAAAACAACGAAAACAGATCAGTAAGATCTTCTAGTCTAGACACAAATTTATATACCAGGGTGGAAGTCTGTACTGAAGGCAAGTCCTAGAGACAGGAGCATGCTTGTGACAGAGAATGTTTTCTGTGGTTTTGTGGGATGAGGTACAGAAGGAAATGATGTTGCTGAAGAAGGGAGATAGAGAGCATAAGGAATGGTTAAGGCTAATAAAAAGCAGTTTGGGGAAACAGTGTTAGATTAGCAGCCACCACAAACCTGTTGTGCAGTTGATAAATAAGTGTTTCTTTTTCAGGCTTTGCAATAGAAGGTCCTTCTCAGGCTAAAATTGAATGTGATGACAAGAATGATGGTTCATGTGATGTAAGGTATTGGCCCAAAGAGCCTGGTGAATATGCTGTGCACATCATGTGCGATGATGAGGACATAAAAGACAGCCCTTACATGGCCTTCATCCGACCAGCTTCAGGAGACTTCAACCCAGATAAGGTGGTGTATAGAGCTCACTGTGGCATTTGAGTCCTTGATAAAACTATTAAAAAAAAAACTATATGTTTCTAAAGGCTCCTGGTAACACACTAGACTCTTAAGCTGACTCTCCTTACAGTTCTGAATTTGCCATGCTCCAGCCAGATATTACTCAGCTTTTTCTAATAATACTGCTGTGGTTTCAATTAAATATAATGGAAACTTGCTGAATTAGTCTAAATTATCAGCTTTCAGACAAGCCTCTACTTGTATCCTGTGCTTCATGAATTTTGTGGGAAGGGAAGGTCTGTAGAAATAAATAGCTTAATTTTACTAATTTCTGGATTGCAAGCTAAGACTCTTGGTTTTGTTTTCAGGTGAAGGCTTATGGTCCAGGCTTGGAGAAAACTGGCTGTATAGTGAACAATCCTGCTGAGTTCACAGTTGAAACCAAGGATGCTGGAAAAGCGCCTCTGAAGATGTATGCGCAGGTAAAAAGCCAAAGGCAGAGATGTGAAACTCCAGCAAAAGGGCTTTAATACCATTGAGAAAAATGCCTTAAGTATTCCTACTCAATTACACACCACTTAATTCTGAGCATGTAATTCTGTTGCAGCTCTGTGCTTTGATCTGTATAATGTAGACAGGCAGCAAATCTAACTCAAGACAAGGTGACTTCTCCCTTGAGTATGAAACACATGGCTTTACTTCTGCAGCTGGAGCCTCCTCAAAGAGGCAGGCTGTAATTTTCTGGAGTTGTCATTCAAAAGCACCTTGAGTGTCTTTGAGCCTGTGAATCTCAAGTGAACTTGTTGAAATGTGTGTTGTGAGATGATGTTTGGAACGAACAGTTTAGTTGAGGAAGACTTACAGGAGTGTAATCTGTATGTTTATTCAGTGTTTCTGAGCTGCAGTTCTGAGGAAAAAAAACAAAAACATTTTGAAACATTCTTGGGATATTCAAATTATACAAAGGGTTTTTAAAGTACCTGACCCTTCTGTTTGTATTCCCTGCTCTTTAGGATGGAGAAGGAAACCCTATTGATATCCAGATAAAGAGTAAACCTGACGGTGTGTTTGCCTGTTCCTATGTGCCAGTTAAGCCAATCAAACATACAATTTCTGTTGTCTGGGGAGGAGCCAACGTGCCCAATAGCCCATTTAGGGTAAGTACAGAGGGGGATATCACTACTTCTATCCAAGTAGGACACTGGTGCTTAAGACTGTGTGTCATTACATCTAGGATGATAAACCCCTTCTGTGATCCTGAAGAAAGTGTGCCTGTCTGTTGTCTTTTGTGGGAATATTTCCACTTGAAAAGAACTTTCTGCTTTTATGAGCTTACATGTTGGAGGTCTCATACCAATCTAGACGCAGCCTGAGGGAGTTAGGGCAGTTTGTTCTTACCTTGGTGCTGTTTTCATATAGCCTCTGCCCAAGTAATGCTCCAGCTTGACTCTGGAAACGAGCGTGATTCGGGTGTGTGATTCTGACCCTTGTGAATCCATACAGGTCCTGATAGGTCAGGGGAGTCATCCTCAGAAAGTGAAGGTGTTTGGACCTGGTGTGGAGAGAACTGGCCTGAAAGCAAGCGAGCCAACCCACTTCACTGTTGACTGCACTGATGCAGGAGAAGGTAAAGGCAAACTGGGTTTTGCTGTGGTATCAGAACTGCAGGTCATGCAGGGGCGGGAATTAAGTTTTGTTTCCTGCTGCTGGTTTTCCTTTTTTTTTAAATGGAAAAACCTCGGACAACAGAATGCTAAAATGAATTGTGATGTGGTCCATTTCATCAGTTAACGTGGTGACTTGTGCAGCTGCTGGAAATCAGAATGTGCTGGCTGTTTGGCTAGTGATATCTGTACCATCTGGTGAAAAACTTCCATTTGCTTTTCCTAGGTGATGTCAGTGTCGGAATTAAGTGTGATGCTCGTGTGGTCAGCGATGAGGAAGAAGACATAGATTTTGACATTATCCACAATGCTAACGATACGTTCACAGTGAAGTATGCCCCACCTGCTGCTGGGCGCTACACTATTAAAGTGCTTTTTGCAGGAGAGGTTTGTAATCTTCATTTTACAGCCTAATATTTCCAGGGTCCGTGTTCTCTGGCTGCATAGCACCTGGCACTCAACAGCTGACTGTGGCAATGTACAGATGGCTCTTTTCACTTCCGCTTACATGCACCTTGTCTAGTCACTGTTTTAAGAACTCTTTTCTCATACTTGAAGGTACACAAATAAGGGGGAGTTGGCTGGAGACTATGAAGTTCAAGGAAGTGATATGTTGAACTGGCATAGTGAGTGTGGTGTGAGTCATGGCTTACCTCCTAGGTCTAGAGGCAAGGAAAAGCTACATTCTAAATGATAGAAAACCTATCTTACTCTCCAGGGAATTTGGGAATAAAAATAAGATCTTAAAGAAAAAAGTGGCAGAGCAGTCCAGCTGTTAACTATGTCCTAGACTTTGAATGCTGCTGTTCAGTAAGGCAGAGCATTTAAATGAGGTGAAACTTCACTTAAGATGCTGCTGGAGGTAACCATTTTAAGATGTTTCTGCTTTCATTTTATCTATCTGGTTTGGGTAGTTAAGAGTGACATGGCTATGTTTAGAGCTGCATTTTCTATTGCAGGAAATTCCTGCCAGCCCTTTCAGAGTTAAAGTGGACCCTTCACATGACGCCAGCAAAGTGAAAGCTGAAGGACCTGGGCTGAGCAAAACTGGTGAGACCTAGGTTGAGATGGCATGGCTGGTGCTAGACCATGAGCAGCTGCTGCAGGGTAGCTGCTGCCTTGATGGATACTGCTGGGATTCAGCAAAGCAGTGCTGGATACAGCTGCTTGGGGTGGCAGACAATTGGAAATGGCTCTGCTCCCTTGGCTTTTGGCTTGAGCAGCATTTATAGGTACTGAATGCTTCTTGAGAAGAGTTTCTGCGTGCGAGCTCTGTGTAAATTAGAATTAACATTTTTCTTCAGGCGTGGAAAATGGCAAGCCAACACACTTCACCGTGTTCACCAAGGGAGCTGGAAAAGCACCACTGGATGTGCAGTTCAGCAGCCCTGTGCCAGGAGAGGCAGTGACAGATCTGGATATCATTGACAACTATGACTATTCCCACACCGTTCGGTACACTCCAATACAGCAGGTAGGTCTGACTCCTATAGGAATACAAAAGAGAATGTCTCATGTTGCTGTAATGCCATGACTGCCTTCCCTGGTACCTGTACACAGGGGAATTTGTGGTTAAAGACTGCCAGGATGTCCTGTTCCCTTAAGACAAAGCATTCATGACACAGGGAATTAGAAGCCAGTGGTACAGATTTCTGGTTTAGTTATGGGTAGCTTTTCACTGTTTTCTTTCCTGGGACCAAGTGAGTTATTGAAGCAGCAGCACAGAGCTCATGTTGTCATTCCACACTGGTGATATCTACGTGCTGCCTTATCTGTTGAAAAGGAAAGGTGGCAAGCCATCCCGGGGTCTGAAACTGAGCCAGCTGCTGCACAGCTGGCCTGGCTGCTGCCGCCATCTGCAGTGCTTTAATGCTGAGGCTGCAGCGTGCCGGCTTTCAGCGAGCCGCTGCTCTGCTGCAAACCAGAACAAGGTGAAAAAGCAGAGCATTTGGGCGACAGTACTGCCCCTCACAAGTAGAAAAGTGAAGGAATTGGTGCTGAACAGGGAATCTGGACTGCAGATCAAACGCGTTGAAGTATTTGCCTGCATTTGAGGTTTGTCCTTGGGTTGAAAATAACTTCAGTCTAACATTTTGGTTCAGACAGATGCTTCCTAGCAACACCATTAAAGAGCTGAAAGTGGAAGCTGCTAATAACTAGAAGTATTTTTGCTTATACTGTGCTTGTGTGTTTGTAAAGTGGTGTTAAACTCCAGAATGCCTAACTCATGAAGACACAGGCACTGTAGTGCTGAGATGAAAGTGTTTTGCTATCCTGAGTAAACAAGTGAGTTATTTAAGTCATCTGTAGTGACTTCCTTGAATGTAGCCGTATAAAAATGGGCTGATATGGGGGACTGCAGCATTATTTATCTGATAATACCGGATTAGCATTCTTGGGCTCATTGTAGAGCTAGCGTTTGTTTTTGGATAAAGTAGCTGCATGATCTCAGGATGTGGCTGGTGTGTCTATTTGGAGAAGCTTTTGCTTGTTCAGTCAGGGTTGGTATGCAGGAGGGAGCAAAGTAACCCGAACCCTGCGGGTGTGTATTGTGAGCAGTGACCATGCTTCATGCAAAGGGCAGAGGTGAGACAAGCCAGATACTGAAACCAGGTGTCCTCTGCGTAGGTTGTCCTCAGGGTTACTGCACCCTGGTGCCAGAATTAGAAACCCTCTGGCTTATTGCCTCTGCGTGAGGGATAGTTTCATTAGTGAATGAGTTTGGATTTTATTAAGCCATGGGCAGACCTGGTAGCCTTTCACATCTTTCCTTGGTGTTTAAAAACAGTTTCAACTGCTGGACTGTGGCATTCAGATGCTGCAGGGGTAGTTCTGCAGCACAGTGGGGAGCATCTCAGCTGGTGATGTTTCAACAGTGGAGCAGTACAAGTCCCCTGGCTGCAGAGTGTGTGTGTACGTGGCTGTGTGGTGGAAATCTGCATCTGAGGGAGCAGGTTGGGTTGTGGAAAAGCTGTGGACTGACAGGAGACACTCACAGGTAGCAGTGGTAGGAAAACAGTGGTTAGAAAGAGGTGGAATTACACTGTACGGTAATTAGTAGCCTTGCTTTTCCTCCAGCCTGTGAGTGCGTAGATCATTCCTGAACCCTGCCTTTTTAGGGCTCACCAGCAGAAGCTTACCTAAGAGCAGAGCGGTGAGGCTCTGTACTCCTTAAAGAGCAGTGGGAGGACTGTCTAGGTAGTTAAATTCCTGAGGGACCACGTCAGCAGCAGAGGATCCTTGGTTTAATGCTGTTTACTCAGCCTTATCTCTCTCACTTGTGGTGTTGCTACAGCTACCCGTGAGTGTGTTTTCTAAAAACAACCAAGAATAATCATGGAAGCTATTCACTAGCTTGTGTGAAACATCCATGATTATTTCACTTGGGAGCTGAACCAGCCAAGAACGAAAAGTAAGCAAACAGTGAATATAGCTAAAATATGGACTGCAGTAGAAGAGAATAAAAGGAGCACACATCTTGGGCTGGAACTTGCCATGGCTGTGTGGTATTTCAGCCAAAATACACAAGAGCATTAATCTTTCTGACTTGTACAGCTTAAAGCCCTGGTATTTGAAATGCTGTAATAATATGGCCTCTTTGCAGGCTGGGCTCTGGCCTGGCCTTGGGGCGGGATACCTGGTCTTGAGGGCTGGGAGGGTGGGAGCCAGCCTGTGCTGCCTCCGTGCCAGGAGAAAAAAACACAGATTAAGTGAAATGATTATGTACTGCTTGAAAATTAGTGATCTGTATGAAGTGAGGCGTTAAGCTAACTCATAAATTCTCCAACTAGGGTCCAATGAAGGTCTTGGTAACTTACGGTGGTGATCCTATCCCTAAAAGCCCTTTCACTGTGGGAGTTGCTGCTCCGCTTGACCTAAACAAAATTAAAGTCAATGGACTCGAAAACAGTAAGTATGTGTGGGCTTGGAAGCCCCATAGCCTGCCTCTGAAGGGTCTCCTAGGGCTGTGCAACAGCCAACATGTTCTGCTAGAACATAAGTGGGCAAAACGAGCTTTTCTTTAACTTGCTGTAATTGAGGGATAAACCAGCTTCATGCAATTTCATAGCATTGCTGCGCTGGCTTAGCTGGTCCTTTAGAGGACTGAATTTCAATTTTCCTCTTTTTTTTTTTGTTTTGTTTTGGAAAAAAAATATGTAGAAAAAAAAATACGTAGTAAGGTTTGTGTTGGGATTTAGTCCCTTGTGGTGAACAGGACTGGGCTGTTCACCAAACCAGGAACCTGCTGATGAAATTGGTTTTCCTGGGGCTAGATCATTGTTCAAATATATGTAACTGCTACAGTGTGGAGTTTCTTTCATACGGTCTCATTTTCTGAAAGCAGAACAACTTAGGGCTGTGAAATGTCGTGTTCCTGAAATGAGCCTCTATTACACTGTTAGGCCGTATTTTACAGCCTTGTTTAACACTGTAGCTTTGTAACTTCCAATTAGCCAGGGCACTTTGTTATTTTTTGTTTGATTCTTTTTTTTTTTTTTTTTAATGTAGAAGGGCGTAGGCTGAGTAAGGCTCTGCCAGTGCTTGCTCCCTCAATGATATGTGCATTAGGGATTTCTTGGAGTATTGTCAAACATTATGTACTCAATGTAGTAATGCAGATTTTGTCCTTTTTCAGGAGTGGAAGTAGGGAAGGATCAGGAATTTGTAATTGACACCAAAGGAGCTGGTGGACAAGGTAAACTGGATGTTAATATTGCCAGTCCTTCAAGGAAAGCTGTGCCATGTCTGGTGGAGGCAGTTCCGGGTAAGGAGTGCAGTACGGCGAAATACATCCCAAGAGAAGAAGGACTGTACATGGTTGATGTGAGTTATGATGGCAATCCGATCCCAGGGAGCCCCTTTACTGTGGAGGCCACTCTTCCTCCAGATCCCTCCAAGGTAAGGGAATGGTTAATGGCTGTAACAGCAGATAATAACTGAAAACTGAATTGTGTGCTACGGTACGAAACTTTTGGCTGAACTAGTCCCTGGAACATCCTTTCTCAGAGCGTTGTTTCACTTGCAGACTCTGTGACTCATGGAAGTCATCCCTAAAACGCTATTTGGAAACGTTTTGAACTAATTAAGAATACCGCAGGCATCTTGCATAGTGTGGCACATGCAAGAATCGCTCCTAATTTAATAGAAGTTGGCTTCATGACTGTATCAAAAGTATTAATTGAGACGTTTCTTTCTAAGGAAATAAATTTCAAGGAAAACTTGTCTACAGCTATCCAGTGTTCAGCATGTCTATCTCTTATATTCAGTGGCTGGACAAAAACAACTGTGGCAAGAGCATGGATATCCTTGTCTAGAACCTTGTTTGGAGTAATGAGATACCAACTGTACAGTAAAGCTGGGAGGAGTGACAGAGACTTTGCTTTCTGTCTATTTTTAAGAGCTTGTTAGTCAAGTCTCACATAGAAACAACTGTCTAGATGGTCTGTGCTGGCAATAGCATGTGAAGTTAAGCTCAACTGTATATTCTCTTTTAGGTAAAAGCTCATGGCCCTGGTCTTCGAGGAGGCCTTGTTGGAAAACCAGCCCAATTCACGATAGATACCAAAGGGGCAGGAACTGGCGGTTTGGGTTTGACGGTAGAAGGCCCATGTGAAGCTAAGATCGAATGCTCAGACAACGGAGATGGAACCTGCTCTGTCTCCTATCTGCCCACGAAACCTGGAGAGTATTTCGTAAACATCCTCTTCGAAGAGGTCCACATCCCTGGTTCACCATTTAAAGCAGACATAGAAATGCCATTTGATGTCTCTAAAGTTGTTGCCACAGGCCCAGGTCTCGAACGTGGCAAAGTAGGTGAGGCAGGGCTGCTGAATGTCGACTGTACGGAAGCGGGTCCTGGTGACCTGCGAGTGGACATGGTGTCGGATACTGGCTCGAAAGCTGAAGTCCAGATTGATGACAACAAAGACGGGACCTATGCCGTGACATACGTGCCACTTTCGGCTGGCATGTACACAATCAAGATGAAATACGGAGGAGAGCAAGTGCCTAAATTCCCTGCCAAGGTCAAAGTGGAGCCAGCAGTGGACACAAGCCGAGTGAAAGTGTTTGGGCCAGGAGTGGAAGGGAAAGGTGAGAATTACCCAGCTCTTGTCAGAGTTTGTAGGACTGAAGATCCTTTACCCTACACAGTCTGTTCCAAGCAATTCAAGTTGTAATGGCTTTGTGTGTTTCCATGGTGACTTTCAAAGGGGTTGTTTTGTTATGTTCCCAGATGAGTTGTTTATCATGCTGGTTCACAAAATGTTTCGTCGTCTCAAATGCATGTGGTTCTTGAAGTGACTCTTCAAAATGTTGTTCTGCAGATGTATTCCGGGAAGCTACAACTGAGTTCACTGTGGATGCTCGACCTCTAACAAAAGCTGGTGGTGACCACATCAGGACACAGATCACAAGCCCATCTGGCTCCCCCGCAGACTGTCAGATCCAAGACAATGCTGATGGAACTTATGCAGTAGAGTACACGCCGTTTGAAAAGGGTAAAGTCTGTTGTTTTGTTTTGTTGTTTTTTGTCTTTTTTTTTTTTCCTCTTGAGTGGGGAAAACCAACAGCAAGCATCTCTTCTGACACTTTCATTTGGCAAACTGTCAAGGTCTGCCAGTAACTTTGCATTCTGGCAGTTGTTTTTTTTTTTAGCCAGTAGAGAAGCTGATTCTACAGGAAGTATCTATTTTAACTTGAAAAGTGACTTACAGGAACTTAACTTCAGAAGAACAGGGCATCTTGGTTACGAAATACTCGTGAAATTTTGTGAAATGCGGGAGGATGGTCTTATTCATCTGCTGACATCTAAGTCCATAGGAGTAGAAGTAAAGCGATTAAAATATTTAGGGAATTTACTGTGTGTTTTCCTCCTCTTACAGGTCCCCACACAGTCAGCGTAACATACGACGGTGTGCCTGTGCCAAACAGTCCCTTCAGAGTGAATGTAACAGAGGGCTGCCACCCATCACGTGTAAAGGCACAAGGACCTGGACTCAAAGAAGCTTTCACAAATCAGCCAAATGCCTTTTCGGTTGTCACCAGGTACCTAAGCCTACTTGATCTTTCAAGAATATCTGAGAGAGAGAGGGAGGAGTGTAATGGGCTGTGCAATGCAAGATGCTAAATCCAGTACAAATATTTATAAAAGGGCCAAGCTATGTACTCTTGATTAATGTGTATGCTATCTCATAGGTTACTGAGCACTTTGCTCTCCAGAGGTTGTGAGCTGATAATGGTTGAGGAGTGCTCCTACAAATGGGCAATTCTAACAATCTGTATTTCTCTTTTGCAGAGGGGCAGGAATTGGTGGCCTAGGAATAACTGTTGAGGGACCTTCAGAATCTAAAATTAGCTGTAAAGATAACAAGGATGGGAGCTGCAGCGCTGAGTACGTTCCTTATGTTCCAGGAGACTACGATGTCAACATCACATATGGGGGAGAGCATATTCCTGGTAAGAGCTCTTGCTCAGTGGCTTTCTGAGGAGGGAAGGTGTTGAGCTAAGGACTTGATGCCTTCGCTGCATCTCCCTCTTGCAGGGGATGTTGAGGTGTTCATGTTCTGCTTTTCCTGGGAGTACAGGAAGAAATTGTAGCACCTGGCTGAGGGGAGCAAAAGAGCATGTCCAGATGGGTGGGATAAGGACAGGGATGCTAGCCTTGACAAACAGCACGTACAGCCCATGCTGGTTCTGTTTTGTCAGGGAGGACATGATTCAAGTGCAACGTAACTTGTTAGGTTAAGGAAATAGAGCCCTTTGATTACTGCAGGCTGTTCTGCAGTAATATGGTCTAATGGGGGTTATATGAAGCCTGTATTGTCATGAGGATTGCTAATGCAAAAAGTATATTGTCATGATGCTTGTATTAAATGTTCTAAGTTTTGGTCACTGCAGGGAAGAGAAGTGACCATTTCTGAAAGCAAGCATTAATCTGTGTGTGTATTTGCACTGATATCAAGCTGAAGTGAAGTAGGTTTAAGCAATGTTCCAGATGCATCTGGAAGCCAGCAGTTTACAATTAAAAGGAGGATGTTTTGCTTGAAGCCAGTGATTAATGCTCCTAAACACCAGGCGCGTTTTGCTGCATTGTGTGCTTAGTGCTGTCATACAGCATATTTCTAATATTCTTTCCCAGGCATTCAGAGGGAGCTGTTTTTTTTCCTGTTGGCCCCATTCTATTTATCAACATCCTAAAACTGTTAAAAAATGAAAGAAACAGATGCCTGTGTGAAGCTTTGTTTGTGCTTCTGGTTGGTTTCATGCATTTCTTCTCAGGTGTTCAAAGCAGATAAATCACAACTGAATTGTTACACTGTGATCAGAGCAGAAGCAGATGGTCTGAGGACTGAAACTTGGGTTATAGCTGACAATTTGGGTTCAGTAGTCTGCAGCACTCAGTTTGGCTACTTCCAGGTGCAGTCTGCCAATCCTTCATGTGCTCCCTTTAAAAAATGTTAATTCTACATTTAAAGCTATATGCTGCAACCTGCCATTTGATCAGTTGCCTGTGCCGTGCAACTTTTATTCTATATTGAATTAGTGCATAGCGTAGGTTGGGCTGGTGCTGTCTTTGATAGTAACTTGTCTTGTTTGCGTAGCACAGAAGTGCCTGAAGTATTAAAATGGTTCAGTCCACAAAGCCAGAGCCAGCCACTTGCAGGCGTTTGGGCATTTTACTGCAGCTGTTAAAGCTGTTTTGTATTAACACTATCCGTCTTAACTTCCAGGCAGTCCTTTCAAGGTTCCTGTGAAGGATGTTGTGGATCCCAGCAAGGTGAAGATTGCAGGGCCAGGTCTGGGAACAGCTGTTCGAGCCAAAATCCCACAGTCCTTTACTGTAGACACCAGCAAGGCAGGAGTAGCGCCTCTGGAGGTGGTGGTGGCAGGACCTAGAGGTAAGAAGCGAAGAACTCAACCTGGCTGTGCCCATCTCTGCGCTCGGGTGGGTATCGTGCTCCTGGCCCTGCTTGCAAGGGTGGTGATGCCCCATGTAGGAACATTTCCCTTGGTTCCCGTTCCTCTGGTCCATGCATCTGGAGAGCTGACCCACGTGTACTGCTGTAAGAGGAGGAGAGCTGTGTGCTGTGCAGGGCTGCTTTGAGCAGTGTCTTTAAATCGCTTTATCCTAATCTTCACAGGTAGCAGAAGTGAGATGAGTGAGCATCACTGATGAACAAACATGGCTTAGGTTTAGACATAAACAAGTACATCCAACATCTCACAGCAGCCTTCCATCTGAACCCGGGCTGGCTGGCTGGCACAGCACAGCATCTCACCTAGAACAAGCAGCCCCTTGGTCAGCGCAGCCACTGCTCGCTGAGCACAGAGCAGAGCTCTGTTAGCAAGGGTGCTGCTCAGACCAGTGCGGGACCATTGCTACAGCCTTGCCCCTCTGTGGAGCAACATCACCAAAATGATCCCCAGAGCCCAGCAGTGAAATAACTGTCCATCCAGGAGGCACAGCTGAGGGGCAACTTTAAGCCCTACTAGAATAGTAGCAAGGGGTAGTGTACAGGTTGCCCGTATCAAACTGTTTAGATGCCTCCAAGTTGCACCTTGCTAGGAGGTGAGAGCCGGTTCACCACTCGAGTATCGGGTCGTCCCGGTGCAAGTGACTTTCAGGTAACAGTTCTTTAATTTTAGAGGATGAGACGGATTCCCAGGGATCGAGCTCTCCTTTGAAAGTGATTTCGGATTGTAAAGGTGATCCAAAGGGTGACACTGCAACAGGTTTGAACTCTTACTAACTACTGGCAACTTGGGCTCTCAGAAATCCAACTGGCAACAGCAAGAATCATCTGGAGGAGGGAGTGGGAACAAACTGTGCTGCTTTTCAGGCTTTGCATGACAACTATACATTTCTTTTGCGCTCACTATACTGCTAATCTTTCCTGTGTTTCAAGCCAAGTTGTAATTGTAGACTGCTTTGTGTGTTGATCTGGACTGATACGTCACATAATCTGCTGTAGGTTTAGCTTAATGCAAATTGAAATAATTGATCCTTCTTTCTTATGACTTTGGCAGCTTGCAGGATTCTCCTGTCTAGGCAGTGAGCCTGCCTTTCCTAATACTTGATTGTGAAAGACTCAAATTGGTGAATGCTATGCACTAACAGGCTTTAGGGCTCAACTCTGTGCAGTGAATCCCAGTAGCAGTGTGTAATCTTGTAAATGGCAGTTCAGGCAATTATAACCATTACTCATTTTCTTCATGGGAAGGTCTTCAGAGTATTTTGAGCAATTGCTCTTGACCAGGACTGTACAAAAAGGCAGATTTTCCTCCAGTATTTTCATGCTAGCTTTTGTTTACAGTGAGAAGATGGGTACCCAGAGAGCAGTTGATGGCAAATCTATCTTAAGTTAATGGCTCTTGAATACAAAATTAAGGAAAATGATCGCTCATCCATGCCCACTACCTTCATTCAAAACAATAAATAAATAAATAATGAGATGTAGCTTGTTCCAAATTGTAAATCAGCAGAGCATTGTGTAACATCAAATGGCTGATAAGGAATTGAGTTTTAATATTGCAGCTGAGAATTGTCTGTTGCTTTTTTAGGAATTGTGGAGCCTGTTAATGTGGTAGACAACGGAGATGGCACCCACACAGTGGTGTACACCCCTACCCTGGAGGGACCGTATATGATCTCTGTCAAGTATGCTGATGAAGAGATTCCTCGCAGGTAAGGTGGTGAGGATAAACTTAGATAACCTGAAGAGTTCATGACCTGATTGTGCTCTCCCAGCACATGAATACTATTTAAGGACTAGTTGTGGTCCTTTCTACTAAGCCAGTGCAGCTACATGCACGGCTTCTGGGTTTAGCGGTGATTTGAGACTGCTGCATCTACAGCAGGGATGCCAGAGGGGAGGTGTATCTGCACCTCAGCACCGGCTCCAGCTCAACTCCTCTGCCTGTGGTCTTTCTGAAGATGTTCATCCCAGTGACAAAGCTCTGCTTTAAGCTTTCCTCTCTACTCCAGACAGTTACTGGGAGAGCTGTACCTACTCCTCAGGGCAGTAACCAGAACACCGTTCCACGGGTTCAGGCACTGCTGAGACTCTGGGATGTGCGTGTGCCCCAGTAGCTCAAAGGCTCCGCAGCATGTCAGATCTCCTCTTGAGTTAGCAGTGTCCTGTATCACCCTTTAAGGGAAGGGAAAACTGTCCCAGTGATCGGCTGGGCATTGGCTAAAAGCTCAAATGAAGCTGGTAGTGTCGTCAAATGCCCCTTGTGCTGTCCACCTGTGTAGTGTGTTCTGCAACAATGATCAACTGTGACTTAGGAAGAGGGGGTGGTAATGTGTTTTTTTTCTTAAAGTCCCTTCAAGGTGAAGGTGCTTCCTACGTATGATGCCAGCAAAGTGACAGCAAGTGGTCCAGGTCTCAGTTCCTATGGCATACCAGCTAGCCTGCCTGTGGAGTTTGCCGTGGATGCTAAAGATGCCGGGCAGGGACTTCTCACTGTACAGATAACTGTGAGTAATTGCAAAACCATGCGGGGGTTGCAACAAATTGGTTCTAGGTGGGATTGAGTGGCTCCTGTATGAATTGTGCACAGCCTTCAGTGTTCAGAAGACTGGATTGCTGGCTGGGCCTTAAGCTCTGTATTTGTGAAGCTCTTGAAATTGCTTCTCTGAGACTTCTGTCTTAATCATCACCCATGCTATATTTGGCTCATAATTAACCTTACACTCTGCAAATACCCCCCCCAAAAGAGATAAATACAGGTTCTTTACCAGATTACAGAAATGATGGAATTTGAAATGGAGACAGCCTGCTATCAGTGTAGTTCAGCAAGGCCACAATGTAACATCCACACTGAGCATTATGTGATGATAACGAGTTTCCCTCAAGGTTGCTTGAAGTTGTAAGCCATTTAAAGAGATATTACAGGAATGTTTTTTGTTTGACTTGGTTATTGCATTCCCTGAAGTTTCAGATGCTTGGACTCCATGGCCTCAGCAAAAATGTCTGTGTTTAGTGGGCCATAAAGCACATTTCTCAGCCCTGGCATGCCTAGGTCATGGCATGGCCGGTTGTACTTGCTGTTCTGCATTCTTGCTCCCGTGCTGTCCCATCTGCTCAGGTGCTGCAAAACAATTGGCTTTATTCTGGAATGCAAGTGTGCCCTTAAAGGATCTGGGACATTTATCAGAGCTCCCAGCATGGCTATGGCTTTGAAGATTAAGTTCCACAAGCCCTGTGTGGTGGGAATGTGTTTTCTCTAGCTTCTGGTTCTCAGCTCGTGAATGCCAAATATTTAACAGGGATCTCTGAAAGGAGCAAGCTCTTTCACACTACCTGGAATCTCAAGTCCGTCACAGCTTCTACTGTAGTCCGGGCAGCTTAAGCCATAAATTATAAATGGCATCAACGTGTAGATTTGTGTGTGAACAGGCCTGGAGGACTTTCTAAAGTGCTTCACGCTTTGCAGCTGTTGAGTTGCACTGAAAGCTGGGACTAGCTCTGTCCGAATCATTTTACACAGTGCTGATGTTGGTTTTAGATAAGAAGGCTTGATGCTGAGGCTCAGGTCTGTATTGTTTATGCAGCTCTTTAATTCTTCTATTCACTATAGAAGTAGTGTTTGAAGGGACTGCACAGACCTGCTTTTAACTGTAGATCTTGCAGTATCTCAAGAGCTGGATGCCTCATACTGGAGTCTGTTGTCAGCCCTCCTCACGACTTCCTGACCTCAAACCTTTCAGGGAGCAGCTGGGCAAAGCAACCCGGTGCTTTATCAGGATAGAGATGCCTGCTCTGACTCCTGATCTGTGCCCTGGGGACCTGAGAGGTGTTCTTCATTTCCAGCAGCTATATGACAACAAAGCTTAAAACTTCGTACAGTTAATGCAAAGTTAATTAAAATGGCTTGCTACATCTTAAAGGTTTTGGTATCAAGCAAAGCCCAGCTGCTGATAGCACGGACTGTTTTACAGTGCTCATAATAATCTATTCCTTGTACTTTGATTCTGAGCTTCAGTTCTGAACCTCTTTGATACCATCTAAGCATGGCTGTGAAAGGTTTGCTATCCTGCTGGAGGAAATCATAACTAACTTCATGGCGCCTAAATCTTCTGCTTTGCTTTCCTCAGGACCAAGAGGGCAAGCCCAAGAGGGTGGACATTCATGACAACAAGGATGGCACTTACACCGTGACCTACGTCCCCGACAAAACGGGCCGCTATACAATCGGCGTGAAGTACGGTGGCGATGACATCCCGTCCTCTCCATACCGCATCCGGGCATCTCCAGCGGGGGATGCCAGCAAGTGTTTGGCCACAGGTGTGTGCTGGGTCCTGGCTATTGCAGTTGTTGTAACTGTTGGTGTAATAGTTGATGTAACAGGCTGCACGTGCTCCCTGTGCGCTGTCTGATGAGTGTTAATTCTGAAAAAGTGCTAATTTGAGGAGGGAAAAGAGCACGAGGGATCTGACTTTGTAGAATACGCTGGAGATTTGTGTAATCTGGCTGCTCTTACAGGAGGAGTTTTCATAAAGGTAGAGAACCTTCTACCCCGTGGAGTGAACAGGATTCTCTTGCAGTCCCTAGCAAAATCTTTTAAACCATCTAGGGTGTTGTTACAAACAGCTAGATGCAACCGAAGTTTGATGCTTATTTTGGCCTAGGTAAACCCTGCTGAGAATTGCAGTGAGGTTGATTTAAGAATAACACACCTGCACATGTTCACTGCATTCATGCTCTTTACACTGCTAGAATTGCAAGAAGGTTTTCATTCTGAGCAAGAACAGAATCCGTGTTGTGGGTGAAAGTAGCTGGCTGTGTACTTTAAGGTTAGCAAATCCTGCTCAGGCTGGGTATTATTGGTCGTGTTTTCTGCTGTTTTTCTGTCTGGTTGAAGTTGGCCAGAGTGCGGATAGACTTTTGGAAGAGGGAATGGAAGGAGAGACCTTCAAGATAAAAAGTTACTACAACTCAAAAATCAGTACCTTGGTAGAGGGGAGGAATTCTAAATTTGTTACTGGTGGAGCACATTTATAGCTTCAGCCCTTGCCCATTCTCATACCGAGTGGTCATCATGCAGCTTTGGGCTGGCCACCGTGGCAAGCTGCCACCTCCCAGCCAGCAAGAGGCTGTGGGAAGGAGCAGAAGGGGTAGGAACTAGTTACAGCAACATCACTGAACGTTAAGTCCCGTGATTTATAAATAAATACATTGGGCAAGGCCAAACTGAGCAGGGAAACTTAATCTCTGGTTGTAGACCCGTGAGAGTTGTCTGGGCATTGTACCGACCTGAATTGTGCAGTGAGAGTGTACCCAGTGCCAGACCAGCAGCTGGCTGCTTTCAGGCCTGCTTAAACCAGAAATATGTTGCTGGCACAATGGAAAAAACAGAGCGGCAGGTATCCCCTTTGCTACAAAAATCGTCTAAAAGAGGCCCTAATGGCTGCTGAATCTGATACTGTTCCAAGTAACTCAAGTCGCTAACTATTCAAAATACCAGTAATGGCAATTCCTCGCAGATGCCAGGTTAAATTTCCCATTTCCAAGAAGTGGCTTTGATTCGCAGCTGCCAAGCTGAAATCAGGCGCTGTAGGAGTAGCTGCTGGAATACTGTTCAGGTACTAAAATGGCAGGTTTGTTGCCATTTGAAAACGAGCCATTTACCCAGTAACGAGCGGTGGTCGAAAAGCAGGGGTATCAAATACACACTGCAAACAAGAGTTAATAGTTCTCATTTAAACGCAGCGCTCTTTAGGCTGGATCTGCTGGATTTGGGCATTGTTTCATGATTTTTTTGGACGCGTGGCAAAGCAGTGGAAAATTGTTTGCTGTAAATGTAAGGGGAAGCATGGCCATGACTGCTACTGTGCCATTTTACAGGCTGTGGTGGCGCAGAGGCTTGCACGGGGAGGTTGGTGTTCAAGCAGGGATAGCTAAAGCTCAGCCACTGGCTAGGGTAGTAAAAGATAATGCCTGTGGCTCTGCATAAAGGAGCATGGTGATAAGGGCATGTGTAAGGCGCTGCTTCCTTCAGACTTCCCTCACCTCTATTCTCATCCAGTCTCCCTGACTGCAGAGGAGGAGGAAGGTGGGTGGTGAGCTCTTGCACACCGCCAGCCTTTCCTGTGCTGGCCAGTGCCGTGAGTGTCCCTTGCTCCCCCAGCAGCTTTTGTGGGGCCCTGGTGCCAGGCTGCCTGCCTGGGAAAGCTGCCCTCTGAATGGTTTCTGTAACAGAACTTGCCTTGTAGGTCCTGGGATCGCACCCACTGTGAAGACTGGCGAGGAGGTTGGTTTTGTGGTCGATGCCAAATCAGCAGGGAAGGGAAAAGTGACTTGCACCGTCCTGACGCCAGATGGGACAGAAGCTGAGGCAGACGTTGTTGAAAATGAAGATGGGACTTACGATATCTTCTACACTGCTGCCAAACCAGGAACCTACGTGATTTATGTCCGCTTTGGTGGGGTGGACATTCCCAACAGTCCTTTCACTGTTATGGTAAGCCAGCTCTGCTCCACAAGTACCTCCCGCTCAGATTCCTGCTTCCATGTTTTATTTAGTGATAGGTTAACCGCGTGTGTAATTTTTTAGGTATTTATTAGCCTAGCTAATGAGTCCATGTTACTCGCAGAGCTTATTTTGAGTAGGCAGTGTGGTTAGGTGAAAAGGGATAGAAACTATCAGAGGCTGAAGGCTTGGCTGCTCTGAACAAAATATTTAATTTCCTGACCACATAGTTCTCTTTCTAAATGATGTAAGAGTGGTTGTAATCGGCTTCTAAAACTAATTATTTCAGCTGTCATCAGATACAGTGCTCTGACCTGTCCGTTTTTCACTCTGTAATGCTGACCCCAAACTAAGAAATGGTGTGCAACTCCATTTCACCCGTGTTCAGGCACTGCTTTCCAGCTTCCCTCCCAAACTCCCCCAAACTGCGTTGTCCCTTTGCTGTGCCACTGGAGACCTTCCCCCGTGCCTCTCCCCAGTGGGTACGGGTGGTTTAGCAGCCCCCTGGTTGGAGGTGGCTGTGGTTATGGGACCGCCGTGGTTGTGGGATCACCGGGAGGGGTGGTGGGGGGAGGAAGGTGTTCAGGTGCCGTGCCTTCTGTCATGAAATGTGGGAATAATGGCACTGGAATAACGCCTAACCTGCCTTTACCACCAACCAGGCTGTAGATGCAGATGCTGTTGCCGTGCAGTCGCAGGAGACAGTGGGTGCGCCCCCCGCTGGATTCCGCCCTTGGGTACACAATTTTTACATTTTTTGGTTGGTTTCCCCCATCTGTGTTCCATTTCAGATGACGGCCTGCTTCTTGGGACTGCTTGATTCTGTCTGGTCATTGTATTCATTCTTTCTGTTTGATCAATTGTTCTTGGGATCCAGACCTGCTTGTTCCATGTTGCTTGAAGGGAATCTCCAAGTAAACTCTCCATAACCTTAAACACGAAGAGGATCATTACGCCCACAGCTTCTACTTCTGCAATGTCTCCTGTTAGCAAAAGCAACCTGACTGCATTGCTGTGTTTTCCCAGTAAAATAGCACCGTGTCTTGAGTCCAGAGTCGCATTGTGAAACTAGTTTCTTTTGTCAATTTTGTGTTGCAATCACCCTGCCACATTCAAATCACTTTCTCTTCCAGGCCTTAGCAACTAAATCTTTTCAGATGGAGCCACTCTGGGTCTTGTGTGCACTACGTTGTCTCCCATGCTCTCGTGTTCCATTTTGACCTCACTTTTTTCCAGCATGCTTTCCATCCACCTGCACCGTGTTTGATTTGCTCTGCTCTGCCATGTGGTGGTGTTGTGGAGGAAAGCTTGACTGGCCGCTGCTCTAGCTGGGCCCAGTCCAGGGGCTGCCTGACCACCATAATCACTGCGCCCTGTCCTGCTTCTGCTCGTGGTGGAGCTGCTCAGAGCTCAGCTAGCTCGTGCCTACCTTCATCTGTGACGTGACCGACCCTTTTGCTTCCTGCAGGTGACAGAAGAAGCTTACGTACCGGTTGGAGACATGAACGGCATGGGATTCAGGCCCTTCGATATGGTTATCCCCTTTGCTGTAAGGAAAGGAGAAATAACAGGTACCCAAAGGACACAGAGTCTCTGGGGAGGTTTTGCTCTTTGTTAGCGTGTTTATCCATTTGCAGCTAACAGCCTGTGTGGTCTAGGCCATAGCATGTGGAGGGGAATTGTACTGTGCCAGTAACTTAGTTGCTTAATTTCACATCAAGTGGCACCCGCTGAGGGTTAAGTGGGATACACCCCTGTGATGGTTTGAGTTAAACGAGGGAGTTCTTGGTGCTGCCATGGCCCTTGGCGCTAGGCTGTGAATTGCTATGCTGCAGGACCTGCTGCTGCTTTTTACCCTCTGGAGCAGCTATATATGTCCTTGGTTATCTTTGAATATATTTTGTGCAGATGCTGGAAAAAAAAAAGTAATCTAATCTTGCATCCCTGTCACTTCCCTTCTTCTGCATGAAGCATCATCTGGCAGCACCCCAGTCACACAAAGCCCCTGTGCGTGTGGGCTGGGGCGCCCTTGCTCTCTAGCTCAGCAGTCCCACCCCGAGCCCTGGTCTGTCCCTGCTGAAAGGATTCTGAAAGTACATCAGTGCCTTTCCTGGGGCTTGCCATGGAAATTCTAGTGGCTGAAGCAAACAGCTCTGCCTGTGGAGTTTGTAAGGTCACAGGACTGTTTGCCAGATGTCTACCACTGTGTTGTATTCATGTAGCTTAAGCAGAAAACATGTCTGTTTAGTGTTCCCATTAGTCTCCTATTTGTGCCTGTGGGTAAAAAGTTTAACAATTTAGAATGCTTGTTTAAAAAGGCTAGACCATTCTTTGTGGGTGGGAGAGAGGAAACAGGCAGTTTCTCCTTTTGTAACTCACATGGTGGCTTTTTGTAGGTGAAGTACACATGCCCTCTGGAAAGACCGATACACCAGATATTGTGGATAACAAGGACGGCACGGTAACAGTGAGATATGCTCCTACTGAAGTTGGACTGCATGAAATGCACATTAAATATATGGGAAAGCACATCCCAGGTGAGTCTGATAACAGACACAGATCTGAGTCAAGCATCTTTTCCCTCTTGAGGTTTCTGTAGCTTAGTCGTATACACTGCAGTGTGAGCTGCCTAGAACATCTTACTGTTCAGCAGCAGTTCATCTGCAGGCAGTCCAAAGAGAAACGAAAGCAAGGGAGTAAGTGCAGGCACATGCGAGCTTCCATTGTGGTTTAATAGTACCAGCCAGGCTTAAAATGGATTTTGGTTTTGGAAGCTAGCTTTTGTGGCATTTCATTATGAAGAAGAAACATACAATTTTCTAACTACCATTTTTTTCAGGTTGAAATTTACTGCCTTGGTGCTCAGCAAAACCAATAGTTACAGTACATGTTTATCCTTAAAACTGCATTGGCATAAAAGCTATCATCTGTGGGGAAAACTAAGTGGTTAAAACACTATAGTTACTCTTTCCATCTCATTGCAATAAAATAAAACACTCGTGCATGCTGTGCTGTAATCTTTCTTTCTTCCTGGCTGCTTCTTAACAAAGAGAAACCACTGCCTTTCATTCCCTTTCTCTTCTCTTCTTTTGTCCTTAATTCACCAGCTCCACAACCAGCGCTCTGCCTCGCCTGGCAGCTCACACTGCCCTGTAACCACAGGCATGTCAGCCTGTGTGGGGGAAAAGGGGCAGCCCCATGGCAGTTTGTGCAGACATGGGACAAAATACCATCAGCAGCACTGCTGTTTCTGCTGGTACATGGAAACACAGGGTAACTTTGGCTGAAGCAGGGAGCTCAGATAATGTGATGCACAGTACTACTTCAGTATCTGCAGTAGTGCATGTGGATGTAGCACCTCAGTAAGTGCCAAACTGTCTGACGTATTGGCTCAGTGAGAGCACTGGCCTGTGCCTGCCCAGAGGGATGATATGCTGCAATGCTTCCTTCTAGTTGGTTATTATGAATTAAGTTTGCGTCTGTCTCAGCTGCAAAATTTAGTTTTGGACTTGAGAGCCATCTGTGCCTTTTTTCTTGAAACTATTATTGGCTGTTAGTGACTGTACTTTTTGTTCTTGTGCACCAGCTTTACTAATCTGAGGCTGGCAAATATGTTTCTGGATACCCTTCAAATTCGCTAGTTCACGTTCATTGAGTCAGGCAATGTGCTGTGCTCATTCCTAATTCTGAATTAACGAAATTCAGGATTTGTATCTGAACTGAAAGAGCACTTCTCTGAGTCATGTTCTGATGTAATGTGCTAAATATAAACTTGTGATGAGCAAGACCCTTTTACGACATCATTTAAGCTTATCTGTGGTGATTAGAGTAGCACTTTGTCATGACTAAATGTGAAACAAATTGTGGAGAGGTATCTTTTGAAGATGAAAGGGAAGGATTATTCATTTTAAAGTGCCCTAGAGTCATTTAAAGGTTCTTCAAATACCAAATGGTGAGAATGGCATTGAAAAATGTGGGTATATTCATAGCCTAAGATTCCATTGGGTCAGAGCAGCTTGATGCTTGTTTCAAACTTGTAGTCCAGGCCACTCATCCTTAAAAGTGCTTCTTGCTTTTTTTTTTTTCTTTAGAGAGCCCACTGCAATTCTATGTGAATTATCCAAACAGCGGCAGTGTGTCTGCTTATGGGCCTGGCCTTATTTATGGGGTTGCCAATAAGCCAGCGACCTTTACCATTGTCACAGAAGATGCTGGAGAGGGTAAGTCTGTTCTTTAAACCCATCCTACTCTAAACTAGATACTTCTAAGAAGTGTAATGTGTGTCAGCCTTAAATTGAAGCATAATTTGCGTTCATTTGTCCAAATAAGAATCTCCGGTATAATACAGATAATGGCTTATGCAAATATAATGCAAAATGGCTTTCATTAAACTGCATCTTCTGTGCAGTAAAAACTGAACTGTTTTGTTACTTCTTTCTGAGAGAAGTTGACTCGGATATGATACAGGGTACAAATAGTTTGCTCGATTAAAATTAAGCTGAAGGCAGCCTAGATGTGGTAGATTATGATTAGTGGGTGTAGAGTCACTATTAAGTAAGTCTAACAGTTTGAGTGGTTTTGTGGCCTTGATGGATTGGCCTGAGCTCTTTTTGCTGCTATCCTCGGAAAAGGTAAGTCTGAGCTGCATTTCCAGTACCAAGTACTGGATCTTCCTCTTTAAAAGTCATTGATCTTGGTGTGCATGAAGATTTACAGCAGTGCTGTTTTTCTTATTTCCTAGGTGGACTGGACTTGGCTATTGAAGGACCTTCAAAAGCAGAAATCAGCTGCATTGATAACAAAGATGGGACGTGCACAGTCACATACCTGCCTACTCTACCTGGGAACTACAGCATACTGGTCAAGTACAATGACAAGCACATCCCGGGCAGCCCGTTCACAGCCAAGATTACAGGTATAAAGCTTAGACTTCTGGAAGCACTTCAGAGTGAAAGTTAACCTCTGATAGCACGGGGAGGGCTGGTTTGCAGCAGAAGCATAGAATCATAGAATATCCTGAGTTGGAAGGGACCCTTAAGGATCATCAAGTCCAACATGAAGTTGCATGAAGTCCCCCAACTTGTTCTGCATTTAACCACCTGATATTTTGGACTCATTTCTCCTTATTTCCACAGATGATAACAGAAGACGGTCCCAGGTTAAGCTTGGTTCTGCTGCTGACTTTTTATTGGACATCACTGAGACTGATCTCAGTCTCCTAACAGCCAGCATTAAAGCCCCATCAGGTCGTGATGAGCCTTGTCTTCTGAAGAGGCTGCCCAATAACCACATCGGTAAGTTCTGGTATTCTTCATCTGGGAGCAGTGAGCAGCCTCTACTACAGTTTTCTATGCTATGTAAAATGACTTAATTCTTCTCTGCACCTTCCTGAAGGTATGTTGTCAAACCAAATGGTTGTCATTGTTTAGTACAGTTGGTGAAACACAGAAGGATCTAAATACTGACCTTTTCTGTTAGCATTCCAGGCTGTGCCTGAACTGCTGTTTGTCAGCATATGCGAATGGTTTTGTGGCCCATTTGAGAATAACACTTACACATGTGCAAAGAGTGTTCTTTCAGAATTTCATTGCTTGGTATGCTTAAGGCTTTTTAATTAAGTAAAACATGAATAAAAAGTAAGTCACATTTCTCTGCTTTGTAGGTATCTCATTCATTCCACGGGAAGTAGGAGAACATCTGGTTAGCATCAAGAAAAATGGGAGCCATGTACCAAACAGCCCTGTAACAATCATGGTGGTCCAGTCCGAGATAGGAGATGCCAGACGAGCAAGAGTTTTTGGACGTGGTTTGGTAGAAGGACGAACCTTTGAAATGTGTGACTTCATTGTAGACACAAGAGATGCGGGTTAGTTCCATTGCAAAGGACTGTGAGTTGCTGTGAGACACGCTCTCTGAAGGACAGCATTGTCTTCCTCAGCAGGGAATCACCAGGTCACAAGCTACAAAGCAGCAGATCTGTTTGTAATGCAAAGAGCACGTTAAGCATGCACTGTTGTTCTCAGTTATTAACTTCAGGCAATGCTATGAACTTCTAAAATGCTTTGTATTTTGGCCAACGTCTTTCTTTACAGACAACAAGGACTGTCACTGAGGCACTGACAAAGCTTTTCTTCCATTTGATGGTGCTGATTCTAGAATTGTAGTGTACAGCAAGAAGGACATGAGGAAGATATTTTCCTGTTGGTTTGATGTGGAGCCTTAACTGCAGTCTTTGAAGCTAAAATGTCAATGTTAATGAAATAAAAGGGATATGGTCAGAGCGTTTTAGGAGCTGAATGCGTTCTGTGCATTCATTAAGTATGATCTGACCGATGAGGACTACCAAAGTACTATTAAGACATCATGCAGCTCCTGCATTCCCATTCTGAAACAAGCTGGCTCATGACTAGCTACTGCTTTGGGTTTAGACTATATTATGTCAAATTTATAATACAACTGTGGAAATGTGATGTTAACTTAACTGTCTTGTAGGTTATGGTGGGATCTCACTGGCAGTTGAAGGACCCAGCAAGGTAGATATCCAAACTGAAGACCTTGAAGATGGAACTTGCAAAGTGTCCTATTTTCCAACTGTACCTGGTGTGTACATTGTGTCTACTAAATTTGCAGATGAGCATATTCCAGGTAAGCAGGAGTGTTTGGCACGTTTGTTTAGTGCAGCAAAGGTCTTACCTAGCTGGCCAGCACGCTGGAACTGTGGGTGGGCTGTGTGGTTTGGAGAATACCATAAGTCCTGAAGATTAGAGGAGGTTTTACCAGTACCCTTCAAGTAGGCATCCAAAACTGTTCTAGGTACATGGCTGTATTTCACGTGGCTGTATTACACTTGGCTGTAAACCGGCTGTAAAACTTCCACAGTGATACAGTGCAAATTAGAGGAAGCTGTCACTCCTCACTTTGATGCAGTGGGTACTTACTAAGAGGAATGATTTGCTGTCGTACTTACAGGAAGCCCATTTACTGTGAAGATAAGTGGTGAGGGAAGAGTTAAGGAGAGCATCACACGAACAAGACGGGCTCCATCTGTTGCAACAGTTGGAAGCATATGTGATCTGAACCTAAAAATTCCAGGTAAGTGACATTCTTTCCCCATAACCATAAATTGCACTTGTATAGTGTAGGTGTTCCTGAAGCAATGGACATAAGAACTTCAGTGTTAAGTCATCCTCATGTTAAGGCAGCGTAGGGAAGAAACACTGGTTGTGTGGTCTCTATGAACTGCTAAAAATATGCATAACCATGATCAGCAAATGGAGAAATAAATACCAGGGAGACCTTAATCTGTTCTGTGTAAAACAAGCTGGAGAATGGGCTGCACAGCTCAGCCTGTCTCCAGGGTTTTAAGATAATCTGTTAAGTGTTTGTACTGCTGCTTGGCAAATGTGAATCATAGACCAGTATTAGCTGGCTGTGCTTATCCAGCCTTTTCATCTGCCTTCGTAGCACCTGGTGAGCTGCAACTGGTCGGGCTTGCTGCTCAGCAGCATGCATCTAGCTGAGAGTAAAACCTAGCACCTATGTACCTGTTCTGTCATCTGTGCTGTCATCATTATTATCTGAACTCAGTTTCTGCTTCAAAAAACAAAGTACCCAGCCCCTTTGTCACTCTCTTGTGCATTTTGTATTCTATTTTTGTCAGAAATTGACTGCGCGGACATGACAGCCCAGGTAACTAGTCCCTCTGGAAGAAACTTTGATGCAGAAATAGCAGAAGTTGACAAAAACACCTATTGCGTCCGCTTTGTACCGCAAGAAATGGGAGTTCACACTGTGGACGTCAAATACAGAGGGCGGCCTGTGCAGGGCAGCCCCTTCCAGTTCACTGTGGGGCCGCTTGGCGAGGGAGGAGCCCATAAAGTGAGAGCTGGAGGCCCGGGGCTGGAGCGTGGAGAGACAGGCATCCCAGGTGAGTCCTCTGTTCTTGGGCTTCAGTGCCTGGGTCTGCAGTGCAGTGCTTTGGTTTCTGTTGGCCCTTGTGAAAGTCCTGCTTCTGAGAGCCTGAGTGGAGCTCAGTGTAACACTGCAGGCTCGCCCCACGCCTGGGGGTGGTCGGTGGAGAAACCCGTGCAAAGAAATAAAGAAAAATACTGCTGCATCGTGTGGATGGAGAAGCCCACAGTATGGAGACCCATGTTTGGGAAACTGCTCTCTGAATGAGCCTCCCTGAATGAGCCTGAAGTTGTTAGTGTACTATTCAAAGCTAAGAGGCTAATTCAAGGCTCTTGGAAAAGCTGCCAAGTGTTATCACCCAGCATCATGGCACAATGTACCATTTTTTCTTACACATAATGATGGGATGCTGCACGGTCTGTTAGAAGCTGAAACCCAGCTGCAGTGAACTTACACTTGTGTATGCTCTTGTGTGCTTCAACAGCTGAGTTCAGCATATGGACACGGGAAGCTGGAGCTGGAGGACTGTCTATTGCTGTAGAAGGCCCAAGTAAAGCAGAAATTGCCTTTGAAGACCATAAAGATGGATCTTGTGGTGTATCATACATAGTTCAAGAGCCAGGTACACAGTACAGAATGTACTGAAATAAAACTGAAAGCTATTTCCAAAGAAACTAAGGAAACTAACTGCATCTTTTCTTCCCCCAGGCAACTATGAGGTGTCCATAAAGTTCAATGACGAGCACATTCCGGAAAGCCCCTATCTGGTTCCAGTCATCGCCCCGTCTGATGATGCTCGCAGGCTCACTGTCACTAGCCTTCAGGTGAGACATAAGGAAACATCTCCACAACTTGCCACAGAGACTGATTTCGTCCTTGTTCTCTGAGACCAAAATGGTTGTCCTTTCTTCTTAGGGATTACCTTGCCTTGGTTGGTGCTTGTTTGCAAGTTCAGCTTGCAGATAGAGGAAGTTTTTTTTACAGCTAGCCTCTTGGTAACTTAGGCCAGTAGATTTGGCCCAGCTCTAGCTAGCTAGGATTTGAAGGCAGAAGGCTAAAATAAGTCTATTACAGGTAGTAACATTTGAGCATTAAAAATAAAAGGTTCTAGAAGCAGCACTGGTAGAGCTAAAACTTATTTTTTCCCCCACAGTTTAGCTAGGGGAGGCCCAGTCAGAACTGAAGCACGAAAATGAACAAGCAGTGATCCTGCTGATAACTAAGTTACTGTGTCAGCACATGGGCTGAAAAGTTGCGTTTCTGCAGGTGAGACAGTGTAGACCTGTTTGGTTAGGATATTGCTACAGCCTTGTCTGAGCACTGTGCATCTGCACAAGCAGATGGATGAGGCCCCACGATGAAGTCAGAGCATGAATTCGCTTTGGCTGACGTCACGAAACCACAGCCACAACTCAGATAATTCATGAACGGCAGCAAATCTGTAGGAGAGAATTCCAGCTTTGTAGTTGGTCTGGGTTCATCTGTTAACCTTACCATTATTTTTGTGTGTGTGGTTACTTGCATTAAAGTACAAGTAACATTAAAGGTCTGTCTTAAACCTCCAAAGCCAGAAACTTGGAAAGGAGACTGAGAGTAGAGTGTGTGTCTAAATATACCGTACCTCAGTCCTCATTGAGTGGTGATGAGCAATTAGTACTGCAGTTGAGGCTATTTTTGATGTGCCTATACTGGACTTTGCCTGGGCTTCTCCACCTTCTCTGTGTAAACGAATGGTGACAGCCTGTTCCTGTAGCATCTCTTCTGCCAACGAGTTACAAGGGCGTTAATTAGTCACTGTGGTATTGATGTTTCTCTTGTGTTTCATTTAAAGACTCTTTGACAGGAATACTCACTTCAATTAAGTCCTGGAGAGGCAGATAAAGCTGAGTATTCTGTAAAGGAGCTCCGTGTGCAGCATCAGTCTGCTAAACCTGCATCAGGGATTTGCTTTGTATATTGTACCTCAGTTCTACTCAGTTGCATTTATTTACCTCTCCAGGATTTAGTTGAAAATGAAATCAGGTAACGTATGTTCGGCATAAAATATTACTTCTAATAGCTGCAAGAGCTTTGCTCTTGCTGTGACGAGCAGTGCAGCACGGGTGCTGAGCTGAGTCGCCTTCCAGCAAGCAACGCTGCGGAGCACCAATGATCTGACAGCACAGCAACATCTGGTTTCGTGCTTTAAATTACTTTCTCATTTTAAGACATCTTGTGGTGGCGTTCTAAATGTAGCCTCTTGTGGCAAATATAAACATGCCTATTACTCTTTCAGACAACTGGATTATCAGAGGCTTTTCCCCTGAATGAATCTGGAATGAATGAAGGGGCTGAAAATGGAGCTATCACTTAAACATCCTTTAAATCAAGTGCCTGCATACAGGGGTCTGACCTCGCTGATAATGGGTGACTAGTCTTGTAAACCTGCCTTTGCCTGATTTGGCAGAGTGTCATCTGGCTTCCAAAAATGGTCTTTTACTATCAAAAAAAAATCAACTGAGTGGATGTAGGTGACTTAAATCAGTCACTCCATAAGAGTTTAAAAAGAAAAGAAAAAAAACAAACTTCTGATTTGAGAGTTACTGTTAAGTCATAATGTTGTCTTTTTGTTGAAATCTAAAAAAATGTGTTGAAATGGTTATTTCCCTGCCACTGATCTGAAACAAAAGTTTAAATTTGGTAATCTGACTGTTGCATTCTCAGGAGTCTGGATTAAAAGTTAATCAGCCAGCATCCTTTGCTATAAGGCTGAATGGGGCAAAGGGCAAGATTGATGCTAAAGTCCACAGCCCCTCCGGAGCTGTAGAAGAGTGCCATGTGTCTGAGCTGGAGCCAGGTGAGAACAGTTTTACGTTTATCAAAACACACGGGGTAACTTGCAAAAACACTCTCCCAGCCTCATAGTGTCTGGATTTAATCCTTTGGCTCACTAATAGTGTACCAAAGGAGTGAGCAGCTTGCTTGGAGAATGAATTCTCGTCAGCAGTTTCATTAAGAGCTGTTCAATCAAGTTTACGTTCATGCTCTTCCTAGATAACTAATGAAATTACCAAGTCCTAACTTGTGTAAGATGCTAATATTTAAGGGCAAACTCTTTTTTTAGAGTTTTGCATGAAGTCTTGGGTTGCCAGTGAAGGCAAAGCTTTACTGTTTGTAAAGGAAGGGGGTGAAATATGATGTGGTTGTTGAATTTAGCCAGTGAAGAAGTTTATTTTTCAAAGCTATGCTTCCATCTTTGACAAATAGTTTATTTTTAACTTGCACTCACTCCTTCATGTGAAACATTAAGGAAACTGAATATAAGCAAATGCTACAGAAAGCTCAACACCTGTTTCAGCAATGAGGTTTTCTTTTTCAATTGAAGTTCGAATGAATTATGGTCTGTACTGTGCCAGTCTAGCTGTGGTCCAGCTGGGGAAGGTCAGTCACTCCTCTGGGTTAATCAAAAACATGAAATACCAGCAAATTGCTGAATAACTTAAAGGTGCCACGTCTGTGGTGTCAGAGCAGCACGTTCAGCCTGCTGGTACAACTTGACTTGCTTTTTACCAGCTGCTTTTTGTAAGGAAGCCCAGTGTGCTGCTCTGTCTGCCACTGACAGGTTGGGCTGTGATTCAGCTGTCACCTCTGGTTTCGCGGGTGAGGCACATAACCCTGAGACTCACGCTGCTGGCTGGATGACAGCTGAGATCAGTTCCTGGTAGACAAGGTGAAAATGCAATCCGTGACACCTCCTGTGATAAATACATCATTTTTTTCTACTTAAATGGAAGCGTGGAAAGCCAAGTTTGCTTATGTTAGGACCAAAATATGTTGAAACATGAAAGCCTTGCTTGGGCTGCTAACCAGCTCGGTGTTAGGTTTAGTTGCTGCTCCTGTCATCTCCGAAATGTCAGAAAAGCCTCTTCTCTCCTGCAGACAAGTACGCCGTTCGGTTTATCCCCCACGAGAACGGAATCCACTCCATCGACGTGAAGTTCAATGGGAGCCACGTGGTGGGCAGCCCCTTCAAAGTGCGCGTTGGTGAGCCCGGGCAGGCGGGCAACCCTGCGCTCGTCACGGCGTACGGACCGGGCCTGGAGAGCGGTACCACGGGTAACCCTTCTTTTAGAGCTCCCGTACAAACCTGTTGGCCTTCTGGCTTCCTTGAAGGAGCCAGAAGCTGTTTCTAGGCGTATTTTTACATGACTTGCTCTGCTGAGGCAGCTGAACTAACACATTCTCTGCTGACCTGTGTGCAGACTAATTTTGCTTTCTCGCATGCTCCTGAAGTCTCGTAACATCACTAGCAGGTCTGCATGCTACACTGAGCCTTAACAAACTGAAAACCTTTGTAAAGCAGCAACTGCAGCAAAAGTTCACTTGAGCTGGTTAGCCGAACTCTGCTTAGGTGGTCCCCCAGAGCTCTGGAGATGCTTTGGCCCTGTTCCACACATGAATCTGCAAGGGACAGAGGCTTTTGCAGAGATACACAGCTGTCAGAAAGCAGTCGGTGACTGCCCTGCATGTATGCTCCAGAGTGGGTGAAATACTGAGGGGGAACAAATGTAGTCAATTAGTTTTTATTTTCCTTTGTCTTGAAACTTGGTAATGAGAAGAAACAGCAAAACAGGGGTTTTGGAAGCTTTTCCTGTAGTGAATGCAGTTGTTCAGCCGGCTGACTAGTTTAAGGAGTCTCATTTAACTTGCATACCCCTGTTAATCAACTGGGTGCGAGGGCGTACCCAGTTAGCTTCTCCTTAGTGCTTGCACTTCTAAGAAATGTCAAGTTAAATGTAACATGGCGTGTAAAACCCAGGGAATATGATGGATTGTGTTCTGTTTGTAGTATTTCATATATGCTTCAGATGCAGCATGAATACTGACACTACTTGGAAATCTGACACCTATTTATCTACTTTGGCTGCCCCATCTGACAGTTCTCAACTCAAGAATGCAGATTTTTTTTTTTTTTCATTTGTATGATTTTGGTCTTTGTAAGAAAATATGAAAGCATTCCAGAATGTGCGCTTTGATTTGTTTAATTGTGTGCTTTTGTGGGCCACACACACAGGTGAAGAGCAGAATAAAGCTGTTTTTTTTTTCCCCTTTGATACGCAAGGCAGCAGTTAGTTCCCCTTATGCTATCCACTGCTGTCTTTTGAGGATTTATGCCTTTTTTTTTTTGTCCCTGGAAGAAATGCTGTGTTTATTCAGCCAAAGCTTGTGCTGTTCTGGAGAAACCAAGCAGTTAGTTTTGGAAGCGTATGGATATACTGTGTAAAATAAAGATACTGCAGCCTGTGCTGCTTTAATAGGTGGAAACAAAAGCACTCGTTAATGCTAGCCACTGATGCATCAGGGACGGGGGAATTTTCCTCCCTCTATAAAGGTGCTTGGGGTTGTTTTTAATCTAAACACACTGTTCAACTTCAGCAAGGTTACTCTGTGCCCCCTTGTTGAATCCTGGCCACTGCTAAAGGCTCAGTGCCCTGGGAGCAGCGTTCTCGAACAATGGCCCAGTGTCAGACCCCGATAGCTGGGGGCTGAGCACCTGAAACGTGTCCCCCGGGAGCCTCCAACAAGGCAAGCCTTCAGCTGGGGCTGGGAAAAAGCCGCGGCTCCCGAGCGAGGAGTCTGCGGGGAGAAGCTGTGAGGCTTGCTGCTTTGGGAAATTAATTTTCCTCCAGCTTCTGATGCATTAATTGGCAGAGCCTGTTTGCTGTTAGCAGCGTGTGGGAGGGGACGGGGCTGCACCAGGACCACTCTGTGGCTAAGCAGTGCATGTTGCAAGCTGGCTGCCCGGCCTCCTTGGTAAGGCGTCCTGCTGCCGCGCTCGGGGACGGTGCCTCTGGGAGCTCTGGGCTCTTCCAGCATTGCAACACAGCTTGTGCAGAAAGGCTAGAAACTTCCCCGGGTTTGCCACCACACGTAGATGCTTCAGTCTCTCTGTAGTAAACTTTCCCATAGCTGTCTTGGTTCTGATGGCACTCGAGCCCTTTATTCCTTGTCAGCAGCGTCTGATGCAGCGACCAAAGGTCGTAAATATTTGAAGCCAGTTTGACAGTAAATTACTCGAGGACTGAAAAGCCTCACTTTTAAATTCTTCTCGTGCTGCTGGCATTGTGTCATTGGCTTAGTATTAAGAGCAGTAATTCAGCTCTGTTAGCCAGATGCTGTAATTAAACAAGCTTTTGTTTCCACAAACTGCTTGGAGTGTTGTTGCAGAGCAGTTCAAACACCCGGCTCCTCCAGGAGACCTCTCAGCCCTTGTCGTCTCTCAGGCTTTCTTGTGGGCCCTTCACCACTGATTTACGGCCCATGTGGTGGGACGGCTCTGAACTTCCCTGAGCTTAGACACGAAGGAACTCGCCTCAGTGCGGGCTCCAGCTCCCAGCAGAAAGGCCCTCGTTTAAAGAGCTGTGCCTTTCCTCGTTAAGTCGGCCTTTTGATGCCGAGACACTTCCCTTTTGGTCCTGAAGGGCTCTCTTGTCCATTACATCAAATCACCAGCTCCTATTTAATAAATGAGGCTGCTTTTGTAACAAAGGCTGTGAGGAAGAGTGTGTCTTACTGTGCTACGTCTTTCTAGGGTTGCAGTCGGAGTTTTTCATTAACACGACCAAGGCTGGTCCAGGTACCCTCTCTGTTACAATTGAAGGGCCATCAAAGGTGAAAATGGACTGCCAGGAAACTCCAGAAGGTTACAAAGTCATGTACACACCCATGGCTCCAGGAAACTATTTAATTGGAGTTAAATATGGTGGACCTAACCACATAGTGGGCAGCCCCTTCAAGGCAAAGGTTACAGGTAAAAAGCTAACCAGTATTTACTGCGTGCCTGAAGTAGTTTGTGTCACTCAGCAAGTATGTCCCTGTGAGATAGCGCAGCAGTCAGGGTTAGATGTCTGGTGCCCAAAAACACGAGAGGCAAAAAACTCTTTTCCCCATCACCTCCAAACTCTAGGTTAGGGATTTGGGGAGATGCTGAGAACCTCCTGCGGGCTGCAGAAGCATCAGTTATGGAGCTCACCAGCTCAGCTCTGTAAAACAGCTTCAGGGGAAGTGCTAGATCTTGACCTAGCTCCAAGGTGATGCATTGGCAGTGGGGAAATACAACTTGTTTACCCACTTTTCCTCCCCAGCCCCTGAAACCTGGAGACTTACAGCACAAATGATGCTCCTCTTGGTCTCATTTTGGTGCTGCCATGGCCTGACCAAGGGCCATGGTGTCGAGGGGCTTTCAGATGATGTGAGGAAAGCTGGTTTTACATCTAGGAGCTCTTTCTCTTCAGTGCTGTGTTGAAGCATAGGCTAGAGTTCATCTCTACTGCTGCCCCAAGCTAGAGGAATCCTTCCTGGTGCCCAGGCGTGGTGGTGGTCTCGGGGGGCAGATGGTAGGGACTGCACTCCCCCGGGCTGGGACATGCTCTGCTTTCAAAATGGATTGTTGCGAAATTGCACCTGCTTTTCTGCCAACTCAAGCCATTTTTGGCATTTTGGTGATTGGAGCACAATTAACTCTTCTCCAGCAGCCAGCTTTGCTTAATGAATCCTGAAGTTCCTGTGGTCCTTTAACCACTTAAGGGCTCTGGGATGGGATTGTTGCCAGTGTTACTGGAAGATGTTGGTTTAAACACCGAAGAAGGAAATTGCTCCTCTGAAAATGCATTTTGGATGCAGAATGCATGCTAGTCACTAGGAGGATTTCAGAACCTCCTTCTAAATGCCTTTCAGATGGGGTGAATCTGAGTGTCAGAAGTCTTTTCTGTTTCCAGGACAGCGACTGGTCAGCCCAGGCAGTGCAAACGAAACGTCTTCCATCATGGTAGAGTCAGTGACCAGGTCATCAACTGAAACCTGTTATAGTGCCATTCCCAAATCCACCTCGGATGCCAGCAAAGTGGTTTCCCGGGGAGCAGGACTCTCAAAGGCTTTTGTGGGTCAGAAAAGCTCCTTTTCTGTGGACTGCAGCAAAGCAGGTAAGGGTATAGGAACCAGCTGTATGTTACAGTGTCTGAGCTGGGCGGTTTTTGCTTTAAAACATCATTCAGTTAATTGCAAACTCTGCATTAGGAAAGAGGAAGAGCATGACTTTGTGAGCTGGCAGCTATGAATTAATGAAAGCTCTTGGCAGCAATCTGAGACCTGACTTCAGCTTTAGCTGTAAATCAGCATTTTGTGAAGTTGAAATTCAGAGCTCGAGGTGCTGATCTGGCTGTAAAAAATAAAAAACAAAAAAACACTCTAAGTGCTACGTGGTGCTCACCAAATCAATCTTAAGAGGTTATAAAGATTCCATGCCCTCTCCAAATGGCTTTTCTTAGCCAGGAGCACCTGAAAGAAAAATGGGGTTATGGCATGAGAAGTGGCAGGCTGCTAAGCTTAAGCATCCCTCTTGGTGCATCGCAGCCTGTAGTGCAAGGTGCTCCCATAAGCTGTGAGTGCTGATCACCACCTGCAGGCGTTGTGGTGGGCAGATGACAGGCTGCTGCTGACCTGTGAGCAAGTACCTGAGAGGCAGTGCCTGCTTGTTTCACAGTGTTAATCTCTCCTGTGCTGTAATTAGATAATGGTAGCGTGTCAGGTCCAGCAAAGTGCACAAATAAACTCTTGCCTCTATGAGATTGAGGATTTTTAAGTAAAATCCCGTCTTAAACCAAATTTATTTAGCCGTACCTCAGATTACTGCTCTGCATTGTGAATTAAAATAACAAAATCTGGTGGTAATATTATGGAGCTAATGTTGTACAGTCATCACGCTTGTTTGCTTAAGTTCATGAATGCTAACAGTCTGTTATTTTGCTTTAGGTTCAAATATGTTGTTAGTCGGCGTCCACGGGCCTACAATACCGTGTGAAGAAGTATCCATCAAGCATTTGGGCAGCCATCAGTACAATGTGACCTACGTCGTCAAGGAGAGGGGTGACTACGTCCTGGCGGTGAAGTGGGGCGACGAGCACATTCCTGGGAGTCCCTTCCATATCACTGTTCCTTAATCCCAACCCACATCCGAGTCAGTCTGTGTGTTTGCAATTCAGATGTAGAGTTATACTGGGTGCAGTCCTGTTGCAAAATGCAGTATCTAGATACACACGGCTCACATTTCAATACACTCAGAAGTAAATTCTGTAACTTTGTTTTTTACAAGCATTTCACTTCTCTTCTACTTATCAACATAATGTAAATCTATTTAATATCCTCCTCAAATTGTACCTTTGCAGTACTGTCCAGGTCACTGTCAAAGTTTGGAGAATCATGTGGATAACTAGACACTAATTTCCCTTGTGGATGTTAAAGACTTTAGATGTTAATTGAAAACTGGAATTTGTCTTTGTAATTGGGTATCTTAACTACTGATTTTATTTGACTGGAGACTTTACATTTTAGTTATGGAATATGACTTGGGCTGTCCCCAGTTCAAATTCTTTTCTGTAAAGAAATGAGATAAAACTGGTACTATAATAGGTGCCTTTGTATACTTGATCAATTTTAATGCTTAACATAATAAAAGGCTACTAAAAGTGGCTTTACCACTCAAATTTGAAATGTTTTTGAAAATGCATTGCTAATGGTTTACATTTAGGAAAAGTTTATCTTTTATAGCAGACCAAAAGCAGACTTAAAATTATTCCCTGAGAGCTTTCAGCCTTTATGTTAATGCTTTGTAAATCTATACAGGTAGCTTTTTGGCCGTGATGCTAGCAATGCGTTTTTTAATTAGCTCGGGATTCTGGTGAAATTTCTAAAACTTTGCTTTACAGGTAACTCCCAACATGCTTACTGATTTATTTTCCTTTTAAGAACAACTCCCAGATCGGCTGCATTAAATAAAGTCCCTTGCTTGCCAAGCCAGGCATAGCTCTCATCTGAGTGACCCAAAATCCACGCAGGTCAGAGCACAGCAGTATAATAGTGAAGGGAAACAGCAGTTTCCCTAGCTGCTGCTGGGCAGGCAATAAGTGAGATGGTGCAAACCCCTCCTGGGCATGGAGACCCACATCTGTACTTGGGTAGTAGGTGGGAGGGCGGGTGGGTGTGTAGATGTGCTGACACAATGGCAATAAGAACCAACAAACCCTTGGTTTTGGTGCAAACTGTTTTATTATATCTCAGTCCAAGGACGTGCCCGAAGCATGCTCATCTTCCAAAATTCCCTTCAGTGCTGTGAGGGGGATTCATGCTTAGGGTCAAGGAGTGAAAACTTCCATTGTAACTTATATGTTTGTCCTGGATTACTTAATACTACTTTCCAAGTGTGTATCAGAATTGCTGTCAGCTGCTGGGGCTTTAGTAAAACTCTCCAAATGAGCTTTAACTCTGTGATTAGGAGAAGATAGGATTTGTTGAAAACCTGTTGAAATGTCACTGTCTATCCCTATGGAGAAGTTCACGCTTACAGTTCTGTAGTTACTTGTGGATGCACTACCCTTGAGCACAGTTGATTTGGGAAATAAAGGACGGTTGTTTGTTTTTTTTTACTGTGCTTTTTTGTGCCTTAATGTGAAATGCTCACTACATTGTAAACTAGGAAGTGAAAACAAAATAAACTGGAATAAAATGCAGGATTGTAAAATTGTATCTTATAACTTATTAAATAGAAATGTTTGCTTCATTAAAATGTGCATGTTAAAAACAACACCGGGTTCTTTTCATATGTAGTCCATGAAGTCCAAACCAAACCTACAGTGTGTAGCAGCTCCAGACATACCGAGTGACCTCTGGACCATGAGCCATGCAGGAGGCATCTAAAAACTTGGGCCTCACTTTGGTGCCATCCTGTGTTTTCCTGTAACCTCACTTTTTTTGTTGCTAAACCAAAACATATTGTGAAAACTTGAGCCACGGCATCAGCATGACAGGACATGGCTGTGTTGTGCCAGGTCTTTCTGCACAGACCGCGGTGATGGGGGATCAGCAGAGCTGGAGAGCAGAGAAATTGGTGGAGCTGTTCCTGCAGTGGCATCCATGGGGCTCTCCAGCAGTACCACAGGGCTGTTTGCAGAAGGTGGCTCCTGGCATGGCACCTTGGGCCAGCCAGCTCCAGCACACGGCTATGGAAACCAGCAGATGTTTTCCCAAACACAGCTCCCACTGGAAGCACCGCTGAAACCTGAGAGGCAGCAGGCCGGTAGCTGCTGCCAAGGACTTTCCTGCCCCAGGTTTATCAGATTGTTTCCTTTTTGTAGTTAATTGCGTTTCATTAGCTTTGTGCTGTGTCAGCTTGAACCTCCTATTTAAAATTTTGAAAGAAAAGAAAAAAAAAAAAGCCTGAATATAGCTGTCAGGTTGAGTAAACCTGAGAGGTTTGTGCCTGTGTAACCAGTGTTACCCAACTGCCCTGCTCTTGCCAGGCCTCCTCTTGCCTGTTACCGCTTGGTCTAATCACGTTAGCAGGAATTAAGGAGAGTTGTCTGAAGTCAATGGGCTGGGATCATTAGCTTCTCTGAGGGGTTATTTCATGGCAGGCAGGCTGCTGTGGGGCTGGGATGTCACCTCTTGCCATGCGCCTTCCTGCCATGCCCTGGGGTCTCGCTTGGGAGGACTGTGGGGTGAGCTGGACAGGACACATCCTTTCTAAGCCCAGTGCCCTGTGGCACCCCGCTGATGTGGGCCCAAATTCATGCATCCTTTTGGGGGAAAACCCAAGGCTTGGCATGGCCCTGGCACAGGCCAGTCGGAGTGCAGGCTGCGTGGCTTGTGGGGGCTCTTCTGAGCTTGTCCGAGCAGGACTTGCATTGTTTCTCCTCAGGTACCAGGTGGCCCTAATTCTGTAGGCAGCCACACATGTGCTAAATTCCAGTCTTCTGAGCGGACTGGCTGGTTTTTAAGCACGTGTGTGTAGTGCCACAGCGTGGCTTCTCCACAGCCTCTGGCCTGGGGACATGTTTTCCTCAGTCACCTCAGGCTTCCTGCGGCAGTGCCTCAAGGCCCAGCTCCCTGCTCCCACTCCAGGCCACCAGCAGGGCAGCCCTGTGGACCTTAAATATACATTTTGTTTTTAAAGGTAACCCACTTTATTTTTTACGGAGCTTGTGCCAGGTCTGGGACTGTGCAGGGTACCTCCTGTGTCCAGCATGGGTCTCCCTGCACCCCCCGAAAGGCACTGAGCTGTTGTGGCATTCATGACGTGCGTCGGCAATGCAGATCGCTGGGCTGTTGCTTAGCAGGACTGTTTTTATTCAGATTGTGCAAACCCTGCAATCATTTCCCCCTCTAATTGTCGTTCTGTGGAAAGCAAGATTGTGAAGTTTCCAGTTGTTCCGTTCTGTGGGCAGCTTTAGCTTCCAAATGTATTTAAAACTGAATCGATTTTATTTTTGCCTTTTTGTTGTTGTTTGTACGCTGCATTTTAATGCACTTGTCTTGCTTAAAGGAAACAAACTATGTCCTAAGTGCATTTAAAAGACTGCCCAGAGAGATTACATACAAACAGGCATCAAGTTGGCAGCAGCTGGGATGCTGAAGTGAGACTGTTAACACAGGGCAGGGCATGGAGCTGGGCAGCAGGGCAGGCTGTGTTACCAACTGGCACATCCCTCTCTGAGAAGGGCATCAAAACAGCCCCGCTGCCAGACATCCCTCGTGTGCTATCCCGCTTCCACGGGGCTGCCTGGGAAAATGCTTTTTCTGTTGCTTCCCTGTGTTTCCCAGGCTTGCAGGGTTCGTTTCCAGAGCTGTGAATTCGTATTGCACGCTCAGAAAAAAATACTGGCAATGTCAGGAGATCAGGCTGGATTTATGGTTGTGTCGCTATTAATTTGACTGAATTTAAAGTGCATTCTTTATATAACACGAATGAAAGGCTAATATATGTGAGCTTTAAAAAAAATTGATAGGCCAAATATAATTTAGCAGGACCCAGAGGTATGTTTGACAGCTCCTTCCTATGATGAACGGCCTTTCTGCAGGACCTTGGTACTGCAAATATTTACATACACGCTGAGCTCGAAGGCTGTGAGTCCTCTGAGCCCTGTGGAGGAGCTGGCCCTGCTTTGAGGAGTTACGAGGATATTTCTTTCTGACAGCAACGTCCTGAGGATTTTGGGGGGAATTGGGGGATTTTTGCATCTGGCGTCACTGAAAATAGCTGGGGCCAAGCCCCCTCCTAGCTCGGAGGCACAGAAAGGAGGTCCCAGTCCAACTACCAGCATTTGCAGAGCATTTCAGTGAAGGTTTCTGTCTCCTTTGCCAATATGTAAATTAACGCCTATAAATCTGCCTTCTGCCTAATAGCAAGTACCATGCAAACGCTGACAGCTGAGACGCTATATTTGACGTGACACCTGAAGCATTTAACCTTGTTTTTCCTTCCAGATAGACAACCAGAGTGCACAGAGAGGGCATTCATGCTTTTCTACCAGGTGAGGGATGGTGAAGAGGTGGCCTCGCGTCTCAGGAAGGCAGGGGGCTGAGCAGGAAGACCCCCCAAAATCCCAGGTTCCTGATGATGTCTGCCTCAGCTGGGCAGGGCCGGCTCCTAATGGTCACCACAGCACCTTTCCAACTGCGGCCTGGGTTTGTGACCAGCTCACTCACAGACACGGTGAGACCAGGGCCATTTTGGGGGCAACTCTGGAGGGTCAGCGGGAAGGGGCTGCGTGAGGCGTGTGTGGGGGTACAGGTCCATGAGGTTCTGTGGCCAGAGCTGTGTCTCCTTCCCGTGCCAGGTTTGCAGGCGGTGCTGTGGTGTGGGTGTCCATATAGCACTGGGCCCACGCAGATACTGGGATCTGTAGCACCACAAGCACTGGGATTTATATTGGTGCCACCAGGGGGGGCCATAATAATATTTATTGCACGCGTAGCTCCCCATGAGAGGGGTGGAGAGAGGCCTGCAGGAGGCAGGAACCGGTGTTATCCTGGGCGTGGGGCTTACAGAGGTCGTGGAAATGCTTTTAATGACCAAGAAAGCAGGCTCCCTGATTTCTCTGCCTCTGATATTTCTGCTGCTGGCCTCCCTTGGGGCGACAGCACATCACAGCCTGCTTTGGGGCTGCAGCTCGGGGGCTTGCTGCACACCCCGTGTGCGGAGTGGCTTTGGTGGGTGACTGGTGCCGGCTGCTGGCCTCCCCTTGCCACAGGAGCAGGGAAGCAGCAGGAGCGTTGGAAGCTGTGCAGGCTGGAGTTGCTTCTGTTGGTATTCATGCACAGTTAAACTTTTGGGAAAGCAAAACAAATATGAGTGTAAACACAAAGAAGGGGCTGTGCTGCACGTGGGTATCGCTGTGCTGGAGGAATTTGGAGCAGGGGATGCTTGTACTGCTGCAGAGAGGGGACAGTCCCCAGCCCTGCTGACCCCGGTTCGTTAAACAGCACGTGACAGCTTGTTTTTTCTGGTTGGTGATGATTCATTTATCATTTCTTAATGCTCCCCCAGCACTGCATTTTCTAACACGGTGTGTTCTGCCCCAATTTGCTCTGGGGGACGTACAGAGCCCCCCAGTGTCCAGGTAGGTCCCCCTGTTCTCCCTGCCACCAGGACCCATTTCCCTGTTCTCCCAGCTGCCAGTACCCGAGGGGAGGCAGGCGATGCTCACCCAGGGCCAAAGGGCTCAGCACCTTTTGTTTATCTGAACCCTCTCTGCTTTTTGTTTGTGCTTGGCCAAGGCCCTCGTGGAGGAAGCAGAGAGCTTCCAGCCTCAGAACAGCCTCTTTGTTTCTCTCCCAGCCCTCAGCTGAGACCTGGCTCGCGCAAGACAAAGTCTCCCCAGGCCATTTCTGATTTCTAGCGTGAAACTCCTGTTTGGTCATAAATAAAGCTCCAGAAGCCTCCTTCATCTGAAGAGGGGCTTTGTTCTGGCTGCAGAGCATCCAGGATCCCAGAGGCTTGAACTATTTAAAAACCTCTCTGCAGCTGGGAAAACTGGGTAATGATCCCCTGGTGTGGAAAATTCAGAGAAGGCATAAACTGTTCAATGTTTATATATATATATATTTGCAGTATTGTCTGATGAATGTGTGGGATAAGCACAGGAATATATCTAGAGACCTACTGTGATGACTGTACAAGCTTTGGACACCTCCCAGCCCCTCTGCAACGTTACGAAGCGATGCTGCCTGTCTGCTCTGAGTCCTCCAAAAGTGCAGAGGAGCAGCTCTTTGCAGAAGATGTCCCTCTGCAGTTCAAATTCTCCTCCTCTGTGCCATCCACAGAGTGCCATCTGCTAACACCATGCCCCAGGCTGCAGCCACTGCAGCAATTAGTGTCTGAGCATGCCTCTCGTTCTCAAATGCTGGATGAAGCATAATGTTCGATGTCGCAAATAAGGATAAACCTTTTCCAGTAAAGCGTAGTCATATTTACATATTTTTCATGATTGAATATATCCATTATTGCTTTGCTGGAGTGAGCTTTGTTCCTTTGTGCATTGCCTCTTTCTGAAAGCCAGAAAGCATCTGTCATGTGGACAAAGATGCGAGGCCAGAGACTTAGATTGATTTCAACCTTCACATGAAACATCGCTGCTGTCAGCCAGACAGTGGCATTTCTATAAAAATCCCAATGTAAATATTTGTTCTAAATCAGGCTCTTTCTATCCTTTTGCCTTGGCTGGGACATTAATCAAGGGAGCTTATGAAATGCTGTATCACTTTCAGATTAATTGCTACTGAAAATTGGGACTGTTGCTGTCCCCCTTTTGGCATGATCTCCTCCAGATTTATTTTCTTTCTTCAATCCTTTCTCCCCAGACAGGCCGTTTTCACAAAGGCCAAACTGTTTTCCTCCCCTACAAGAGTATCTTGTTTGCCAGCCCTCCCCTGGTCAGCAGACAAAATGAGGGGCGTGGATTAAGGAGTGTGAATATTTGCCTTCACAAACTGTTGGATTATTTGCACATTTCTGATGTCTTCTGTGCGACAGGGTTTGCACTAAATAGAGGCTGATCTGAGAAAGCAGATCGCTGTGCCTTGAGGTTAAATAAGCAGCATTAAAATCTGGTTTATTGGAGAATTTTTGGCTGCAATGACTTTTTTTTTTTTTTTTTTTTTTTTTTTTTTTTGAGGGGGGGAGCAGCTCACTTCCATGTCAGGGTGCTGGAATCAGATTTTAATTGCAATTTTGATCCTGCTCTCCTTTCATCTGAGCTCTGCAAGACTTCTCACCTGAGGCTTGCGAGCCAGGAAGGGGGGAGGGCACCTGGCAGTGGGATGGGAGTGCGACCACCCGTGTGGTACCGCTGCTGCCCTGTGGCTGTGTTGGTGCCGGGAAGGGACTCGTGCTGTCTGCCCATCTGTCTTTTCCTTCTGTCTTTCCCCAAGCCCTTGATGCTGTGAGCAGACCGCATTCCGCACACCAACCAAGCAGCCCGAGTTCAGTGATGTTTTGTATCTTCCACATTGCACAGTGCCACGCACAGCCCTGCGTCCTGTCGGTGGCAGCCCTGAAGCACAACACCATGCAGAGAGATCCTCTCGAGCTTCTCTGCTGCTGACAGGGAGCAGAGGAGCCAACATGGGGGTCTCTGCCCCTCGGGTGTTACAAATAATGTGTGGGGAAGCATTTTGTGTTACCACTTTATGTGGGTGATTGGTACAGTAAGTCTAGCATGCTGCTTCTAGATGATTTATTTATAACAATCAGGAAAATAACCTGAAGGTTTAATTCACCTTCACACTCTATTTTTGGTTTAACAAACTTTTTTTTTTTTCCTGCTAAATATTGCACTTGCTGTGAGTATAGCGATGCCGGTCTGCTGAAAGCCCCGGTGCCATCCTTGTATTGTCACTCCGTGTGAGCAGATCCAGCATGCTCATGATTTTGCCTGGCGATTCTTTCTTCCTCTCCTCTTCTTTGAGAACTTGGATTTTAACCAGTCAAAGAAGCCGCCCTTCGCTTTCAACTCAAACTCCACCGGGAAGTGGTCGCTCACCCCCAGCGCCTGCAAGAGACAGGTAGAGGGGTGCTGGGAGCAGCCAAGCACCTTCCAAGCCCCATTCGGAGGTGTCCTGGTGGGACTGGGGAGGGGACAAATGCACGCTGCATCACTTTTGGGTGGATGCATGGCCCAAGCTGTGCCTGTATCTGCACCTCCCTGCTGCAGGGAGATGGCTCTTTGCTGGCCAAGGTGGCATTGACCCTTCTGAGGGAACCCGGCGGTGCCACATGGGCTGTGCTGTGCCTACCTGCTCCTCGGTCATCTGGAAAGCTGCCTGGAAATCAAAGATATTGACGGAGTGCGGCATGACGGCTTGGCTGAGCTGCTCCCCGCTGACCACGATCCTGCAAGGGGCACAGGAATGGGGCACTGGTTCCACAACCAGCGCCAGCCGTGCCGGTGGCTGGGGAGGTGGCCTCCGCGCAGGCACAGCTACAAAAGGTTTGTCCCCACCCGGGGCTGGCTGCGGAGAGATGCCAGCAGCTGCTTTGTGCTGCAGCTGGCCGACTGCTTTCCTTGGCAGCGAGACACCCAAATACCTTGGCCGTGGAGGCCAACGTGCAATGATTTGCATCGAAACCCACCACAGAGCTCAGAGCAGGAGTCTGGACACAGAAGCCAGCGAGGACTGGAGTGTCCCAAAGCCAGGCTTTGATCCAGGAGCTTGTTAAAGGGGTTGAAGTCCTGGCTGCCCCTGCGCTCTAGCAAGCTGCTGCATGCCCTGTCCCTGCCGAGGGAGCTGCCTGCCCCAGCAGGACTTGCCGTGTGCCGGGGCAGGGCGAGGCATCGCACCAGCTGTGCAGAACAAGGCTTTGTGTTTGTCCCTTCAAATTATAACTGCAATAACAAGAACCTCAGCACAAAACCATGGCACAAAGCTGAGGCCCCTCTGCAGCGTGGCAGCTGCAACTCTCCCTGCTGGTGGGATGGTTTCAGCTCCATCCCCAAAGCAACGCAGGTTGCTTTGTCTGACAGTCAGTGACACCTTCCCATGACTTTTTTTTTTTTTTTTTCTTTTCCTGTGAGTGTTTTGTGCAGGGACCGGCTGGGCTGTGAGCTGTTTACCTGTCATATGGGCAGCTTGTGCTGTTCTTCACCGTGGTGTCATTTTTGTCACCAATTAGCCAAGCAAACTCCGAGTAGGTCCTCAGCCGGATGTTCTTCCAGTGCTTCTTGGGAACGTAGCTGCACCCGGCGTTGAAGTCCCCCATGAAGACGAAGTTCTGGAAGGCAGGAGGGATTTCAAAGGCAGTCGATTTGGGGCTTGGCAGGGGCCATGCACCCAGCCTGCTGCTGCCTGTGCCGAGCTGGGGTGCACAGGGGAGAGGCAGTGCTGGTGGCAGGGGAGGTTTCACTGATCTGGACCCCCATAAGAAGAAAAACCTAAATATTTCACAATCCCAGGGAAACACACAGTAGGCCATTAATGGAAGAGCAGAAAAGAGTATGGAAAAAAAATGGTAGTGTTTCTGGAGGAGGTTCTGCACCTCTGCTATAGTGTAGTTACCAAAGAGCTCCTGATTTTGATGGCTGTGCTGCTCAGGATGAGCCCTGCCATTCCCAGCTCCATCCCTGCCTGGCTGGGAGCCAGAGAAGGGGCAGGCATTTTACCAGGGATCACATTTACTGCTCAAAAGGTGGAGACCTCAATGAACGTACATCAAAGAGATGCTCAAAATCTGGGGCTCGGTGTCAACAGTTGTCAGGTTATCAGGCTCTGAGTACTGTGTGGGGTGAATGAGTCCCAGAGCTGCTATAGTGACACATCTGTGGCACCAACCTTGGTGTCCCAGCGCTGTTTTACGTCTAAATACACATCATAGAGCTCGTCGATCTCCCGTACTGCCATCTCTGGTGTGGTGTGCAGAGGGACTACAGCAAACTCTTTGACAGCTTAAAAACAAAGCGAAAGAAAAGGAAATAATACAATGGTTAAACACGCGATGAGTCACAAAGAGACTGGCTTGGAAGCCAGAAGATTTTTCTGAAAGAAGAAACAGCTTCTGCTTTGGCTGCACATCAGAGGGCGCTTGCTGGGTAATTGCAGCATCTGCAGCACGAGCGCCGAGGCCGAGCTGGGGATGTGAGGACGTGCCATGCTGCTGCAAACCTGCTCCAGACCCAAATGCCACCAGTGCCGGACAGAGCTGGGGCTGCCGAGGGGCAGGTGCTGCAGCAAGGGGCTTGGACACTGCCCCTTACCCACCCCAGCCCCGCCATCAGCAGAAGGACACATTTCTGAGAGCATCCCACCAGTTTTTGGCGACTGGAACCAGACGACGAAGGGCTCTCTGGAGAAGGCATCCTCATCCCCGGGCTGGGTGTCAGGGTACTGGTAGGTTTGTTTCACCGATACCAGATTTTGCCTGCAGTGGAATAGCAGAGCTGCTGGGGGTCCTCCTGACCCCGTCCCCATGCTGCAGGAGGGCAGGGCGACGTGCAGGGGGCTGGCCGTGGGCGTGCTGCCCCTGCCGAGCACACTTGCCTGTAGATGAAGGCGTACTGCTCCTTGTAGGTCTTCCTGCCCAGCCGCCCGCTGACCACGCAGCTGTATTGCTCCTTCTGCCCTTTCGTCTGGCTGGAAGGAGAGGGGCTGCCTTAGCTCACTGCCGTGCTGCCCATGGCAGAGGAGCTGATGTCCCATGGGTCTCACATCAGCGCCTATGCCCTGGGTGAGAGACACCAGCTGCCTGGCTACGGAGACAGATTTGTCTTAGAGGTGGGCACAGACCAAGCATCCTGCCCCATTCTCACCTGCTGTGAGGTTTGTTTATTTTTAAACTTTCCTCAGAAACATCCAGCCCAGGCTGTGGTCAGAGCTGGTGTGTGCAGCACAGGGATGCCCGCCTGGCCACATGGCCTCCTGCCCTCCCGTGGTGCCTGTGCCAGCCCTGGGGACACAACACGTCACTTTACCCGGAGAGCTTCTCCACCAGCAGGGGACACGTCCTGTTCTTGGCTTCCTTTATTTCCATCAGCAGCATGATGTCGCAGCGAGCGATGATCTGCAACAGGAAAGAGCAGAAGCAAGTCTGGAGGGTTAGGAAGAGGCTAGAAAGAAGTGGTTACTGGTGCGAAGGAAGTCTTTGTGGAAGGAGCACAGCCCACAGGGTCCTGGAGGCGGGCAGTGACTCAAGCAAAGCCCTTCTCCTTTTGGTGATGCTGCCGGCCCACGCAGGAGCTGGGAGAGGGAACTTGGGAGCAGAGCACTTCTGGGGCTGCAGAGAAGGGTCAGTGTGAGCTGGTTTTGTTGTTCAACTTTTGCAGGTGGTATTTGTGTGAAAAAGTCCCTTTCATCCCGTAAAACCATAGCAAATGCATATGCTGCCATCATTTATTTTATCTCACACGTAGCACTGGCTGTAGTAAAGACAGTCCCGAAGGGTAAATCTGATCTCTTTGCTGCAAACCCTCTTCTCCAGCTGTTCACAACGATGGGATTAAAGCACAGAGAGCAGCAGCCCCTCCTGCTGCAGCTTGGGGCAAATGGGCACGCTACGAGCACCTGCACCATGTCCTCCGCCACTGTGGTGTCACGGATGGTGCTTCCAGGCTGAAAGTCCCCAACCTGGCTCCTTCCACTCAAAGGGAAAAGTTCTCTTCAGCTGCCACAGAGCTAGCAAGTTGGTGAGGTTTTGTTTAAATAAATTAGCACTCAGGTTTTTCAGTTTTGCACCACACTCCAAGATGATACTCTGCTATCTTGAGAATACACTTAATTAGGCAAGGATATTTCAGAATAATTAACACATGAGCAAGGTAAATAGAGTATTGCAAAACAAAGCTCTGTGGATTCAAAGCAAAAGCTATTTTTACTGTGCACAAAAAAATTCATCCTTTTCCTAACTCAGTTTCCAAAGGAAATAGCAAATGCTGTTTCTGTTATACTCTCACGCAAGCTAAAATAACTGTGAATGCCCTGCTGAACTGCAGGCTTGATTTTCACTCTAACAGTATAAATGGTTTCAATTATTCACTCATTCTTTTACTTGAAATTCAAGTATGAATAAATGAAGTGCGAGATTAAGCGGATAAGAAGCCCCTGGAAAGCTCCACATCTGTATCCCCCAGGCAAATGAACGTACCTTTACCACGACATCCATGACTTCGGGTCTGGCTATTTTTGCTTCTCCAAAAGACCTCACATTGAAGGAGCAGATTTTTAGGCTCAGAGATGGGCTGAAATAGAAGAGCGAGAACAAGACAAAGAGCAACATCTTCAGGGCCTCGGACAAAATGAGCCGCTGGGAGCGTGCCTATAAATATATACACGTGTGTGTACACGTGTGTGTGTGTTTGTGCATCCGTCCCCCTGCAGCCAGCTGAGAGGTCAAAACCCACGCTCAGCTTTGTCAATCCAAAACACGAACAGGAATCGCCATTTCCTCCTTTCCCTCACTTCCATCTCCCACGGCAGCGCTGAGACTGTGTACTTCTGCCCTTTGGGGACAACCGGCTGCTCTGAGCTGGCCTCTGCATCCTAGAGAGACAACTGCTCTGCCGGCCCCCAGCACCCCTCCTGATGGGGGGCACCCACCATGGGGTTCCCACCAGCCCTGGCCACCAGCTGGGGCCAGCCTGGGCCAGGACCAGGCTCCCTGGGTGAGCCTGGAGCAGCAGGAGGTGGAGGGGGCTGGTGGTGAAGGGGTCTGGGAGGCAGCGGTGGGGAGATGGGGATTCCTAAAGGGCGCTAGTGGTGGGCACCAAAAGCTCCAGTGAGACATGATAGTGGGGGGATACCCTGATCGTGGAGGTTTTGACTGTGCCCATGTTTTGTTCTGCTTCTCTGGCCTGGTTTAGCTGCCCCAGCTCAGTAATGGGCAGGTACGTGATTGCCCCAGCCCCAAAGTCCCCAGCAAACACCAGTCCTGGGCTGCTGGCCCAAGGAGCCCGCATGCGGCTCGGCTCCGTGCTGCACAGTGGATGGGACAGGAGGTATAACAAGAAGTCAGGCGAGATGGTGTTATGTGTTCTGGATTTTTCTCTCGGTTGTTAGTGTGCTTTCACATCCTCTCTGCTTTTCCTGAGAAAGCCCCACAGCCCCAGTGCGCCCCTGCCCTGCCTGCACGGCCACGTGCTGGGGAAGGGCGGCCGGGCCCCTCTTAATGCCATATCCAGAAGCACTAGCTCTAATCACCATCTAATTAATTAAACAGGTTTGTGCTGTGGTCAGAAATAACAGGAACTGTCCTGGACACCAGAGGGACAGGAGCAAGCCTGTCCCAGCTCCTTTCTCTCCTTCAGACCCTGCTTGGGCAGGACAGACTCCAGAGGAAAACAGTAAATTATAAAGCGATGTAAAGGGCCTCTCCACGCTCAGGAGTAGCCTTGTTTTAAAGGAGGTAAGTAGGAAGCTCATAGGCTACAGATGGCTGTGTGCAATTTTGGGGAACGAAAGATTTGCTGTGTTCCCAGCTCTGGGCAGCGAGGAGGGAGAGCAGCAGCTCGGGGTGGGGGTGAACCTGCCTCCCGCCTCATCCTGTGATGCTCATGGTGTGGGCACAGCCTCGGTGTGTGTGTTCGAGACACCAAAACGCCACGCCAGGCCTGCTCGTGCTACCCCAGCACCAAAAACATTGGCTGTGGTGCCTCTGAGGGTTTTAGCCCTGAACCGGGTGCCCTTCCTCCTGCAGCTGTGTTTGCCCAAGGGCGGCTGCTGTCAGAGCCTGACTCAGCTCCACTTTCCCCTCCAGGCCGCACCTGATCAGAAGTGCGGCCGGCGTCACCCTCTGTGGAGGTGACAGCAACACGACATTACTGGGTGGCTCTTGCTCCTTCCCACACTGCTTTATCTCTCCGTTTACTGCTCGGTCTTGTACTCTGCTCTGTATCAAGATGTAATCTGCAGCGTGAGCCTTTGATAGCTCTGGGCTGTCCCGGACTTGCACGAGAGCACCTCCTGCCACAGGTGCCGTACCTGTCCCTGCCACCCACCACAAGGGTGACAAACACCCCTGATGCTGGCCATCGATATACACATCCTTTTTGCTTTGCTACGGGATGCTTTTCCTTTTCTATTTGCCCTGCCCTGAGGGATGCAGGCATGAAAATGCCACCTCCACCTGAGCAGCAGCTGCAGGCCGTTCCCTAATTCACCCTCCCATAAAACCTCCCCCAGCTGGGGGCAGGAGGTCAGACTGGTGGGACTCTGCACCACGCAGGTGTTGGGGCTTTGCTATTTCTGGAGCAGCAATTCAGCTCTCCATCATCTTCCCTTCCCAGGAAGGTGCAGAGGGATGGGTGGGGTGGGATGTGTCCATTGTATGTCTCATTGGGGTCCCCACGGGGACACGGGATGTCTGGAGCAGCCTCCTCACCCCTCAGGCGCAGACGCTTCCTTTCAGTCACGGCTCTGGCTGCCGTGTGGGGCACTCACAGCTTTGTTTTCCCTGCTGGAGAGCTGGGACTGGCCACTCTGATGCTTCCTGAGCCCTACTGGAAGGGGCAACGGGGAGGAAGCTGCGGGCCAGGCCTCATCCCATTGTGTGCCGGCAGCAGGAGCCGGCCTGTGCTCACTGGTGGCACTGGGCGAGTGGGGCTGGTGAGGGCCTTTGGGTTTACCACAGCTGTCAGGCAGTGCTTTATCGTCACCCCGTGGAATTTCAAGTTAATCAGTAACAGCGCCGAGGCTGTTCTGTGTTGCTAAAGTTCACAACCAGGCTGCAGACCAAATATGGCCATTTGGGAAGGGATTTTAATGTTGTTGTAACACAAATGGTTGTCCTCACGTCACCCTGCAGGAATCTAGAGTTAGCTGGGGGTGAAAAGGAGCTGTGCAAGGTGAAAGGTGTTTGTTTGGAGTCAGCAGGGGCTCCTTCCCTGCTCAGCCTGTTTGCAGGTCTGGAAGGTGCTGGAGCACAGCTCCTTGCTGTGCAGGGCTCTGACAGGGTTTTCCTTTAAACGTGATAGCTTGGTGTTGGTTGAGTAGTGATTTATAGCAGGAAAGCCTGCTGGCGAAAGCAGTTGCAGGTAAAGTGCCTCGTCATGTTTTCAGCCTCTTGAGCAAGGCTGTGGAGCTGAGGCACAGAACTGGAGATGCTCTGAACTGAACCCTGGAGGAAGCCCTCGACACGTGGCAATTAGACAGGGCTTTGAAGTACGCAGACACAAAGGTGTTGCAGCCACCAAATAAGCAAGTTTCCCTTTGTGACAATTAGTACGCAGCAATCGTTAGCAGTTGAACATGCAATTAAAACTCGTGTAATGTGTGCAACGACTTTGAGTCAAAAATTATTCAAAGCTGCTAAAACCCTTGCTTCATCGCGCTGTGGAAGCCAGGTACGCTTGTTGCCGTGCTCCCCGGTGGTGCGATGAAGGTGCTGGGGGCTGAGCCGGGAGCCTGCCCCTGCCTCGGGGCTGCATTTTGGCCGCTTGTCATTACAGGCTGCCAGCAGCAGGTCCTGGGGTGTCCCTGGGGCTGCTGGCAGCACCGTGCGGTGAGTGGGAGCAGGCAGGGAGGATTCATCCTGGGAAGGTGACTCACATCGCCGGAGCAGCGTGCGGTTGCTTGTTGTGGTTGCAAGTAATCGCGCCGTGCTCTCTGCGGATGCGTGACCCAGCGGTGGAAAATAGCGTGGAAGCCTTTTATCTGGTGAAGCAGTGCTGCTCTCCGGCTTGGTGAAGCCAGAGCTTTGGTTATCCGTAGCTCCCCAGGCCTGGGTACAGCCAGAGTTTCCACTTTCCTATGGGAAACAAGATGGTTTGTGGTTGTCCTGCTGCCTCCTTTCTGAGGGCAAAGGCCAGCCAACTCTGATTTATTTTTTTCCTGGCTGCAATCCTGTGGCTATTCTGATTTAGAAATGTGTTTTTATTTCTGACTACACGCTAAGTCATCTGCCCCTTTCCTCACAACATCACAGCCGTGCTCCTGCCCCAGTGGGGCGCACCGCTCCTGATGCTGGGACCAGGAATGAGGAATTTTGGCTGAGGGAGGGGGCGGCCAGCACCTGGCTACGAGACACCACCACCAGCCATGGGGTGAGATGGGGGTGACCCCATCCTGTTCAGCTGCCAAAATAGGCTGTGTCTGTGCTGAGAGGAGACACCAGGCATACAGGGCAGGTTAGTGCATGCACCAGTCTTCAACGTGAGCACCAGTGCTGGGATTGCTGGAGCAGGCCAGAACAGGGTACGTGGGCTCCCAGCTAGCTCCCACCATGATTCAGCACAAAACCATTGCAAGTTTCTGTTTCAGCTTCTCTATTTAAGTGTGGCGGTTCATCACGGCTGTTTGCAGGGGGTTCCTGCCAGGTGACTTGCACCAAACACCCCCCTTGTAACTCACTGCCTGCACGTGTCCTGCGGGAGGTGCCTCGGGCTGCTCCAGCCCCGTGCCTGGCACAGCAGGCGTGGACAAACAAATATGATGCAAACAGCGCTGAGAAACTCATAAAATGACTCATGTCTGCTTAGGTCACCTTAGTTGGAGCTCTTCTTTGCTTAGCCTCACTTGGCTGGGAATTCCTTTAAATGAAACCCCTAAAACAGCTGTGCCTTGGCTTCACCAGCCCAGTCGGAAACCAGGATTTTGGTTACTGACACCATCCTGAGCTGGCAGCACAGCTGGATCATGTCTGCTTTAACTTGCCTGTACTTGGTTCGATGAATGTCTTCTGACAGCTCATGGTATCAAAAGCTTTGGGTTATTGGAGTAAACTCTGACCCGTAAGGCTGTGTGCGCCAGTTCTTGCAGCTTTTCCAGCCAGGCAGGCCAAAGGGACATGCTTTATCAAAGCACAGATACGGTGAGAATTTGATGCGCTGTGCTTGCAGGAGCTGGTGTTATTTCCAATTTAATTATCTCATATTTTTGGGCCTGGTGCAAGAGGGCTGTGCCGCCTCTGTTTAGGGTGCAGCTCTGGATTTTGCCCTTGTATCCCTGCAGCCACTGTGCTGCATCCCGTTGACATCCGTGATGTAACCCATTGCATCCACCTCTGTACGTGCTTGTTGTAACCCTGCTGCAACCACACCACATCCCCTCCGATAGCCCTATTGCAACCCCTCTATCTCTGCTGCATCCTCACTGCACCCCCCTTGCACCCCAGCTGTATTTACTTTGTATACCTCCATATGTCCCCAGCATGCCTCCCTTGCACCGTACCCACTGCAGGCTCATTGCAGCCCCCTCCCACCCCATTGCAGCCCCCTGGGAGCCCCTTTGCAACCTGTTGTAACCCCGCTGCCCTCCCATTGCATCACCTTGCGTGTTCCCATTGCAGTACCCCTTGTACCCCCATGGAAGCCCTGTGATGTTGCACCCCTACTGCATCCCTATTGCATGGCCCCTTGCACCACGCTTACAATCCCATTGCAACTCCGCTATATCCTCCCCTTTCACCCTATTGTATCCCCCGGAGACCCCCCCTGCAACCCAATCGCACCCCCTCCAAACAACTCAATTGAAGCACCACTGCAGCCCCCCTTGCACCCCTAATACATCCCCTCCTTGCACCCCATTTCACCCCATTCCCAGCCCACCTGAACCCCTTTCCTCTCCCACTGCAGCTCCCTTTGCACCTCCCCGTTGCATCGCCCCCCCCCCCCGCCTCTCCATCACCGCCGGTGCGCTCCGCTGCGCCCCCGCGGAGCCTCGCCGGTACCGGCGCGGAAGGGAGGGCGCAGCGCAGCGCAGCCGCCTCGTTTCGCCCGGCGCTGCCATTGCAGCACGGCTCGGCTCGGCACGGTAAGCGGAGGGGGGGCGAGGAGCTGATGGAGGCAATGCTGGGGCCGGGGGGCACCGTTCCGCCGCCTGCCCCCCCCCCCCCCTTCCTCTCCAACCTCCCTCCCCAACCTCCCTCCCCGGTGCCTCCCGGCCCTGGTGTTGAGGGAGGCGGGGAGGGAGGAGGAGACTGGGGGAGAAGGCGAAAGGCCTTGGTTGGGAGGCGAGAGGCATTTTTTAACGATTTATTTGAAAATCGTAAGGAATTTGCTTTCAAATTAAAATAATAATAATACTAATAACCGGGAAGCAGGGCACGAAGGGGAGGAGAGCGGTGATGCTGCTCGGGCACCGCTGCCTAGAGGATGCCGTCATTGTGCTGGGGCAGGTTTCGGGTGTGTGGAGATGTAGGGGGGGGCTGTGTGCCAGCAGGGGGGTCCAGGAGGTGGCCCCCAACACCCCAACCCCATCCCTGGGGGGGGCTGAGTTCGGGCGCACTCGTGACATGAGCAGTGCAAAGCATCCGTGTGTGCAGCGGGATGGGGACGGCAGCGGGGTCTGGCGTGGGGACAGACCCGTTATGGGTTCCTGAGCCAGCAGCTGGCTGGTGGCACGGCTCCGGCTGTCCCCAGGCCGCTGGTGGTGACGCCGATGGCTTGTCCCCGGGTGCAGCACGGGGGCCGGGGGCTCTCCCACGCACGTTGGCGAGCCGCGCCGTGCAGATGCAAGTGGGTCAGAGATGGGCGCTTTATGAAGCGGCGCTGCAGAAATAATGATCTCATTCCTGCCGTCTATAAATAAGTGAAGGTGAAAGGGCACATTTCCTATTCCCAGCCCTCCGGAGACTGGATTAAGACAGAGAGCTGGCTGATGGACAGAGATCATACAAATACCAACAGATCTGAAATTATATTTGCACCCTGACTGGTGTCCGAAAGGTCACGCTGTGAAATGTCCCTCTGAGGAGCTGTAATGTTAGGGGTGTCACAGATTATGATCAGTGGTGTTTTGCTGGGTGTTGAGGCTGGCAGGGGGGAGGTGGTTTCCAAGGGAAATGTTCATTTGCATGCTGCTGGGTTTTCCTACCTGGGTAGTGGTGTGCCAGAGCTCCTGGGGCATTGTTTCAGCTGCTGAGGCCCACCAAAGCCCCCTGTTTCTGCAGTGGGAACTTGAAATTGCTTGATGTTTACTCTTCAAGCAAAAATTAGAGCATGCTTAAACGTGCTGCTTGTCTTTTGGATGTTTGGAGGTTTAAAATTGGTTGGTCTGCAGGTCAGAAACCAGCAGCTGTGGGCACGGGGAGCAGCGTGCAGGGGAGCAGCCCTGCGTGCGCGGCACGGACCCGTAACCTTTACACTTGGATGTTGACACATCTGATTAGTGAGTGTGCACAGGGGATTTCTCCGGGTAAAAATTCTCCCCGGCCTTGCACACAGTGTGGTGCATCCTTTCCCAGCCAGAGCCTGCTGAACCAGGCTGCACTGTGAGGCCACAGCCCCCCGGCACCCCTGTGCAGCCCCCCCAGTCCTCGTCCCATCAGAGAGGTTCTCCCTGTGCCTGTTGCAGCCGAGACCTGCTCCGTGAGCAGCACCGATCCTATTGCAAAGCCTCCTGGTCTCCCTGGGTAACGAGCCGAGCTGCTTTCACATTTGTGGGTTTGGGTGTTGTGTTTTATTTTTTTTCTTTTGAGCTAAATGCAGGTTTCTAATCCCACACACTGGCGTGTGCTGCTGCTGCGTCTTACACGGGGCTTGAAAAAAATCAATATGTCCATCTGAGCTGCACCGTTAGATCTTCTCCGGCCTCATTTGGTGATCCAACAGGCTTGAAAGAGAAAAAAATATTGATGGGGATTCCAACCTTGCCTACAGTAACTTGTCCCTTTGGCCAGTGACCCTGGGGACTGTCACCAGCATCCATCAGTGGTCACCCCGTTAGCTGCGGGGGCTTGGCGGGGTTGGGGCACCCCTCCAGCCTGCCCGGACCCCTGGCTCTGGAGCATCCCTCAGCCTGTTCCCAGCAGCTGTAGGATGCCGGGCCCTGTTTCAGCATCCTGTGCCCTGCCACGAACTCAGCCTTATCACTGCCATCCTCTTGTGCCCCACACTTGCACTGCTCAGCTTTCCTTTTGGCTCCGCCGGCAGCTCGCACTTTGGTCCTGCTCGGAGCGGGCGCCCTGATAGCGCCGTATTGCACAAAACACCATATTTACACATAGAGGGGAAAGGTTGGTCAGAAGGCAGCGATGATGTATCTGGAAGGGGAGCCGCTTCCTTAAATACCCTGAAGTGGCCGCCTTCCGTGCCTGCAGGGTCAGAAAGAAGGCAAGCAGGAGAGCTCCTAACCTGGTTTTCCTCTTCTGACAGTGCTTGCGGGCGCCGCCGACACCCACAGCAAGCGGGACCTGTGCCGAGAGGAGGAGCAGGAGGGGATCTCTGCAGAGTAAGCTGGGCTTTCCAACGCCTCTCCCCTTGGTGTTTTGCTTTCCAAGAGCTTCAGAGGTGGGGGAGCCGAGGTGGTGACCTGGGGGCAGTGGCCCCTGGCCTGTGCTCGGTCCCTGCACCAACCCTGCTGCGGGCTTCTTGTCCTTGTGGGTTGTTGTCTGCTTTCTGTGCCTCATTTCTTCCCTATTTTAGTGGTGTAGCCAAAGGCAACAAGTGCTTGCGGGTGGGTCTGGGTGCCACAGCCCTGCTCCCGGGCACAAGGTGGACTCGCTGCAGAAAATGTGGGCTTACGGGCAGGCTGCACAGGGAACAAAGGTCTTTCTAGAAAATGTTAATTAAACAAATAACGCGTGTTGTCGAGGCTTGAAGAAGTAACCGATGTTTGGTTTTGTTAAGGAGGTGTCTAATGCAAATATTTACTGTATTTGCCAAATTTCCGTGACTCCCTTTTCTCTCTGGGGAAAAGGGATAATCTGGATTTTGCTACAGAGCTTCTCTAAACTTTGTATCTCGGCCATATGCAATTTGTGTTTTTAATGTGACTCAGGGTTACGGTGTCGGTGTGGGAGAGGATATCACTGTGGTGTCTTGGTTCCTGTTTCACAGCGTAACACGACGGTTAAAGGAAGCAGAAATACCCTGCCTGCGCTGACGGGGGGAAACGTGGGGGGCAGGAGGAGAGGTGTGGGAGGGGAGATGAGGCGCTGGAAATGTTTTGTTTTGTAACTGTGACCAAAGAGCTAGCACCAAGGAAACGGACGAGGCATATGTTGGTCAGCAGCAGGAATTAAACGCTCTGTGTGTGTGTGTAACAGGGTTTAATCCCTTAATGAGAAAAATATGTCCATACTGCCCATGGTCAGGAGAGCGGAGCAAGGAGCTGCCTGAACGCTTGTCCTTGTGAGCGATACCTGCCGCAGACTTTGTCCTGAGGACACTCAGGAGCTGGGATGGGACCTGGGAATGGCAGCAAGGGCAAAATGCTTCTAGGGCAGGGGGAAGGACGGGGATATTTCGGTGCCGTATCAGGGACGGGGATGAATTTGTCTCAGATGAGGGCGGGTGGCCAAAGAGCACCCTGCCAGGTTTCTTCCATCACTTCCCCAGAGCACTAATAGGCTCTGCTCCCTTGATTAGTTGGTGGCTGTGCGGAGCGGTAATGAGTCTGGAGCTGAGCTCAAGCCGCCAATTCTAGGTCAGTGGTTGTGTGCCGGGGATTTGGGAGCGGGCAGGGGAGGGGGGTGGGAGCTGGGCGCCCTAAAGCGACGTGGAGCCGGTGTGGGGGCAGCCCTGTGGGGCCCCCAGCATCTCATGGGTGCGGGGCTGCGTTTGGTGGGTCTGCCAGGCCCTGCAAAACCTGAACCCCATCAACCCTGCCTTGGTCCGTGCCCATCTGGGGGCTTATTGCCCCCTTGGGATGGGCTCTCTGAGAGGATAACACTGCAGTAGACATCATTCAGGAGCCAGAAGAAATATTGAGCTTTAAAACTGAAAGACACCTTGCTGCTCTGCTTTTTGCTCTCCTTCGCCTCTTGCGCTGCCACTTTCCTCTTCTCCTGGCCGCGGAGATGTCATTTAGGGCTGACTGACCCTCACTCGGTGCACGCAGGTAGGGCCGGGCCGTGAGGAGCAGCATGGACCTGGACGTGCTGAACATGTTCGTCATCGCCGGCGGCACCCTGGCCATCCCCATCCTGGCCTTCGTGGCCTCCTTCCTCCTCTGGCCCTCGGCGCTCATCCGGATCTACTACTGGTGAGTGAGTTACTCCGGCTGCTCGCATTTCAGCGCGGGGGCTCGGGTGTTTTAGGAAGGACGGGGCCGTGGCCGGGCCAAGCATCTCTGTTCCTGCCCTCGGCCCCATCAGGCTGGGGGCCTCACAGCCTCCCCGAGGCCACCCGCTCCCTCCTGCTCTGGGATCTGCTCCGAGGGCAAGGCCTTTCCTTGCACCAGCAGTTATGGAGGGGGCTCTTCCCGTTCTCCCCTTCTCTTCTGGGCTGGTCCCGGTGTCTCGCCCGGCCTCCCTCACGGGCTGCCGGCACGTGCTGGTGGCAGATGGTGGCTCCTGCAGTCCTGCTCGCGGGTGTCCCCGACCAAAGCCACCTCCAGGCCGCTGTCCTGCCCCACTGCTCGGCCATCCAGGCCATCTTCCTGAGCTCCCTTCACCAGCAGCACGTTGATCAAAGCGGCTGGGAGCTGTCCTTCGAGGGCTGAATGAGGGGAGAAAGCAGTGGCACATCCCGGGACACCTCTCCCTTCTCCCATCTCTCACTTTCCTCCCTCTCATTAACCCTGCTGCACACATCCTCAGCTGCCATGGCACGGGTCCACGCGGGGACCTCGGTGGCTGATCGTGGCCCCCCCGCCGCTAATGGGGGCTGGGAGGCACCCGGGGCCACCGGCCTCTGCTCCCCGCGGGGTTAATCGGTTTAGCTGCTGCCACTAAGCCTGTTAACACCTTGCAGGGGATCAGTTCAGCTTTGCGCAGATTATTTCGTCGTCTGCTGAATTGATCCATCGGGATCAGTTGCTAAAAATGTTATCATCTTGCCCATCGGTAGTTTACACCGGTGCCTTTGAGGCGAGCACCCTTAAGACACTTATTCAGGGAGAAATTCACTTCTCCTGGTAGGACCGGCACACGGCCACGATGCTGCCTAAGTCCCCCTAACTCCCTCAAAAAAGGGATTATGATAAAAGAGGATTGCGCTATGCATAAGCTTTGAGTGGGCAGAGAGCTAGGACAGCCCGGCGCAGTGTTGGTGACCTTGCTCTTGTGTCTCGTGTAAATTTTGATATCGTGTACAAAAGCATCTGGAAGCATCTTGGCAGCCAGGAGTCGCCCAGCAGCTGCCCTGATAAGGGTCACTTTTGGCCATAAGGGGAAATGCAGAGAAACCGTGCCTGCTCCTCAGTCCCGGACCGCACGTACACATCATGTGTCCAAAGTGTCACCGATAATCTCTGCCCAGGTCCCCTCTGGCTGGTAATTTCACTGCATCATCCTTCACCAGGCTGCAAGCCTGCTCTGCTGGGAGCTGTCTGCATCTGCTCTCAGAGAAACAGCCCCATTTTCCTTGGGGTCAGGCTGGTATCATCTGCGTGGGGACGGCCGCCTCTGATCTTTGTGTGGCTGTAAGCACGTTTTTAAAGATCATTGAGATAGCATATGGGGAAGAGGTCCTCTCATGCCCTGGCCTTGCCTTGCTCCTGGAGTTATTTTCTCCTCGTTTCCAGGTACTGGCGTCGAGCACTGGGTATGCAGGTCCGATACGTCAACTACGAAGACTACCAGTTTTGTTACTCCTACAGAGGGAGACCTGGCTACCGGCCGTCTATCCTGATGCTCCACGGCTTCTCAGCCCACAAGGACATGTGGCTGTCCATAGTCAAGGTGGGGTTCTGCTCCTTCTGTCACTGCGTAGGGAATCAGTGGTTCTGGGCTTGGGGGCAGTGCAGGGACCACACGGCTGCACGCATGCTGGGGGATGGTGTCTGTAAGGTGCCAGGAGTACCCCCAGCTCCGTGCTCAGTGTTTGTTGGATCCTTTGCATCCCTGTTACGTGCAGGGCAAGAGTGGTAGTGAGTCTTGCCTGTGTTTTCTCAGTGTTTCACTCCTGGTATGTGAGCAGATTTATTCTACAGCAAGAGTAACCGAGGGCTGCTGGAAGGAAAAAAACAAAAACAAAACAAAACAAAAACAAAACAAACAAACAAACAAAAAAAACCATTCCCACTGCAGTTACCAGCCCCCATCCTTCCCTCCGTGGTTTTCCCAGAAGTTCCCCAGCGGTGTAACCACCCCCGTTTTGTTCCGGCAGTTCCTCCCCAAGAACCTGCACTTGGTGTGCGTTGACATGCCTGGCCACGAGGGCACGACCCGCTCGGCCTTGGACGATTACTCCATTATGGGACAAGCAAAGAGGATCCACCAGGTAAAGCCCTGTCAATGCCTGGTCTCACTCCTTGTGCCTGCCCTGTGATTTTCTGGCACTGATGCTCTTGGTGCTGTGTTCCTGCTGTGCCTGGCCTGAAGCAACTTGGGGACGTGAGGGATGTGAGGGATGCTGGTCCCTGCGTGTTCCTGCTCGCTGCCAGGACCACTGGCCTCAAGGTTTTGAGGTGAATTTCTCTAATGACCCCACAACTTTCTTGCCCTGCCCTAACTACGCTCCTTCTGCCCCCGTGCAGTTCGTGGAGTGCATCAAGCTGAACAAGAGGCCCTTCCACCTGGTCGGCACCTCCATGGGTGGGAACGTCGCTGGAGTTTACGCCGCGCAGTACCCAGAGGACATCTGCAGCCTGACTCTTATCTGCCCCGCGGGTATGTAACACGAGGAGGGGGAAAATGGAAAAGAGAAAGCAGGAGCTGGTGCAAAAGCCCAGAGCAGTGCTGAGGGCAAAGCAGACCTTGCCTGTTAGTGCAAAAATTTGGGGTATAATTAATACGTATAGTCTGAAATTCTCTGGCAGAGCACGCTGCCAGGGCACAGAGCACACAGGAGGAAATCCCAGCCCTGCCCAGATCGCTGGTCAAGGCTTTGGAGTTTGCCCTGCTGTGCCACACGGCTAGAGCTGAGCCAGGGGCAAATGGGTGCGGGGCAGAGGGCTTCCACCGGGGGCTGTGCTGCAGCTGTGCTGCTCCAGCAGCTCCTTCCTGCACCGGATCAGCTCCAAGATGAGAAATCAGTCATGGAGCAAAGCAAAACATCACCTGGCCCCCACGAGCCCCACTCCTCCCTTCTCTGGAGGGGCTTTGGCTGATGCCTCCTGCCTTACTGGATGCGTCACCCCTCTGCGGGGTCTGCACTGCTGCCAGATTTCCAGCCCCTTGGGAATAGCCCTGGCAGAGGGGCTACACATCTCCTGTAGCACCAACCCGTCTCGTGTGGGTTTCAGCCTGTGCACCCCTTCTCCTTTGGCCCAGGTCTGCCGAGTACCAACGACAGCAAGTTCATCAAGCAGCTCCGGGAGCTGCAGGAGTCTGAGTGCATCGACAGGATCCCTTTAATTCCCTCGACGCCCGAGGAGATGGCTGACATGCTGAAGCTCTGCTCCTACGTTCGCTTCAAGGTGCCGCAGCAGGTGAGGAGCAAGAAGGGGATTTTGGGGTGGGAGTGGGGTTGCTTCTGCCCAGCTCTGAGCTCACTTCTCGCCCTGTCCTCAGGCAGCACCAGCTGAAATATCCCCACGTGAGGCACGCAGGAGCTTGGGCAGTGGGCTGGGATGTACAAGTGTTTTTCAATAAATATGGCTGGCAGGAAGCGCTAAATAAATAAAGAAGAAGGCTATTGTCTGGCCCGGAGGGGGATTGTTTGTTGCTTTTTTAGCAGAAGCAATGGGGATGTTAATCATCACATTGTGAGGTGAGAGGAACTTGGCAAGGGGCTCGCTATTTAGCTGGTTTTCCTTAGGAAATCTGGGATGAGTAGATTGGAGAATAAGAAAAAAAAAAACCAGTAAGATAATGCCAAAACCAATTTTTTTGGCAAAAAAATAAAAGAAGGAAGAAAAGCAGAGTCATGGCTGAGACAGACAGCCTGCCAGCCATCGGAGGAAAAATGCCATTTTGCATCATAAAAGACCGAAATAGTTGGTGCTGAAAGGCGTGTTCCCTTAGTGCCCTGCCACAGCCGGGCGTGCTGGGGCTGAGCGATGCTCCTGGCCGCCTGCCCTGTGCCCGGCCCCACCGGCAGGTCTCTGTGCTCTCCCTGCAGATCCTCCAGGGCCTGGTTGACGTCCGCATCCCACACAACGATTTCTATCGGAAATGTAAGTGCGTGGTGAGAGCTGCGCCCCCGGGGCTGGTGCCCTGGCTCCACGTTCTTGTGCTGAGGGCCCTTGGGAGCAAGGGGAGAGTGGATTTGGGGCTGCATGGGTGATGGGGCTGCTGCTCAGCCCTCGTCCTCCCAGCTGGTCCAATTCCTACCGGTGTCCGTGGGGAGGTGGGGTGGGAGGAGGATGACTCTGTCACACCTTTGTAAGGACAGCCCGTCGGGGCTCACCCCATCGCCCCTGCCCATGGGCTGGTTCCCACTGGTGTTACGGGGGCTGCCTGCAAAGTGCCTCCCACGTAGGACTGACTCTCCCCCTGCCCACCCACCCTAGTGTTTTTAGAAATCGTGGATGAGAAGTCCAGGCACTCCCTCCAGGAGAACATGGGCAAGATCAAAGCGCCGACGCAGGTCATCTGGGGCAAGCAGGACCAGGTACGTAGACACCTCTTGGCTTTGGGCTCTTGGGGACCGCATCTGCATCCCTGCCCATGTCAACGCTGCCGAGGCTGGTGCGGAATAACGAGCCAGCAGAGTTGTCTTGGCAACTGGGGAGAGATGTGCTGCTCTGTGCTGGTCCGTGGGTAGGCGGCGAGGGAGAAGTGTGGGGCTCCATCTCCTTGGGTGTCTGTGCAGTTACAGGGGGAGGAGCGAAGAGATTTGGAGGGTGGGGAAGGGGGCAAGACACTGGCATGTGAAGGAATGGGCTGGCACCCAGTGCTGAGCCCTGGAGAGGGGGGCAGAGCATGGCCCCAGCCCCCAAAGGCATTGCAAGGACCACGTCCCTGCTCAGCATCTTGCCTGAGCTTGCAGGGCATCTCCAGCAGGGTTTCTACTGTGACCAGTAAAGCCCAGCTCCGTGGTGGTGACAATTTTTAACCCAATGCCCAGGTCCTGGATGTTTCTGGTGCCCAGCTCTTAGCGAGCGCCATCCCGGACTGCCACGTGTCCATCCTGGAGAACTGCGGCCACTCGGTGGTGGTGGAGCGGCCGCGGAAGACGGCGAACCTCATGCTGGAGTTCCTGGCGCTGCTGCACAACGCGGGCAACAGCAAGAAGCAGGCGTGACGGGGCCGACGCCGTGCCTGGGAGTCGTAACCCTACCGAAGCATGGATGAGTTCTCAGGGATCTTGTACAAACCGTGGTGAACGTGCCAAAGTCCCTGAGGCAGGCAGAGCCACCGCTAACACGAACCTATAGCACTACTGACGCACTGATCTAGGACCTCTGAGCAACCTTCGTAGACGCAGGACCAGGACCCGCACCTTTTCTACTCCTAGGTAAAAGCGAGCTGAAATGACAAAACGCTAGCCATGCAGCGCGCTGAAGCTCCCTATGCAGCCCACGTTATCCCGGTTACCTGCAGATAGCTGTTAATGACCTTCACCTGAGGTATAAAAGTGCAGGAAGGGGGGAAGCGCCCAAGGGCTGAGACTCGCTGTGCCCCCTGCCCCCAGCCCCCGCGTTGCATGCCGCCGTGCTGCGAGAAGCCGTGCTCCAGCGCAGCGCCCTCCTCGTCGTGTAGCTCCTCACCTCGTCGCTCACGCAGAACACAGGAGAAAAAGGCGTGGAAGGCAGACGGCTGCGTGTGCAAACCTGTTTACACTTCTGGCGAGCGGATTTTTTTCTCCAGTCCCCGAGCAGCTCCTGTGCATGTGTGATGCCTTAACAGCCCCCGGGCAGCCTCCGCGTGCGGCCAGCGCGGGGGCGAGCGCGTGTCTCGGCTCTTTTCTATCCCGTCGTGCTGCTGAACGCTCCGATGTAAATAACGAACTCCTTAATGAATTCCGTGAATTCTGTGAGTGGTGACGGTGCTGGAAACGTGTGGAAGAGGGGGAAGCGTGGTCGCACTAACGGGTGGCTCCAGCGTGCCCGCGAGGCTCCCGGCGCTTGTATTTCTGAGCCATCTTCTCGCCGTCGCTCCGAGGTACTACGACCTGTACATATATTTGAAACTCCCCGGTGGTTTCTCTGCTCTTTTTGAGAGAAGAAACGTTTGTTCTTTTAGAAAATTAGAAATTTGATGTTAATTGCTTGGTTATTGTTTCTACTACAGGAGTTGATTTAAAAAAAAAAAATAAATCATGGATAGTTTTATGTGGTAAAAGGCAGAAAAAAATGTTGGATCTCTATGGTTTCTCATATGCCACAGATTGCTGTATTCAGGGGATTTATATGGCTATTAAAATCTAGTAATTTAAAGAGTGCTCCATGCGGTGATTTCTTTTTCCTTTGGGCTCGTGTGGGATGGCAGCACTGGGGCCTTGCTTGTTTCCTTCTTTTCTCTGCACATTTCTGCAAGTTCCAGGTTTTGCCACAAGGATGCTTGGTAATATCAGGAGACAAACACTCAAGAAGCGCAATAAAACCTCAAGAGTAAGGAGATTTAGGCTTTAAGTGCAGAGATTGACTTTAAGACATGTCAAAAGCGTGCTCAGAGCAGCTCCTGGCTGTAGCTGGATGTCTCTGCAGGAGGAGCTGCAGGGAAAGGGGTTGGGGGCAGCGGGTCCCTGGGTGATAGAAACCCTTGGTCTCTAGGGGAGGGAGCTGGCAGCAGCTGAGCCCACTGATGAGCAGCAGGAAATGGAGCAGAAACACCTGGGAATGGGGTTTGCCCCTCATTTCCTGCTGGGAGCCAGCAAAGCCCAGCACTGCCCAACATTTAGGGCTGCTCCAGCGTTTTCAGCTGCCCCTTGGCACTGGACTCCTCACCCCAAGGTAGGGCAGCGTCTCCACAATGGGGCTCGGGAAGGGGCAGGGGGGCTCCTGCTGCTCACCGGGGCTGTGGGAGCCCAGTGGGTCCCAGTTAGGGTGAGCCTGGGCAGTGGGAGGGGAGGATGGAGCTGGCAGTGGCTGCTCCTGGGTGTTCAGTTTGGGGAAAAAGGGGCATCCTGCTGCTGGCCTGGGCTGCTTGCAGGCCTCCGTACGCGGTGGATAAGCACGTGGGGCTGGGTGCTCAGCTCGAAGCCTTTGTAGCACTCTGCAGGCTGTGTTTAAGGACACAACTTGGGGCTCTGCCAGCTGCTGGCCCCATCCCGTGGTGGGTGCTGTGGTTTGGGCACTGCTGGCACCCGGGAGCAGGAGCGAGTGGCTCAGGGTGCCACTGGGGAGCTGCCCCGCTCCCCCCGAGTCCTTCACCCAGCTCTGCAAACAGGCCGCTGAACCTTCCCCTGACTCAACGCGTTTCGCAACCTCCTTGGCCGCAAAATGTGTTTATCCCGGGGAAGCCGGGATGGGAGCACCCCGGGACACGTCCGTGTGGGACAGGGTGCCCGCGGACAGGCACTATGCCCTGCCAGCCCTGCCGTGCTGCCCAGCCAAAACTGGCATGGAGGAACTCAAAGAAAACTCGTAGGATCTGTGTTTGGGTTGGTTTGAGCTTTTTACAGCATGGGATAGTGTTTTTTGTTTGGTTGTTGGGTGTTTTATTTTTTTTGGTTGGTTTTGGTGTTTTTCCCCCTTCTGGCAGGCCCTTTTTGGGGCTGCCCAATATGTCCCAGGGGGCAGCAGCCGCCGTCTTTTTATTATTATGCTAGGGCACAGCAAATAGCTGTGAGAACGCTGCTCCGAAGGCAGCGGCGCTGCATTGAGCCGCTTCCTGGAAACCCTTGGTTTGCCCTGGAAAATGGGACCCACGCGCAGCCTTGACGTACTGCTCTATTGATTCTTTTATTATTTTTTTTAATGTGTATTCAGGGAAAAGCTGTGTGGGAGCACTGGGTGAGCCGTCAGATTTCTGCTCACAGAGCAGGGATTCATGGTTTTTTCCCCAAACTGTGCTGGCCGGCGCCGCGCTGCTCCCACCAGGGCAGCGTTTGCTTCTGATCAGTCGTCTTCCTCTCATGCAGAATTCAAACTAAGGATCAATAGGGTCAGTGGTGCCTTTTTTTTTTTTTTTTTTTTTTTGCCAGGTACTCTTATTCCAAGTCAGCCTAGAGAAGTGACAAATTTGCTTTGTCCCAGCAAAGAGGACAGGCTGTGATCTTTATCACACGGGGGCTGTGAGACCAAAGAGCCCCGAGGTCTGTCACCTTGGCATGGGCTGCCTGGGCGCAGGGTGACCGCATTCCTGGGGCACACAGCGTGAAGTCCTCGTGAGGCAGGACTCCAGGAGTGTCTGCATAGCTCCCCGCGGCTCCCTCTTGCATGTCTGCGGGACAAAATCTCCCCGACCCTGCACGCTCTGCCAGCTGCCCCTCGTGTACCTGGCGGGGCGATGCACGGAGCTGGAACAGCCCCGTCCCTTCACCAGCATGCTAAGAACAAACGCACCAGCCAGCATGGTTTAAACTAAAACTCCTGACCAACACCCCAAGCCCCCCAAATGACATTGCTCAGCTGTGATTCACCCCCTGACAGTTCACCTTTTTCTGCAGTCTTGCTTCCGAGCTTGGCATCTGCCTTTGCACAACTGGTTATTCATACCGAAGAGCAGAGCTTCACCTTTGTTTTTCCAGAATTACCCCCCCTGCACTTTCTTTTCCTCCTTTTTATGTTCTGTTTGCCAGGATCCCAAGTCCCAGCACCTTTTGGGTGGCTGCTGAGCTCTCTCCCACAGCTCAGGCAGGGATCTAAGTCCTGCTGGAGCTGCGAGATGTGCGTCTCTGCAGGCTGGTGTAAGCTGGGGGTCCCTCCTTTTAATTGGGAATGAGGTTGTCCTGCATGATAAAAACACCACCAAAGCAATACTGCTCCTGTAGCTCTTTCTTTGCCCTGTTGCAAGAGGACACGGTTTTTGTGGACAAATGCGCCCGTGGGGTCCCTGCTTTGGTCCATGCGCAGCACTTGTGGCGTGGTGGCACCAGGTGGCAGCAAGTGACCGGCGTGGGGAGAGGCTGCAGCACCCGGGGGAGCAGGGGTGGCCTCGGGGCTCCTGCACCCGCTGCACCCTCAGCAGCAGGGCCCCCGGACCCCCCCCCAAACACCCAGGCACCGTTTGTGGGTTCCCCTGGAGCCCGTTTGGTGTTTGGTCCTCGCTGCGTGCCCCGGCTGGGCTGGCTCTTGGGGGCGCGTTTGCAGCGTGGAGGAAGCAACGTGATGTCAACAAGCAGATCTAAGATGTTGCCCAAATCTATTTTTGTAGGGGTCAGAAATATTTCCCTCTGGCCGGGGGAAGGCAGAGCACGTGTGTGCTTGGCGCTGTGTGTTGCTGCTGGGGAGGAGGAGCTGGCCCTGTCCCCGTGCCCACTCCCCACGCTCTCCTGGCTGGGTGCCGGTGCCCTACAAGAGCGCAGGGTCCGGCTGGGCTCTGCCAGGAGCTGGGTGCCCCATGGCAAAGCCCAGCTCCCGCCTCGCCTTCGAAGCTGCCTGCACTCGGGGTCAAATTCTGTCCTTCCACGAGACGTCCAGATTTTGAAGTTTAAGGACAAGTCAGCTCTGACAGGGGTTAACTCATTAACTTGTTGTGCAGAGACCGAAAGCAAAGCCCTCGGTGCTCCTGGGGCACGAAGGCTGCTTCTCCAAGCTCTGGGTCAGGTGCAGGGCACCAGGATGGGTGGGAGGCCGCGAGCAGGGGGTGCTGGCCCAAAGCAAAATTTTGGCTTCAGCTTAACCCCGGACCTGGGCCGGCCCAGCTCTGGAGCATTTGTGCACGGAGCTGGCACGCGGCGAATGTGATCAACAGCCTCTTCCTGTTGTGCAACCACCACCAGCAGCCCACGTAGAGAATTTTTGGGAGCTTTGTCAGGCCTTTTGTGCTTCCAGATAGTGTTTATTTGCCTGTTTCAGGTCTTGCTTTCAGAAGGGAGGGGATTCAAACAGCGCAGGCCGAGGCACGAAGCGCTGCCGTGAGCCCCGCCGCCCTCCTGGCCGCGGTGTCCCCGCGCGTGGCTCTGTGCTCCTGCTGGCCCCGCGGCTGAGCTTTGGCACCAACGGTATTTACATTTTCACCAGGCAGCCTTCACGTGGTCCTGCCATTATATAAGAGTTTGAGCTGGGATATGGGGCTGTTCAGCCATCCCTGCCCACGCTGGGGGACCCTGGGCTTTGGTACTGGCTCCCCACAGCCCAGGTCCTGCGTGGCACTGCCGAGCTCGGGGTTGGGTGAGCTCTCAGCCTAGGGCAGGCTCTTTTTTGGGGTTCACACCTACTTTTGGCTGGACCTGTAGTAACCAGACCTTGCCCTCGTGCAGGGCACGTTGGAAACCCTGCGTTTGTCACTTGACTCCAGCGAGCAGCCGGGCACTGCTCCCGCTGGGTTTTCTTTTAATCGAGCCAAAGAGCTGCCTGCCAGCAGCGCGGCTGGGGCCACATCCAGCTCTCTGCTCTGCTGCCTGTGCCGGGGGCGCAGGGAGGACAGGACCTCCTGCCTGCCACCACCAGCACCACCACCCGGGTAAAGAGCCTCACAAACCTCTGTGCGGCTGCTTTTTGCCCATTATAAGGAGCACGGTTTCCTTGATAAGTGTGGCTATAAATCAGAAGCTGAACCGCCACCAGGAGCTCTCCTGGGAGGTGTCCCCGTGTCCCAGCCGGTGGGGACAGGAGGTGACACCGCACCGAGGCCGGGGCTGCTCCTGTCATTTGCGGGTGCCAGGAGCGGGGCGGCTCTGCTCCCCTTCCAGCCACCAGGAGTGATGAGTTTTTCACAGCTCCTGCTGGGCAGTGAGGGTTTATCCAAGATTTTATCACCCGGGGGTCATTTTCTGTGGCTGTGCCTGTGGTCGCAGCAACCCCCCCCCCCCGCTTGCTGCTGGCTCCGTGCTTCCAGGCTCCGCGCCGCTCCCGTCCTTCCTGAGCACAATGCACTTGCATAACGCGCCCGAAGGTTCATTGTCGCTGCTGTGGCCTTCCTGATCCTTCCCGAGGGTTCCTATGAGCGTGCTTGAGCAGAGGGATCAAAGAGCTGGCGCTGAACCCCATGAGACCAGGTTTTGGCCATTAGAGCCCTTCTGAGCGCTCACAAAACAACGCAGCCGCTGCGGGCTGGATGGGCTGGTGCCGTTGTTAGCCTGGTGGTTCCTTTTAGGAAGCTCAGCTCTCAGCTGCTCACTTTTTACATGGTCCTGGCCATGTGGGCTGATGTTTTATGTGACCCGTGGCCTGCCTGGGGTGGCTGTTACTGAAGATATTGTTAATTCCCAATGTCACAGAGGTCCCCACAGCATGGGTTTGGGCTCCAGGGGAAGGGACCGGGCTCATCCTGCCCCATCCTCAGGCACGGTGCCAGCTCGGGCCATGCCCTGCCTCTGCCCCCTGTCCCAGAGCCCGGCCATGCCCCGGCAGGTAGGACAGAGCCTGCCTGAGCCAGCAGAGCATGTTGCCCTGCACCTAAAAATAACCTGGTTATCTCCCACTTCATCCAAATCAACACCAGCCCAAGCTATAAATAGCCTCGTCTGTGCTGACCGGGATTGCTGCTGGGAGGGGGCCCGTCTGTGGGGGATCAGGGGTGGGACGTGGGGGACCCTCGGTGGGACAGCACCCAGGTGTCCCCCCGGTGGTCGGCCACCCCAGACCTGCATCGAGGTGAGGGCTGGTTGGGGTGGGAAGGATGCTCCCCGTGGTGAACACATGTGGACGGGGTGAGGGGGGGCTGTCCCCTTGCAAAACAGCTGCCAAAAATAGTCTGGGTAAATAACGCCCCACATGCCCTTGCTGACTCAGGGCCTTGTGCAAGTCTTCACCTGAACCCCTCCACGCTGTTCGGGCTGCGGGACCCTGCGTGGGTCTGAGCTGGTGTCGTCCTGCCCGTGCTGTGCCATCCTGTGCCAGCCAGGGCTTGCTGCAGGCCCTGCTTTAACACCTGCACCCCCGTCTGGCTGCTCCCCCGGGTCGGTGGGTGAGCACGGGTGGGTAGTAAACACGCTGAGGAAACGGGAATGTGAACCAGCGCCGGTTCCCCGCAGGTTAAATAGGAATTACTGCACCCGCTAATCCCTTGGCTCGGCCACCAGGAACAGCCCAGGCGGGACAAATCCTGCATTTCGCAACCCTGTGTGTGTGTGCTGGAAATAGGCTGTGTTTTCCCCCTGTCCATGCGGCCACCCCTCCTGGTCCCCCGTGCTTGGGATCTGCACCTTGTGCCTGTTCCAGGGTCTGGTTTCTCATGGCCATGGTGTCTCCTGCTGGGCCAGGCTGCTCCGCGCGGAAAGTCCCCAAAGCTGGGAAACGAAACAGAAATGGCTCTGGAGCAGAGTCACAAAGGGACAGAAGGGCAGGAGGGGTGTTAGGCACCCCGGTACCACTCCTACAGGTTTGGAGATGGTGCCCCAAGCACTGGTGCTCGCTCTGGGGCATTTTCCTGGTGGCTGCTGCCCGTGGAAGCCCCCAGCCAGGGCAGTTTTGGAGCTCGGAGGCACGTGTGGCCCTGGCAGCGGTGCCCAGGCAGGGCTGGCAGCATCGGGTGTCCCCGGTGCCCTGCGCTGGGCCCTGGCCAGTGCCCTTGGGATCACTCATCTGAGAAGTAAAATTAGCCACGACATGAAAGCAGGGAGGGAAAAAAAAAAAAAAAAAGAAAGAGGGAGACTTTGTTTACTTTAATCAAAAATAATTTGCGGCATTGCATCTTCTTCCAAAGCAAACAGAGCAGGAGCCCGTCCTTACTAATTTGGGAAGCTGAAAGGGAGTTAAATAAAAACCCGGACCTGTGACAGGGAAATGACCAGTCTGCCGTGCGGAAATAGAGCCGCAGGAGCCAGGCAGCTCGGCCGGGGGAGCGGGCAGGGCAGGGGAAGGGGAGAGCCAGGAGGGAGGTGCGGCCGCGCTCCGGCATTGGGCATGAAATGACAATAACGTGGGGCTGCCTGTGCCAGGAGCCCAGGGCAGGGAACCTGACTTGTGCTTGTGTACGAGGGCAATGCATAATGTGTGTTAGTAAAATGCGTGGCTGTGTTTAGGTGTGATCACGCACCTAAAACCTCGTAGCTGGCACTGGAAGGAGGCTGGAGGAGCATGGAGGAGTGTGTGATGGGCACTGCAGCTGTCTGCTGGATATGCTGAGCCACTTTGCTCCGTGAGGGATGGGGCTGGGGATGAGCTTGCCCCCCTGCCCCATGCTGAATCCCCATGTGCTGCAGGTGGGTGACAAACCCATCATTTTGGGTGCTGTGGCTGAGGCTGGGGATGCTCCCCTTCCCCACAGGATGGGAGCCGGGCCAGGCAGCGTGCTGGGCTGCAGAGCTGAGCACCGAGGAAAACAAGCACAAGGGCAAACCCCACAGCGAACGCGAACACCCAGAGCACCCACACCCTAATGACAGGGCGGGCTCCCTGCCGCCGTGGCCGCCTCTCAAAGACAAAGCCATGCACGTCTGCCCCGGCTGGCTGCTTGAAATGGATGGATAGAAAGTGGCTTTGAGGCAGGGAGACCGAAACAAAAGCAGTTTTCTCCGTGGTTTGGTCCCCAGCGGAGGGCTCTGTACGAGTGGCACAGCCCTGCGTGCAGAGGTGCAGAATTGCCCCATCGGTATCGCCACTGGAAAAGGCGTTTTGCAATGCTGGCGGCCTGAAAAAACAACCAGCTCCCACGGCTGCCCGTGCCAGCCCGACTTTCTCACCCGGGGTGAATGCAGGCTGATAGCCATCTCCGGTGATACAACGTGTTTTTTCCCCCGAGGGCATTTCTTTAATTGGAAAATTGGGCAGAGGAGAGCCCTTCCACCGGGCGCAGGTGATCGCTGACAGTAGCAGGCGTTTTGCTGGGTGCCAGCCCTGACTCAGGGTAATCCGGCACTCCCCACCCAGCCAGCTAAATTGGCAACACTAAAAGAAAATAGAATAAATAAAATAGCTGGAGTGTTCATAAGGGCCTCGCCGCAGCAATGCTTGGCAGAGCCTCTTGAGAGCTGGGTCACAGCCGGCCCCATGGGGACGGGTGCCCCCGGCCGGGTGCCAGCCCTGTGGGCATCTCCCTCGGGTTGTCCCCGTGTCCCTGCTCCTCGTGTCCCACCCCAGGGCTCACTTCTGGGGTTTTTCTCCATCACGCTGACAGATTTTGGCTAACTCTGCTTGCGGCCCCCCCAGCAGTGTGTAGCCACAGGGGAGAGGAGGGCTTGTGTCATCTTCCTCTCTGAATTTCAGTCTGCTTTTTCAGCAGGCTGAGGGTTTGGATGGCTGAAAGCAGCACAGCCGGACACAGAAATGTCCCCCAGCACTGTGGGAGCCCTGCTTGGTGCCCCAACCTCTGCCTGTAGCTCATTCAGAGACCCCTCGTGGCTGGCAAATGGCCATGATCACGGGGCAGAAGTTGTGGCTGCTGACTGGAGGCTCTTTGATTATTTTAACCTTTATTTTTATATTTTTTCTGGGCCCTGTGAAGACCCTGGGGACTGATCCGTCCCACCTCTCCCGGGTTAATTTCCTCGGGCAGGTTATGATCTGTTAATTCAGTAAGAGACACCATGGGTGAGGTTTGGGTTTCACAGCCGGGAGGCCAAGCGAAGGTCGGGCTCTTGGCTCGTCCCCAGCCTGGTGGCTCCCCATGGCCACCGCTCTGCAGCATCTCAGCGGCGTGGGGCTGGGTGCGGGAGGGGGCATTTTGGGGGGTTTTGGTGGAGCTGACTGTGGTCTGTATGCGCGGCTGACACCTCAGGGGCTGGTGGCCTGATTGGGGACCCCAGTGCAGGTCCTGGGGTCGCTGGACACCCAACCATTATAGGGGATTCTCCTTGGGGACAGTTCTCCTTCAGGAGGTCGCCCTGTGTCCGAGCCACGGGATGTTGGGGGGCAGCCCCTCTGCTCTCCCCAGCTCTGCTGCAAGCAGGCCTCTCCCCTCCTCCCCCTTTTATTCCAGCACTTTGATGTCCTTATAATTTATTTTTTGCAGCCCAGTTGTTTTCATGATAAAATGGAAATGCTTCCCGTGGGCGGCTTTAAAACGAAAGGCTGAGCGAAGAGGCTAAAAATAAGCCCGGGGAGCCGCTGGCTGCCAGAGCTGCTGGGCCCTGAGCTCTTGGGGAGGGGACCTGGTGGCACAGTCACCAGGCCGGGGAGGGGACCCTCACCAACATTTAACCCTGGAGCTTGCAGGCTGGTCCCAGGGCCAAGCTCTGGTCTGCTTTCCCCTGGAGCTTAGGCTTGGGAAGGCCTCATTTTGGGCAGAGGTGTCCCCACCATGACGGCTGGTGGCCCTTGGTGGGGTGAGGACCTGAGTGGTCCCCACGGGACCGTGGGTGACAGCGTGTCACGGGGGTGCCCTGCCTGAGGCAAGGTTGGAGGTGGTGAGCAGGGGCTGGTGGTCACCGTGGCGGGGTGGTCACCGTGAGTTGGGCACAGAGGCACGACGGGGCTGGCAGCCGCCATTTTCTGGCAGTGGCGCTGCTGGCAGTAGCACAGGCCCCAGCTCTGCATGAAACAACTGCCCCGTTAGTGAGAACGCTCAGCCCTGCTGACACATCACCTTCCCTCCCATCTTCTCTCAGATGTAGCTCATTATATGGGCTATAAATAGGTTTTTCTCCTCATGGCCCTGCTGTCACCATCCCCCCTCGTCCCTATGACGTGAGCTCCTGGCGGGGAATCAAGTGGCAGTGGGTGAGTGGCCCTGTCTGGGGCTGCCGCCTCTTTGCCTTATTTTGGGTGATTTCTTGGCAACGGCCTCCCCATGACACCGCTGTCTGAATGTCCCTGGGTCACCCCTTCCTGCAACATCCTGAGCCCTGGTGACAGGCGCTTGGTGATCTCAGGGAACTCTGCTGGGGTGGCCATGCGGGAGGAGCCAAGCAGGAGCCCGTGCCTTGTGTATCTCCAGCCCCAGGCTTCTACGGGTTTGGTTTCCAGTGCTGGGTGCCAACGGCAGATTTTTAGGGCCAAGAAGAACAATGGTCCCCATTTAGTGCCATCTCCTCCGTAACAGGGACCATTGTGACTCCGACATTCCTTGGCAGCCCTTTGCGCGGTTAATTACCCTTGCTCTTAAGCAAAGGGGTAATTGTGCCTTGCTGAGGGGTGGAGGCTGCTGACAGAAGAGGTTGGGTGCTGGAGCTGCTTCCACCTTGAGGAGCCCAACTCTGTGAGCCCAGACAGTTTTGGGATGAATTTTGGTGCGTTATGAGTTGACCACTTAGTGGATGGAGGGGAATGTGAGGGCACCACCCAGGAGCTGTCAAAGAGCTGCCATCAGAAGGGAGAGACAGCCTGGGACCTCCAAAATGAGTCCTGTCCCAGGGGAGGCAGCTGGGGACCTCTGCAAAGAGGTGTGGGCACAATTCAGCCCAATTTCCAGAGCCAGTGCTGCCCTCAGACGACTCCTGGTGTCTGCCTGCAGACTCGCAAAGACCTTCTTGCCCCAATTACTGCCGTGCCCTGGTGTCTAGGTGCTCCTTGCATTAATGGCCGGGGACATAATGGCTTTAAAGTCAGGGCTGAGATGCTGGAAGCTGAGGAGCCCATCATGGCAAGGCTGTGCCAGCTCTGTGATGACCCCAGCTCTTACCGAGCAGCACGGAGCTCGTTCCTGCGGGATGACGGAGGTAACGGCTAATGATAATAATACCTGTAATAATAATCCCTCCCAGCTCTCAGCAGGGGTGCTCTGCGTGCTTCATGGGCAGGGAGGAACTAAGCCTCTTGTCGCCTTCGCAAGGACGGGAAACCCAAAGCGAACCCGGGTGCGTGCCCGGCTCTGGCCTTGCGCCTCCCCGTGACGCCAGTCTGCCCACGGCGAGGGAACCAGAACGCTGCGGCCAGCAGGATTTTGCAGGCTTTTTCATTAACCTTGGCCCAGATAGTTTGCTTGAATAATCCCTGCATGCATTGCCCAGATCAGGGCAACGTCTGCTTCATCTCTGAGATGAGAGAGAATCACTGGGAATATTTTTATTAAAAAAAAAAAAAACAAAAAACACCAGCGCCGTGCCCCTGCTGGCAGATTGGGACCAAGAAGGGGGCAGCAGCACTTGCTCCGTGCCAGGTAAAGCTGCCACATTCTTCCCTGGCTTTGCTCACGAGCCTGCCCTGCTCCAGATCAGCCCACAGCATCTTTTATTTTGAGGTCAGTGGCAGCTGCTGGCACGCCTGGCCTTGCTCCCTGTTTACTTTTTAAGCAGCTCAATGCAAATACAAAATTAACCGCTTCTGTGGGGCGCTTTAACCGTTTCATTATTCCCCTGGAGGAATTGAGGACGACTTAACGTGGTGCTGGTGGCCTCTGCGCAGCTGTGTCCGTTTGCACCGGATGAGGCTTTGGTCCTTCTGCTTAATCCCGGGCTTGGTCATTGAGCCCTCGCTAATCGCTGCCTTGCCCTGTGCTCACGTACAACCTGCAGCGTGACTCTGCCTTTGCTTTCCTCCGGAGGATGGAGGAGAAGGGGAGAGGGGTCTGTGCAGCTCTCCGGTGACCGTCTGCATCCTCTGCCCCCTCAGGGACTTGGGGGGGGGCCCTAGGGGAGGTGTTTGTCCCCCAGCCCCCCACCACGGCCCTGCAGGGACAGCAGCCAGGAGTGGCGGGCGGCCAGCAAGACGTCATCTGTGTGCTGGGAGCACACGCTGTTCCCTTTCTGCAAGTGACTCGGGAGGAAGGAATTTAATGCAGAATTTCCTCCTTAAGGGCTCTGGCCCTCGTTCTGGGTACAGTCTCCCAGGGGAAGGATTTTGGCCGGCTGGGAGGCAGGGGGCCAGGGGGGCTGTGCGGGATGCTGCTGAGGGGCCATGCAGGGGTCCCCCGATTTTCCCTTTTCTGCTGATCTCACCTGCAGAGCTTTCAGTAATTAGCAGGGGAAGCTGGAAGATGGGGCAGCTGGGAGCAGTGCAATGGTGGTGACAGTGCCAGACACACCGAGGGCTCGCTGCCCTGCACATGGCAAGCCTGTGGCAGGCTCGCAGCCGAGCCACGTGGCCGGCCAGCACGTGAACTGCTCTCGCCCAAAAGCAAGAGCCTCTCGCCAGGCTGGAAATCGTGAGCTCTTTGCAGGAGCAGCGCTCTGTTACGTGCCCTGCAGCCGTGATATTTGGCTTTCGCTCCCTGCTGTTTTGTCCCCGCAGTGGTCAGGGTGCTGGGAATGGGCAGCAGCAGCGCTTGCAGTGCCACCCACTTGTCACGGGCACCGAAGCCCTTTGCAAATTCCCCTTTAAGAAGTAGGTCAGCATCAAATCTCTCTTTGGAAAGAGGAGAAGCGGAGACGATTAATTAACGTGTTTGGTATCTCACAGCCAGGCCATAGCGATGCTGCCAGAAAGCATCCCCTGGTGCCAGGGGGAGCTGGGCTTTTTCGGTGGGCACTGCTCGGGGTGCCAGCAGCATGGGGGTGCTCCTTGCTTCTTCTTCTTCCCCGGTGGGTGCAGCCTGGTCACCTTCCAGCTGCTGTCACGGCAGCAATGCGGCTTGCTGGAGCTGATGCCTGGATGTTTGCAGCCAGCTCCTGTTTAAAAGCAGTACGGCTGGCGGTGATGTAACCCGGCACCAAAAATAGCTGCAGGAAGAGTCCCTGGAGCAGCAGGAGAAGCTGCCGGGGAGGGTGATATGGGCAGGCTGGATCCACATGAAATGACATTTGCAATCAGCGCTGCTTCGCCCTGACCCCTTGGCATTGCCAGTCCTGCCTCCTCCCCGATGGCTGCATCTTGGGGCAGGCAAGAGAAAATAACAGGAGGAAAAATGCATAAACAGGAGGAGAAAATGGGGGCTGCCTCCGGGGAAAGTTGGCTAAAGGGAGGAGGAGGACAGAGGGGCTTTGGTCCCTGCTGCGGCAGGTTAGTGCCTGCACACCCTTGGCACGAGCCCCGTGGTTATTTGGTCGCTGCAGGTTTGGCTGGCAAGGAGAGGAGCTGCCGGTGAGCCCGATGAGCAGGAGTCGTGCTGAATTTCTGCAGGGAAGCAGAAATTCATGTAGCACTCGGCCCATCTGCAGCAAGAGCGATGAGTGAGGAGTCACAAGCCCTTTTCTTCCTGGCTTGGCTGCACAAAGGCACCCTGTGATGTGTGAAATACAGACAGTCTCCTCTGAACCGCTATTTTTGCCAGCGTTTCTTTCTCTCGCTTGATTTACTTGTGCAGAACCTTGCGAGCATTATATGGGCTTGAATGGGGACGAGAAGTTCTCTGCAAAACTGGTTCTTCACCGAGGTGGCTCAGTGAGGGACATCTGCAGCTCTGACCTCCTCTTGCTTAAAGGCAGGGTCTGCTGGGACCGTGGTCCTGCAGAAACGCAAGGGGAGCAGAATTTGGGGGGTGCATCTCCGAGTGAAACCCGGCTGTGCAGAGCAGTTGCAGAGAAGCTGGTAATTGGAGGGTGCGGATGGCAAGCTGGCAGTGGTTGAAGGACGAGCTCTCTCATTTTGATTGATATTTTTTATCTGAAGTGGCTTTTCCCTGCCCTAAATAGCCCGCACGGCTGAGCTCCTCCAAGCAGTGACGGTGATGTCTGTGTGGGGAGCGTGGCACATTGACCAAACCCCGGTGTCAGCCGGTGTGGGAGCTTCTCAAATGTCACCCCGAGGAGCTTCACCTTCCAGCCGTGCTCCTCCGCACCCCTGGGAGCTGGGCTTTGCTGGGGTGAGACCACGGCAGGGTGAATGCTCAGAGGGCAGAGAGCCGCTTGGCACAAGCTGGGTGCTGAGGTGGCCCCTGTGCCACTGCCTGTCCCCACTGGGATGCAGAGACGAGCAGGAGAGCAGGGATTTATTCACTGAGAAACGTCTGAGGGAGGCTCAGAAAAAGCAGAAATAGAAAGTGAGGTTGCAGGAGGGCGTACAGAGGGGGCTGGAGCTGCCTGAGCGGAGAAGCGAGAAGAGGAAACCAAAACCACCGGTGCTTTCCTGTCGGGACGGCCACCCTGCACCGAAACAGCTGAGCTCGCCCACGGTAATGCGCCCCTGTGCCAGGGCTGCAAGCCCTGGCAAGGTGGCACGCACAGGACTGCAGGCACTAGAAAACAGAAAAATTGCAAGGAAAAAAATTCTTCTGGCCTGCCCTAACCTTTGGGCTATCTACACATTGTTCTGCTCGTGTGTTTTTTGACAAGTAATGGTTTTATCTTGTGAGAGCGCAGAGGAATTGTGCTGTGCCAGCAGCTCACTAGGGAAGAGAGAGTCCTGCTGGAGACGTGCAGCTTCAAGAGACATGGTTGATAAAGGCTGGGGAAGGAGAGGCACGGCAGTAGCTGGTGGCATGTTATCAGGAGCCCAAGCTGGATCTGTGTAACACCCAGATCTCTGAAGGGGGCACACACCTCTGCGGGAAGGGGCCGGGAGCAGTGTGCCCGTATTCCTGGCTCACAGCTCTTTTCCTGGTCACTCTCCCGCTGCTTTTCCAGGCACAAGCAGGTCCCAGCAGGACCCTGGCACACACACGTAGGGCACACGAGGCTTTGCAGGCCATGGAGAGGCACAGCTGGGTCGGTGAATACAGCTGGGCTGTGCCGCTCGGTGCCCGCTCTGCCTGGCCGGGCGCTGGTGCTGCTCACGGCTTCAGCACTGCCGTGTCCTCCCCGCTCGCCTGCAGCCAGCAAACCGAGCCCGTAAACCATAAGCTACAGATGTTTTTTCCTTGTGGTGCCTGGATCTGATCAAATCAGTTAAAAGGAACTTGGAGGGGAGAAAAAAAAACATTCCATTAATCACAGCCTCCTGCAGGAAAGCGCGGATCCATCACCTGCGACCCCTCGCGCCCTGGCTCATCAGGCAGTGGCTGTCAGCTCCCCAGCCCCGCGGCTCTTGAGAAATCCCAGAGCAGAGCTTCCACCCTGGTAAACAGAGCCCGGCCGTGTTTCTGCGGTGTTTATCCCCTCTGCCTCAGCCTGTATCTGCTCAGGGGTGACAGAAGGTGCTTGGCAAGGCCGGCAGCAGAGCTGCCGAGGCTCTGGCAACCAGCTCTGCCGCCCACGCACAGAAATCCCCCCATCGCTAGCATTCTCCTTCCAGCTCCGTTCTCCTAATATTATTATTTTTGACCCCGCCAGGACTGAGGAGAGAGCATGGAATCTATTTCCGTGCAAGGCATCTTTAAAGCATGACATTTCCCATCTTCCTTATTAAATTAAGTGCTGTCCTCCTTTAGTGGCCTGGCTTTTTGTGCACTGAATCAGACACAGCATCTGATGAAATGTTTTGCAAGTAAGTAATGAGAACCATGTGCATTAATTTGAACTAATGGAGGCACAACAAAAATGGCACAGACCACAGGCTGAAGACTGAGTGTCAGGATTGTGCAGTGGGAAGAACACTGTTGGAACTGGGCAGATCTGGTGAGAAGTGACTGCATTTTTTTGGCTTACATCTTCTGATTCAGGGTCTCAGTTTTCAGTTATATAATAAAATTTTCAGCCTTTACCCTGGCAAAGGTCGTATTGAACCGTGGAATTTCAGAGCATTCCTCTGCCGCTCCCTGTAAAAGGAACTGGTCCTTGGTCAAGACAACAAAAATAAACATGCATGAACTTTATGTTCAGGGTTTTTTTCTCTGGGTCGTGGATTTAACACAGCCTGGCAAAAAGGAGTTTTCTCTGCTGCTTCCTGTATTGTACGAGTCCTGTTAATAAAGGGAAGCTCTTGTTCCTTTAAACTGTCAGCCTGGCGCTTTGCAAAGGCTCTTTAAAAATGCGAGCATAGATAGACACGCACACACAAGGGAGAGAAGGGTGTTTAGGGAAGCAGGATGTTTATTGCCTATTTACTTTGTGCAGGGTTTTGGCAGTGTGACAGGCACCTTTCCACTGCCTGCCTGAGCAGATCCCTAAAGGCTCCAGTGCGGCACCTCCACTGTCTCTGCGAGAGGCTCCGGGGACCTTGGGGTGCGATGTTCCCAAGCTGTTCCCAAGCAGCTCGGTGCTGGGCAGCCCCGGGATCAGCCCCGTGTCTGTTTCTGGGAGCGGGGCTGGCTGCAGGCTGGTGGCAGGGAAGTGACCGTGAGCCACGTGCGGTCAAGGGCAGCGGAGGAATGAAAGGGGCAGCAAGAGCCGAGCGACAACACAGCCCTGCCAAGCCACGCTCGGTGTCAATGTCTTCTCGTTACAGGCATGACCCGGATCGGGGAAGCTGATCGCAGGGAGGCAGGGGATGTCTGAGTGACTCGCGTAGCCTGGAATTGCTCCCTGGCTAATTAAGAGGGACGGAAAGAAGAGTGGCAAGAAGCAAGGCTTGAGGAAACCTAATGCTTCCGTGATCCCGTGGGAACATCCCAGGGCTCGGAAGGACTGTGCTGCCACACAACGGGACCATAAATCAGGCAGGAGCTGGGACCGGCTCTGGGCTGTTGGTAGTACTCCTGGGCTTGCAAACACAGATTAAAACTGGTAGCGTGTAGTGATAATCTCCAGCCGTAACTGCCGGTCTCTTGAGTCAATTACTGACCTGGTCACTCATGGCCAGCTCCAGCCCAAAGAAATTGGACTTAAAACCTTTAAAAACCCAAGGAAGGTCACCAGTTGTGAATGGTGAGACGCATAAGAAAATGCGTTTTGAAATTAAGATAATTCTGATAGCAACAACCAGACAAATCAGAAACCTGTCAACAGGAAGCCCTGCTTGGCTTCAACTGTTACCCAAGCGAGACTGATGTATTTTAAGCAGTAAGAACCAGCATATGTCATCATATCTTACAGAAAAGTGTACACATGCTAGTGTTTTGGTACAAGGAGAAACCAAAGACCTCCTGTCCTCTGAATCTCTCTCATGAACCTGGGCTCGGACCTCTGGACCAAGCAGCATTCCCAGGCCCTGTGGAAAGTGTTTGCACCCCAAACCCGTGCTCGGCGGTGGGAGCTGTGCAGGGTGCGTGTCCCCGGGGACACGCTGTGCTCCCAGCCCCACAGTTGCTCGCCAGAAATGCCAGCCTGCCCCCGCAGACAAAGGCTGCCTTTTGCTGAGCGTTGTGCAAAGCAGAGCTGTGGCGGCTTGCGCAGCTTTTAGCTCTCTGACCTTTGTTTAAATGAAACGCGGAGTAATTTGTATCTGAGAGGAGTTGTTCTGTCTCATTAACGTGATTAAATAGATGGCAGGGCGTCACTAAGTTCATTGCCAGAGAGACTGTCGCTTAGTAATTTCAACCGCAGCGATCCCATTATTCAGCCTTTTTCCTTCCCAAGCCTGCGTTGTCACAGGCCCTCGAGCAGGCTGGGTGCCACAGCGGCACCACCAAACCCCTCAGGGCGAACTGGGGCAGGGTCTCCCCTATAAGACCTGTGTAACCCTACAGACGTTTAGGGGCAGATATTTAGGGTGAGCCTGACACACACAGCCCCATGGGCCTGTGTGGCCTCAGGGCTGGGGCTCCTCCTTGATGGGGAGGCCGGGGAGCCACCGAGGGGGCATTATTTGAGTGTATTTGGGCCACTTTCACTGATTTTGGACAACAAACAGGGGCAGGACCCCATCCACCTCAGCGGGGCCCTGAGGGAGCCGAACCCCCCCCCCCCCCCCATCCTTCCCGCCCCGCTCCCCTAGCAACAGCGGCAGCTGGCGGCCGCCCAATCAGCGCGCGGCGGCGCGGGAGGAGCCAATGGCGAGGCGAGCCCGAGGGAGGGGCGGGGCCTGGGGCCGGGGTGGGGATGGGAGCGGGGAGCCGGGAGGGGGAGCCCGGCCCCGCGCCGCCATTTTGGCGTGTGAGAAACAAAAGAGGCGAAGCCGCCGCCGGCGCCGGCCCTGACAGCAGGTAACGGCCCGGCCGCCGCTCCTCGGCCCTCTTCTGGCTCCGTGCCTTCCTCAGAGTCCCGGGGGTGGGCTCTGAGGGGTGTGTGGGGGTCCCCTTTTAACCCTCTGGGGTGTGTGGTGGGGGCTGGGGCTGGCTGTGGGGTGAGGTGGGATGGGGTGAGGTGAGGTGAGGTGGGATGGGATGGGGTGAGTGGGATGGGATGGGATGGGGTGAGTGGGATGGGATGGGAGGGGGTGAGTGGGTGGGATGGAATGGGATGGGAGGGGGGTTCCTGCCCTGGTGTCACCCTATTCATGCCCTGCGCTGAGCTTTCAGCCTCATTCTGCCTCGTCCCACCTCGTCCTGCCTCATAGTGCCCCGTCCTGCCTTGTCCTGCATCCTGCCCCTACTGGTGCAGGGCTTGTGGCCCATCAGTGGGAGGCCGCGGTGGTGCGGGTGTAGGTGTTGGTCTGGCTCACGGAGCCCCTAAGGTCAGAAATTCCCCCCCTGACACGGTCTGGTGTTGGTTTGTGAGGTGTCATCCCTGTGTGGGACGTGCTGCAGGTTTGGGGGCCGCTGTAGGAAATTGCGGCATGACAAAACAGCAGGTTGGGGAGCGTTGCGTAACGGGATGCGCCGCTCAGCAACGCCGCCGCGCCAAGTGGGAAGCGCTCGGGGCTGGCTGGCGGTGTGGGGGCCATCAGCCCCAGCAAAAACACCGGGGTTGGGGCTCTGGATGTCGGCGTTCAGCTAAAGGAAATAAACATTATCGCTGTTGATGGAATAACAGCCTCTCGGTAGCTACGCCCTGATACGTCCTTGGCCTGAATTGCACCGTGAAGAAGTACACATGTTGAAGGCAGATACCTTCCCCGATAGCAGCTGGAGCCTAATTGCCCTTACTTCTAGGCGGTCGGCTTTTATTTTTTGGCGTGGTGCCTTCTGTGTCCCATAGCTGCTCAGATATTTAAAAAATGCATTCAGTGTGTGTGTGTTTCTTGTCCTCATGGACGTCTACGGGGCACTTCTGTGCTAAGTAATGAAATCGGAATTTTAGTATTTAGCTCTGGAATGGTTAAGCTAATGCTGATCTGAGTTGAGCTAATGCAGCTCTGAGATCCTCTAACTTTTGAGTTACATGCCATGGGATACGTTACTGGTGTTCAACATGTGAAATTAACTGGGAATAGTACAGGTCCAATTTGATCCTTGAGAATAAAAAGATCAGGGTTATTTTGGCTATTAAATGGCTCAAACAGTTGGTATCCATGCTCATAGCTTTGTTTATGTCAGATAAATGAGCTAATTTGTAACATTTAAAATTGCCATTGAGTTGTGTTTGGGTATTTTCAGGATATAAAATATCCTGGAATGGAAACTTCTCTTGTATACACGTGCAGGAGCACACCAATATGTGTGCTTTAAAATGGGTTTGCTACCTAAAGCTTGCTTCTGTTTGGGTCCTTGAGCATCTTCCAGACAGTTGATGTAATTTGTGAATGGAGGCGGGGAGGGAGAACAACAGGGAGAAACCATTGAACAGCAAACATCCAGGATTGTTTCTTCTCCTAAAATAATCTCAAGTGACCAGAAGTGTAGCCTGGTTAAGCCTTGCAGGAGGGATTTCAGGGAAGGACTGTAAGATGTTGGCAAGGATTATAGCCATTCATGTATACTTCTTTCTAAAAAATTAGGACCTTTAACGGGGCCAAGTAGCTTTTCATAAACTTATATTCATTAATGTAATTGAAAGGCTCTTTTTCTCTCTCTTCTGCGTTTGCTGTTTATAGCTTTCTGGAGTAATCTGTTAACTTGTCTGCAGTACTTTGGTTGTACAAATAACATAAAATTTATTTTGCTATCTCTTCTTGAAGCAAGGTAGATCGGAACCAGCATAATGGTGTGCCACAGTAACTTGGGATGGAGCTGGAAAGCTGGCTAGTGGTCAGGCATGTGAATGTGAAGCTGTGCTCTCTGAAAAATTCCTTCCCTACCAGTTGCTTGCAAAGAATACTTCAGATTTGTTGGGCGTGAGGTTTTGTAAAAGCAGGATGAGAAAAGATGTTAAAGAAAGAAACTCTCAGCCTCCTGTCAGCGGTTGGGCCCGCAGCCAGATCAGCGGTGTGGTGACACTTTCTAATTGTCCTCTGACCAGCTGGGGGGTGAGAGAGGATGTTTTCGGGATGACTTTTTTTCTTCTGAAGGCTGGGGAGAGCAGGCATGCCTTGTCATGAGGGAGAGTGCCTCGGTCTGTCAGCAGCGTTGCTGTGGTCACAGATGTCTGCCTTGGTTAGGGAAAGGTGGTGGCACAGGGTGTGCTGTCGGGCTGATGGTGAAAGAACCACTGGTGATAGAGACTCCACAAAGAAATCTCACCTAAAGCGATGAATTAAACAGTAGTTACTCTTAATCTTTAAATCTTCACTGTCTAAATTCAGGGAGCTCAGGTAAAGGTTGGGAATTTGGGGCTGACTGGTGTTAAATGTCACTTATGTTGTGATCCTCTTCTGAGGGCGTTTGGAAATCAGGAGAGCCGGGTGAGCCGGTGCTTCCCTGAGCTCTGGAGCTGCTCCAGACCCACAGCATGTGGAGTAAGTGCCTCTGTGGTGTCCCTTTGATGCTGCCCTGCCTGGGGGAGCTGCGCTTCGCGTGGGAGAGACGTGGGGCAGCCGTGGCCAAGGCGGGGGTTTGGAGCGAGGCATGGTTTGATGTGGCTTGTGATGCCGAGCCAAGGCGCAGCTTCCTCCTTTTGAAGCCGTCAGTTGGTTTCCTTCATATTTCTGTGCTGGTGAACACAAACTAGACACAAACGGACACAAACCAGAGGCACAGCAGCAGGACAGGCAGGTATCTCTCTCTGGGGAGGACAAACTCGCTGCCTCCACGCTCTGGATGTGCTGACGCTCGGCTCGGCCCCGTTGGCAGGCGGCTGCGCTCGGTGCCTAGGCAACGCGGGTCCGGCCGAGCATCCCCGTGCCTCGCTCCCAGAGCTGAAAATTTTCCATTGCAGGGGAGAGGATTTTTCCTCTGTCTCTAATTCTTTTATCTGGCTTTCTGTTGTGCCCAAGGTGAATGTATCTTTGAAACGGTATAGGGATGGTTTTCAGGTATTAAGAAGCCACACTATGTGGTTTTAAGGTATAATTGTAGGTGGACATTTCTCTAGCTTTTCTTAGAAATGCCTCATACAATGTTATCCGTGGGCTTTTCATAATAACGATTTGGTTTCAAAATAATTCTTTTTCTTCCCCTTTGCAAAAAGCCCTGTGACACGACATAACGAGCTGGAAGCAGCCAGAATATTTCTGTCCCTGCAAAGCCTGAAATTCTGCTGATGCAGTGGAAGCAAAATTGTTCAAATGAAGGTTGCTTGCTGATGGTTAATCAAGTGTTTAGGAGCTCAGAATCATCACTGGGTCCTCTTGACTTGTGTAGGGCTAAGTCTCTGAGGTCCTGAGCCTGCCTCTGAAAGCCAGGGTGTGTTGGAATAGGGTAGTGATAACCTTCATTATGGGTACAGAAAGTACTCTTGCTGTGCTGGCCATCAGGTTCTTAAATTATCTTTGATGACTCCGCACCTGGATTGCTGGTGCGGATGGAAGGTCTTTTCCTGGAGGTAGCTGGAGCCAGCGAGTGCCCGGGTTTGCGTTGTTTTACTGGAAAAAGTCAAGGTTTGCCCATAAAATGGCTTGGGTCTCTGAGAGCCCTGCTGGGACAAGCTGCGTGATGGATGGTTGGGAGGCAGTGCACGAGCTGGGGTTGGTTTGGGGCTGTGATGTGCTGATCAGCCAATTAGTAGGCCCCACAGAACCGCTAATTAGTGACCTCACACAGCAGCCTTTCGGGGTGCTGCAAGCCTTGGTCCCTGGGTTCTCACCCTGCTGTGCTGACAGAGCTGGAAGGAGCTGCCGAGATGGGGACGACTCGCTGAAACTGATGGGGCAAGCAACCCCAAGGGCTGCAGATACAATTACGGGGGCTGTCCTTCCTCGGAAGATGGCATTAGGAAGAAGGAAGGGTTTGGGGGCTTTATGCCAGAACGAGACTGGGATCACAAGTCCCGTCGGGTCCGCGATAGAACAGGCAGAGCAGAAATGTTGATTTTCTTCCTGAGGCACAGATGGCTCTGACGACAGTACCCAAATAGCAGCGCGGTGCTGTGATGCAGAAAACTTCAACAGTGCCTGAAAGCCTATCAGGGATTGTGGGTGCTGCCTAATTTTATGCTTATGGAGGATGGCAGCTTCCTTCTAACGATTGCTCTTTTGCTTTTCACATATTTTTCCAGAAGAACAGCACATTAGCTGTCTTGTGCCTCGGATATACGTTAAGAACATGATGGCAAATTACCCTTTTAATCTGACGTCAGCCTACAGATGATTATTTAGTACCTTATCCTGAAGTGGAGCTGCGGGCACAATAGGCACCGTTTGATATCTCTGAGGTGTTAGCTCTTTTGAGAAGGTTGGTTCCATTTAACTAAAGGTTTGAGGTTAAATTTGGGGGATGTGTTCGTACTGAAATAATCAGCTTTGCAACAGGGAATAATGCAGGTAAGCAAACGAGGAAAAATTGGGTTTAGCTCAATATAATTAGCTGGTTTTCTGGAGAGAAGCCTGTGAGTATTAAACCAAAGGGAGAGTTCTAGATGAGGGAACAATGTGTTGCAGAATCACTTCAGAATTCACAGAATTAAGTAGTCTCCCAAGGATGAGGGGTAAATTGAATAAAGGCTGATGGAGGCACAGTGAGCTGAGTGGTGAGAGGAGGGCTGGCTGAGGCTCGTTCAGTTGAAACAAAGCCTTGTACGTATTTAACTGTAAATGCCTAATGGTGGTTTCTTGTGTTTAAGAGTGAATAATGATCTCACATCACGGCACAGTTTGATTTGAAAAAAATAAAATGGGCTTTCGTGAGCTTGATTTTTCCCTGACACGTTTTTTTCTGACAGTAGGCTGTTTCTCGGAAATGCAGAATTGGAACATGAGCACAGCATGGATGGTGGTGCAGTATTGCAGGGTTTTGAAGAGAAAATAGTTTTTTGGCAGTCATTCGGTCTGAGCCTCCCCTTTTGGGTTCGTGATGGTCTCTTTTTGAAGGCACTTGTGCCAATCATGCTTACTCATGCTCTAAAAATTTCCTGTAAAGCAGCAAAGGTCTTTGAGGGCATAAAAATTATCCTTGTTGTGTCCCAGGCTAATAAAATTTGCTCTCTTTTTTGCATTATTGAATGTATTTCAGCCTGCTGAGGCATGAGAGCAGGGCAGCCAAGCTCCTGTGAAAAAGCTTTCTTTTGTGGATTACTGAAATTGATAAGATTGTTTTCAAGTGTTTCTGTAGGGCTGTTTGCGTATGTAAACTGTGCGAGATGAGGATGGATTAATTCTGTGACAGTAATTAGTATGGTGAGCCTGTAATTGGTCCCAGATGGTGTATTGGGAGATCGCTGAAAGATGAAAAACATAAATATTTTTTTAAAGAAACATTTTTTTTAATGTTAGCGGGCATACTTGTACAAAAGGCCCTTGTCCCTTTTTATACTGTAAATAAAATATTATTGTGGTTTTACTGTGCTGTGTTGGAGTCCTTCTTGTAAGACTCCTGTCCTGTCCTTACCTGCTAGTGTCCAATCTATACTTGAGCAAGAAGCGTGGTGAAATCACTCTTCTTGTGTTCTGGAATTAAATTTCTGTAGTGCTTGGGCATCCTGGAAGGAGCTCATATTCAAGGTCTTGGGACCTAATTTATTTCGTTATCCCTTCAACCAGCATGGAAAGGGGAAGAAGAGTGTGTAAAATTGCTGAATCATGTATCACCTCCCTTTGGGAGGCTGTTAGTTGGTTAGGGATGTGTTTTCAGTAGCTTGAAGTGTTTTGAAACAAAGGCAGTTTCAAAAGATCTGTGAAATGCATCTCGTGAACTTCAGCTGCTGGGAAGAGAAAACTCCATCTGTCATGAGCACCAGAAGTAACGCCTCAAAGCCAACACTTGGGGAACCATGGCCTGAACTGTGGATGAGCATTTCGGGTCTGCTTCCTGGCTCTGTCTGGGTTGTTTCTGACCAGTTTCTTCTACAACAGGTTCCTTTTTTTTGACCAGTTTCTCCAAAAAGGGACTAAACGTTGTTTGGAGTATGTTGATGGTACAAATGAGTATGTGTATAATTAGGAGGCATGAAATAGGTAACTGTAGGTTGTTGGCACCATTCTCCTTGTAGTTTATTTATAGATTATTGTTGTTTGGCATGGCATTCCTGGAAATTTTGGCTCAAGGAGTCGGACTGGATTTGGGCATGGAAGCTTGAGTTTTGCAGCCTTATCCACTTGTCAGGCACATGGCTTGAATATTAGGGGCTGGGATTTCTGGAGGGCATGCAGACAGAAAATCCTTTCTGTAGCTAAGCAGGTAAGACCTTTGGAAGGGACTTGATAGCTGCACTTCAGAGCAATTCTCATTTAGGGCAACTTGGTCACAGCTTCAGGGGCCAGCCCGAAAGGCGCCGTGTCCTTTGGTGGAGGGGTTGGAAGCACAGTTACCAGGCTGCCGGCTTCATGGCAGTGAGAAAGGTGTGGACGTGAATTTATTTTAACTTCAGTGCTTGAATTTCGCTTTCTTTTGTGTCTTGAATAACACTTTCACAAGTGCAATCCGTGCAATTTAGCTCTTGCTGTCATATTTTCGGAAGATTAAAGGCCGAATGCTATTCTGGCTTCTCCATTACAAAGGGCAGCATTGTCTTGTTATAGCAACTGGTGTTTTTAGCCGCTGGTGCCAGAATGCTGTTTTAAGATGGATCAGTTTCTAAATAGGAAGTTTAAGTAGCTTAGCTTTGGTGGTTCGGGTTTCTTAGTTTCCATGGCATTTTTTACTTGGAAAAGAGGCTAGTTGTTAAATTACACAATCCCTGGAAAAACTGCACGGGTCAGAATTGTGTGTTCTTTTCTGGCTGGGTATGCTTAGTAACCTGTAACTTGGCTTTATTTTAGTTCTAGGGAGATAAAATAGCTTTAAGGAGTAAATCTGGCATTTCTCTGCAGCTTTGTGTCTGTGGTTGTTAAGCTTGCAGATTACAAAGTGTGTAGAGAAAGCCAAAAGTGTTGCTTTTTGGGTACTTTGTACTCTTTGCCCCGAAAATCCTCATTGAGGTTGGAGAACCTGCCTTCCTGGCTGAGTGGCTGCCCTACCTGCTTCTGGTAAGGAAAAGCCAGAAGCTCTTGGAGGCTGCCTTGGTGTTATGGCCTTGCTTTCTAAGACAAAATGTAGGGGAATTGGGCTCTCCTAGAGGTGTAGGGCTGGTTTAAGGTAGGGATGATGCTCCTGCATGAGGAGCAGTGCTGGGACATGATGCATGCCGGGCTGTTGTGTTTGTTTGGTGAGGTTGTGTTCAGAAGTCCTGCGGAGAGCTGCCACAAGACATGGTCTGCAGCTGTGGGGTTACACTCACGGATGTGAATGACTCTTAATTTGTGGGGCAGTGGCTTTCTCTCATCATAAATATTGCTGGGATTGGGGTATATTTAAAGGAAAACATCAGAACTCCGTGTTTAGAGAATAAAAGGAGATAGTAAAACTATTGCTGGTTTTTATTTAAAAAGTCCATTATATGCTGAAAACGTACTTCTTTCTGTACCTGTGTCAGTACTGGAATGCTTCATCTTTTATTTGCATGTTACAGGTGAACCTGGTGTTGGCCAGGAAGGGCCTGGCGCTCTCCCTGCAGAAGGGGCTCTCTGTAAGAGGTGCTGGCTTTCTCCTGGCTGTGGGTATTTCAGGGGGTTCTCCTGCACGTCCGAGTTGTTTGAAACACCCCTGAACTTCTTTGATTCGTTCAGCACTAATTTTGCAGAGCTGTAAAACTGGTAAAGGCTTAAAAAAAAAATGGCGAAACTTTTTTAGAACTAACTGCTTCCAGCTGTGTTTTGCTTGTCATGTGCCAGTGATGGATGAGCCCTGGCACAGAGCACAGGATTTTCTTAAAAGCTGCTGCCAGTGGGTGTGTTCCAGGATTTGTTGCTGTGTTCCTCCAATAGCCCAGCAGGAAAAGTGTACACAGCTTGGAATGGGAGTGCCTGTAACCGTGTGGAGGAGGGCTGCTGCCGCTGTAGTTTGTTGAGCTGCTGAGCAGGTACTTTCCACCTGATCATAAGTCTGCTTTTTTTGTTGGTGGGAGTCTTTTGTTTGTCTAAAGTTAAAAACAGGATGGGATTTCTGCCTCAGTGGGCCAGCTGGTTGGTTCTGTCACCTTCCCAGAAGGGCTTTGCAAGCTTGTTTTGTGTAAACTCTGTTCCAGAATTCCTGACTAATTCTGGCTCCCTAGGTCCATCTATTTCGTGTGATTTAGTAAACGGCTTCAAGGAATCTTTTTTCCTTTTCCTGGTGTTTTTTTTTTTTTTTTTCATTGTTCCAACCTACCTCAGTGTGCCACTGCAATCACCACCTGTTTGATAAGGACAGGTTAGAAGAAAATACATCCTGTGTCAGTACTTCTAAGAAGACTTTCTTCTCTTGGCCTGCCCCAAGCACCTTGCTCTCCACAAGCAGGATTTGCTTTTTTGGACTTTTTTGGTGGGGATGAGCCCATCATTGCAGTGCCTGACTCCCAGTGCCCTTGTGGCTTCGTGGCAAAGGATAGAGCAGAAATATTTCTGCCTGGGGAATGAGCACACTCCTCGCTGTGGAGGAGTTGATAGCTCACTCCTTGAAGTGTTCCTGTTTTTTTACAAAGCCTCATCCTTGCTCATCTCTGAGTACATGTCCTGGAGACAACGTAATTGTCCTTAGATTGATGAATTTGCTGCAGAGGAGCTGAAGTAACTTGGCTTGCATAGAAACTTGTGGCTCAGCTTTTTTTTTTTCAGTGGGCTCAATACGTGGTGTAGTGAGAGGCATCACAGCATCTTGGCCCAACGCTGCACTTAACGAAAAGGTTTTTTTCCAATGTAATCTTTGTTTAAAAGAGAGCTCAGCTGAGAAGTTCTCTGGAATATAGGGTGGAGTGTTGGGATATGCTATCCAAATTTGTGTCTTTGCTCCTGTGTTTAGGGAAAACAAAACGAGAAATAGGAAGCAATATGCTCGCCTGTCGGGTCTCCCCCTCCTAATTCTGTGGCTCTTCCCTCAGTGCTGGAAGCAACATTAAATCTGCTGTGCTCCACTTGCGTTCCTGCTCTTTGGGGAAGGGCTTTTTGTTTACAGCGAGAAACATTTTTGGAGACTTTACAGTGCTAGCACACACATGTAGTGAAGATGACCTTTTCCCTAAAAATCAGTTACCAGAATAAGTGATTGCTTTCTGTAAGCACGCAGGATGTCAGGCTGGGCTCAGCACTTCTATCCTAACGAGAAAAAAATGCCAGAAAGTAGCTTTTACTGTTTAACCTTAATTACTTTGTTGTTATTCAAGATGGGAAAGGTTTCAAAAGCATGCTGCGGGTCTGTTTTTACCTTATTTAGAGGTATAATGATCCTGAGAGCTAGGAATCTGGTAAAACAGTTGTGATAAAAGAATGCGGAAGGTTGTTTTTTTGCATCGAGACACAGTCAGTTGTGCAGGGCTTGGTTCCTATTCTGTGTGCAGTTTATTTCTAAACATTTTGTATTTCTGATGCTGTGCTAAGGTAGCTGGAGGGTTGGGGTATCCCCATTCCTGGCTTAAGGTCTCGTGGAGTAAAACACAGCAGAGCAGCTTCAGTTCATGAGCCAAACAGCAACTGAAGTGAATGTTAGAAGCAGTTCTTCACTGCTCCTGGATTGGGCACGTGTGCTACTAGATAAAATAGTGCTGTGTGGAGGAACAGCACTGGTTTCCATCACGATGAGCCACAAGTTGAGCAGGAACTTTGAGCCTGGGCCCATTTAACCAGCCTCATGGCTCTGATATCCCACCGCCGGGTGCCCCGTGCTGTTTGGTTCACGTCCCTCACTGCTGGTGACAGCAGGAGAGGAGGCTGGCCGCCTGGCTACATGAGGGCTTGCAGCATGCCCGTAAGCATTGCAGCTCATTAGGGATGTGGTAGGTTCTTGGTGTGCTTGTTTCAGCTGTGAAGGGTTGTGCCCAAGACCTGAGGTATCATCCCAGCCCTGTGCACAAGGCAGGTGTTGGTCTCACCAGCTCTCTGTAACTCTCCAACACTGCTGTTTGCATGTTCCTCCATCCCTTTTCAGCTGGCACTCATTTCTTTGAGTGTTCTTCAAGTTGAGCCAGCTTTGGCTGCTTCACTGCCGTGGATTTTCCTCTCCTGTGGCTGGCTGTGTGATTTGCTCTTTCCTCAGAACCACTGTGGCTCAGCAGGGCTATCACATCGTGCAGCAGCTGTGCCGTGCACCAGCTGTCAGCTCCCCCTTTGCACTGCCCAGCGAGCTGTGGGAAGGCAGGCAGAAAGCTCAGCCTTGTCTGCCTTGCTGCAGAGCTGACTCGGGTCTCTTGGGAGCTGCGGGTGGCCACCTGACGTAGAAGTCTGAATTTGGGGAACCAAATTCAAGCAGACTGCTTCGGAGGGCAGCTCTGCATCAGAAAGCCTGCTCTTGCAGGGGCTGGGGGAAAGGAGGTTGTTTTTGTGAGCTGGTTGTGCAGGGAGCAGTCGCTGCCTAATTGAGAGCTGCGCTCTCCAGAGGCTGCCCTCGTTAACGCAATCCCATGCGGGACGCCGTGGAGAATCTGTAAGGCCACGAAATACCTGCCAAAGGATCACCTGGGATCAATTTTAATTTTTAAAACTCTGCAAGGATGAGTTCATCGTGGTGTTCTGCCGCTGGTTGCCTGTCATGCGAGGATGGGAATAAGATGTCATCACACAGCGCTCTTGTTTTATAGATTGGGGTTTGTAACATCTTTTGCTGCTTACTGTGAGAATGGCATTGCTCAAGCTATTGTTGTGTCTAGACAAGTTTGTTTGCCTCCTCCGAGTTACGTCAGGTTTTTCTTAAAATGCTCGACGCTTGTGAAGGAATTGCACATCTGCTTTTTTTTTTTTTTTCCCCCGATGTGTTTTTCTGAACAAAAGGCTCCATCAAAGGCGCTTTAAAGCGTGTGGTGGCGGGGTAAAGGGCAGAGTACACCGAGCCTGAGTGTAGCGTCTGGGAAAATGCTGGAAAACAGCTGGTCTGTGCGCTTTTTGCTCTGAAGAGCTTTGAAAACAAGCTGGGTATAGAATCAGGGGATGTACTACAAGACTCTAGGATATCACTTGAGAGTTGTGCTGTGTTTCTGGAAGACAAACCCAGCAGGGCTTGTTAATGCAGGCACAGTGAAGCTGTCTTTTCTGATGTGATTTCCCTGCTTCCTCTCGGTATTCCCGTTTGCCTTGTGGTCACGCAGCCCAAGCACTCTGTGTTTGACTGGTGTAGATGTTTCTAACATTTCTCGAAGCCTGCCTAAATATTGCGTAATGGCTATTTTTGTAATATCAGAACTATAAATAGCCCTCGCTTCGCGGGCCCTTGAATGGGAGCCAGGTCCGGGTCTTTCAGGAAAGCGAAGTGGTGCGAGCAGTCGGGCTGTGCTCCGGGAGCCCATGGGGTGAGGGTGGTGCACACAGCGAGGGATGGCGTCCACACCACTTGGGCACCTGTTAAAACAAACACCCTGAGCTGCTGCTGCTGAGCTCCCTGGAGATGTGTTGGGTAAACCAGGTGCTGTGTGGCCTGTGCCGGAGGTGCTTTTTGCCGGGACAGGGGTGTTGCAAGCCGCTTTCTAGGTCTGAGCAGGTGCCAGTCGGTGTCTGTACCCCGGGGTAAGCAGGAAGGTGGCCTCAGGATCAGGGGCCACGTGCTGCGGTGCTGGTGCTGTTACAGGCACGGCTGTGCCGGTGTGAGGCTCCCTCTGCACAGGGTCTCGCCGTGAGTGCCTAGCATCCGAACTCCCGAGTCCTAAAATCACTGCTGCGTTATACAAGCACAGACACACAGCAGTTCCCTGGCAGCACATGGCAGGGCCTGCTTTTCACGGGCACTTCAGGCTGTAGCCAGACGGTTTTGGCAGTGGCAGGTGTTTGGGGTGAGGCTGGGGGGCTTTCCCTGCCCGCTGCTTGGTGTTTGGGGTGAGGGTGCCCTGGGAGGAGCTGCACGGGATGAAAAACACCAGGACAGCAGCTGGGGAGGGAGGGGAGGATTTTGCTGTTTTGGTGCTGTTTTTAAGGGCATTAAAAGCAGAGGGGGAGGAAAAAAAAAAACAACTAGCGGGTGCGTAGTAAGCCGCTATCGATCCTCTACCCGTGGGCAAACATTCCGGGAGCTGCGCTGATCGATCAGCTTCCCCGAGCAGCTGCTGGTTTCCAGTAACACCCCCGTGGACCTGCAGGCTGTGCTGCTAGCGGGTCTGCTGCAGCCCTGCGAGCTGGGCGATACCCACGGGGTAGGGGGCGATACCCGGGGGTACCCCCGGGTATCGCCCCCTACCCCGTGGGTATCGCCCCATATCCCATGGGTATGGCCCCGCAGCCCCATAGCCCGGGGGCAGTGCCCACGTGGCCACGCCCCCCTCGCTCTGGCCACGCCCACCTCACCCTAACCACGCCCCCTTATTTACATAACTCCGCCCTCATACTCTCAAACCGCGCTCCCCATTGGCTGGCGGGCGGTGGGCGGGGCCAGCCGTGGCGCCTTTCTGGGCGCTCCCCCCGGTGCGGCCGCAGTGGTGCGGCGGTGCGCGGGGCTGAGCGGGCGCTCTGTGCTTTGCTCCACAGCCGGCCGCGCTGCAGCCAGCTCCTCGCCACCGCCACCGCCACTGCCACCGCAGCCGCCGTCCCCTGCCTCTGTCTAATGCGCTACAAGGATGAGCCCAGCGTTCGGAGCCATGGAAGTGGAGCACTATTCCAAGGGAGTGTTGCTCGAGCCCTTTGTCCACCAGGTCGGGGGCCACTCCTGCGTCCTGCGGTTTAACGACAAGACCATCTGCAAGCCCCTCATCCAGCGGGAGCACCAGTTCTACGAGACCCTCCCGACGGAAATGCGTAAATTCACTCCGCAGTACGAGGGTAAGTCGGCGGCGCGGCGCGGGGCTGGGCGCTTCTTCCTGTAACTGCGAGCGTGCCGGGCTCTCTGTTGGCTCTGAAGTCTCTTCTGCAGGAAGAGATTTTAGGGTTCTCTTTTCATGTATTTTGATGTTGTCTGAGGCAGGGTGGAAATGCTTGCCAAGTTGGCGTTTGGGCTGACTAACAGCATTAGAGTAGAGCAGCTCTGCTGGTGATAGCCCATATATCTCCCTTAGGCACAGGTAAGTAGCTAACAGCTTGTAAATGTTCTCAGTAATTCTCTGCCGCTTTTCTTGTGGATTCATATTTTTTTTGCCACTTGTTTAATGTTTGTTTACAGGGATTTAATAAGATTGGTTGCTGGTGTTTTGTGTGAGCTTAGTTGTGGTCTCTCTTATTTTTGGATGTGTCCTCTCTCTCTCTCTCATTTTGATCACAATAAATAAATGTCGGTAAAGTGTCTTGTTAAATGTGTGCAGTGTTGTTTCTGCCATTAAGGAAATGAAAATTCATGGCATTGAGGTAGGCAAGGATCAAGTAGCCGTGATGAGGCTGAGTCAGATGTTATGTAGGAGTGGAAATTCCAGTTCTCCTGAGCGTTGCGCTAGTTAACAGAAATACTTCTCTTTCCCTGTGGTATTCCATCCACTGCTGCCCAGTGATTAATAAATAATGACCGAAGCATTTTTTAAACGGAGTTGCTTTTTAAAGCACACTGACTTGAACAGCTGTTAAGGGTGACCGAGTTTTGCATACTGTTTGTAAAACTGGTGGAAGACTTCAGAGGAGATGTTGCACAGTTATGTTCCCTGCGTGCTTACAGAGACGTTTTGGCACTACATGTTCTGTTGGACTGGAAGAAAATGTGGTCATTGAATGATACTTTTCACCATGTAATAGAACAATTGTACCAGTGTGTGTGGCTTTTGGGGGAGTGTGGGGAGGGATAAGGGGCCTCACTTGGTCCTTCTCTGTTATTTTTTTTTTCCAGGATAAAGCCAAAGGCCACTTGCTGGCTGGTTTTTCCCCCTTTTTTTCCTGTTGTCCTTTCCTTTGTGGCAGCAGGACTGTCAGTCAGAGCTTCTGCGCTCCCTGCCCCAGCTACTGTAGGTCTCAGCTCTCCACCCGAGCCTGCCCAGCTCAGAAGTGCCAATCTCTCGCCGAGACCTCTCCCCTCTGGCCTAGTGATGAGCTGCAAGAACTGTGCAGATTGATTGATTTGAGAATAAAGAGAGAGGACTGAAAAATAAAATTAACAGACAATTCAGACAATCGTTCTGGCTCCTTTGCTAAGCGTTGAAATGTGCTAATGTGGCACTAAGGGCATCTGTCAGAGCGCTCTGCTAAGACTCCTAAGACGCAGTGTAGTGCTCTAGAGACTCTTGAGAGGGAGGATGAGCGAGAAGTGCTCTCAAGGTTCACCTTGTTTCTGTGTACCACAGTCAGATTTGTTCTGTATTGCGTTCTGTTATTTATTTCACGAGACTGCTGCGTTACCAGTATCAATAAAATATATTCCAAAACAGAGGGGAAAATGTATAATTAAAGATGGTGGTTCTAAGGGGGGAGCGTTTGGACTAGTTTCTTTTGTAATGCGATGTTTTCTTGTGTTGTTACTCTGCTTGCAAGTCTTTCCTGTCCCCTGGGGTTCAATTAACCGGATCTTGTTTGGATAAGTGCTCTTTGTTTTGCTGCCATGCAAAACTTGCAGCTTTTGGTGTTTTTTTTTGTGCAGGTCACTTCTCACTGCAAGATGTTAACACATGCTTTACATCTCACTTAGGGTCAGACCAGTCAGGTTTTTCAAATTAATAAAAGCTTTTATTAATTGAAATTGTCTCCTGTTATTATTTGGTTCTTAATTCTGTATCAGAGAGAGAAAAGAACTTTTTGTATTGTTGTCTTGTTAATGTGATGAATTGTCTTTTGTGGGGTGTTATTTTTGTCTAGGTCTTTTGATATTTGTTAGGTTGGCCGATGAGGTTTGGCCTGTGGCAAGATAGAAACTAAGGATGAGGGTAAGAGAAACCAAAAGTTGCTCTATTCTCAGTGTAACGTTGTGTTGTAACAGGCTCGCTTATCACTTCAGCAGTTGACAGCTTCTTTTGTTTTCTCTCTCTTCAGGTGTGGTGTCAGTGAGCTTTGAAGAGGATGAAGATGGAAACTTATGTCTAATAGCATATCCGTTAAATGGGGACCACGATAACTTGGAAAACTTAGATAATTCTGACTGTGAACCCAAAAGTAAGCTGTTGCGATGGACTAACAAAAAGACAATGTTGTTAGAAAACGAGAAGATATCTAAAGAATGGGTACGACAGCACAGGAAAGAGGAAAAAATGAAAAGGTAGGTTTGCTGAGGAGAACTCAACTGCAAAGTGTTAAAGCAAAACATTTCTTGCCTGCCAAACTGGGATGCGATCTCCAGAACTCTAGAGAATTCTCCAGACCTCTAGCTTTCAGTTTCTTTTCTCATGTTGTTTTTCCTGATCTCAGTGTGGTCAGGTTCAGTAGTGAAACTACCTTGTGCTCAGCCTGTGTAGCATATTGAGTCCTTTTTGCTGCGATCAGTTGAGAAAGGCTTTCCAGTGTTGGACAACATGTATGACGAACAAGCCACCACATTTCAGCTCTGCTGAGGGACCCTGTTAGTGATGTATTCCCGTTGTGATGCATTGTGCTAAACCACTGTCCTTAGCAAAGGGTAGACCTCAGAGTATCGCTTATTTCTGCTGAAGTAACTCAGGTGAAGAATGTACAAATAGAATTACTAAATGTTCTGTAACATGACTCGGCTGTATGCTAATCTGTACTAATTTGGAAGTAGCTTTACAAAGGTTGATACATTACTGATTTGGAAGTTGTCCAGTTGTCCAGAAAGCAAAACAAAACTTAGGCTAGCTGGTGGTGAAGGTGAGCAAAATAGATGGAAAAGTTGAACCCACTGATGAACCTTTCAAGGAGCTTGTTTTGGGATTTGACTCTAATTTGCTGCTTCTGTTTTCTAGTCACAAATTGGAAGAAGAATTTGAGTGGCTGAAGAAGTCTGAAGTTTTATATTATACTGTAGAGAAAAAAGGAAATGTCAGTTCACAGTTTAAACTCCATAATCCTTGGAGCATGAAATGTCATCAGCAACAGTTACAACGGATGAAGGAAAATGCAAAACATCGGAATCAGTATAGTATCCTTTCCTGAAAAGACCTCATGACAATGGAATGAGAAGGGCTCTGCTTTTTATTTCTTGGACGTGACAGATAAAAAACTCAGTGCAGGCTTAACTGTAATCCAGAGAGACTCTGTGAAGCAGGCGTTTACTTGGTGACTTTGAAGGGATTGCCAGCTCCAGAACACAGTCTCTTGCAGCATGTAGTAAAGTAGCTAGGCTATGAAATCCAAATAACTTGACTTAAATCTACATACTGTGCATTAATGGAAAGGCTTTATAGTATGCTGTGTTTGGGATCTTCCACAAAACCAGTTTATTAGTGTGAGCTTTCAAGGGAGAAGGGGAGTGCTGTGGCTTTTTTTCATTGGCAAGAACCACGAATATTTGTGTGTGGTATTGGTGATCTTAAAAACTAGCTTCCACTCTGCCTTTTCAGCAACTTCTCAGTGTTGCTTTAAATATAAGGGGTAGGATGTTCTGATGCAAGGAGTCGTCTGCCTCTAGTAGTCTCTTCATAGTGAGACTTTTTGATAAAGAAAAGCTGGATATAAACTGTCAGGATGGGAGTAAAGAAAGAAGTGACAATGTGCAAAACCTGAAGTACATGTCTGGGCTCTGCAGCTGTAGGTAAACATCTCCCCCCCGTGCATTCTTAGGGGGTTATTGCATGCAAGCCTGCATACAGCAACGAGTAAATCCTGCAAAAATATTAGTATCCATATGCTGTGGTAAGCAAATTTCCCTGTGTGAGGAGTTCTGGTGAATGAATTACCAGAACAGCTCGGTGACTAAAACTGTTCAGAATGGTAGAAGGTACTTGATGGCTGATATCGTCATGGCTTCACTGTCGGTGATTATTGAATTATCTAAGTACTAGTGTGTAATGTCTCTGAAGCATATATCAGATGTTCTGAAGTACTTTTGAACTTTGGCATTTCAGATGTGGAAATGCTTCAGCATTTTTTCAGTGGGAACTGAAGCACATGCAATCTTAATTTCCCACAAAGGAAGAGAAGTCTTCTCTTAAGTAGGCAGTACTTCATAATTCTGAGTCTGGCTCTTCTGCCAGATCATGTTTCTGTGTGACCTAGTTACATTTTTCCCACTTAATGTAGAAAATCACTTGTCTTCTCTAGAGACCATTGGTACTGGGAATAGATATCCACTGTGATACCAAGTGTTACCAAAGTTTTGATAGGCTCCTGCGTACTGGGTATGCTTAGAATGAAGATTGTGATGCTAAAATCTGTTTGTGCTAAGCTGTATTCTGTTGTGAGGGTTGTTCCTTAACTAGCCAGAATTCATTTTGCTGGAAAACCTGACATCTCGATATGAAGTACCATGCGTGTTGGACCTTAAAATGGGAACCCGACAGCACGGAGATGATGCATCAGAGGAGAAGAAGGCCAACCAGATTCGCAAATGTCAGCAGAGTACATCGGCTGTTATTGGAGTCCGAGTTTGTGGCATGCAGGTGAGAGGAATTACATGGAAGGGGACAGGCTTGCATCTGTTTCTCTTGGTGTTTTTTTGGCTTAGGTAGTAATCCTGTGCTTCATTTCCGTCTATGAGGGCAGTGAAGCTTTTGAGTATCACCTAGCAGTTGAAGGTGGCAGCAGCTGCAGGAGCAGCCTGTAGCACCTTCTGCATCCCAGTGGTTGTGTTCTCTGAGCAAGGAAACAGACCCCTGCTCCATAAGAGTAACTGAAAAACGTGTAGTAAAATTATCGATGTGATTAACGTCTTAGGAGAGCATAAGAAACAATCAAAGGTCTGTTGGCACACGTGTTTTAAATAAAATGTGGAAATTTGCCAAAATATTAACTAGCAGTCAGGTCTGTCTGGCAGACTTTGCAAAGCCATGGGTCTTCCACTGCTTAAAGGGGAGCTGTTGTGAAGTGTTGACAAGAAGAGGATTAATAAGCATGGTAGAACTATTGGTCAAACAAGATAGTTGCGTGGACTTTCACCTGAGTTGTTTACTTGTTTCTGTATTCCTAGAGTGACAAGTGGGAAACAACTTGTTTGTTTTTGAGGCTTTTCCGAAGCCTCTCTCCTCCCATCCAGTAGATTCCAGGAATGCCGGCAGTGTTTGCTAGGACTTGTTCCCCAGCATGACTCTTGGCATGGTTGGTGTTCAGCTCCCTGTTTCAATTCGGAGAAAAGCACGAGGCAGAAACAGAAGTGTGGGAGCTGCATTCCTAACCACAGCGCTGGGATTTGAGCAGGGCTGGCTTCTCAGTTCGTTTTCCAGTATAGACCTGTGGAGGAAAACAGAGGCACCTGCAATCCTTACGTGATGCAGATATTTTGGCATTACTGAGCTGTGTGATGTATGGAACACTCCCCTGTAGGAAGGAATCTTCCTGCAGGAGCAATTCTGACTTCTTTGAAATTCAGAGGATTAAGGGGCACACCTTGTCTTGTGAAGTGCTGGATGCTGTCACTTAGAGCCCAGCGTTCTGGGCCTCGTGGTGTGCCCCTGAGCTGGGGCAGGTAACGAGCTGAGCGAGTGGCTGTGGTACAAGCCGGAGCTTGACTTTGGAGATCTTGGCCACAGCTTTCCTAATCTCACTTAACCTCCCCACTCTTACATTCCAAGTGGAAAAGCTCAAATCTAAACTGAAGGAATTTTCCACTTCCTCTGTGCCTCCAAGCTCCATAGACACGGCTGGATCTGTTGTTGCTAACAGTTTCTGTAACTACAAGAGCAGTTTTAAGAGCAGTACATTGCCCTGTAAGAGCTTTGCATAGCGTTGTCTCCCACACCTTGCCCCCATGTCTTCGCCTCAGTGTCACCAACAATTTTAACTCTTCTTTTCTCTTGTGTCCTTGAAACTTGCAGGTCTACCAGGCAGGCACTGGCCAGCTGATGTTCATGAATAAATACCATGGAAGAAAACTCTCAGTCCAAGGATTTAAAGAAGCACTTTACCAGTTCTTTCATAACGGCAAATACCTGCGCAGGGAACTCTTTGAGTCTGTTATTAAAAAACTGACTGAACTCAAGTCTGTCCTGGAGAAACAGGAGTCGTACCGCTTCTATTCGAGCTCCTTGCTGATAATTTACGATGGGAAGGAAAGGCAGGAAGTCGCTGTTGACTCAGACCCGGAGGACTTAGAGGACCTTTCAGAGGAGTCTTCGGATGAGTCAGCGGGAGCATATGCCTACAAACCCACCGCTAGTACTGTTGATGTTCGCATGATAGACTTTGCCCACACAACCTGCAAGTACTATGGAGAAGATAGCGTGGTACATGAGGGCCAAGACACGGGTTATGTTTTTGGACTTCAGAATTTAATAGATATTATTAAAGAAATAAGAGACGAAAGTAGCGAATAAACAGTGTGAATGCACAGCGGTAGAAAGCACTATTGTGACTCTTTGTATTCCAAAATTATTGGCCACTTTCTGGTGGTAGGAATCCTTACAGGCTCTGCAGGGATGGTCCCATCAGAGTCAGACTTGTTCGGAGGGCATTTACTTACATTGGTGCTGGACCTAGCACTGGCAAAACTTGGTATCCTTATTTATTTTAACTTTCTTAAACATTCCATATTTGATTACTCAGATACCTCTGTTATCCCTGTGTGTATACGTTCCAATAAAATTCTTTTTGGTCATTGTAAGCGCTGCTTCTGTCCTTGCTGCTGGCTGAGGAAGAGGTGAAGTTCCGAGACCTTCCTGGGTGCGTAATGCAAAGGCAGCGTAAGAGCAGCACCTGGCTCGTTACACTGCGTGTGGAATAACATCACTGCTGGGCTTCCTCTCAAGAGCCACGAGCAAGTCCAGTGAAGAGCTGCCAGCCTGGCCGGGGGCCGGAGCACCTGCCTTTGAGGAGAGGCCAAGGAACAGGGCCTCTGTAGGTCAGGGAAAAAGAGACAGCTCAGAGCAACCAAATGCACAAAGGCTGGATGGAGACCTCCAGAGGTCTCCTGGCCAGAAAAAAAAAAAAAGTGACTTCAAGTGAGAACTTGTCTTTTAAAATAGCCAACAAGCTGTTTCCAATTTCAGGACCTTGTAAACTGAATCCCCTGCTGTGTAACCCGTTTCTATATACATTTTCTTAATCTAGGCTGAGCCAAGACATACGTAAAAGACTCCTACAGGATTAGCTGTTACAGCAGCTCCCAGGGCAGGGCTGCAGAGCCTGAAAGTTACCCTAAGTAGCTTAAAATCTTACTCGGGACAAATAGGTGGGAAGAAGTGTCAAAAGGTGAGAAAACAGCAAATAATGGGAAGAAAGATAAGAATAACTCCACTTTTTCTTTTGGAAGAGGCCTGTTTATTTATCCAGGTGTTATTTATCTGACCCTTTTTCATGGCTGACTTCTCCCCTTGGGCAGCTTGCAAGTCATCGTGATGGGGCAAATGGGAAGCGGGCTGTGGGGAAAGCACAGGAGCACAGGAATGCTGCTGCTCATTGCTGCTGTCCGGGATAAAGCAGCGAGGGCACGCAGAAATGAAGGGGCTGGGGATGTGGGTGCTGCTGGGGTCCTCTCCCCAGCCCATCCTCTGCCCACAGGCGTGCTGAAGCAGGGGGACACGGGGAAAGCTGCAGGTACAGAGCAGGGAGGTCGCCCTCCTGAGCCCCTGGGGTACCCCTCAGCGTCTGCAGGGAGCATGTGATCGGCGGGGCGACGGCCTGGCTGTTGCTATCAGCTTCTGTCCAAAGTCTGCCTGCTGCCTGTCCTGTGCTCTTTTGTACTTTTCTGAGAGGTTTTTTACCTTTACTCTTGCAACATGAGTCGGTGGCGGTTGCTTTTCTTGTTTGTTCCATAGTGCCTGTGCCCAATCTGGTGTCAGTATTAAACTTTTTTTACATTCTGCGGTCACCCTGCTGTTCCGTGGCCACGCTTGGAGGTGGGGGGATTCCACATGAGCCAGGTTTGTCCATCACCCACTTGCCATTTTGTGCTTCGTGGGGCTTAATGCTCAGCCCCGCTAAGCTGCTCCTGCCCCGAGCTGTGAAAATGCCCAAAGAGGCGCTGGGTTCGTGGGCTCTGGGCATTTTGGTTGCAAAATGCTTTGGGCAGCGATCAGCAAAACTTCCTGCTGGCTCTCCACGCTGTGCCCAGGTGTGAGTCAGTGCCGGGAAGCAGGAGGAGGATCGCTGGCAGCAACGTGACGTTTCCCTTCGGGTTCTGCGGTGCCCTCTGCTAACGCCGAGCTCCTGGCAGGCGCTGCAGCCACCCAGCACCGCTGCAGAATATAAATAAGCCCGCCTGTGCGGATCCATCCGATACACGGTTTGACTTTGCAGTCTGAAATTAGCAGGGATAAAGTCCTCTAATGCACTCGCGTTACGTCTGAACCCGGGAGGGAACTCATCAAATCCGATGAGAACAATCGCATTTGCTCTGATGCAAGCTGCCTCCGCAACAAGCCCTCTTTGTTCTGCTGCTCGCAGGCAGGGCTCAGCCCGGGGGGCGGCGTGACGGGGCTGCAGACTGCTCTGAGCCCCACGGAGCATTTGGGGTGTGCGATGGCAATTATTGGGGTGCAGCGGGTGCATGAGAACAGGGGGAGACAGAGCTCGCTTCTGCTCCCCTGCTTAAATCCTTTTGCCACCCATTTTGCTTGTCAGAGCAGCAAAAGCACGGTCAGGGAGTGGGACAGGGAGAGCAGGGACAGCGCAGGGACAGCTCTTCTTTTAGATGCTTTAAAAGGAGCAAGATCAAAGCGTTGGGAGGAGGACATCCCTCCCCGGCCCGTGATCTAAGCCCCTTCTGGTGCTGGCGCTTGGCCCAGCCCGCGTCCTGCAGGGTTAAGGCGGGGGTGACCCAGCCAGCGAGCGGCTCTGAATGGAACATTATCCTGCAAAGTTCAAGAGCAGGGCTGTTTGCCTTCCATGCTGCTCTGCACAAATCCCTCCGAGCGGTTCCTTGTGTTTGTGGAAAGGGAATTACGTAAAGCCGGGGCTCCTGCTGGCACCCCTGGGTGTGGGGCTGCCCTGCCTTCCCCCGGAGCCGTGCACGCAGGACACTTGTCCTGCCTTGCTCCCTTGGGACCTCTGCCCCGGGGCTGTGTGTTTGTGCGAGGCTTTTCTTCCAATACTCCTGTTTTGCTCCTGTTTTGCTCCTGTTTTTCCACCAGCAGCGCAGGGTCGATGCTGGCAGGCAGCAGCGGGCTGACCTTGTGCTCCGGAGATGTCCCCTCCTGGCCGGAGGGACACCCGCGGGTCACTGCAGGTACCGGGGAGGAAACCTAAAGCAGAACAACCCCTTCCCGTGGCTGTAGGGCACGGAGAGCTGCAGACCGAGCTCTACCTTGGCTGAGGGTGATGCTGAGCGCACGTCCCTGCTCCCCTGACCCCTTCCTCGTGGCGCCGCCGGCTCCCCGGTGTCTGGTCCCCTCCCCGGCCGCTTCCTGACGTTCGGAGGGGACCCACCTTTTCCTGCCAGCCCTCCTGAGCACCCCGCCTTCCCTCCCTGATGGCATTTCGAGGGGAAAAGCAAGGTGCAGCGCCCAGTCAAGGAGCTGGGCACCCACAGCCCTTCTGCCTCCCCGCACGATGCTGCGCCGGGCTCACGGGGACCGCTCGTTACACAAATAGCTCACTTTTAGCCCAAAAACTGGGGCAGGAGGCGGCTGCTGGGGCTCTCCACGGGGTGGCTGGATGGAGATGAATCGCATTCCTGTGGCCGGAGCTGCAAACTGAGCCCTGCTTTGACGGCAGGGACCTGCCAGCAGCGTGTCCCTGGCACTCGTGGCCTGAGGAGAGCCCGGCGGGTCCCCGGGTTACGGAGGAGGTCCCTTGGCACAGGGCAGCCCCGGGGATGAGCTGGGGCATCGCGGCTGCGTGTGGCAAGCCCTGAGGGAACCCACGAGCACCCACAGCCACAGTGGGACTGGGGTGTCCGTCTGTCCCACACACGTGTCTGTGTGGCACCGAGGGTCCTGTGCTGGTGCTTGCCCCGAGTCCCTGGGGCAGGGCGGGGAGGACACGGAGCAGCGCGTGGTGTCCCGGGCCAGGCCGGGAGCTGCCAGGAGGCGAAGCCGCCTTCCCTGCATTGTATGGAAATGAGGGCGAGGCCAGCGGCCTCCCGCAGCCTTCGGCCTCCCTCAGCCCTCCCTCGCGGCCTGCGGCTCGGCGGCGGCAGCGCGAGGCCCACAGCGAGGCCTGGCAGCCGCCACGCCGGGCTGACAGCTCCTGGTGGGCCCACGGGCTCCGTCCCACCGCCTTTTTTTCCATCTGGGACCCAGCTTCACGGAGCCGAGGGGTTGTTTTTTTCCGAGCGGAGCCGCCCGTCGCAAAACCCGCGGCGTGTCCGCGCGTGCAGGCAGAGCCCCCGGCTGTCCGCGCCCGCCGCGCTCCCTCCACCCGTCCGACCTTCTGTCTTGGTCGTTTCTAGGAACTGCAGCTGTTGACAGCAGCTGGATGTTCCTTCCCCACAGCCGAAGGAGGGGCCCTGGGTCCCGGCCAGGCCGTCCATAGGCTCCGTGCACCAGCGTTGCGCAAGGCAGCCCCGGCTCCTTGCTGCTGCTTCCCATTTGGGGCCCCCCAGCTGCCTCACACAGCCCCAATCTGGCTGTTCCCTGCTGCTGGTCATATTTGGGGGCTTCTCCTGATGAGGATTTAGGGGAGCAGGGTCCCACGGGGCACACAATGGGGATAGTGGCAAGAGCCAGGTGTCCCTGGTGGGTGTCCCCCTCCTGCCATCCCCTCCGGGGTGCCCACCAGACCAGGGAGTGTTGAGCCTCCTGCTCCCAACCCTAATGATTTTTTTTTCCACGAGGACAGGTACTTGAGATGCCATCAAACACAAGGCTGGCAGAGCAGCCTCCCGGTGCCACCTCCCGGTGCCATCCACGGTCACCCCGCTTCCCGGTGGCCTCGCCCGGTTTCCGGAGCCCGGGGTCCCCATGGAGCCTCCCTCCCTTCCTGACTTTTCACCCGGAGAGGCCCCGCGGGAGCACAATAATATTTGCACACCTAAAAGTGGCAGGATCGATCCCGCTGCCGTTTCGCAACGTGTTGACGACGCGGAGCCGTAGGAGCGTGGGCAGCACCCGCGTGGTTGCCCTGCGATCCTATAAGCGCCCTTGGGCCTCTGCGCAGCACCAAACCCCTGCGGGAGCAGCCCCCTGCCCTTGTTAGGGGCTCTGGGGGTGCTGCGGAGGGGGCTGAAGGCCTCGTGCCTCCTCCCTGCTCCACGTCCAGCCCTGGGAAGCGTTTTTTCACGGCGGCGGATGGCGGTGCTGTTATCGGGGGGGGTGAAGGTCACGTTTCGAGTGACGCAGCGGGATCCGTACTCGCTGCCCCTAGATAAATCACCTGCGGCTCGTAATTAAGAGCCAGTTCCTCACCGCCACGGGCAGCAGGCGCTCGCCCCGCTCTCGGGATGCCATCAGGGGCTTTATGGGGCGGGCAGAGCAGCGCCTCGGCTTCCCCACCCCGGGGGAGGAAATCCAGGCCCCTTCCTTGTGCGCCAAGCACAGGGAGCTCCCGTGGTGCCACGAGGCTCGTGCAGGAGGTGGAGGCCTCCACGTCCCAGTGCTGACCCGGAGGCTCCAGCACTCCTCACCAAGCCCAGAGTCCCAAATGAGGAACACCCAGAGCTCGAATATTGTCCAGAGCAAGGAAACCTCACCCTGCAATCCCGCTAATCTCTGCGGAAACACCAAACCACTCCTGTTTCGGAGCGCTGCCTCTCCACCTATTCTTTCCGTGCCCTCGGCTGGCGCCGGGTGATTTCCATGCCCCCCCCCCCCCAGCCGGGCAGTGACCTGTGTCCTGGGGGGAGCACGGCCCCGCTGGGACCCCGTGGGGTCAGGGCAGCCCCAGCCGTGTCCCGGCAAGGTGCTGCTTTTCCAGACACCTCCTAATCACCTTCCCAAACATCCGTCCTTGAACTCGGGTTTGGAAATCGCCCCGAGGGCGGCTCTGCAGCACCGGGGTGCTCTCACACCTGGGTGTCCCCGTGCTTTGGGACAAAAAAAGGTTGGTTTTTTTTTTTGGGGTGTCGCAGGCCGGAGGGCACCGTGCATGCCCTGGGGTCAGGTAGAAGCACCCCATAGCCGTGCTGCGCGGCCTCCCCAGCCGGCGGTGCTGCAGGTGGGTGCTGAGGGCTGTGGGTGCTGCAGTGCCCGGCCCTGCAGCCCTCGCAGCGCTGCTGCATGCAAATCCGCAGCCGAAATGCGGCCGGGTGGATTCGCGAGCCATTGGTGCCCTCTGCTGAGCAGCTGCCTGCTGGGGAGCACCTGCACCGGGCACCTGCGAACTGCAAATTGCTGCACCCTGCACCCTGCACCCTGCATTTATATCCTGCACCCTGCAACCCTAAACTCTGTATCACGGCACCCCTGCATTTATATCCTACACCCTGCACCCCTGGACCCCTGAACCCTCCATCCTGCACCCTGCAGCCTGTATCACTGCACCCCAGCCCTGCACCCTACATCTGTACCTGCATCCCACACCCTACGTCCCTGCACCCTGCAGCCTCGCATCCCCACCCCTGTATCCCCAAATCCTCACCCTGTACCCCCAAATCCCTACCCCGTACCCCCAAACCCCAGCCCTGCACCCCAAATCCCCACTCTTCACCCCCAAATCCCCACCCCAGGACCACCAAATCCTCACCTCGTAACCCCAAATCCTCACCCCTATACCCCCAAATCCCCACCCCGTACCCCCAAACCCTCACTCTGTACCCAAATCCCCACCCTGCACCCCCAAATCCCCACCCCAGCACCATCAAATCCTCACCTCGTACCCCCAAACCTCACTCCTGTACCCACAAATCCCCATCCCAGTACCCCCAAATCCCCACCCCGTACCCCAAATCCCCACCCTGCACACCCAAATCCCCACCTCATACCCCAAATCCCCACCCCAGTACTCCCAAATCCCCTTGTACCCCCAAATCGTCATCCTGCACCCCCAAATCCCCACCCTGTACCCCAAACCTCACCCCTGTACCCCCAAATCCCCAACCTGTACCCCCCAAATCGTCATCCTGCACCCCCAAATCCTTACCCCGTACCCCCAAATCCCCACCCCGTACCCCAAATCCCCACCCCAGTACCCCCAAATCCCCACCCTATACCCCAAACCCAACCCCTGCACCCCCAAATCCCCATCCCATACCCCAAATTTCCACCCTGCACCCCCAAATCCCCGCCCCGTACCCCAAAACCCCACCCCGTACCCCAAATCCCCACCCAGCACCCCCAAACCCAACCCCTGCACCCCAAAATCCCCACCCCAATACCCCCACCCCCCAGCACCCTCCCCGTGCCCTCCGTGCCGCCAGGGGGCGCTGCAGCACGGCCCCGAGCTCTGGGGGGCGTGGCCTCTACCAAAGTGGGCGTGGCTACAACATGGGCGTGTCCTCAGAGGGGGCGTGGCCTCATGGAGGGGGCGTGGCCTCGGGGAGGGGGCGTGGCCTCGCGGTGACGCGCGGTGGGCGTGGCGCGTGGGGGCGCGCGCGCGCGGCGGTGGTGGCGGGAGGGCGGCGCGGTGCGGGAGCGCGGCGGTGTCGCCATGTACCGGGCCCTGTACAGCTTCCGCTCCGCCGAGCCCAACTCGCTGCCCTTCGCCGCCGGGGAGACCTTCCTGCTGCTGGAGCGCAGCAACCAGCACTGGTGGCTCGTCACCCGGGCGGGCTCCGGGGAGACGGGCTACGCGCCGGCCTCCTACCTCCAGCGGCTGCAGGTGGGCAGAGGGAGAGGGGCACCGGGGGTGGGAACCGGGGTGGGGGGCACCGGGACGGGCACCGGGAACAGGACCGGGAGCAGCACCGGGAACGGCACCGGCACCGGGAGTGTAACCGGGAGCCACCGGGACTGGGACCGGGAACGGCACCGGCACCGGGGGTGGGACCGGGAACGGCACCGGGAACAGGACCCACCAGGACCGGGACCGGGGGTGGGACCGGGACCCACCGGGACTGGAACCGGCACCGCCACGGGGAGCGGCTCCGGGCACCGGGACCCACCGTGGGGACCTCCCCGCGCTGAGGTCGGGCCCCGAGGTCCAGCCCCGTCCCCTCCTGGTGGGGCTCTGCAGGGCTGAGCCCCGGTATCCCAGTGGGATGGTGCTGGTGGTGCTGGTGCTGGTCCTGGTTCTGGTCCCTGGTGCACTGCCCCAGCCCGTGCAGACCCAGCAGCCCCCCCGCAAAAAGCCAGGCGATCCCTGGCCTCTGCTGCACCTCAGGTCAGGCAGCCAGGAGGGGCCATCCCTGGGTAAATAAGCCCTTAAGCTCCTTACGGGGCTGTTTGCTTGCAGGGCACGGACCCTGTTAAACGCCAGGTCGTAAACCCCCGCGGTGGTGTTGCTGCTCTGCAGCCCCCTCTCTGCAGCCCCCGCTCCGTTTGTGTGCCGTGACGCCTTCCAACTGCTGTGGGTGCGGGAGGCTTCTCCCTCGCAGCAGCTCTTTTTGGAGCAGCCTCCCCGTGTCGTCCTGGTTGCAAAATCTTACAGGAGAAGTGTGTTGTGCTGAGCTTGCAGTCATTTTAATGTGCTTAACGTTAACGCTTCGAGTGCTCCGAGGTCGCTTGCAGTGTGCTGTGGGTGACTCCTGCCAGTCGGTTGCTTCCCTGCTGTAGAATCGCTGGTGACTCCGTGGGCGCTCTCCTCTCGTTCAGATGCAACTTTCCCAAATGCCCTTGGACCTGGTGGCAGGAAGCAGAAGAGCCTTTCCTGCATCCTCCTATCTTGTTTTGGTGGTTAGGTTTCCGGAGCTAGAACTGGTGCGTGAGGCAGCACAGGACCTCGTTTGCTGCTCTGCAGCTGCAGTCGTGCCCGGCGTGCCAGGCTGCTTCCCGCTGTAACATCCTGCTGGCTCTGAAATCAGAACCCGCTTTTATTCGTGGCAAGCCAGCAGGCCCAGCCTGGGAGCCAGCATCTTCTACCTGAAAGCTTGCTTGTGCCCATCCGAGTGTCCGGATGGGAGTACAAGCAATTTGTCACCCAGCCTTGCTTTAAAAAGGACACCGATACCAATTAGCAACAGTGATTTGGGAGGCAATTAGCGCTGCCCCATACATCACAGGAAAAGCAGGGATAACGAGGAGTGTTAGCATGCTTAGCAGGGAGAGCGAGTGGCCAACAGGAGTCACCATTGTAAAGGTAAGCCCGGGGCTCGTTAGCAGTGCAGTCAGGTTTCAGGTAAGCACCAGGTTGTGCAGCAGTCGCAGGCAGCAGCAAATCTCCCGAAAGCCCCTCGCAGCAGCCTGCCCAAGTGGTGCTTGTGGGAGAGGATTGGGCTGCTCTCGCTGCTGCCATCCTCTATTAGGGGCATTAGCTTTCTTCCAGGCTCCTCTCAATTTTCAGGTTTTTTGCTTGTCTTTCATAGATATGGGTAACTCGCGCCGTGGCGTTTCTAGAGGAAAAAATAATTCTCGTTTATTATTGAAAGCTTATCCTTGGCTGGTGTCTTCTTGTCACAAATGCCGCAGAAGTTTGTGCTGAAATCCTTGTGGCTCAGCAGTGCTGCTATTCAGAGAGCTGTATGGGAAGAAAACCAGACCCTCCAGAAGCACATAATGCCTCTAAGAAGCGAGTTGGGCCCCAGCCAGGGCACGTGGAGCTGCAGATGATGCGACGTTAATTGTGGTCAATTAGGAAGGCCCAGCTTCAGCCGGTATTCCTGCTGATCTTACTCTTCCGTGGTTTGCTTTTGGCTGTGTTATTAAGAGTCGTTTCAAGTCGAGTGTGGCTCCGGGGATAAATACTGAAGGCACTGAGCAGCACGAGGGGAGGATCAGGCCGTGGGCTGCTGCATGAGGGTGGCATGTGAATGAAAAGCAGAGAGGTGCTTGCCCAGAGCAAGCTGGGTGCTGTGGAGAGGTGTCCGTCTGCACAAGGTTGGTCTGGAGTCTCCGACTGTGTGCTGGTGCTTACGTGATGGATGGTGAAAAAATGGGGAGGTTAAAACGGAGCTCGGGGTTCCTCTGGGGTCAGAAAGTCTCTCCAGGAGATGGACCTTATGGTGCTTCGTGGGAGGTAGTAAAAGGTTTGGCTCAGGAAGCTTCATTAGGAGCAGGGGCTGACTCGGTGTCAGGACGGGGGGAATGCCAGGTCTAGCAAGTTAGGGTCCTGTGACTGGCTTAAATAGTACATACGTTACCATGATTATAGTGAGCCATGTAATTTCATAACAGGAATCAGGATTACTCCAGCTTCAGCTGAAAGCTGCAGCAGTTTGATCCTGGATATGGGACCTGCATAGGGAGCAGCGTCTGTGTCGGCCCTCATCTTCTCTACATAACACAGCTGGTTTTGCCCTGGCCCAGGCTGTGTTCCCCCATCAACAGCAGTGTTGATATGACATACAGAGGGGTGGGACAGCAGCTGGAAACCACCAGGCTTTGTTGGTGTATGGTGGTGGTGCAAAAATAAGCGGCAAGCTGTGGGGCTGGTTTCGTGTGCTGCCCAATGGAGGCAGGTCAGCTGCTCAGCTGTGCTGAGCCGTTAGGAAATAGCTCTGAAATTATTAATAGCCTCTTCAAAATTCCGTAAAGTTTATTTGTAACAACTGAAAAATAGCTGGAAATGTGGATTCTCCCATCGGTTGAGGCCTTCTCGGAGCTCTTGCACATCCCCGTTGTAGCTCTGGAAGAGCAAGAAGGGAGCTGTCTAGGTGGGAAGGTGCTCGTGCTGGTTGCCAAGAAGCTTCGGACCATCTGGTTAGAAAATGGACACAGCCAAGAGTACAGCAAGCATTTTAAGGATGCCTCGGGTTGCTATTTGCTGTATCTTCTGCAAGAACAAACAGGCATGTGATAAAAATAAGAGGCTGCTTCCTGCAGCCTAGCAACAACCGAGAATCCCCCTGCAGCAGAAGCAGAGGCACAGCGCAGGTACTGCCGGCTGCTTTGATGGGCACAGGAGTGGTTTCGCTTCCCGAGCCGCAGAGAGAAGCGAGGGTTTTGTCCAGGAGCGAGCCGTGAGCTCCATTTGCCTGCAGGAAACTCCTGATTCATTTTGTGGCGTTGACGCAACGCTCTGGGCTAATCTGGCTGCTTTTCTGCCGAGGTAGCGAACGCCGTGGTTCAGCAGCGAAGCAGCACGTGCTGCCCTGCTCAGATGCTCCGTTCGTAATGCTTCTTAGGAGGCAAATCCCAAGCTACTGGAAACCTGAGCTCTAGCAATTGTTCTGGGCTGTAAGGGCGCTACGTGGTAGAGCTGTTATCCCTCATCTGCACCAAATCTGGTGTTGGCTGCTGGCAGGTTTCCGCCCTTGCTCCTGCACAAAAAAACCCAAGTGTGGGGTGTTGTACCTACAGACCACCCCCTGCACTGCTCTGGAGCCTCAATCGCCATTTGTCATCTGTTTTGGATTTGACAGAGCTTTTAATGGGCGTGAGAGCTTAATCAGAGCGCTCGGATCCTGAATAAGCACTTAGACTAAAAATAAAGTTTTATTTTGGAGAATAAGCAGCTGGCAGTGCTTTGCAGCTGAGGCTGTGTTTCTTGACACACGTAAGAAACTGAAAGAATGAGGCTTTTTTTTCCCTGGGCTGTGGAAATAACAGAGATGCTATCGTATCGGAGCTGCTAATGCTTCGAGATCAAGTTTTGTTCTTGAAACGAAATCACCCAGTCAGGGGAATTATAACCATTTCTAATTACTGTAGCTAAAGACTGGAAATTTTAGCCAGAAGTTCGGCAATCTTCCGCAGCTCAGAATGATTAAAGTAGAAATGCGCTAATGATCTTCAGCTTTTGCTTCGCCACGAAGATACGTTCTTACTTAGGGTACTTTGACTAAAAATAATTGGGATAATTGGGCATTTTGGTATCAGGTGCAGTCTGCCCCTGGGAGCTGGACTCCCCCATTTGAGCAGTAGGGGCAGGCTGTGCTTATGAGTGCCTATTAGTACTTTCCATCAGGAGGGGAAGGTTAAACTTTCTTGTTTACTCAAGGAAAATGACTGATTTGTCACCAAAAAAGGGAAGAACTGCTGGGTTTGGACACAGACAAGAAGGGTCTGCTCAAAATGGCGGGCGAGGTGCTGAGCCCTGTGGGCAGAAAACGCCAACACCCTCCCTCTCACCCATTTGCAGGGAAAAGACTTCAGTAATGACTGAATTGTGTACATTTATTGAGCAAGGTGGTTCTGTGATTAACATATGGGGTACAGGAGCTGGTTTCTGCTTAAATCCCCCAACACCTCGCCGTGGGGCTTTCTCTGCCTGATCTCGATCCCCGGCCTGTAAGCGAGGAGGGAGGCGAGAGGCCGCGAGGCTGAAACGTAGTGGATGCAAATTGAAGGTGATTGACTCTGCTGTCAGCCCACGGGAAGGAAGGAGCTGTGAAGAGCAGGGAGAAGAAATGTGTATTGCTTTATCTTGAAGGAAAACCTGGAAACCAGCTGAATCTGCCTGCTAAGAGAGCTCTGTTGGAACAGGGACAGCCTCCTCTTCCTCGTTTAGCTCAGATGTGCATAAAAATAAACAGATTTTTTAAGAGCATCCTAGCTTTACTCCCTCATGGAGGATTTAAACTTTGGCATTCCTGTTCAAGATCATTTATTCAGTGTTTGAACTGTCAGTCTGGGCCTTGGAAAAAGGGTAAAAAAATGCCAGAAAGGGTTTATAGGGAGAGAGGGACCAGTAGCCCTTGTGTGTGGCTGTAGCCTTAGATAGTCTGTAAGAAAACTGGGCTTCATGGATGCTGCCATCCGACGTGGTCAGTGCTATAACCAAAATTTTACAAGGCACAGATCTGACAGAGCTCTGCGTGCTGGCTCACAAGTCAGGCTTGACCTTTACTTGTTGAGCCTGATGTGCCTTGATCCTTATCACAGGGCAAAACCTCTGCTGTAAAAACAAACAAACAAAACAACCCTTTGAACCTGTCATAAGCGAAGTGGATCCGGGGACGTGATTCACAGCTCTGTGTGTTTCTCTCTGCTCCCCTGCAGCCTGCCGTTGCTTTCTTGCCGTGGGGACATGAAGTGCTGGTTTGGGCCAAGCTCCCTCGCCACTAGCAGAGGAGTGGAGTTGTCCCAAACACAAGATCTGCAAACCTGCAGCGAGAGAGGAAAAGGAGCTTCATTTCAGCTTCATCTCTGTGTTCAGGCCCTGCTGTGCCGAGTTGGCTTGGCAGAGCTGTGTGCTTTCCTTGCAAGGGAACAAAATACTTCTTCTCTTTTCGAGTCAGACAAGAAGGGGAAGTAAAACTCTGGCAGCGTGGGCTTTTTAGAATGGGATGGAAAGTTCCCGGCTTTGTGTTTCCTGGTTATTTGTTTGCCTGTGCGAGTTGTTTATAAGAAGCTGTCACTGCCTTCCTCCTTGGCAGCTAGGTGGCTTTGATCGCTTGCAGGCTGTCCCCGTCCTCCTGTCTGTCTGCAGCAGCTATGGAGCCAGTGGCACGCAGCTGTGAGCGTATTGAACCCACTCCCCAGGCTCGGGCTGGTGCCTTTTGTTCCAGCAACGTGAGTCCCATCTACACCACGTTGTCCCCGTGTCCTGCTCAGACTGCTGGGCTTGAGCTTGTGCGCATGAAAGCAGTCTGAGGCACTGACTTTTGTGCCCGGCATCTGGAAATGCCAACACACTGGTATTTCACCTTGTTCAGCTGCTCAAGAGGTTTAATTCAAAATAAAAATAAAAATGAAGCTGTCGGACTAAGTGTGCTAGATAATTCCAGGCTGTAGGTCGTGTCTTGCTAAATCACTGGTTCCGGATTCAGATTAGATCCAAGTAATAGCTATTATTTCTCTTTATTTTTCTTCCCCCAGCACAAGTTGGGTAGCGCATTGCCAGATGGAAATCCGAGGGCAGACCCCAGCTCCAAAGCTTTTATTATATTAGTTTAAAAAAAAAAAAAAAGGGGGTGAGGGGGAGATGTTGGCAAGACTTGCAAAAATAGTGACTTGCCTACAAGGAGGAAGGGCTCAGGTGGGGTGGACAGGAACGGCCCTCAGTGCCTGTCACGATTTTGTCTTTGTTCTTCAAAGCTGCTTCAGGACCTGGGGCTGCCTGGCTCAGTGAGTCACCTGCAGATGAGATCTGTGGTGCTTTTGTTGGAGAAAGGTCTCTGTCCATCCCACCAGCGATGGGCAGGAGGCTGAGCCAAGCCGCAGGGCTGCATCCTCCCACCTCTGGAGGAGGAGGAGGAGGTAGGAAGGAAGCCTTGGCAGGCCAAGCAGGCGATTTTCATCCTCTTGCAAGTGGAAGATCAGAATTGTGGCTGACAGATTTTCAAAGTCAGTGCTGGTTGAGTTCAGTGCAGTGTCTGTGTGCTGAGAGCCACGGCAGAGCCTGGAAAAAGCAGATGGCTGCCTGAAGACATCAAACTGAAGCTCCCCACAAAGCAGACAAACGCAGCCCTCCACAGCCTCTCGGTCTAATATGGTGACACTTCCATTTTGGGTGAACTCGGTGAGTTCTGGGGCTTTCCAGGCTGCTTGAAGTTAGCCTTTTTTCCTCCCCTCCCGAGGAAAGGATGCGTATTTGCAAGAGGAAGAGGGGCTAATGCGATTTGACCATCTGAGATGAAGTGCGGTGAGCCCGGTGGATAAATCACAGGACCGTGGTCTGCTCCTTTTGGTCCTGCTCCCGAGGAGCATGTGGGAGAAGCAGGCAGCAGCTGTCGGGAGCCTTTGTGTCAAGTGCGGCTGTCAGGGGAAGCCCACGTTTGTTGACAAGTAAAAATAATAGCTGCACCCAAACCCGATACCTTAACTAGGAACAATAAGCATAAAAATTCTTTACATACTTAATGCATCAGCTTAGGGATTTCCCTGAGCCTTGTGGAATCACAGTGTTTGTAGCTGAAGACTTTTTCCAGTTGACATCACGTCCCTTGAAGTGCTGTGTTCAAAGTGATGAAGTTTTTGTCTGCCCTAGAATCACCTTTATTGGCTTAGCCTAAAAAATTCATCCCCTCTAACTTGTTTTTGGAATTGATTTACGGTGTCTGTCTTCAGTAGCTTGGTTACAAGAGATAACTGCAATGAAATAATTAGTTATTATTAAAAGGCCTGTGCAATGTAATACATGTACTTTACATCAGGGGTGGAAAGAAACCCCTCCAGCAACCAGGGAAGCATCGTCATCATCTTGCCTGTGGTCTCAGGCTCTCTTAGAAGCCGTCTCTTTGTGTTATGGGCTGGCATCTGAGACTTTGACCTATGTGAACCATGTCTGAACTGGGCGTACTCTTGAGCTCTCACACAGAGGCCTAAGGTCTCAAGATGGCATTGAGCTCTGATTGCTTCAAAAGCTTATAAATATACTATGCTATTAATGGCTAAGCAAAAAATTCTCCTGACCAAACCACTGTTGACAATGTTTGGTCTTGCGTAGCTCCAGAGATGTGGAGGAACACCCAGCCATCTGGCAGCTGGGCCATGGGGTCTGCAGAACCATCTAGGCTGGAAAAGACCTTCCAGAGCATCAAGTCCACCGCTAACCACCAGCTTGGCCTACTGAGTCCCATCAATAAATCATGAATGTGTGAGGAAGAGCGGTCAGCTCAACCTGTAGGTGTTTGGAGGGCAAAAGAAGGGAGAAGCAGCCAGCGTGGGCTGCCCAAAGCACACACATGAGAGCTCCTGTTGCCTCTTGATTGCTGTCAGGCACCTTCCACCCACTTCTTAGGGTCTTGGGCATCAGAGGGTCCTTCTCCAGGTCCCCCCATGTAGGGGCCACCAGCTGGCTCTTGGAGATGAGCTAAGTCCTGGCCATCTCCCTTCCCATGGGATTTGTCGTGCTGGAGATGGGCTGGAAAGGCTTCCTGCAACGTGTTTGTTTTAATTTGCTCTCGTGCTGTTGAGCAAAGTGGAAGCTGACAAGGGTGAACGGGGCATGTGAGAAGGTGGACGTGAGGAATCAATACTGTAATAAGGCAAATGAGTCAGGGTGAAAGTTTTGTGCCTGAGAAGTGAGCAGTGCAACAAATGCAGGTTTTTCTTATCCGCTGCCTTGGGAAGTGAGGAAAACAGGATTATGGCTGTTCTGCTGCCTTTAGCACAGTGTCCTAAGAGGACATTTCCCTCCTGTTCCAATTTCTTCATGTTTTCTGGGGAGCCAGTGCCATTCTAAGCTGCAAAAGGAGATGGGATTATAACTTGCAGCTAGGGCAGGAGGCTATTTTTTTCCTGCAGATAGTGTGGGACACTAATGAATTGCCTTTCTTCCGTGACCCACCTCCTACTTCACTATGGGTGAAATGTCAGCAAATCTAGTTGAACCCTTTAATCTTCTCTGTGGGGGGGAGAAGAACACTAAACAACCCACGGATTTGTTCTTGAACTGAAGCTGACGATAACAGCAAGTTAGCCTCATTCCACTGATAAACATAGCTAAACTTGCAATTCTCAAGATACTTTTGTAGGTCAATGTGGAAACTGTCACTGTGTTTAAGCTTTGCAGCACAGAAAAATAGTGCATTGTCCACTCCCACCATCTGCCAGTCAAAAAGCAACTCACAAGGCTGCAGGGTCTTTATTTCACAGATTTCTGACTTTTTTTTGGCTTACGCTGTAAATTTATGGTCATGCACATAACAGTTCTAGTTGTAAAATGCAGCTATGGATCTTGACGGTGTCTTTGTTCGTTTTGGGGCAAGAGTTCATGTTAGATTTATCATTGTCCCAAGATAGCTCGATTGCGTTGACTCCCTGAATTTGGGTAGCGGCTCGGTGCTGATTGCTTCAGCAGAAGCATCCCCTTTACCAGGAATAAATGTGCTTGCAGCAGCAGCTCTTAACTAATAAGCATGTTGGCATACTTGGGATTTTTGTGTATGGCCAATTAGCGTGATCCACCTCTTGACAATGCTGCCTGGGGCATATTTCAGCCCTTCTGATGCCTTTTCCCTCGCTGCCCTGCACCTGCACCCTCAATGGTCTTTAAATGGCTTTGCTATAATTAGCCAGCACGCTTAACTTCGGGTAGCTTTTGTGTGCAGTGTGCTAATAAGGCAGTGGTGTGAGTAGCATCCCCTGCTGGGGAGCAGCTCGGAGTGTGCCAGTACATCTGGTTGCCAGAGTCTGTGGTGATGGGGGAAAAGGGTGATGCCCATCATCATTCAGGTGTTCCTAATGGCCCACCTGAGAGCAAATGAGGATTTGAATCTGTACTGTAAGGTATCCTGGTCTCTCTCCTACTACTGATACTTCAGATACCTGTGCCTGTGACCCAGGGAGGCTGTGGATGTTGCTGGTGAGATCTGCGGTGAGGGAGCGTCATATAGAAATGAGCTGTGTTTTTTGGGGTACCTACTTTGGAAAAACTTCATAAGTGTGCTTGCTCTCCTGGGTCCCTGGCCTGAAATATCATTAGCAGGAGAAGCCCTCAAGGATCTCGGTCTACCTGATGTGCTCGGGGTTGTTAGAAAGGATGATGGTAAGAGGACTATTTACCATCCATCTGCCTTGGAACAGAGCCTTGCTCCTTGGGAGGGTGGCACTGCTCTGGGCATGGTGACACTGCAGGCCTGACTTTTCTGGTTGCTGTTGTGTGGAGCAATTCCACTCCTCGTGACAAATGTTCAGGGATTTTTACATGGTGTTTTTGGGGCTGTTCTATCTCACAGTATAGGTGTCATATCTGACCCCATTACCGTGATAAGCTGCATTTCCAAAAGGACGTGCAGGTATCCTGAAGACAAGAGGTGCTTGCTACAGAGCAAAGTACTGGGGTTTCTGGGTGACGTAATGTGGTTTCTGATCCTACCCTGCTGGCTTTCTTTTGATTTTTGGGGCTAGAAGGGGAAACCACATCCCTTCGCAGCAGAAGAGGCAGCTTTTGCTCTGCACACAGAGCCTGGGACGCTGGAAAATTGTTTTCTCGCCAGACTGCCAGCTGATCCTGCGGCAGGCAGGCTGCCTTTCATCCTCCCGACCAGAATAATCCTTGTTTGGGGAGAGCTTTGCGAGGCCTCTCTCAGGTTTGCTGCTGGTAACACGAGGCAGGTTCCCATCCTGCGGTGACAGCTTTGTGGGAAGGAGCTGCTAAAAGGATCCTGGGGCCCGGTGTTTGGTTTATGATTTTGTGCAATTTGTACCTGTCTGGGAATAAACCGAGCTGAGGACTTCCCTGTGCTTGCCCCGTGAGGATGGCAACTCCTTTCCGATGTTCCCCACTGCTCCAGCGTGGGCTGCGAGGGCTGCTGGGCGCTCTGTCACAGCCCCCTCTTCTGCTCCATCGCTCAGAGGAGCTTCACACTCTGTCTGCCGTTTTGGCTTTTGGCAGTGCATTAATTATGCCCAGAGCGCAGCGTAGCCTCCTCCCTCTGCCATTCCACAGGAGAGGAAGGATTTTGGAAGAAAAGCTGGTAAATCAGAAATGGAGATGAACCACAAGTTATTATCTCCGTCTCACGGAGCTGTCTGAAATCTGTGTCAGGCTGGGGGATGCGTTAGGAAAGTCCCCTTCAGTTAACAGGCACATACATGTTCTCCTCTCGCATCTGGCTTTATGCATCAGTGGCATCGACAACTTGTTTGCAGATTTTTGTGCTTGACCTCTGAAAACCTCGCTTAGTCGATTCTTGTGTGCTGGAAATGTACTCCATGGCAGAAACTTGGATTTCCTGGTCCTGCCTCTTGTACTACTGTTACCTTCCCAGCGTTTTGCTACAATCCCTTCTACAGAAACAGATTTTGAGAAAGCAGAACCTTCTTGAACGAGGAACCAAGAACTCATGTGGTTTCCCAGGCTTGTTTCTTCTGGGCTCCATCTTTGCCTCTTGTCTAAGCAACACGTAGCAAACGTGATCAGCTGCAAAGAGCATTTCTGCACCTGGGTTTTTGACTCACATCTATGTCTTTGATCAAAATAAATATGGCCTGACGCTTGTAGTCTGCCCTGCATGTCTCCAACACTCTGGGAAGTCATGAATTAGTTGCATTTTTGATCATGCTTCATGTAGATTCTTCTTAATGCTCTTGCAGTAACTGCATGCATGTAACCTAGGAGCTGTACTGAATCTCCCTGAGAAACGAGGGGCATCTGCAGTGGGTATTTTTGGGCTACCAAACTGGAGACTAAAGATGACTGCAAAGAACTAGCACAACTGTTGTATTTTTTTTTCTTTTACTGCTAATATGTCAAAAGTCCTGGAATAGCTTCTTGCACTTCACTGCAGCAGCTTTCCTTCCACCTTTATATATCCTCGTTCGTAGTCCTGAACTTTCTGCCGCGTAGAGACTATATCTGCAGTTTTCTTTTTCAGTAAGTAGCAGATGGTAGCTCTAAAATATATATTAAATATATATATACACACACATATGTAAGTGGAAACATGTTTGCCTTGCACAGATGCAGTGATTGTTACTTGATCATGCCTGATATTTTCCCTTCTTGACAATTGTGTGCCAAAAGGATATTAAGCAGCTAAACCTTAAAGAGAGGGGGAGCTCTGTTGTCTGGCAGCTATTCGCCTGGGACAGAGGCAGAGAAGTCCCCCAAAGCATTGGGAGCTGTAGGAATTAAGGCATCAGGGAATGGCAAGATATGTAAGTAAGTGTTGACTGCTTTGTTTTAAAAACCTGTGTCTCTGTGCTTTTATTCACTTAGCATGTTTTGGCTTAAGAGACGTGTTCTGGTTACTGGAGGGCACAGAATTGCAAAGGGAAGAAAGCAGGGGCTGATCCTGCTGATCAGCTGCACGGGATCATCGTGGCCAGTAAGCAGGGTCTGAGCATGGCTGGAGAGACTCTGGATGAAGCGTTGGCACCTTTGGAAGTGCACGTGTGCAGTGGTGGGTTGCATGCATTTCGTTGTCCCTCAGTGTCTCTGCCACCTTCTCTCTGACTGCAGAGTTGCCTGCTGCCGAGGGAGAAACCGGCCTCTGGCTGCAGACCAGTCGAAGCTTGGTTGCTGTGCATCCCTCTGCTGCCTCTGGGATTTTGTGTATTCCAAGTGCCACTTGTGCCTCTGCTGTCCCCAGTTAGTACATCTCCCTTGCCAGGGACTCTGGCTTCTGCTTTAGCATGATTTGCACAACTTAAGCCCTTTCCCCGGCTATCCTTTCTCTTCATTTCTCATTTGTGCACGCTGTCCGCTTCAGCAGCTGCTGTCAGCGTACAGCAGAAAACACTGATCTGGTAAAAACACCGATCAGTAAAACACTATGGCATGTATCAGCAGGAATTCAAGCTCCGTTTCTGGGCTGACTCTTTGTCAGAAGAGCTCAGCCATGCCTTTGTTTGCTCACTAGCTAGGAAGAGATGCTGCAGGTTATTTAGGAGCATTTCTCATGGTATTTCTTCAGTAACCAGGACAGTTGCCCATTGTTCCACTTGCATTTTTATCATGCGTTTTTAAGTGCTGCAAGGCACAGCATATTCATACCGATGAGAATAAGTTAATGCCTATCTCTTGGCCAACAGCCTTGGGACTAAAAATTCTGATTGGGGCTGTAAGAAGGGGAAGAGGAAAGAGCTGAATTTCCAAAAGTGATACAAATGAGCTGAGTTTTGTGGTTTTTTAATTTTTTTTTTTTTTTTTTTGATGAGCTGTGTGTTTCAGAAGCAGGAACTCGTATTGGGTACATCTCTCTGTCACAGGCCTGGCAGAACAAAGGCTGGTTGATTTTTTTGTAAATTGCTGCAGCGATCATGTAAATCTGGAAGGATTACAGTGTGCAGACAGTCGGGCGGTGACTGGGGACGAACTGCGGGTGACCTAAGAGGTGGTGTTTGTCCCTGATTTGAGCAACAAAGACCCAGTCTGTGCCTGTGTACGCTAGCGGGATAAATATCCTAATTTCAGTAGTAGTCCGTGTCAGTGCAGCTGCATGAAAACTGAGCTGTCACTGGAGACAAAACTTTGTCTGTCTTGTTATGAGAGCTGGAGCAATGACATGAAGGTAAAAATCAGCAGCCCTGCTTGGGCGCTGCTATTACGGCAAAAGCTGCTGCTGGCAGCTGCTGAAATGAGGGCACCGATTCCTGCACATGCTGAAGAGCAAGCGCCTTTGATCATGAAAAACTGGGGAGGCAAGGGAAGAAATTCTGTTTTCCTTGGATCAGCCTCCTGCAGAGGCAAAGAAAAGCCTGCCATACATTAATGGGCCACTTTCAGAAAATGTGGGAGTCTTGCACGCGCAGGGTGGCTCAGCCTGTGTTTGCTGCGCTGATGCAGCTGTCAACCTGTTTGTCTAGAAAATGCTTTTCTGAAAGGTATGATTATTCTAGACTGCTGAGCAAGTTCTTCCATGTGACTGCATTCAAACAACACAGGTGCTGAGCCGGGCCATGCACGTGGAAGAAATCAAAACAAGGAGGGAGGGGGACGATGTTTTGGGTACCCTGGGGAGACCGGGGGGGAGATGGTGCTACCTGCCTGGCCAGGACACTGGCGGTCTTGGTGTTTTCTGAATGGCTCAGTTTTCTCCTCAGCCTGTTCCTCTGCACACGGGGAAGGCAGAGGCATGATGTGAAGGAGGCATCCTGTGCACGTCTCCTCTCTGGGGAGGCTGCTCCTGAGGCAGTGTTTTTCCAGCGTGCGGAAGATGAAAGCAACACAAGCTGCAGGGCCAAACACATCCTCACTCATACGCATACATCCGCACCCTCAGCGTGGCTGTGCCCAGCATTGGCCACACTCAGGGACTGCAAAATGTGCTGGAAAGATGCTTTTTGAAAGCATCTGTGGTGCTGGGAGAAGCATCTGTCCCCTCCCGGCTGGGGAGCGGGGAGGGAGGCGCGAGGAGCTGGGGCCTGGTCCTGCCCCTCCTCACGTGGGGAGTCTCCTGTGGATGGGGGCAGAAGGAAATTGGCAGGCGGCTCTGGGGAGAGCCTCTGTTTGCTCATGTTATTAGCAAGGAGAGAGGAAATAATGATTTATTGATGCTGCTGTAATTCTCCTTTGCTGGGCTATGAAGGAAGAAATTCAGATTTCTCTGTGATATTCCTGGGTCTAATTGAGATGTAACTCCTTCCTGGAGGGGAGCTCACCTGCAGGGGGGAGCTGTTGGGTGCTGGAAGTGCCCTTGATTCTCTACCACAACTCGGGCTGTGTGCGAGGCATCCCATTAACCAGTCTAGCTGGTGATTGCTCTTCCTCAACCCCATGGTATATCCAGACTGGCCTTGGCAGGCTGCTCATATAGCGCAGGGTTTCTCTGCTGCACGTTTGAGACCAGGGGCATCTCACAGCAGGGTGATGCCTGCTCCTCTGCAGAATTAGATGCAGTGGGAATGGCTCTTCAGAGGTATCATTGCATCACCCAAATACCCCTCTCTTTTCACTTACTTTGGGCAGAAAAAAAATCCTGCTGCTTCCAATCGCACAGATGTCTGTGCCACCCTTGCTGAACAAGAGCCTGCGGGTGCCACCACGCACCTTCATCCCATGTGGGCCTGCCCTTCAGACACTGTCCCCACAGGATCTCCGCTGCCTTGCCAACCCTGCGCCTTTTAGGGGATTTGTTAAGGTGTACAGTTAACAGCTAGCCTGATGCAGCGGCTGCTCAGGGCTCCTCCGGCCCCCATTACCAGCACACTACAATAAATCTGGCTGAATTCCTGGGCTTTGTGCGGCGTCTCCTCTGACAGCGTGCCATACAGCCGTGCCCTTTTCATCTGCTCCCGTCTGAGCCGGAGCTTAGCTTGCGATGAGCAGGGTTTCATCTCTGTGTATCCTCGAGTGCGGGAGGGGACAGGGCTGTTTGTAGTAAAGGACCCTGTGGGGACAGTGGTGCGAGTTTCCCTTGCATCAGCTTGCTGGCTCTGCTCCCTGTCCTTAGTGTCCATGTTCTGCAGGCCGTAGGGGGGTGACAAAGCCATAGGTCTCCAGAATGGCACATAAGTGTGCAAGGAGGTGCAGGAGTGCACTGTGTGACCAGGATCTGTGCCTGTGTGTGTCCAGCGAGCTCTGAGCTTCCTCAAGAGCGGGTGCCAGGCCCAGCAGGTGAGTGAGTCTCTGCTGGAGCTGGCAGTGTGGGGTCTCTGGTCCCCAGCCACTGCAGGAGAGTGCCCGTGAGCTGGTCACCCCACGAGCTCTCAGCAGAGGGAAGCAGTTGCTGAGGTGTTGGCAGACCTGGCTTTTACCTCCATGCACTCTGTGCTCTTTTTAACTGCAGTGGGCTTGTTTTTTTCCCCCCCATCCTCTTCAGACAAAGCAGTGCTGTTTTGGTTAACCTCCAGGAGTAAGTGGCTGACTCGTTCCTTCTAATTGCTGATTTATGCAGGATGTTGATTTGTATTTTTTGAGTTGATTAGCATAGTGCTGCGTATCCCAAAAACCCTGAGTGTGAGTTGCCCCTGTGCTTGAAGATCTGCCATCTGAACAGACCAGCGGGCAAAGGAAAGGGACACAGTTTATGAGCAGCATGAACATCATCATAAAGTGCGAGTGGCAAGTTAATGCTGCTTTTTTATTCAATCCCTTTTTGACAGGGCTGCGTTAATAGAGGGTTGGGTGGTGAAAACAAAGGAAAGAGCACAGCAGCAAAAAGCCAGTTGTCACAGCACTGTTGCATCAGTGTGAAACTGCTGTGCTTTATCAGAAAAGAAGCACCATCTCCGTAACAAATGGCATCACGCAGAGCGAGCAGCGGCACCAGCCTGCGGGTTTCTGTGGCTGTGGTGCCAGGGGCAGCTGTGTTATGGGTACACCGAGTGCTGCCCTTGCTGATCTATGCGGGCTTTCAGTCAAAGGTGGGAAGTAGGGTTCGCTTAAACCATGGGGAAGTCAGCAAAAGCTGTGTAATAACGTGCCTTTCCTTCCAACACCCCTTTGAATGCACTGAAATGAGCTGTGCTGCATTTCCTTACTTAGAGCTGCAGTCAGAGGTGGTGAAATTCTCACCATGATGGGGCCGCTCGGAGGCTTTATCCTCAAGCTGAATTCACAGTGTTTTTTTGGCCTTGCTTAGATACCTTAATGAATTTCATAGGTTTATTTTAACATACCTGCTTTTTAAATTTATTTTAAGATTTCCTGCATTGCTTTCTTCTTTCGTTCTTTCCTGGGGAAACAGCCAACAAAAATTCCTCCTAAATTTTTAATTTTCAAAGCCGAATATTGCAGAGAAGGCCTCTCATCCTCACCTTGTTTGGTTTGTTTTTTCTTTTCCACAGTCTGCAGTCGTTGTTAATTCACGTTTGGTTTAGTAATTAATCAGGACATAAATAATACATAGTGTATTTATCAGGAAGCTGCAATGCCAGTGCTACGGAGGCAGGCACTTTTGGCCCCTGCAGGGAGGGGTTGCCTTCTGCTGCTCGGCAGCCCCCTAAGGCCAATTAAGGTGCATCCTTGATGAGATTCCAGCCGCTCCTTGGCTGGATAAATGGCTGCTGTGATGCGGGGAGGGGGGCACAGCAAGTGAAGATAAAGGGGATTTTGGCCTTCAAACAGCTGTGGCGGGTGCTGGAGCCCAAGCTCCCCCCTTCTGCCCCTGCTCACCCCCTGTGTGCAGGGGCTGAGGCCATGAGAGGAGATGGCGCCGGTGGTGGTGAGGAGATGGTGGTGAAGAGATGGCGCTGGTGGCCTGTGGGTCTGCTAAACACAGGGCAAAGGCCCAGTAGCATGTCCTTGCCTTCAGCCTCTTTCTTGTAAAAGTCTTTTCTTCTGAAAATGTGTCAACTGTGGATAAAGCCTTGGAGAACATCCCAGGCATGGAAACCGGCTTCATATTCCCCTGCCCCTTCACCACAGCTCTCGCCCAGCCTCCCCCATAAGCTCGGGGAATGTCGCCTTTTGGTATTTCTTGTTTCAAGGCTGGTGTTTATTTCGGCTGCAGCAACGAGTGCTAAGCTGGCTGGCAGGAGGAATAAATGTTGCTATGACAGTTTGGGTGGAGATTTGGAAAAGCCGCTTCAAGTTGCAAAACAACCGTCAAGAAAAACAGCAGGCAAAGATGCCAGCCCAGAGCCGGGTGGCTCTGAAGGCCACCAGCTTGTGGCTGGGCCTATGATATTCATGGCTGCCTGTCTGCTCTAGCCGGGGCAGTGAGAGCAGCCAGAGCTGAGCTTGCAGTAATGGGGTCTCGGAGGCTTAATGGGGTCTCGTAGGCTGCCTGTAGCAGGCCAAGTACCTGGGGCTGCTGCGTGCTGCTGGAGCTCTGCCCTGGTTTTCCTGCAGTGATGGTGGCACTGCAGTGCCAGAGGGGTGAGGGAGGCAGCAGGGCCGCGCTGTGCTTGCTGGAGCTCCACACAGGGACTTTACCCATTCCAGGCTTATGGTTGGAAACAAACTCTGTATGAAGCACGGAATCACGTATGCTCCCTGTGGAGGGAAGAGGGAGAAGTGAGTCTGTCACGAGATAGATTCAAACTCTGCCTGTTGGCCTTTCGGCTCACACGGTGTCTGGTCTGTGGGCTTCGTGTACTGCTATCTCTCCTGCTATCATCTCTGATGCTCCCCCAAAAAAAGTCACAGCCGAAGCAGTACAGTAACGTGCAGGATGTTGTGTTTCTCAGGTGCTGGAGCAAGATGTGGTTCTCCAGTCTATCGACCGTGCCATCGAGGCCGTGCACAACGCGGCTATGAAGAATGGAGGGAAGTACAACCTGGAGCAGAGGGATGTCCTTCAGTAAGTAGGACGGGAGACTGGGTGAGGTGCAGGTGGACGGTGCTCACCGTGTGATGGGTGTTTTGTCTGTTCCTGGAGAAGCTGGATATCTGCTGCAAAGTGCTGATGTGCTCCGAGCTGGCCAGTGTTTGAGCTGATGCTACTCCTGTTGCCCATGTCCAGTATAGCAGTGCTTTGGTCTTGCCTCTCTCTCCCTTTACATACAAAGAAGAGGGAACGTTTAGCTGCACTGTAGGCTTAGAAGAGCAATCCAAAACCTCTCTGGCTATATTTTCTCTTCTCCACCAGCCAAGAATTGTAGAGGTTGTCGGCTATGTGGCACAGAGCCCTTAAAATGTTCTCAAATAATTGCTTGTGAGGAGAATTTTATTTTTTTCCTCCTCTGACACCTTGCACTCTGCACTGAGGCACACTGGTTTAATCTCAGTTGAACAGTGATTCTAAAGTGCAGGCAATTTCTGAAGCTTGCAATGCAATATGTGACTCTCCCTTGAGGAAGAAGCATTTTTCTCCTGTGAAGTGATGAATAAATCATAGGCTTCTTGCAAAGCCTCTTCCTTCCTCCCCCAAAAGTGCTTCCTTAGTTGTTAATGAAACTGGAGTCGGTACTCAGAGTAATATAACCCATTCTGGTATATATAACCCCAAAGCAATACATCATTTAAATGTTTCAGCACAGTCGCTCCCGTCCTTTAGCTTTGCTGTTCCTGATGTCGTCATTCCATTTCAGAAAACTGATCCATCACCGGAAGGAGACCGTGTCCCGCAAAAGTCACTCTCCCACCCCGCAGGGGATGGTTATGACACAGTCCTCCAGCGATCACCATCTGGATGTGGCACGGCAGCCCAACGGGGTGTGCCGGACGGGATACGAGCGACACCACAGTCTTCCGAACACAGAGTTCGAGGAGGAGGATGAAGGTCCCTACCAGGTAACAGCAGCTGGATACCTTCTAGGTCCCTCCTTCAGTGCTGTGATATTGCTTTTCTTGTTTAATAAAATGCCTTTGTAGCTGAAGTGTATCAGGTGTTGTGTTGCTTGCCTGGGGCTGTTGCAGTGTGTCCCTGGGTGCTCTAAATTGATCCTGTGCTCTATCCAAGAAGCCTGGAACAGTTCCTCCGTCGTTTACACTCGTAATGGCTTTTGGGATCCTTGATGAGATCCAGGATCTTTTGGTGATGTGCAAGTGCTGCTCTAGGTTGCGTGACTGTTTCCTGATGACTTTCTAAAAGAGTTGCAAGCTCCCCAGAGAATACTTTGCAAAACAGCTTTGATGTAAGCAAGCAGAACTCCCTCCGAGGACTGAGCACTGCTTTGTTTCCCCCTTGTTAAATCTGCACAATACCATCTTTGGTTCTTAAGTGTTTATCTGCTGTGGCTGCCAATGTTTACTACATTTTTTTTTTTAAAAAAAAGATCCTTTGTCTGCATATTCCTTGTCATGCTGAATTACAGATAAAATGCAGGGAACATGATTTAGAGCGGATTTTGTATTTTTAATCTAAGTTGTATACAATTCCAAGGTTACCGTGTGGCGTCAATGAGGCTTCAGAGAAATAGCCAAGGACGAGGACGGATGCAGCAGTTGTTCAGGAAGAATGATGGGGCAGATTATGCTGTGTGGGTACAGCTGGATGTTAGGGCTAAAGGCTAAGCAGGGATGAGCGCAAAGATTTTTTTTTCTCCTATAGATGATGATATACACCATAGTTTGTCTTCATCTCCACGCAGTTATCTTAAATGGGCAGTGTTTATAAGGTACTGATACACTGTCACTCCTAGCAGATGAGGCTTCTTTTACACATAAAGAATTGCAAGTTTACAGAGATGAAAGGTAGCTCTGCCTCGTGCAGAACGCAGCGATCCCTACAAACCCTATTTTTCTCCTTAGTTTTCTTTTCTGGGCAGCCAAACCAGCTCTATTCTCAAGCCTCCGCATTCTAAGCTAAGAAAATGGAGCACCTTAAGGCCTATTCACCGTGCTGATTTTCCTTCTTTATCTGGCCTGTGGTTTGGTTGCTTGCCAAAAAAGAGCAAGGCTGACTCCTTGGCTAACAGAGCTGTTTTTGTCCGGGTGGCATTGAGGGTGCAGTCGTAGGGATCCTAGCTTTGCCCTGTGCTGAAAGGGCTCATTGATCTTATAACTGCTCGGTAGAGGAATTTCCTGTACGCTTTGAAAATACGAAAATGGAGGAAGCATCATAGATTTCTTCCACTGTATCTGGTTATGCAGCTGCCTAAGAGACCTACCGAAATCTGCATTTTTATCAGTAACTCCAGAAAAGCAGAAGTCTCAGGATGTGCTTTTTGTTGCTTTGGATTTTCAGGTGCGTTTCATGTTTGCATATAAAAACTTGAGCAGGATTTTTGAAGTGCAAATTTCAGTGTTGGTAGCTTTGCTCCCCTGGGACTGAACTAGATAAAAGTCCTTGGTGATGGCACCCGTGCTGAGTCTCTCCTCTGCAGTTAGCATGGGGCAGCTCTACACCAGCTGCCAAAGGAGCAGGTTGGGCTCTTGGAATATTCTCCCTGCTCCCTTGGCAAGCTCCATCCTCTCTTCTCACCTTTGGACAGGAGACATCAGAGCTGCAAGGGCTCCTGTATGGCCACCTTCCCCACGGCAGCTCCACAGAGGGTGTTCTCTCCCCTTTCTTCCCCTTCCCTTGAGCATTTTGGTGTTGTACACCTCTTCGTGAACCCACTCGGTGGCTGGAGCGTAGGGCCAAGGGAGCGGACAGCCGTCTGTCACCCCCCAACGCCTGGCCGTGCCATGGCTCGCAGCTTGGGCAGGCATTAATGCTGCGAAATTCACTTGATGCTTCACATTCCCATTGCAGCCGCTCGGGCTGCGGCACGGGGCTGGAGAGCTGCTGGCATGAGGCTATGTAGGGCTCTGAGCTAACAGCAGCCGTACATCTATTAATTTACACACTAATCCGTAATAGTTGTGTTCAACTTGCGTGGTAAATTTGGAAGGGAGACCGAAGCCGTGGAAATACTCCAGAATGACCCAGCCCTAGCAGTCTCCAAATAATGTCATGCTGCTGCTCTAAACTCCGCGCCCGCCCGCCTGCTAAATCCTGCTGCTTCTGGAATTGTGGCTGTGCTGTGCCAAGCAGCTTGGACACGTCCTGGTAGCTCTGCCCGTTGGGGGAGAGGGGTCTGCTTTTAGCACAGCTGAGCTTTCCAGTTTTCGCACCAGCCTTCCAGCTGCAGGCTGCAGAGCCCCTCCTGATCAGTTTTGGCGCTCTCAGCTGTGCGGTCTCTTTTTTGGATGGCTTTTAAAAAGGCCAAGTACCTGCTTGCTGGATTCCATCTGGTTCTGTGTGCGAGTATCATATAGCACTTTGCCCAGATAACAGTGAGAGGTGGATTGACAATAACAGCAGAGCTCAGCCTGGGAGTTTGCAGCAGTGTCTCGTTGTCATCTGCTGGCTAAAGGCACTTGTGAAGAAGTGCCTTGCTATGAGACGTAGTGAAAGGTTGGGTACGTTAGGTGTTAGGTGGGAGAAGGGCGTCACCAAACCCCTTTCTAAAGGTTCCTCTGTCCAATTCACAGAGAAAGGCTTCTCTTCCAGGGCTAAAGAAACCTGGAAAACCATCAGTGTGTGATGGCAGATTCCAGCTGGTGCCAGCCTGGGCTGTCAGAGACGTTCACCCATCACCTCCTCTCCCTTCCCGTTTGGAGCTGAATGGTTTTGCTGCGGGCAGCAACCGCAATATCCCATAAAAGCAGAGGCACGTTTCAGGCAGAAGTCCCTAGAGACCCAGATGTGCATCTCCTGACCCAGGGCATCAGGGTACTGATGCAATGTGCTTCTGCTTAGTTTGGCCGCTGTGTTCAGCTTCCTGCTGAGCAGAGGTTAAACCTGAGGTTGCAGCTCACCGGGGAAATTCCGAGAGAGCTGTCGGGGATCACGGCATCTGAATCAGAGCACGGGAACTTGCACATTCCTCTCTCCGCATTCCTAGCAGAGGAGACGTGCAGCAGGGACAGCAGCGTTAGTGCAGCTCCCCAGCAAAAGCCTCTCCCCGCGGGTTTTGTTCTAGGTAGTGTAGGATTGCACAGAGGGTCCAGCCCTGTTTTCTCCCTCCTGCGTGAGCCAGAATAGCAATGAAAGCATGGAAAAGGCATTTACACATCTCCAGCCCTTGGCTTTGTCTTTCTGCAAGGGTATTTGTAGCTGATGTAATGGATCTCTCCAGAAGAGTGTCTAAATACACGCGGTGTTTGCAGCCTCTGCGGAGCTATTGAGAGTAATGTAAAGTCACGGTGAGTGTGTGGGACTGCATTTGGAAGAAAGGAGGAGTAAATGCTTGACAGGTCTACACGACGTGTGTGCTGTGTGCTGCTGAACACAGCAATTAAACAAGGGCTGCTTTTCCCGTCACGGGGAGGGGATGAAGCAGGTTTGAGTCCTGCTTTGTTCTTCTAGGAAGCCGCCTATTAATATCTGTCCTCCCGAGGAAACTTCCCGGAATGATGAGAGAGATGTAAGGACAAATTTACACACGCACACAAGAAAGGAGGTTTCATAACAGAGAATGTCTTTATTGTCTGCCTCCTTTGATTGCTCTGAAATCTTCCCTTACAGATCCCACCGCAGCCTCGGCGCGCTGCTCCTATCACGCCCCCACCTCCAGAGAAACGCAAGAACGCCCAGCTTGCTGCGCCCGCCAAAAGTAAGGACAGCCTGCTGTGGGCATCGTGGGCAAGAAACAGGCAGGGTGACCAGCTGCTTCTGCTTTCTGCTTAGAAATACATCCCTCTGGTGCCAGCAGGATGGCTGGGGAATAAATTCCTACAGGTTTCAGCCCCAGAGGTGTCGAGCTGGTGGCCGGTGCTCCTCTGGGTGTCCTCTGGCTCATGGGGGGCCCTGGCAGCCTGGCACGGTGCTTTCTCCTGCTGGCTGCAGAGGGATGTCGGGTATGGTGTCCTCCTGGGACTCAGACCAGCCTTTCTGACTGCTCACCCAGCTGATCTGGCCAGTGCACTGCCTCGGGGTACAGGAACCCGGTGGCTGTGTCTCTCCCAACGAGGCACTGGGACTTCTCCAGGCTGTGCTAAGTGCGGTGGTTCACCAGGGGGAGCTCACTGGTAGTGCTTTTGGGACAGGCTGAGGTCTGCTTTTGGCTCCCTGCCTGCCGGGTGCTTTCTTTGTGCAGCGGTCAGATGAGATTTTCACGAAATCAGCAGCTGGTCTCCGTAAGAAGCAGCAGTAATGCCAAGGGCACGTGCGTGCTGCCAGCAGGCAGGGGGACCACGACTTGTGAGCACTTCTGAGCAGAGCCAGACATCGGGGCCAGCACAGGAGCTTCTCCACCTTCAGCAGAAGAGGGCTGGCAGAGGGAAGGAGCAGTCCTTTTGGCAAGGAGCAGTCCTTTTGCTGAGATGCTGTCAGCTTGCCCAAGGGCTCTCCTGTGCTGTGATAGATACGCAGCTAGTGACACAGCTCGTTTCAAGCTCGCTCCCCTGCTGAGAAGCAGGGCAGATCTGTTGAATTGTAGGTAGATGATGGAAACTTGAGGCTGGCACCAGCTTCCGTAATGGTATTGAGCCATTTTCACCGTGGTAGTGGGAATTGGCAAAGGTCAGTTCGCTTGAACTCATTATCTTGATTTAATGAAACATCGTGGGAGCTGTAATTTGTGCGTGCTCCTCTGTGAAGGGGAGGAGGAGGAAGAAAGGGGTGATAACCCCCACCGTGGGAGGGAGGGGTCCATCCTTTATGCATAGCTGGTGCTTAGCCATGAGATGGAGCCTTCCTACCGGTGGCTGGACAAGTGGAGGGCTTCCAGAAACAAAGGGCAGGAAGGCTGGGGTCAGGTCAGCAAAGGAGCAGCAAAGGGTGTGATTTGTGCTGGCCGTGAGACACATGGGAGGTGTTTCACGTGTCTGTCCCACAGGTCCCTCATCTGGTGCAGAGAAGGATATTTTGCCCGAAGGCAAGGACGAAAGCAGTTGTATCAAACCAAACAAACCCTGCAAGGTAGCAGGGATACTTGTGCAGGTGACATCCCTAAGCTCTGGGTGAAGATATTCCAGTGTTTGCCCAAGCGAGCATCTGTTTTCATAGTTTGGGGGGGGGGGCAGACTTTTTCTGTCCCTTAGCCCTGTTTCTGCCTCCCTCCTTTCCCCTGCGTAAAACACTAAGCCCTTTGAAGGGTATTCATCTCAATAGGGTAGTTTTCCCCTTTCTAAAGAGGTGATTGTGCGGGAATGCTCCAGAGGGAACTTGATACAATTTTGCTTTGAGATAAGTGAGGCAGGAAGAGGAGTTAAACTGCTCTGGTAGCATGCACAATGAACCTTTTAATGGACCGCGCTGTAGCAATTTGTTTTTTTCTTTCCTTTTTTTAATTTTTTTTTCCCTTTGATGCTGTTGCTAAGGCGTTTTTAATCGTTTCCCTTTTTCAGATGCTGTTGAAATCATCCCTGGGTCAGCTTCTAGTGCCTCGTCCATGAGCACCACGTCCCTGGATACCTTGTACACCGCTTCCTCTGCCTCGGAGACCGCTCTGCCCACGGCCACCTCCAGCCCTGCCAACACGCCGCCCCCCGTGCCCAGCCGCAGCGTGCACACCACCATCACGCGCAATTTGGACGCCGGCTCCGTGACCCACTCCCGTTACGGGACCTCCTCGAAGGACGGGGCCAGCAAATCTCCCCAGAGCAAGCGGGCTGCCCCGGCTCCGCCGTCTGATGGGGGCGTCCAGAGATCCCACACCGTGGACGGGGAGAAAGCCCCGCAGGGGAAGAAAGCCACCCCGGCGGCCCCAGCAAGCCTGGATGCTTTCAGCTCCCTCTGCCTCGAGGATAAGAAGGCGGCTGCGGTGGAGCCGGCGCCACCAGAACCCAGTGGGCTGGTGGCATCCGTTCCCAAGACGATAGGAGCCGAGCTGATCGAGCTGGTCCGCAGGAACACCCACCTCAGCTACGAGCTGTCCCGCGTGGCCATCGGCGTGGTGATCGGCCACATCCAGAGCTCCGTGCCGGTAACCAGCGGCATCATGGAGCAGATTCTCATCTCCGTGGTGGAGAGTAAGGTAACGCATGCAGGGTGCTGCTCTGAAAGGCCACAGCACCCACGTTAAGAGCTCAGGAGAAATTTTCTCCTGGAGAATGGAAGGCAGAGAGGTTTATTCCCCAAACAAGCTGCAGGTGTCCTGCTGAAACCTGAATTTGGAGCTGGGGGTGAGAGGGCCCTTGGAGCTGGGAGGTGGTGGTGGAGGGGTGGGTGCTTTGGAGGAGGGTACAGCAGGGGGAGAGGTGATGAGGTGGGCAGCAGTGAATTTATTAACCACACGAGTGCATCGCTGGGAGATGACAGCCTCCCAGGTCCCAAGGGCAGTGCTGGTGACCGAGCAGCCGTGGGGGGGATGCAGCAGGACTTGATGTGCTCTGAGAAAACGAGTAGGGTTTATCTGGGAGTGTTTTGTGATCTGATAGGAAGGAGAGATCATGAAGTCTGTGCTAAGCAGTCATGATTGTTGTTAATGAGTGAAAGCTTGCAGAGGGACACTAAAGAACTCAAAAAATTAAAAGGGAAAAATAAATAAAATTGCAAGAGGCTTATTATCAAAGACCGGGGAAGAACCCTGTGAGGCTATGTTGAACGTGTAGCACTAATTCACTGTACCTGTGCAGAAACGAGAAGGAGAGGAACTATTCCAGCATGTGGCTGTGGCAAAAAGATAGATGGGGACTGAAATAAAGAAGCAAATTTACTCTTTTTGCTTCTCTTTTTACTCTGACGCACGTTGTTGACCGCTGACTGTGAAAGCTTACGGAGAGCAATTGTGGCAGCATAAAATCAGGGAGAAATTAACAGTGACTTTTTAAAGTATTTTCTGATATGGATGCAACACATAGAAGCTGTGGAAAATGAAGCCATAGTATTAAGTGCTTTTTAGTAAAAGCCTTTAATAAAATAAGGCACTGTATAAAACTTTCTCTTCTGCTACTGTAGAAAAAAACTTTCTCTACTTCTACTTATACTCTGCATAGATTCAGCATGCCCATGGATAGTATAAATCTGCGTGGCTTTTGTCTCTCTTGACTGTGGAGTACCCAAAGCCTCTATTTGTCTGGCTTGGTCTTTCATCAGAGTGATAAAAACTCGTTTCCCGCAGATGTGTACTTCACGTCTCTATTATTACATTAAAACATTCCTCAGCCCTATTTTTTTTCCCAAACAACTGCCAACGAGTAGTTTTTCATCCACTGGAGGAAGAGAACTACCTTGACCTTGTTCTAAACCTTATACCAAATGATCACATCGTTCCTCCTTCCTCTGGTACAGACGGAAGGGGGAAATAAGAGTACTTCTTGCAGCAGTCGTTGAAACAGCAAAGCACATCTAGGCTGCTTTAGTTGAAGGGATAATAAGTTTTAGCTCCCAGTTGTTAAATACAGCCCCAAGGAGTGCGTTCCCTATCAACATCTAAGATTGGAGTTCCATTGCTGGTGGCAAAATTATAATGAACTGCTCGGAGGCATTTGAATATGAAAACTACTGGCATTCAAATTTCAGATCAAATCATGATCTAGTTAAACGCCTCCTGGAATAGTGTCCTGTAAGCAATCAGCAGCCCTCAGTTTGTGGCTATAACCCGATGGTTAATTGCTTCCTGCTTCAATAACAATGCAGGGTGATGTGTGGGCTAGATTCAGCAAAAAAAAAAAATGAGCTGTTTCACACAAATGCTTTGGCTCTGCCTCTGTTACTAGGATCACAGACAAGATGTGGATATTATTTTTATCTTTATTGTATCCTGAGAACAGGTGTTGAACGTAATGCCACAGGAGTCCCGTTGGGGAAGGTGTTGGTGTGCCAGGTTTCTGCAGCTGGGATTTGAGAACCTGCTCCATGGCCATCGCTGCAACCAGCTTGGAAGGCATGGGAAGAAATTCTGACGGTGGTGCAGGGGAGAGGATGGCTCTAAGAGACCTGATAGATAGGTCTCTTAGGACATCTGTGAGGCTTAAAAATGCCTGGCACAATCTGCCTGTGTCTGCTGATGTCAGTATCGTGGTTAGGGTGTGCGTTTTTCCTGAGCATCCCACAGAGATGTCTCTGCTGAAGGACAGCAGCCTGGTACCGGGTGGGGTTGCTCCTTCTAGGGTAAAAGAGCAGCTCTAGCTGCAAGGTGGCTGTGCTGCTGTGGCTCCAGCAGCCCAGGTTAATGGTATAAATCATTGCTGAAGACTTTGTGGTGTTCAGTATGCCAAATCATTCCACCATCTCAGGGGCTTCCGTGTAGATTTGTTGCTGAGTCGTCTGTTCTAGGTCAAGGGCGTTTTTTCTTTAATTTGTAGCTTTTGAAATCCCTCTGCACCCCAATCCATGCAAATACGCTGTTGATATTTTTACATATTTTCTCAAGGTTTTTTTTTTTTCTACCCCCTAAAACAAAGTGAGATTTTATCCTTGATTAAAACTTTCCTGTGGTGATTGTGAATATACCTGTTCGAACCTCTTATATCACAGCCTTTAATTAGTTGTATCCTTTCTGCTCTTGTTCCAGTCTTAATTTGAAGTCAGATCACTGGTTTACGAAATCAATTTCAGGAATCCATTACCTCGCTCTTATTCCCAGTGCTCTCAGAAGGTTGAATCGTGGTGGCATTTCCCTTTTATTTACCTTGCTCCTCCTCGACCGTGGAATCTGCACAACCCAGAAGTGGGTTTTATGGAGGGAGAAAAGACAGCTCAGGCAAGGAGAGCCCTGAGGAGCTCATCTCTTTTAAAAGAGATCTCAGAAATATGGGAAGCCTGACCTGTGGGAGCAGAAGTGCTCAGTTGTCCTGGCCTTGGCAATGTCCCCTCCTCATGAACAGGGTGGTGGCTGGGCAAAATGAGCCAAGGAAGCTGACAGCTTCCTTTTTCTTCCTTCTCTTTTCAAATGCATCGCCACAGCGACCGTGTAAGCGATAAAGTGGAGCTGGCTTTCATGGGAACTCTTTGAAATTTGGCTGTAGCTGAAGGTAGTGTAGATGCTGCCTGATTTCCAAGCATCTAGAGAATCGTTGGAATTAGTATGTATCGGCGATGTCTGATTGCGGTCGGCTCTGCAGAATTATCTCCCCTCTGAGAGGAGGGGAGAGCACCGCAGCTGTCTTGTCAAGGGAGGTCGATTTCGGGATTTGTTAAGCTGAGTGTGAGGCAAGAAGAATCGCCTAATAAGATAGCTACACCTTGAGTGAGCGTGCTTAGAAATCACTTCCCTGCTTTTTATTGAATTAGCGGTGCCGTGTGCCACTTGTGACTCAGCCATCTCTGGTTGCCTCCGATTGAAGCTCGGAAGCTGCTGACAGAGCCCTGGCGTTCAGCTGGGGCTTGGAGATCTGCCCGGGCTGCTGTGTGAGGTCAAACGGCTCTTGGCCGTGCTGGAGACAGAGGAGCAAGGTAGGGGGTCAGGGTGGGAGGTGAGAGGGCTTCCCTTGCAGGGCTGAACTGTGCCCCATCACTGGTGTGTGCTCACGATCCAGCTGCTGGCCCCAACGAGTCGTGGCCGTGCTCCTCCAGCTCTGCCCCGAGTCCTCGCTGCCTCTTGCCTTCAGTTCCCCTTCTTAGTTCTTTGGCTTGGCTCTGTTTAAAGAAGAAATTGCTTTTAACGAGACACAAATGCTTCTCTGGGGTTTGGCTTTTCTCCGAGGGAGCCTTTGTCCCTTTGCTTCCCTGGGATAATGGGGAAGTCAGCGGGGTGAGTGCTTTCAAGGCTGACTCATCTGGCTGTGCTGTTAGCGTATCTAAGCAGGGCTCCTCCTCGGTGAGATATTGTAAGAAACGTGAATGTGGAGGGGGGAGGAATGCATTAGTGCTTAGGCAAGTCCTTTGCTCGCTAATTGCTAGAGGAGCAGCCTTCACAGGGCCCGTGCCAGGCAGCCGTCTGCGCTCAGCGCTGGATGGGCTGCGGTCACCCGGAGAGAGACCAGGACATCTGCACAGCAAACGTTTGCTGGGCTGCAGGGGGCACACCTGGAAAGCAAAGGCTGTGAAGACTTTACCAAAGCATGGCCAGCGTGGTGGGAGCCAGCCCAGCTCCCCTCTGTCCTGCCCGCAGCACCGCGTCCCGGCGGGGACCAGGTTTGCTGCCCCAGCGAAGGGAATTCCCAAAGCGGTCCCCCTCAAGTGTGGGGAGGACCCCACTTTTATACAGATTTGTCTCAGATCTGTATAAAAAGCTGCTGTACGACTTCATCAAATGTATAACTGTTCATCTCCTCTGAGTCCTGTAGGAGCTCGATGTTTGGTGGAGGTGTAAGGGCTGCAGGTGAGGGGTCAGAGGAACCAGGTTGGTGATACGAGGCTGAATCAAGCCTCTTATCACCAATTAAAACAGGTAATCGTGACGTGCTCACCCCAAGACACCCCGGCAGTGGACCAGGAGGCGATGCTGCGGTGCTGCGGGTCCTCCTGCAGAGGGTGGTGGCAGGGCCAAGCGAGCCCTTAGCAAACCTGCTCGGTGCTCAAACACCACCCAGCAGGGACTTGTCTGTGTTCCCTTCCTGAAATCTGTCTGTCCCATCTCGCTGCTGGCTGCCCCGTTAGCTGCTTGGCCATCTGCAGCTCCCCATTAGTTTAAGAAAGAGTTGTTAAAATTAAGGGAGATGTTTAAAATTAAACTTGTGTGTGTGCTCCTTCATTATCTGCTGGCAAAGATTATGTAATGAGCAGCCGCAACAAAAATATTTTCCTATTATATAATTGAGGCATTGAATCAAAGTCTTAATTAGTTCACACCCCAAATGCCACGGAGCAAATTACTAACAATCCTGTCGCTAATAAAGCAGATTAAACGTTACAGTTAATAAACTTGGAGCCGTTCTCCCAAGAAGGCTGCAGGGCTGTAAATGCACGGGAGGGGTGCGTGCTCCTTCGCTTGGCAGGCGCCTGCTGCTCTTATTTTGGGTGTGTGGCTGTTTGTTGTCCCTGACGGAGGACAAGGGCTCATTTTTTCTGTGCAAAGTCACTCTGCTGGTAATGTGAGGTCTGCTGAAAGCTCGCTGCCACCAGCTGTGCGCCCGACCTGCTGCAAGGAGCTGTGCCAGGGCAGGATTTAATCCACTCTGGGTGTTAGGGGGGTGAAGATGCTGCCCAGCAGTGGGGTGCCCTGGCTGATAGCAGGGCAGGCTTCTTCACACAGAGTGCTCGTGACTTGTCACCACGTGCTGCAAGACAGCTTCATCCCAAAATTGCTCAGGCTTTGGTCTCGGTGAGTTGGTTAGCCCTGTTGTCTGGATTTCTCAGCTCGTTTCTCCTCCACCTTGCTGATCTCCTGCTGTTTGTTGTCACTGCTGCCAAGCCCTTGTGTGTGTAATTTAGGTTCTTCTGCAAATTACTTCTTACCTCTCCTAATGCTGCCTAAGCTCATCATCTGTAATCAGCCCCATTCCCTGTGCCGGTTCCTGATCTTGCTCTGCTTTCAGGAAACCAGGTGGTTCTTACGATACCCTTACATCATTCAACATCTTGCTTGTTTTGCAGGGAATAACCCTGGGGCTCAGCGATGTTGGGGTGCCTGATGCTTGTGGGGCACACTGAGCTGCTCTTGTGAAGCTGCAGCAATGTTTTGCTGCCCCGTGGGAAGGGGGAATCAGGGTTTGGCTGGTGCTGGTGGTAGGGCTGTGGCCAAGTGTCTTGAATCTCCTTTTAAATGTTTAAAAACGTGCGGAGGGCTGTAGTCATCTGAGCTGGCTTCTTGCCTTCAGTTTGTCTTGTAGTACGTGGGCATTCCCCTTCGTGCAGCGTTCACCCCCTGCGCAGGGAGACGGCTGCTGCTGTTTCTGAGCAGGCTGCCCTGCTGCTGAGGGAAGTGGGAAGTTTGTGGTGTGTGTGTGTCTGCTACGTTACCGTTTTGTCACCCAGAAAAGAGCTGGGAACGTTGGCTTGACTGGCTTGGAGATAGGCTAATAGGGGCAGTGAGAAAAAAAGGGTGTGAGTGGTTTAAATGAAGCTTCTTGGATATCTCAGCATCCTTGGAAGCCAGCTAAAGCTCCAGCAGGGTGATGACAGCTTGGATTTAAAGACTTCGTGACCACGCACCAGTCCTGGCACCTATTTTTAAGGGCAGGAGTCCAATTTGGTTCACTGTCTGCGCTAGCTGTGCAAGGAAAGGAGGGGGAATAGACACCCCAAAAAGCAGGAAAGCTGAAATAATGGCCAGGTCTGAAATTCACTGCCTTTTTGCTGCCAGTTCTTGACTGAATGAGGCCAACTGCCAGTCCTGAGACGAAGATTGCATGAAACAATCACCTGAACAACAGCTCTACCTGTCAGGACCCCAGTGACCACTGACTGTGTCCTCTTGCAGGATCTGAGCTCAGGGCTGCCCTCGGGACAGATCTGCCACGATGAGCAGCGGCTGGAGGTGATCTTCGCAGACCTGGCCAGGCACAAGGACGATGCTCAGCAGCGCAGCTGGGCGCTCTACGAGGATGAGAACGTCATCTGCTGCTACCTGGAGGAGCTGCTTCGCATTCTGGTGAGTAAATTGCTCTTTGTAGGCGTAGCACAGCAGACAGATGCTGGTGAAGTTCATTTTTTTCTGGTTTCCTTTGTCCTCGTATTGCCATCAGATTTGCTGTTTCAGGGAGTGTGGGCTTCTCGTGCGTCTCTTACAGTTGATGTGAAGCCTTGCCCCTTCTGCTGTAAGTCTTTAGTGGAAGTGTGATACAGAGCTGCACCAAATTGTAGCTTCCAAAGCTCTGCTGGTCTTTGAAACCAGTGTCTTAACTGGCTATAAATATGTGGGATTTCTCAAATGTACAGTGTGTCCAGGTAGACCAAGTTATTTTCTCCCTGCCTTTATTCATGCGAGTACTTGGAGGGTGCTTGCCCAGTAAATGCAGAGATGTGAAAGTTCTTCAGTTCTCATGAAAGAGAGCTTCAAAGCTGTTTCCGCGAGCAAGTATAAAACATTTATAAATGTATAAAACGTTTGTGTGTATGGGAGAGGTACATCCCTGCGGTGCACAGCAGGGGAAATGCTGTCCTGGTGCTGTCTCTAGCCCATATAAGCCCACCTGTATATGGGGAGCTCAATGGTGTGGGAGCTGACACTCGTTGCAGTGCCATGACCTGTGTTACAGGTGCCAGCACTGACTTTGCTGTGGCACCTTTTCCATATTCCTCTCTGCTTCTGACATAAGCAGAATAAATTATTATTTTTTTGCATAGCAAATGCTTTTGTCATTTAGCTCAGAACATCAGCTACCTTCTCACTGCGGGGCCTGCTTCTTTGTGTAATGATTTCCTCTAAATTTGTTGTGGGGGGAGGTACAGGGAGGTACAGTGCTTCTCAGTACAGGCCCAGCACTGGAGCTGCCATACAGAACTGCAGGATGCGCTCATCCAGGTACTGCTCGGGTCAAGGGGTTTTTAGATGTTTTCAGCCCCAGACGCGCTGTACAGCAGAGATGTTTCTTAAGAATTCGCTTTGATGCAGAATCTCCAGGGTGGCGGGTTTGGAGCTGTTTGTGCTCTAGCTTTGTAAGGTGGTTGAGCTGGGGCTACTGAAATCCAAGAGCAGCTAGCCTGCCTGGAGCTCTCTGCAGCAGCTGCCTCGCTGCTTTGATGTGTCGCTGTGCTGACCAGTTCATTCCTGCTTCCAGACAGATGCAGACCCAGAAGTTTGCAAGAAAATGTGCAAGAAGAATGAGTTTGAATCCGTCCTGTCCCTTGTGGCATATTATCAGATGGTAAGGTGGCAGCGTGCATTGAATCTCTCTTCTTTTTGAGGCTTCCCTGAAGATGCAAAAGAGCAGGGTTGCTCTGATGAATGTATGAAACGCGTTCCCCCTGGATAGGGCAGTTCTGTGAACTTGTTGGAATTGTAGCACGTCTCTTCCCCGTGCTGGCAAATCTCGTGTTATGCATGCACGCTGCATGGAAGAGCAGAGGATGCTGCAGACTCCGAAGCGGAAGCTAGCCCTGTGAAGGGGAAAGCTTGCTGCTTTTATTAGCTCCGTTGAGGGACAGAATCACCATCTCTAATGTCTAGAGAATGGATATCCGAGGATGCCTTGGGTAAGCTGACAGGCTGTGACTGCTCCTCATTTAATTGATGCACTCCTGTGCATTAGTAAATGGCTTTGCTTAGGAAAGTAGGTTGTGAGCAGAAGCCTCGGGAGCGAGGAACAAAATCAGTATTCACAGGAAGAATGGAAGTTTTGCCTTCGGTGGCTATGCAGCATTGCTTTGCCCCTCTCTTTCCTGGACTTTGCTGTCATAGGATGCTGTGGGGCTTGGAGGCTTTTCCCCATCCTGCCTGAGTCCCCAGCTACAGCACATCAAGCCTCGCTGCATTTAGCTTTCATCTGGCACAGCTGGATCTGAACCAGAGCTCAGCATTGGGTTCGGTGTTACCCTGGGAGGAGCTGTAGCTTTCCCAGCAGCAGGAACTTCTGGCCAGTTATGTCTCTCACCTTTGGGTAAGCCCTCAGCTGGGGCATGATTTGATCTAATAAATTGTTGTGTTTTTTTTTGCAGGAACACAGGGTGCCACTGCGGCTGCTGCTGCTGAAATGCTTTGGAGCCATGTGCAACTTGGATGCTGCAGTTATCTCAACACTTGTCAACTCCGTGCTGCCCATGGAGCTGGCCCGCGACATGCAGACTCACACGCAAGGTGAGCCACAGCTGCTGTGCTCGGGTCTCCAGGGACATCTTTCCATTAGATGGGTGGATTACAGCAGCACCAGTTGCCTGTCACTGCCTGACTGCTCTACGTGCCCAGTGCTCTGGGGATAAGGGTGTCTGTTTTTACAGTTTTTCAGGTTATTACGGATGTAAGTGGAGAATGCATGGGAGAGGATGTTTCAGTCCAATGGTGCAAGGCCCTCTAGCTCTTGAACGTGCCACTAGTGATCCATGTCACTGCTTGTGCAGGTCTTAAAGCACGCTTTGAGCTGTTCCAGTTTGATTCATGATGCTGACCAGAGACACCTGCAGACCTGGTGGTTGTGTTGCCAGATTTTGCTGCTGTTGTCCCCCAGAGCTTCTACTTAGCTCGGTATCCTTTATCTCCCAGCAGCCAGGAGCTCAGGAAGAACTAAAGAGCAAGGTGAACGTGTGGTAATACTGCCATGACATTATGCTGCAGCCCCTTTGCATCCCTGGTGCTGGGGAGTCACAACTTAGCTTCTCATTTTGAAGTCAGTCTGTAGGCCACCAGTGCTGGCAGTATATACATTTTCCCTTAAGTGGATATTGAAAATGTGTTGTTTTAATTGTGGTTTGCAATTAAAGTAGCTGTGGAATGACTGTGTGCCTCAAAGCAGAAGAACCTGAATATTGGGGTCTTGCTGCTTGTGCACTGATTGCAGCCTGCACCCTGTTGGCTTGTTGTGTGTCCTGGGGCCAATGGAGAAATGAAATTTGGAGATGAACCTGTAGGTTGATGGTTCTGCTCAGAACAGGACCATCACACTCATTTCATGTGAGCCAGGGAAATGTCCAAGACGACTGCATTGGACGTGTTGTCCCTGTCCCCAGCATGCTGCTACAGCCCGTGCCAAGCAGCCTCTGTGGTGGACAGGACTAACGGGGTTAATCCGGGGTCTGAATGGGGTGTGGGGGGTGAAAGCCAAGCCACAAGGCTTTGTGCTCACCTTTGCTTAGACGGAGTGCAGATCTTTCTCGTGTGGGGACTGACTGAAAAATCCTCTTTGAGCTGAGGGCTGCACAAAGCGCGCTGGGTTAGCGTGGAGAGGGACTGAGATCATTACGGCTGTGTTGGCTAAGCTTTCTCCTTGTGTTACCGCAGCATATCAATTATACGCAGTGAACCTGTCACACTGTTGGTGTTTTTTCTCAGTATATGCGTGAGAAGCCTCTTCCCTAGGCGGAGGTATTTCTGCCTGAGAAGCAAATAATACTCGGTTACAGAGCTCTGACTGTGCTTCTCTGACAACACCACTGATTTCGTGCTGCCAAAAATAAACTTTATTATGCACCTGTCACTAACTTGTAAAGATCGTCTCCAGGTGAACCTCTCCAGTGCCATGCAAGCAGCCTTCAGTCTTCTGCTCTGCTCCTTCAGTCTTCGGCTCTGTTCAGCTGATCCTGAGCTGTCTCAGAGCCCTTTATGTCCCACTGGGTCATGGTGTAGCTATCCAGAACATTTTCCCAGGGGCTGCATCATCCCAAGTAGCAGAGCTACCTCTGTCTGTTGCTTGTGCTGGAGCATCAAGCTCTGGCACAGGTGACTTCTGTACATCCTTGCTTATCTACACGTGGTATTTCTGGCTGAATCAGGCCCGTCTGCTTTGGGGACCTAAAAGCATCGCAGTGGAAGCAAGTGGAAAGTGGCTCTGCTGCGGCCCCAGGACTTCTAACCTGCAGCTGTGTGGTGTCCCTTCTCTCCTTACCTGTCTCAAGTGAGATGCTATGTGCCCTCCTCACTGTAATATGTAGGCAACACAGTTAAACAGTTAAAAGCTGCTCTTCTTTGGTTACAGGAGCCTTTCAAAGTGATGTCCTGAGGCTGTGCTGCCCTCCTCGTGCTAATGCTTGCAAGCATTTCATCTGTGCAGCATCCAATCCTCCCGGCCTTCGCGGCAGGGCTGCAGCGAAGTAACCATCCTTGACCCAGACGTATCTGTCCTTCAGAGGTGACTCAGGGCATTAGTAGTTCCCTCCTGCCATTCTGGTGCTTACTGCTTCGTGTCCTGCTGCCAAATGGCAAGCAGTGCCTCGTGTGAGCACACGACCTTGAATGCTGGAATGACTTGAGCGTATTTTGGTACTAGGAACTGGGGAATAGCAGCTGATCCGTGACATACCGTGCAATAGCTAATCCCTTCTGCGGATGGCAGGGGCTGGAGCAATCAGTGCCAGCACTGAGCCACCCGGGACCAGCAAACTGGCTGCAGCAGCTCCGTGGGATCCCTCCTGGCTTGTTACTGAAGAGCAGCCGAGGCCGAAGCTCTGCGCGGGGATGCTGGGTGCCTTTGATGAGAAGGAGCTTTACCCTGGGGTCGAGGCAGGCGTGTTGGCTGCTGGCCAGTTCTCCTGCCAGATGCTTGGGTCTTATTGCTTCTGGACAGCCACTTCCCTCTGATGCGCCTGGCCTGCACATCTATCAGTGTTAGAAGAGCTTATGATAAGACACAGCGAGGCAGAATTAGCCAGAACAATTCCATAGAAAGCAGACGGGGATAATCCACTCAGTCATTGTGACTTTCTCCCCTGTTGCAGCTCAGTGTGCGTGCGAGTCAGCTGTCAGGCTCCTTTTATTTGAGTTGTAGACAGCTGCGGCTGCTCCCAGTGCCTGAATTTGTGCTGCTGTGTTTAGAGGAGGAAGCCAAGGTCTTTGAAGGCCTCTGAGAAATTCCTGTCACACATTGTAGCAGCTTTCTTGCCAGTACCTCAGCAGGCTCAGGAGGTGCAGGCTGGTGAGTGAACAGCCACATCTCTGCCACCTTTCACGGCCGCTTGCGTGACACTCATCAGTCTGACGTCAGCAGAGTCCCTCTGCTTCAGGAGAGTGGTGTTAATGCTATTTACGTGCTTGCAGCCACGCGTGCTGCTCTGGAAGGAAAAAAGGCTGTGCTTCGGCTGGCAATGACTCTGTTCTTCAGCACGTTGAAGGGCACAGCCTTGGATGAGACTTGTCACAGCAGGAGCACTCCAAAAACTTGTAGAGTCTGCACCAGGTTAATCCAGCTTTGCTCCGAGTTCAGCTCTCAGACTGTTGTCATCACCCTTTCGTTCAGCATTCTTAGGCAAATCCAACAAGATTTGCTGCCTAGGAGTGAGTCTGCTGTCAGCCAAGATGAATGGGCATTAGTTCATGGCAGATGGGCCAAGGACATGTGAAACCACCCTCCCCATCCACGTCTAATTAATCTCCGTGTTTTCTACAACTGAGTGTTTATCACTGGCTTCTAGCTCTCAGATCATCGTTTTATTGGTCCTGATGTGATGAGAAAATGTTTTGATTGTGAAAGCCTTATTAAGAACATGGGAACAGCAGGTCCCTGTATCTGCTGCAGCATCCCGCCTCTGGTACCAGCTCCAAATGTCTTGGAGGAAGGAGTGAAGAGACCACGTAGTGAAAAATTAGGAAAAAGTCACTCCCAAATGCGGTAACATGACCACAGTAACTGGTTGGTTATGCCTAGGAGCAGCTTTTACCCGTCAGCTCTAACTGTGCAGGTTCCTGCTACCTTTGGTAGATTCTTTTCCTACTGCAGTGAGCTTTGGCACCACTGACACCTTATAGCTGGGAGGTCCTTATGTAAGCATGAAATATAGTTAACTTATTGGATGTCCTCCCTCTGCATTTAGCAGGAATAACCAGCAGCTCCCAGCTTTCTTTGCTGCCACGTGGTCCGGACTGCTCTCATACAAACTCTTAATCTCGTTAATGCATAAAGCCCCAAATGATACGTTCTTACTGAAGTATTTGCTGTTTGAAACCTCGAGCATCTTGTGGAGCTTCGGCAAAGTCTGCACGTTCTTTATTTATAGCAACTCTGCTTATTGAGATGACTTCTCAGGATTATCAGGCAGATAGGATTTAATTTTTCCCCGTGTACTAACAGTGAGTCTGGATTGATCTGTGCACAGAGCAGTGCTGTGTCTTAATGGGTGGCTGGGGGAACTGGAACCAGTATGTCTTGCAGGGAAGGATCAGACATCGAAAGGACTTTGTTTTCTGGTTTGATAAGGAGTACTCTTTTGGTCTTTTAATAACAAAACACATGCTTTTCTTGTAACAACTGCCTGTAGGCTATTTGGGCAGATGTACTGGCTGAATAAAGTTCAGCTACGTCTAGTAACCTGCTTTATACAAATAATACAACTTTTCCTGTCATCTTCAGACTCGCTGAAATGGATGGAGGCTGCCTTTTGTTTTAACACAGATCGTGTTCTGTGACTTTTTTTTCCCCTCCTGCAAACATCTACTGAGGTGTATCGGTTAATTAAAATTCCGGGAAGGCACCGGCTGTGGTTCTGTGGGATATTTACATATAGCTGCTGCCAGCAAAAAATTGTGTTGGACTAGCAGGCTGCAGGATGTGCTAGCGCTGGAGATGCGTGTGGCCTGGGCAGCGGGCAGATGCACAGCCGGAGTCGTGAGCGGGGATCTGGGCTCCCCAGAGACCTCTCGTACCTCCGGGCTAGAGCTGAGGTAGCACAGGAGCAGTGCAGAGATGGTAACGAGCAGCACAGCGGTCCGGGGGTGGTGCTGCTTGGAACAGGCGGTGTTTGGAGGTGGCCAGATGGATGCTTTTTTGGGTTCAGTAATTGCATAACTCTGGAACGCGTCCTGGGACTGTGCAGGGGAGGTTTTTAATTATTCAGATCGAGTTTGCCCAGATCCTCGTACGTGGAGGGGGGAAAAAAAAAAATTGAGAATTTTGCTGTGATTATTTTTAAATTGATTTAGAAATTCATGGCACAGAAGGCAAGAGCTTAAACAAGGGGAAAACACCCTTATAGTTCAATAAACACGGGAGCAAAGAGCGGTCTAATCAGTGTTAAATGTATGAAATGTGTGACTGTCCCTCTGCAGCAGGGGAGTAGCGTGTTACACCCGCAGAAGAATTAATGGCAGGGCCTCTGGGTTTGTCTTGCAGACCATCAGAAGATGTGCTACTCTGCCCTGGTGCTGGCGATGATATTCTCCATGGGGGAGCCCCTTCCGTATCATCACTACGGTAAGAGCAGCACGTGCTCGTGGCTGGGTAGGGTGGCAGAGCTGATGCTGGGACGTTTAGGGCACATCAGCAGGCACAGGGGGAAGGAGCTTTTCTGGTGGCCAAAGCTAGGGGACAGCCAGGGGAGAGCTCAGCATCAGCAAGGCAAGAATGGGGTCTGCTCTTCACCACTAGAGCCTGCCTGCTGGAAGCACTGAGCTGAGCTGACAGATTTTCAGAAAGAGCAGCACAAATCAGGGTTGGAGCAGCTGATGCCATGCTGCAGAAGATGCAGCTTGGCTCATCACTACGGCTGAGTGGCATACTTACCCATACTTTACCAAATATTTTTTATTACTGCTGTCCTTCACGACAACACGCGCCTCATTTGTCTGAGACGTTCTGTCTGCTGATGAGGCTGAGTCCAGATTGTTCCACGAACTAAATGGAGCTAAATCCATCAGCTGCATAACGTGGCCTCTCCCTGCTCTCCCTTGTAACACCGTGGTGCAGCCCTGTGAATTTCGAGCTCTTAGTGAGAGCAGAGATGATTGAGAGTGTTGCAATCAATAGGGAAGTGCAAATGTTCCAGATCTGTTTTATCCGTTGTCCTTTCCTTCCAACCTTCAGCTACAAAGCGCTCTCTGCCTGTTTCTTTCCCTGGCCAAGTGTTGTTTTCCCAATACTTGGGAAGCTCTGGGCTCAGTTTTCCTATGGAAACACTGTAGAGATTTTCATAATCATCTCCTCAGCAGCTTCACCTTAACACCCCAATAAACACGTACAAGATTTAAGCCGGTGCAGCAGGGACTGAGGAGTGAGTCTCCACATCTCCTGCTTTTCTCTCCTGAAGAAACCCTGGCAATTATTTCCAGCAGGTGGACTTATTTGCATGAGCTCCTGAGCTTTCTTAATAGCTAAATTGAAAAATGGGTTATTACTAATGATCTGGATGATTATTCTTTTTTAAACAGAAGGATTAGACCAGTGGTCAAGAATACAAATCTCTTCCTATCCGAAGCCTCCATTGGTAGCAGTGATGCTGGAACAGCAGCTAAAGCAGAATTTGGCTTTTTATTTACTCCCCAGAATTGCCAGTGGGAGACCAACATTCAGCATTTGTCTGGACTGTGGGTAGTTCTCTGAGTCATTTGTCTCTTGCACAAAGACATTTGTTAATTCCCTGGTGGCTGACACTGGCACTCCACTAATGGTTTTAAGCTTAAAAGCACGGGGAAGTGGTTTCCGTGGTCCCTTGTTGCTCGGTGTATTTTCACAGTGCTGTAAACGCCCATCTTTCTCCTTGTGCAGAACATCTCAACTCTCAGTTTGTGCAGTTCTTGCTGGACGTGATCGAGGACGGGCTGCCCTCAGACACCACTGACCAGCTGCCTGACTTGTTTGTCAACGTCCTTCTGGCCTTCAATCTCCACATTCCAGGTTGGTTTGGTGCTCTTCTGCCTTGGCAGCATTTCAGTGGTCTGGAGCAGCAAGGGGATGCAGAATGGGGATGCAGAATCTCCCTGGGACTTGAAGGTGCTGTGATAACCTGTCCAGCTCCCATAGCCTCTGTACACCGTTTCTCCCAAGGCTTTTGTCTTATTAAATATTGTTCAAAACCCCATAGGAAAGAACAGCCTGAGAACCCATGTTCAGCCAGCTGACCCTCTGAAGCCCAGTGGATTTCTCTCCATACTTGCAAGCTGGCTGGATCAAAGCAATTGCTGGCCTGCACTTGCAGAGCATGCGTGTGGCTAACTCAGGCATGGTTAATTTGGAGGAGAAGATGCTTCAATGAGCATTTCTTGGTATCAGTCCAATAAGAAAGTGGTCTGCTTTTTGTAGGTCTTTACAGACCTGCTCACCTCACTGCACCTCTTGCACTTCATTCAGTGCTCATGCACTGGGGCCAGGCTCTTCAACCTCAGCCTGAGCAGCATGCTCTCCTGGCTCCCCTCGTTCTCAATCCTCCCTTCCCTGCTGAGCTCCTTAACAGACAAAACCTCTGGTCCCCAGAGAAGGGCATTTGCCTTCTCCCTGCCAGGGCTGTCTGTGAGCTTCAGAGCCTGGTGTTGGAAGGCTGGGGTGGTGCCATGCCCTGGTAAGAGAGGCCACTTGTTCACCCTGAGCGTGTAAAACCTCCTGCTTAATTATTTCCTCTTGGTCAGCTTCATGCCTTTATCCTTGGCTTTGTGGAGAGAAGGGAGGATAAAGGAACAAGGACATGTCCAGTAATTTACCTGTTATCTTGAGTTGTGCTTCATTAATATTTGGGTGAAAGTTTCTGATTTCATATGAAAGTTGATTGCACGGAGACTGATTAAGCACAGTGTCTGCTGCTCTCATTCATTACACCTTCTCACAGCTACCCATATACTTCCTGACTGCAGTAATTAGGCAATAATGCATGACAGGCAGTGTGTTTCTGGGGGATTACTGCCCACCTGGGGTGTAGCCGAGAGCGGTGACTTGTTCTCTGATGCTAAGGACACGTTAAATGATTTTCAGGTTGCTTATTAGTGGATGGAATTTTTATTCCTGTGTCCGTGAGGTTGATCTGTCTTGTATTTCAGTTGTGCAGAGTTAGTTTAAAAAAAAAAAACAACTTTCTAAAATGAATTATATTGATGCCTTTCAATGTGAAGGATCCTAAAGCACTTCACAGTCCATGAAACATTATAGGGTCGCCCATCCTGACACAGGAGTAGCCATGCTGTGCTGTTTGGATGCTTCTCAGTGTGCACACTCATGTGCATGAGGTCTGCTGGGGTGAGTGTGTTTTAGCTACAAGAAGTCGCCCCCAAAGCAGGCTGGGGACATGAGGAACTCTTCAACCCTTCCTGTGGCACAGCCCAGTGCTGAGCATTGGGAAGTACTTTTCCCTTCTGGCACGATTCTGGGAGCTGGCCATCACTTGTGAGAGCTTGCAAGGCAATAAATTCCAGCAGGGCGCTGCTGATACAGAGTGTGAAGGTGCTGGAGAGAGGAGCCCTTGGCTTCAGAGGGCTGTGAGCAGAGGCCACGTACCACAGTATAAAGCCTCTGCAAGGTATTTTGGCTTGCTGGACTGAAGCCTGCATGTGAATCTGATACACACAAAGACCTAATTATTTAGTGCATTGCTTCCAGACTTGTTTCACCTCTCCTATCAGTCTCTCTCCCTGCTTGCTCGTTCTGGGAGGCTGAAACGTTTCAGTTCAGGCTGGTTCCCCGTAGCTCCCCAGAGCAGCGATGTGAAGTAGGAGCCCTCTGCTGCTTTCTGCTGGTGGTGGTGTTACTGGGGTCTCAGCAAACAAAGGCATTGTGCTGAACGGGGTTTCTTCCCTAGTTCCAGAACACAGCGTGATCATGACTACCATCAGCAAGCACTCGAATGTCAAGACGTTCACAGAGAAGCTGCTGCTGCTGCTGAACAGGGGAGGTGAGTTTGTGGTGTTAATATGGGGCCGGTGCGGGGTGCAGCTAATGGTGACTCAGGGAGAGAAGCCCGGTGCTCCTGAAGGGCTGGGATGTGGCATGCAGGGAGCTGGGGAGCTGGAGGCTCGGGCAGGACGCTTTGCTTCCCGGTGGGTTTGTGAGGGTGACCGGCTGCATTGCTGAGGACGGAGCCGCGTAAAGAATGAAGCGATGCTGACTGCAGCAGGGAAGGGAGGAGAGGCCTCTGGGGCAGCTTTTCCACGCAAACTGGTGTTCCTGTGTCAGACCAGCCCCGTCTCGCAGTGCAGCTGCCCCTAGGCAAGCTCTTGTCGGGAGGAAAGCTGGTGCTGGGCCACTGCTGTCCTCGGACAGACGGGGCTCCGTCAGCGCTGGCACACAACCCGCAGCGTGTGCTGGCAATCAGCTGCCTGGGGGGACAGATCCAGAGGGAGATCTTGCTTTCCAGCAGCCCGTTTAGAGTGAAACTTCCCAGCTCAAAATTGCCAGCGGAGGGTTAGCTCCGTGCCTGCTCCAGGCGTGGAGTGAAAGCCCCTGTATGTGCAGAGCCTTTTGCACGGCAGATTGCTGGAAAGCTGGAGGTTGCTGCAGGCAGAGCAGTGCCAGGTATTTCTGCCTGTGCTGCATGCCACTATTGTGCTTTCTAATACCTCCTGGATCACCGGGGCTTTGCTGCCTGAGATTCGTTTTGTTGATTCGCTGGTAAATAACTCATCCTGTGATGCTTGCAGCTCATCTTACTCAGGCTTTAGTTCTCTTTGGGGTTGCAAATCAGTCTCCACGCTGTATCAGCGTGAGGACAGCCTTGCATCTCCGTGCTCCTCTGTCTGGCCTCATCCCAAAGCCTTTGTTTAGCCTTTTCCATGCCAGATTCCCTACAGGGATCACCTTACTGTGAGGGGCTGGGGGAAGAAAGAGGGGGGGCAAAAACCTAATGAAGATGCTTCTCTTGTGCCCTCCTTCTGCTGGAGCCCCTCTTGGGGTCTGCAGGGACGTGTTTTGGTGGAAAACAGGACACGACGGCTAATTTAAACTTAGAGGTGTTTCTTTTCCTGCTTCCTGGATGGTGTCAGCCTTGTCTCCATGGTGAAAGCTTGTCTCTGACACAGGCTCTGGTGGGCTTTTCAGAGGGGTCATTCGACCAGACTTAATAAACCAGGGAGAAAATGAGTGGTAGCTGTTGAGTGAGGAGGGGAAGCACTGGGAGGAGGTAGTGCACTAATGAGCTTTCACCTGGGATGTTAGGTGAAACATAAACAATGATTAATGCTAATGCTAATGAATTTGGACTCTGCTCGGTGCCCTGCAGAGCTGCCATCCTGATTACACAGCTTTGTGTGAGGCACCAAGGTCTGCCGGCACAAAAGCTAGCTCACGGAGGTCAGGGGCAGCCTCTTCCAAATCCTGGGGAAGGTGGAGGTGGGAGGAGTGCGTGCCTTAACGCGGTCTCTCTGCCACCTCTAGATGATCCGGTTTGTATCTTCAAGCATCAGCCTCAGCCGCCGCACTCAGTGCTGAAGTTTCTGCAGGACATCTTTGCCAGCAAGGATACAGCCAGCATCTTCTACCACACAGACATGATGGTCCTGATAGACATCCTGGTGCGGCAGATCGCTGATCTCTCCCCTGGAGACAAGGTGCTCACAGGCTTTGAGGAAGGGAGCACAGTCCCAAAGCAATAGCGTTTCTCCTTGCCCTCTCTGTGAGGTCTGCTGGTGCAGGCAGGAGTGGAGTCCTGGGGTGGGCACAACATTTCTGGGTGCCCAAATCTGTCTTGGGGTCTGAGGGAGAGGAGGGGGGAATTATTCTGCCTAGCACACAGCTTTAGAAAGGTGTATTTGAAGAAACATCTGACAGGCTTCTGTCCAGCAACCTTTGGGCCCCTCTGTAAGTAGTAGAAGTAGGAGGGATCTCTTGGGTTTTGTTAGTAGAAGAGACGGGACGTGTCTGTGTCTGAGTGGGTCAAGAGCAATATTAGGGTGCTGTGGGAAAAGTGCAGTTTGCCATAGCTCCTAACGAGGCCTTAAGCAAAGCAGGTGCCTTTTGGAGTTGCTCTCTGGCTGGTCATGCAGCAGCAGCTGTTCCTGTGCTCATGCTGTAATGGAGGCTGGCACGCTTGTTTATCTCACTTTGAATCTTTCATTGTGCTCTCTGTTTTTTTTTCTCCCCTCCCACTTGGCAGCTGAGGATGGAGTATCTGTCTCTGATGCACGCCATCATCCGCTCCACGCCGTATCTGCAGCACCAGCACCGCCTCTCTGACCTGCAGGGCATCTTGCAGCGCATCCTAGGGGAGGAGGAGGAGGGGCAGCAGTGCCAGATGGACAAACTGATCATCTTGGAGATTTACAAGGAGTTCCCAGAAATCTCTCCTGGTACCAGCTAACTGCCCCTCGGCTCGGACTGGAGTTCGAACCGCTCGGATCAAAGACGTCTCTTGTTGACACTTTCTCCCCGTTTCCTTCCAGTACAGCTCATACCTTCTATTCCTCCGTGCGAGGCCTAGGTTCGGACAGTGTTCACCGGCCCTTCAGAAACGCCAGCGGCAGAGAGGGGAGGGCATGGGGTGCCCCGGGGCCTGGCGCTCCGGGAGGTTGGCGCTGGGCAGAGCGGGGTGGGCGCTGGCACGTGGTTTGCCTCCAGCACTCGGGCAGGAGGCGTTTAACGGGCACGAGGGGCAGAGAGCTCGAGAGGGACTTAGCCAGGGTGGCCAGTCCCGAAGCGAAAGGCCCTTGCCTTCGAGTATCACTTCTTTTCCATGTGCATCTCCCTGCAGTGTCCAAGTGGAGTCCGCTGGTGCTTGGAAGAAGCTTTCGTAACATCTGTTTTGTTCGCTGCTGCTAGTGCCAATGTGCTGCAGCCCTGCCACGGGAGGCAGCCTGCTCGCTGTCGAACGCCTTGTCTAGTGAGCCTTCCCCTCCCTCCCAGCCCTCAGCTTCAACTCGGGGTAGCAGTCCACGTAGGGTCATAGAGGTCTTATCGCAGCAGCTGCTTTTTTTCAACCTGCTTTCTCTAGCGATGTTTAAATCTGAATTTCTTGCCCACTGTGGCAGCCTACAACTCACGGCCGCCTGGGCGACGCTGCTCTTAGGAAGCCTTTGGTGTGGACACAGTGCAAAGCCACGTCCTGCCAAGCAGAAGCTGCTGCTTGCTGCCTCTCTGGCATCGCTGCCCCGGGCAGAGGGGCTGCGTGTGGGCAGGGGCACTCTCTTCGTAAAGCCTGTGGATTTTCTTGCCTTGAGCTTCGTAGCAGCTCTGCCTCGCTGCCCTTCCTCTCCATGCGGCAGCGCTCAGAGGCAGCGTGAGCCTGGTGTCCAGTAGCTGTTTGTGACTATGCACGAGTGTGGGGAACCCTTATTTATATTTCCTCTATGTTTCTAGCAAACGGGATTAACCTCTTTCCCTGTTACAGATGGTCACACACACACTAACGTGGGTCTCTTCAATATTTGTGTCCGCAGTCTGGTCACTCCCTGTCCCCAGCTGTTCCTTTGCAGTATCCCAGTAGGAGCTATTGGCATTTGGAACTGGAAGTACTGGGCATTGTGTTTTACAGCTTGAGGAGACGACACCTGGGCTCTGGGCACAGGGGCAGCGATGCTCAGGAACAGAGGGGTGAGGATCCCCTCGAGTCAGCCTGGGAATGCCCAAAGCTTAATAACCGCCCTCATAGAGAAACCTATTTTTCCCCTGTAAAAATGTATGAATGTCAGAAGGGATCCTGTATTTTCTTAAACACTACGTGTAACATGCAGAGGAATAAAATGTCTTAAACTGGACTTGTGTGAACGTAGCCCCGTCTGTCCCAGCGTGGTGTGGGTGAGCCCTGGTGTGTGGGGACCAAGGCAGGGTGGTGGCTGGGTTCCTGCTGCCTGGAAAACAAAGCACTGGCTGCTCACCCCAAATGGGAGTGGTGCCACAGTCACTTTTCCTACACTTGGCTTCCAACACTGAGACACGTGTTTCCATGAGCCATTTCAGGCCATTATTAGGGTGCTATCTCCTCTTATCAGCGTCTCTGCGACAGCTCGGGGTGTTGGGGGGGCTGGTGCAGCGGAAGCAATCTGCGACCTGCACCTCTGGTTTATTGTCTGGAATGATTCAATTACGCCTATTTTGTGGCAGTAATACCCCGATGACTTCCTCATCCTCCCGAGCTGTCAGCTGGGTAATTAGAGCAAATAAACTTAAAAGCTTTCATCATTTTTTTTTTTTAAAGCGTCACCTCTCTTCTGATTGGGTTTCTTGATGGCAAATGCCGTGGTTAAGGAGCCACGATGCCTAAGGAGATGATGGCAGAGGCTGGCGTGAGGCTGGGACGTTTGGGTGGGGAGGTGACAGCGCCCGGTCTGCGGTGCTGGCCTGAGGCCTGTGGCACTTCCCCAAAGTAGGTCAGGCTGTCACCGGGCCAGGGCGGCTCTGCCACTTGCTGTTAGGCTAACGGGGCCGGTGGGGAATGTGAATCCCCCTGGGCACTGCACGCAACTTGGTGCTGACACGCAGCCTGGCCTGTTATAAGCTCATTTCCCAGTTTTTCGGGGGATTGGAAACCTGCACCCACCACATGCTGTCCTGTGGGCTGGTGGCCACGCTTGGTGTGCTAACAGGGGTTAGGGATGGGTCTGACAGTGGGGTTCTTGCTGCAGCAGCAGCACAGGGGGTGGCACAAGAGGTGCTGTGGCCCCGTCTACAGCTGCTATGGGGCTGCTGGTCCCCCCCAAACTCCCTGGTGGCCCCCAGCCTGCTGTGCCCAGGGGCTGGCAGCATCTCCTCGCCTTCCTCCAGGCGTGTCGCCCAGCTTGGCTGGGCTGTGCGTGGAGGTACTTGGTGCACCCAGGGTGCTCCCTGTCCTGCTGTCCCTGTCCCCGCACTCCTCCTACACTGACTCCCACCCCAACATCTCCCTTTCTTCCCCATGGCGCCCAAATCACCTCACCCCGGTGCTGGGCGCTATCGGCACCATAAAGCCCCGTTCCCGGGCAGCCCGTTACAAGCCGCAGCACCTCATGCCGCGCTGTTCGGCACCGAGATGAGGTGACAACGACAACACCGAGCGGCTTTCGCTTCGGCACAACCCGAGGGTAGCGAAGTGTGTGTGTGTGTGTGAGGGGGGGGATGAAGAACCCGAAGCCGCCTCCCCGCCGCCCCCCGCCCTCCTCAAGATGGCGGCGGCGGGCGGAGCGGGGCGGGGCGGCGGGAGCCATGTTGGGGCTGCGGGAGGAGCCGCCGCCACCCCCGGCCGCGGCGGAGCGGAGCGGAGCGGAGCGGGGCGGGGGGCGCCCATCGCCGCCGCTAGGCGGGGGCGGCTCCGAGCCTCAGCCGCCGAGCGCCCGGCCCGGGCGGCGGCCGCCGAGCCAGCACCATGGCGGCGGAGCGGCAGCAACCGGCTGCTCCGAGCCGCCTCCAGCGGGGACTGCAGCCGCTTCTCCTCCTTCTCCTTCTGCTGCTGCTCCCTTTGTTCCCCCCCGGGCTCGGGGCCGCCGAGCCGCCGGGCAGCGGGGGGTGCCCCGCCGCCTCGCCCTGCTGGCTGGCGGGGGGTGCCGCCGCCGCTTCCCCCCCGCCCGGGGGGCTGCCCCCGGGGCTCCGCCGCCGCTCCCCGCAGCGCTGCCCGCCCCGCAGCGCCCCGCCGCCGGCCCCGGTGTGGAGGGGGAGGCGAGCGGCCCCCAACCGGCACCCGCTGTTCCCGCAGTACAACTACCAGGCGGAGGTGGCCGAGAACCAGCCGGCGGGGACGGCGGTGGTGGCGGTGGCGGCGCAAGACCCCGACGGGGGCGAAGCGGGGCGCTTGGTGTACTCCATGGACGCCCTGATGAACAGCCGCTCGCGGGAGCTCTTCAGCATCGACCCGCGAGCCGGGCTCATCACCACCACCCAAGCCCTCGACCGGGAGAGCATGGAGCTGCATTATTTCCGAGTGACGGCCGCCGACCACGGGGCGCCGCGGTTGTCCGCCACCACCATGGTGGCCATCGCCGTGGCCGACCGCAACGATCACGACCCGGTGTTCGAGCAGGGCGAGTACCGGGAGACCATCCGGGAGAACGTGGAGGAAGGCTACCCCATCCTGCAGCTGCGGGCCACCGACGTTGACTCGCCGCCCAACGCCAACATCCGCTACCGCTTCGTCAACGAGCGGGCCGCCCACGCCGTCTTTGAGATCGATCCCCGCTCCGGCCTCATCACCACCAGCGGGCCGGTGGACAGGGAGAAGATGGAGAGGTACTCGCTGGTGGTGGAGGCCAACGACCAGGGGAGGGAGCCGGGGCCTCGCTCCGCCACCGTCAAGGTCTACATCACGGTGCTGGACGAGAACGACAACACCCCGCAGTTCAGCGAGAAGCGCTACATCGTCCAGGTGAGGGAGGACATACGGCCCCACACGGAAATCCTGCGCGTCACCGCCACCGACTTGGACAAGGACAACAACGCCCTCGTCCACTACAATATCATCAGCGGGAACAGCCGGGGCCAGTTCTCCATTGACAGCGTCACCGGGGAGATACAGGTGGTGGCCCCGCTGGATTTCGAGGTGGAGCGGGAGTACGCCCTGAGGATCCGGGCGCAGGACGCGGGGCGCCCTCCCCTCTCCAACAACACCGGCATGGCCAGCATCCAAGTGGTGGACATCAACGACCATGCCCCCATCTTCGTCAGCACCCCCTTCCAAATCTCCGTCCTGGAGAACGCCCCGCTCGGCCACTCCGTCATCCACATCCAGGCCGTGGACGCGGACTACGGCGAGAACGCGCGCCTGGAGTACAAACTGACGGGGGTCTCGGCCGACACCCCCTTCGTGGTGAACAGTGCCACGGGGTGGATCACGGTCAGCGGGCCCTTGGACCGGGAGTCGGTAGAGCACTATTTCTTTGGGGTAGAGGCTCGGGATCACGGCTCCCCGTCTTTGTCTGCGTCTGCCAGCGTCACCATCACGGTGATGGATGTCAACGACAACCGGCCCGAGTTCACCCAGAAGGAGTACTTCATCCGCCTGAACGAGGACGCGGCGGTGGGGACCAGCGTCCTCAGTGTCACAGCGATTGATCGGGACGTGAACAGCGCCATCACCTACCAGATCACGGGGGGCAACACGCGGAACCGCTTCTCCATCAGCACACAGGGTGGGGTGGGGATCATCACTCTGTCCCTGCCGCTGGACTACAAGCAGGAGAGGCGCTACGTGCTCACCGTCACGGCCTCCGACCGCACCCTGCGTGACAACTGCCACGTTCACATCAACATCACCGACGCCAACACGCACCGGCCCGTCTTCCAGAGCGCCCACTACTCCGTGAGCATCAATGAGGACCGGCCCGTGGGCAGCACTGTGGTGGTGATCAGTGCCACGGACGATGATGTGGGGGAAAACGCCCGCATCACGTACTACCTAGAAGACAACGTCCCTCAGTTTCGCATCGATCCAGACTCCGGGGCCATCACTCTCCAGGCAGAACTGGACTACGAGGACCAGGTCACCTACACGTTGGCTATCACTGCCAAGGACAATGGGATCCCGCAGAAAGCAGACACCACCTACGTTGAAATCATGGTGAATGACGTTAATGACAACGCTCCCCAGTTCGTCAGCACTCATTACCAGGGCATGATCTCTGAGGACGCGCCTCCCTTCACCAGCGTGCTCCAGATCTCTGCCACCGACCGGGATGCCCACACCAACGGGCGAGTGCAGTACACCTTCCAGAACGGGGAGGACGGGGATGGAGACTTCACCATAGAGCCCACCTCAGGCATCATTCGCACCGTCCGCAGGCTGGACCGCGAGAACGTCCCCGTCTATGAGTTGACTGCGTACGCTGTGGACAGGGGCATCCCTCCGCAGCGAACTCCTGTCCATATCCAGGTTACCATTCAGGACGTGAATGACAATGCCCCTGTCTTCCCAGCCGAAGAGTTTGAGGTCTTGGTAAAGGAGAACAGCATCGTAGGCTCCGTCGTGGCCCAGATCACAGCCGTCGACCCGGATGAGGGACCCAACGCCCAAATCATGTACCAGATTGTGGAAGGCAACATCCCCGAGATCTTCCAGATGGACATCTTTTCTGGGGAGCTCACAGCCTTGATAGACCTGGATTATGAGACAAAACCAGAGTACGTGATTGTAGTGCAAGCCACCTCTGCCCCTTTGGTCAGCAGAGCCACGGTGCACATCAAACTCATTGACCAGAACGACAACAGCCCCGTTCTCAAGAACTTCCAGATCCTGTTCAATAACTACGTGTCCAATAAGTCCAACACCTTCCCCTCGGGGGTCATCGGGAAGGTCCCAGCCTATGACCCCGATGTGTCCGACCGCCTCTTCTACACCTTCGAACGGGGAAACGAGCTGCACTTGTTGATTGTGAATCAGTCGAGCGGGGAGCTGAGGCTGAGCCGCAAGCTGGACAACAACCGCCCGCTCGTGGCCTCCATGCTGGTGACCGTCACAGGTAGGCTGTGAAAATCTTTCCGTGCCTCGTTGCTCTGGGTTCGTTAACGCCTGCGGGCTTTGCGTGGTCCCCGTGGGCAGCCCTGTTCCGCACCCGGGGTGTCGGGGACCGGCAGCGAGGTTCGGATGGGGACGTGCTCCAAACCGGGAAATCCCGGAGGGACTGGGAATGGTGGGAGGGGAGCTGTGCTGTATGAGAGCATTTTGTAAGGGGGGCTGAGATCGGTGGTGGTCTGTAAGAACAAAGCCTCGTTACTCGGCTGCGAGGATCGCACGCAGCTGCCAGCCAGGCACCTTTGGAGGTGCTGTCACCAGCAAAGCCGTGCCGTGGGGCGCCGGCCAGGCGAGCAGCGGGTTTTTGGGGTGGCCGCTGCTCCCCGTGCCCCCAGCGGGTGTGCTTCCCTTCCTGGGAAGCCACGGGGCCGGGCTGCTGGAGGCTGCTGTTAGCAAGCAGCTCGGGGCTGGGTGCTGGCCGTGGTACCTAACGGTGGCTGGGGCTTCCAAAACGCGGCGCCGCCTTTCCAAAGCCAGCTCGGTGTTACGGATGATGGCTGGAACAGACCTCAGGTGCCTAAAGCTCCCGCATCGTGTGTGTTGCTGGGCGAGCCGAACGCTCCCGGTAGCTCCCCGGGGTGGTTTGGGACGTGCTGGGGTTGCCTCCAGCCAAGCTGGGGATGGGGTGACGATGGACAGGGCTGGGCTGCGCCTTGGAGCCCCCCGCTGCCCGAGCTCCGCCGGCACCACGGGCCTTTCTTTGCCTGCGGGTGTGTGATCTGAAATGGAGGCATCCAGCCCTCCAGCCCTCCATCCATCCCTCGCTGAACCGAGGAGGGGAGGACAGGAGCCCTTTTCGGAGCCACCAAGCACCAAATTCCCCAGCGTGCCTGGGGAGGGAGCGGCGCGTTACATCGCGGTTCTCCCCTGGCCGCCAGCTGACACCCGCTCTCCACCCAGCTCATTCAGCAGGAGGAGGATTTCTTTCAGGAGACGGAGCGATGGAAGCAGAGCTGCTCGAGGCAATCCACCACGGCCAGCTCCATCCTTTCAGCGGGTCGGGGCAATTTGGGGACTAATTGTAGCCGCGGGGCTGGCTGGCACCGCGCGCCCTGCGCTGTGTGCGTGCGGGGTGCCGGAGGTGGGGGCTGCTTTTGACCTTTCCAGCTTCTTGCCCCGCTGTTTGCAGGAGCCCTGCCTCCTCGCGGGCTTAACCCCGCACAAAGGCAGGAGGAAATCACGTCCTGAAGTCCTGCGCCGAGCCGCCTGGCAGCGAGAGGGCCCCTGCAATTAGCGTGTCGTCATCTGCCAGCGGGAAGGGAGAGCCGGGAGAGGTGCGCCGGCGGAGGGGAAGAGCTGTGCCGGGGGGATGCTTGCAGCCAGGAGGTGGAAAGCTGGCCTTTTGTTGGCTGTGCTGGAGCTGTGGGGGTCTGCCTTGGGTTTTTTCTTACCTCCCAGCCGGCAGCCCCTTTGCTGTGGCTGTTCACAGGGGTGGGGGCTTGCAGAGAGGACCCGGCTGCATTGTCTGCCCGGCCAGCTCCTGCCTCTTGTGGGAAGGCGACAAAAGCACATAGCTGGGTGCACCCCAAGGGGTTCAAGACTCGTAGAGGCAGGGGGCAACCAGAAACCGGCCCCTTTTTGGGGGGCTGAGGGGCTCAGAACTGCCCGCAGCTCCTCGCAGACCCGCGGGCACTGATGTCTGCTCTAAAGGGCTGTGCCTGCGGCCAGCAGCAAGGCGTGAGGTCGGTGTGTGGCTGAGGGCTGGAGAGGTGCTGAGAGGAGCCCGAGTGCTTGTCCTGGTGTCCCTCTGTGCCGGCCTGGGCTCCTCCTGGCTGCTGGTCCCCTGTCCGTGATGGGGACCCCGAGGTCCTCAGGGTGGGTTTTGTGGGCTGGATCCTTGCCTTTGTGCCACCCAGGAGGAGAGGGGTGACAGGAGGGATGCGCTGCCCCCCTGTAGCCACCCCCCTGCTGCTTTTGGAGGTGGTGGGTGTCTCTCCTGGACACGCAGCCACGACACCCTGGTGCTGCTCGGCACCGGGGTCAGAACCTCCTGCAGCCCCCTGCTCCCTGTGGGCATGTTTCGGGGCTCCTCGCCCTGCCGCATGAATATTCACCAGGCACCAGCTCTCCAGCCCCAGGATTTAATCAGAAAGGGTGAGCGTCCGTGATTAAAATGCCTCCCAGGGGGGGTCAGCGCCTCCAGCCAGCTTTGGGCTTTCTTTTGGTAGCTTTTTTTTCCTTTCCTTTTTCTTTTTTTCCCCCTCCTTATTTACAGAGGGTCATTCTCCCAGCCATCTGCTTCCCCTCGCGCGGAGCCGGCGGGGAGGCAGCCCTGGGTGCAGGGCAGAGGCTGGGCAAGGAGTTACAGGGGAAAAGCTGCTCTGCTGGGGCAGGACCTCACACCGCAGGGGGATTTGCCCCCCGTCCCTGTAGAGGATGGCACCGGAGGTGCCCAGCACCCCACAACACAACCTGTTCCCAGCCTGCAGCCTCCATCCTCCTCGGAGACTTTGCTGCTCCCCGGCCTGCCTCAGACCTCAGCGTGGCGTTAGCTGAGGCTGGATAACGGCCATAAATCAGGCAGACGCCTGCCTGCTGGCTTCCACGTCGGCGTGGAGCAGTTTGGGGTCAGAGGGAAGCGCCCCCCCTCCAGCAGATGAGCCCTGGATGGCTGCTGGCACCTCCGCCCCACGCCTGCCTTATCTGCAGAGCGCCAGCCCGGGGATTTGCGGGGTGGCTGGAGAGCTGTCACCTTCTGAAGATGGAGCGAGAGGAAAGGGAGACGTTTCATGCCTTAAATCACCCAGCACCGCAAGCTTCAAATGGGGTTGGGGGAAATCAAAAGGCTTTGCAGCGCGTGAAGCAGTGAGGACGGAGCCGCGGCGCGGGCAGGAGGTGGAGGCTGCATCCCCAGGGGAACATCACCCATGGGACATGTGTACGGGATGTGCTGGTTTGGGGTGGTGACGGTGATGGAGAGCTGGGTTTCCAAAGAAATTCGGACACTTCAGGCTCCCTGGGTGGGAGAAGGAGCCGTGGGTGCCCACCACGAGCTGCTGGCGCACGTGGGGATGGTGGGGATGGGCTGGGAGGTGGCTCACCCCGATTCCTCATTCCTCAGGAGCTGTGGGGATCTTGGTGAGCCTCATCAGACATTTCTGGTGGTGGGGTGCTTCTGGGGTGGCCGAGCGAGGGGGATGTTGGCTGTTTTGTGGCTGTTTTGGTGGCTGCTGCCAACAGCCCCGGCGCTGGCGGAGCGCGGCCGCGCTCGGAGGTGGCTCACGTGGTGCGGGGTCCCCAGGGGCAGGGAGTTTGTTTCCAAGGAAAATAAAGATTAAAGGGAATTAAACAAACCAGAGACGGGCCCAGGGAGGAAGGGATACGGAGCAGATGGTGGGGAAGTGGGGAAGCAGGGAGCGGGGTACAAAAGGCTGGGAGGCCCTGGAGGAGAGAGGAAGGAGGCGGCAGGAAGAGAGCGCGGGGAAAGGCAGCGTGCAGGGGGCACGGGGCGCAGCGGGGGCGGAAAACACCCCGGGTGCTGGCATCGGGCTCCGGTGTTTGCCCAGCCTCCTGCTGGGACCTCCTTCTGCCTGTTTCTCACCACCATCCTCGCTCAGTTTGCTGCCCAGAGCCAGGGCTGGATGGAAACCTGGGAATTATCTCGGTGGAGATCCTGGCGTGGGGAACAAAGCTCGGGAAAGCATGTGGGGATGCCCTGGGGCAGGTGGCACCTGGCTGGCTCCCCGGGCCGTGGCTTCAAGCTTCCTTAGCTGAAGACTCGGGCCTTTTGGGGCTGTTTTGGGGTCGGAAGGAGAGCTGCAGCATGTCCCTGTTCCCTCCCCCAGACGGCATCCACAGCGTGACGGCCCAGTGTGTCCTGCGGGTGCTCATCATCACGGAGGACATGCTGGCCAACAGCATCACGGTGCGGCTGGAGAACATGTGGCAGGAGCGCTTCCTCTCCCCGCTGCTGGCCACCTTCCTGGAAGGGGTGGCCACCGTGCTGGCGACGCCCAAGGAGGACGTCTTCATCTTCAACATCCAGAACGACACGGACGTGGGGGGCACGGTGCTCAACGTCAGCTTCTCGGCGCTGGCGCCGCGGGGCGGGCGCTACTTCAGCTCGGAGGAGCTGCAGGAGCAGCTCTACATGAAGCGCATGGCCCTGACGGGCGCCTCCATGCTGGAGGTGCTGCCCTTCGACGACAACGTCTGCCTGCGGGAGCCCTGCCAGAACTACATGAAGTGCATCTCCGTCCTCAAATTCGACAGCTCGGCCCCCTTCATCGCCTCGCCCTCCACCCTTTTCCGCCCCATCCACCCCATCGCCGGCCTGCGCTGCCGCTGCCCGCAGGGCTTCACCGGCGACTACTGCGAGACGGAGATCAACCTCTGCTACTCCAACCCCTGCCTCCACGGCGGCACCTGCACCCGCAGGGAAGGGGGCTACACCTGCGTGTGTCGCCAGCACTTCAGCGGTGAGTGCCGGGCACGGGGAGGGGGGCTCAGGCTCGCCGACGAGGTCCGGCCGCGCTCCCCAGCTCTCCTGTTTCCATGGTGTTGGATGCGCAGGGCTGAGGTTGCCATAGAAATGTGAGGAGGGGAGGTGGGGATGGAGGGATCCAGGGGCTCCCGGGGACCTTTGGCAGAGCGGGAGGAGCGAGCTGGGCTTCGCCCGGCTGGGGTGCAGGGTTGCCGAGACCTGTGCCCGGCCACCATCAGCTTGGGGTCGGGTGAAGGAGGGCTGTGGCTACTGAGGAAGAGGAAGAGGAGGAGGAGGAGGAGAAGGAGGAGGAAGCCCTGCCCTGCCCTGCCCTCCCCGCCAGGACGGGTGCTGGGGAGGCAGGGGAGCGCGGCAGCAGATGGCTGCCTTGGAGCCACGGTGGCTCCTGGTGAGATAAGCAGAGTCGGTGGTAATTAACCCCTGGCATTTGAAGCGTGAACAGCCATTAGCAGAAGGGTTAATGAGCTCGTTTCCCTGTCACTTCGGGCTGTCTCCGCATCCTCCTCCTCCTCGGGTGCCTCCGAGCAAGTAATGGGATCCAGGCAGGGTGTGTAGGGCTGCAGCTGAGCGATTCGGGGCGCTCTGTGGGGCCAGCACAGCCCCTTGTGCCATGCTGCTGCTGCATCAGCCTCAGCAGGGGCTTTTGGGGTGAACAGAGCCAGCTGAAAAGGAAAAGGCTGGGCCCTGAGGTCAGCTGTGGGCGTGGGGGAGAGGAGATCCCAGCCCTCTGCTGGAGCTGAGCGAGCCGGGTCATAAAATCCTTCCCGTCCTCAGCTGCCCTACAGCTGGACCTGTGCCCTGGGGCAAGGAGCATCCGAGGGGCCGTGTCCCAGCCCCTTTTATTTTACTCCCACAGGTGAGAACTGCGAGGTGGACAGCCGCTCGGGGCGCTGCCAGCCCGGCGTGTGCCGCAACGGGGGCACCTGCACCGACGGCACCGACGGGGGCTTCCGCTGCCAGTGCCCGGCGGGCGGCTTCGAGGCGCCTTTCTGCGAGGTGTCCGCGCGCTCCTTCCCTCCCCGCTCCTTCGTCATGTTCCGGGGCCTGCGCCAACGCTTCCACCTCACCCTCGCCCTCTCGTGAGTGCTCTCCCCCCTCCTCGGGACCCTGCGTGCCCTCCCTTCGTTCCCCCGTGCGGGGACACTGAGGTTTTTCTGCACGCGCCCCGTGCACACCCTGCGCTCCCGTTCTCTCTCCCTGCCCAGGTTCAGCACGGTGGAGCCCAGCGGGCTCCTGCTCTACAACGGGCGCCTGAACGAGCGGCACGACTTCCTGGCCGTGGAGATCATCCAGGGGCAGCTGCAGCTGAAATACTCCACAGGTAGGCTCAGCCCCTGCCCCTCGCGGGATGTGGGGCGGCCACGAGCCGCTCTGGGGATAAGGACCCTCCTGGGTGGGTGCTGCTCGTCCTCGTGGCCCCATTGCCTTGCCTGCCCCAAGAGGTGCCAGGATCAGCAGCGGGGAGTGCTGGGCACTGCCCCGAGCCTGCTGTCCCCTACCTGGAGGATCTGGCACGCCACCCGGCTCCCCGCAGCACTTATCCCTGTCTCCGCAGGGGAATCCAGCACCGTGGTGAGCCCCTACCTGCCTGGGGGCGTGAGCGACGGGCAGTGGCACACGCTGCAGCTCCGCTACTACAACAAGGTACTGTCCTACTGTCCCCTGCCATCCCCCTGTGCCCGTGGGTCTGTCTGCCCGGGGTCTGTCTGTCTGCACCGCTTGCTGTCCTCGGCTGGAGGTGTCCCTCTTGGCTCCCCTGTGCCTTTTTCCTGCTGTCGTGGGAGCCGTGGGGTGTCTGGTTTCGGGGGGCCGTGCGCTGCTGACACCCCGCTGTCGGTTTCAGCCCAAGGTCAGCGCCCTGGGGGTGGTGCAGGGCCCCTCCAAGGACAAGGTGGCCATCCTGACGGTGGACGAGTGTGACGCTTCGGTGGCCCTGCAGTTCGGCAGCGAGATCGGGAACTACTCCTGTGCCGCCGAGGGAGTGCAGACCAGCTCCAAAAAGTGAGTGCCTCGGGGGCTGCTGGGCGCTGCTGCGGTGGAGAGAGAGGAATGGGGCAATGGGGTCCCCTGCTGAGCCTGCCCTACATCTGGGGCAGCTCCAGGGCTGTGTGTGCCTGTCCCCGGGGATGTCAGCCTCACAGCCCCTCTCCGAGGGAGCCATCCGGCCACCCTGAGCTAAATGGGTTTCTCTCCTTGCAGGTCCCTGGACCTCACAGGTCCCTTGCTCCTCGGAGGGGTCCCCAACCTGCCGGAGAACTTCCCCGTCACTCACCGGGACTTTGTGGGCTGCATGAGAGACCTCTACATCGACAGCAAACGCATCGACCTGGCCTCCTACATCGCCAACAATGGGACCACGACAGGTACCGGTGCCTCTGCCCCCTGCCAGCGCCTGTCCTCTGGTGTAAGGGGCAGGAGCTGTGCCAAGCAGCTGGGGCTGCCCCTCGGGCAGTGGGGCAGGGCTGGAGGGAGGAGGTGAGTGGGTCGAGGCTGATTTGGGTGACTTTGTTGCCCCCAGGCTGCCACGCCAAGCACACCTTCTGCGACTCCAACCCCTGCAAGAATGGCGGCACCTGCTCGGTCAGCTGGGGGACCTACTCCTGCCTCTGCCCCGTGGGCTTCGGGGGCAAAGACTGCCGCCACAGTGAGTGAGGGGGCGGCCCTTCGCCCTGCAGTGCAGGAGGGCAGAAGCAGGTGCTCCCCGTCCCTTCTCACCTCTGCTTTCCTTTCCAGCTATGCACCATGCCCACTATTTCCAGGGCAACAGTGTCCTCACCTGGGACTTCAAGATGGACGTGAAGATCTCGGTGCCGTGGTACCTGGGGCTGGCGTTTCGGACGCGCCAGCCCGACGGGGTGCTCCTGCAGGCACACGCCGGGCAGTACACCACCCTGCTCTGCCAGGTAGGGCCTCAGCACCCCTGCCATCCTCCCCGGGGGGGCTCTGCCCTCCTCGCTGACCCCAGCCCGAGCAGAGCGTGGTGTTTGGCAGGGCTGGGTTCCCCTCCCCGTGCTCAGAGCGCGCAGGGAAGGTAGGCTGGAGGCATCTGGAGAGGGTCAGGGCTTTGCTCACTGCTGCCTTTGGTGATTCTCTCCCTGCAGCTGGCGGGGGGGCTGCTGTCCTTCATGGTGAGCAGGGGCTCGGGGCGCAGCACCAGCCTGGTGCTGGACCAGCTGCAGCTCAGCGACGGGCGATGGCACGACCTGCAGCTGGAGCTGCGCGACGTCCGCAGCGGGCGAGACTCGCGCTACGTCATCACCCTCACCCTGGATTTTGGGCTCTACCAGGTACGTGCTGCACATGAAACCCCAGCAGCAGGGATGGTGGCAGTCGGCCCACGTGAGTCCCTTTTGCCGTGCAGGATACGGTGGTTGTTGGGAACGAACTGCACGGCCTGAAGGTGAAACATCTGCACGTGGGGGGAGTCCTGGGCTCTGGCGAGGTGCAGAACGGGCTGAGGGGCTGCATACAGGTGAGTCCATAGCTCCGAGCCTTCCCTTTCCAGCGGGTCTGTTAGCTGGAGAGGTGGGAACGCAGCCTTAAATCCACAGAGAGGGGTCCAGGGGTTGTGGGTCAGGCAGACCGGAGCGCTGTGTGACTCTCCTCTGTGCCGCAGGGTGTGCGACTGGGTGACAGCGTCACCGGGACCGTGCTGCCCAAGCCCAGCCATGCCCTGAGGGTGGAGGCTGGCTGCAGCGTGCCGAGCCCCTGCGACTCCAGCCCCTGCCCGGCCAACAGCGTCTGCAAGGACGAGTGGCAGAGCTACTCCTGCGTGTGCCTGCCAGGTAGGGCCTGCAGAGCCCTTGGCTCTCTGCACTGTACGTCTTCTCCTCTGCCCCTGGGGCTCCCACAGCCTGGCTGTCACTACTCTCCTGCCCTTTCCCTGGGCAATTCGCGTGCCCAGAAATCCCTGCCAGACATGCAGTGTTTTTTGTGGAGGGCAAAATCCCTCCTGAGCCCCTTGAATCCACTCCTGGGCGCTCTGTCTGCTCCTGGGGGGAGGGTGCTTTCCTTACGTGGTGCTCTCCGTCCACACCTCAGGGTATTACGGAGGGGACTGCGTGGATGCCTGTCACCTCAACCCCTGCAAGAACAAGTCCGTGTGTCGCCGCAAGCCGGGCTCGCCCCTGGGCTACGTGTGCGAGTGTGCAGGGAACTTTTTCGGGCAGTACTGCGAGCACAGGTGAGATGCAGGGCGCGCAGCAGGGCCTTGGCCTCCGGTGCCTGGCTCTGTGCTGCTCACCCATCCCAGCTGTGCGACACCCTGCTCCTTGGAGCTGCTGGGAGAAGGCCCAGGAGATGCGGTCGGTGTAACAGCGAGGATGTTTCTGTCCCCAGGATGGACCAGCAGTGTCCGAAGGGCTGGTGGGGGAACCCCAGCTGCGGGCCGTGCAACTGCGACGTCAACAAGGGCTTCGATCCCGACTGCAACAAAACCAACGGGCAGTGCCACTGCAAGGTGAGGGGCAGCTGTGCCCGTGGGGACGTGGCCTTGCCTGGGTGCTGCTTTGCGTCCTCACGTCCTTGTGGCCCTCCTGGCCCAGCAAGGTGACGATGGGGGCAGCCGGCGGTGCTCGCAAGTGGGGATCTCTGTGATGAGTCCCCAGCGGGCAGCCCCAGCTCCAGCAGTTCCCCAGCCCCCTGCTTTGGCTGCTGTCCCCGTGGGCAGCCTGACGGCCGTCCCCATCTCCCCCAGGACTTCCACTACCGCCCGAAAGGCAGCGACACCTGCCTGCCTTGCGACTGCTACCCCGTGGGCTCGTCCTCGCGCTCCTGCGACAAGGAAACCGGCCGCTGCCACTGCAGGCCCGGGGTCATCGGCCGCCAGTGCAACAGCTGTGACAGCCCCTTCGCCGAGGTGACACCCAGCGGCTGCGAGGGTGAGCGGGGACGTGGCAGCAGGGTGCTGGCACCGCGGGGCTGGGCGCGAGGGGCCCCACCGTGACCGGCCCCGGGCCGCCTGTCTCCTCAGTGCTCTACGACGGATGCCCCAAAAGCCTGAAAGCAGGCGTGTGGTGGCCCCAGACCAAATTCGGGCTCTCGGCTGTGGTGCTGTGCCCCAAAGGCTCCTTGGGTGAGTGGGGGATGCGGTGGGGAGGGGACAATCCGGGTGTCGTGCAGGGGGTGTCGCAGCCCCAGCAAGGTCACCGCCTCGCAGTGCTGTCCCCGGCCCCTTTAGCTGGGCTGGAGGGCTGGGAGGAGGAAGCACCCAGCCTGAGGGCGAGCAGAGGGGGCTGCGAGCAGGCTGTAGGGTCAGTGCCGTCACCCAGCCTCCGCGCCCACCTTCTCCCTGCTGCCTTTCGCTTTCATCAAGGCTGGGGTCAGGCCTGGCAGGGCGAGCGCTGTGCGGGGAGCAGGGCACGGCGTTTGGTGAGTGCCTCGGGTGGAAGAGGCTGGAGAAGGCTGTCCTTGGGTGACGGCAGAGGTGCGAGCAGGGCGCCTGGGACTGCAGGGCAGGGCGAGCCCCGGGGGACAATACAAACCCTGTCCTTCTCCAGCCGTTCGCTCCGGGAGGAGGCAGGTTCGGCTCCTAATTGTTGTCGCTTCTCTCCCCGGTTCTCTCGCCACCCGTGCTCAGGTTTGAGGGGCGCAGGTAAGGTTGTTCCCACCTCCCTCCCTCCTCCCCCCCTGCTCTAAGGACCGTGCCACGTGGCTTTCCCCTCCCTGCTCCCTGCCTGGCACCCTGCACCCCCCCTGCGCTTTCCCTGCCGCTTCTGGAGCTGCCGAGTGTCTCCCCAACGCTTTGCCTGGCCTCACCGCTCCTCCACGCCGCTTCCCTGCTCCCGGCACACTCACCAGCACAAACCCGGCTCCCGCTGTCCTCAGCCTGCAGCATGGGCTCTGGGGGGCTGCCGAGAGGGGGCTGCGCTCCTTGCCCCGGCCGGGATGGCTGCTGCCTGCCATGGGCTGCTTGCTTAGGCTGGGAGGGGAAGGAGCTGGGGATGAGCGCCGGGTGGATGGCAAGGGGGGGAGGAATGGCTGCGGGGTGGCAGAACGGGGAGCTTGGTGTGGTGGAACAGGGCAGGAGCTGTGCAAGGTCCTGTTCCTGCTGCCCAGAGGCACACGGAGGCCAGATTCTGCCCGGTTCTGCAGCTGGGCATCCACAGGTGTGGATGAAGGCCTGTTCCCTGCCGGGGGAAGGCCAGCAGCAAGGAGGTTTCTTTGTTCTGTTGGCCCCCAGCTGCAGTGGTGCCGGTCCCTGTGCTTATGCAGCTGGGGAGGGGGTGATGGGGATGCGCAGCGGGGAGCTGGGCTCTGCCCCAAGCCCCCTCTCCCCTCCCTGGGCACGCTGCTGCCTTCTGCCAGCCGTGGGCACTCGGTGAGTTCCCCTGCCCTGGCACCTTCCCCAGGACCTTGGTGCCGTTCACAGCCGATCCCGTTCTCTGCTGGTACGGGCAGGGTCGGGGTGTTGCAGTGGGAGCTGTGCCCGTGCTGCTGGGCGAGTTGTCCTCCACCACCGTGGAGCGGTGAGCTCCAGGGGCCTCTCGTTGGGGTCAGATGTGTCCTGAGGACACGGACACGGCTCCACCAGGAGCCACAGGGTTCAGCCTTACCCTGCCACGTCGCTTCTTGCTCTTTGCAACCCTGTGATGGTGCCCGCTGCCGTGCAGGCTGTGGGAGCCACACGAGGAACCAGCTCCTGGAGAGAGGGGCTGGCAGCAGCTCGCAGAGGTGATGCAGACCAGAGGTGAAGCTGGTGCACAGCAGGAGGACAGCTCTGGGGTGCCACGGGCCTTCCCCATCACTTGCTGGTGCTGCTTTTGGGGGTTACCTGGTGCACTGTTCTGCTTGGGGGGTATAAAGGAGGGGGGGAGCTGCAAGTCCTGCACTCTTTGATGCGCTTTTCCTCCCGGCTTCAGGCGCAGCTGTCAGACACTGTGACGAGGAGAAGGGCTGGCTGGAGCCAGACCTCTTCAACTGCACCTCGCCTGCCTTCAAGGAGCTCTCCATCCTGGTAATGCCCTGCTGCATGCCCCTTTCTCTGCCCGAGACGCTCCCTGCCCAAGTGACCACCACTACGAGCACCCCAGCTCGTGCCATGGTTTCACAAGTCATTCCTGAGCCCCACAGCACCCCCAGCACCCCACAGCTTGCTCGCTGGGAGCCGTGGGGCTCCCCGGGGAGGAACCACTGTGGGCTCACCCCCTCCTCTCTCCCTGCCGGCAGCTGGAGGGCTTGGAGAGGAACGAGACCGAGCTCAACACCATCGAAGCCAAGAAGCTGGCCCACCGGCTGCGGGCGGTGACGGACCACATGGAGCACTACTTTGGGAACGACGTGCACATCACCTACCGCCTGCTGTCTCGCCTGATGGCCTTCGAGAGCCGGCAGCGCGGCTTCGGGCTGACAGCCACGCAGGATGCCCACTTCAACGAGGTGAGGCCTCCCCCTGCGTCGGGGCAGTGGTTGCTGCTGCTCCTCTGTCAGCCACCCGGGTCCCTGGGGGGTTTGGGGAGGTTGTGAGGCTGCTTCGTGGGTGCTGGGCTCCCCAGCACTGCGCAGGCATCGAGTCCCAGGAGGGAGAACAGCAGAAGCCATCTGTGTGGCCAAGGCTGGAGCACAGGAGGGGTGAGGAGAGGCAGAGAGGGGTTTGCTCACCCCTACTGGGGTGGTGCCGAGATGTCTCTGCAGGACACTCGCTGATGAACATTAAGGTGGGTGTCCATCAAAGGGAAACCACCACGCTGGGCAAAGGGGTGCAGTGCTGGGGAGCAGGATGTGTCCCAAAAGCTCTTCTTCCCTCACCCCCTGCTCCCCCGTGCCCCGTTTCTCCCATGCAGAACCTGCTGCGTGCGGGCAGCTCCGTGCTGGCCCCCGAGAACCGTGAGCACTGGGCCATGCTGCCGCACAGCGAGCACGGCAGCGCCAGCCTGATGGAGCAGCTGCGGGACTACTCGGGCACGCTGGCCAGCAACATGAAGCTCACCTACCTCAACCCCGTCGGCGTCGTCACCCCCAACATCAGTGAGTAGGAGGGGTTGGCCGCGGCTCCTGCACTCCCTTTGCCGGAGACACCAAACCTGGGGTGCCCCGCAGCGTGGTCGCTCCCCGGGTGGCCGTCCTGGAGCTGGCTTTCACCGACATCTCCTCCGCAGTGCTGAGCATCGACCGCATGGAGAACCACTCGCATGTCCGCCGGCGCTACCCGCGCTACCACAGCAGCCTCTTCCGTGGCCAGCCCGCCTGGGACCCCCACACCCACGTCGTGCTGCCGCTGTCGGTGCTCAGCCCCCCGAAAACCGAAGGTGAGCATCGCCTGGGGCACAGCGCGTACAGGCACTGTTGGCAGGGAGCCCTGCCGCTGCTGGCAAACCCCAGCACTGCTTCCCTCTGCGGTCCTCACCAGCTTTGGGTGAAGATCGTGGAGAAAAGCCCCCAGATGCCGTGGGCTCATGAACACAGAGGGCACTGGCTGCCTCCGTCAGCCTGCCCAGAGTCCAGGGCACCGCTAGGGTCCCCCGAGAAGGCGCAAGGCCATTTGTGTGTGTCTGTCCCCATTCTTACCACCCCCTCGTGTGCCTCAGCTGCCCCCACGGCAGTGCCAACGCTTGCTGGGGGCGAAGGGAACTACACCGTGGAGAGCTCCTCCCCGAGGCAGGCGCTGCCGGAGCCCGAGCCTGCCCTCACCGTCATCATCCTCATCATGTACCGCACCCTGGGGGGGCTGCTCCCCGCCCGCTACCAGGTGGATCGCCGCAGCGTCAGGTACGTCCTGCTCCCCTTCCTCTTCTGTGAGCATTGGTGGCGAGAGGCTGCCTGGATTCCACTAAATTTGGGGGCTGGGGCTGGGGTGGGCAGAGCTGTTCCTCCCGAGGTGTCAGCACGGGGCCTTAGGGAGCCCTGCACCCCCCGGGCACGGTGACACCAGGGCTCCGTCGCTCCTTGCAGGCTCCCCAAAAATCCCGTGATGAACTCCCCCATCGTCAGCGTCTCCGTGTTCAGCAATCACACCTTCCTGCGGGGGCCCCTGGACACCCCCCTCGTGCTGGAGTTTCGCCTGCTGGAGACGGCCAACAGGAGCAAACCCCTCTGCGTCCAGTGGAACCACTCCAGCCCGTGAGTTGGGCACGACTGAGCCCATGAGCTGCTTGCTTTGAGCTGCTTTCCGCAGACAGCTCCTGTTTCCCAAAGCCTCCCTGCCCACGACAGGCTGTGTGCCTGGGCAGCAGTGGGGTGTGGGGGTTTCTGCCCTCTCCTAGGGGATTTATTCCTACTGGGAGGGCACGGTGGGGTCCCTGCAGGGCTCTGGCTCCAGTATTTCAGCTGTGGGAGCGCAGCTGCATCTGCTGGGAGAAAAACTTCACTGCTGGCCCCTCTGCAGTTCCTTCCCCACGCACCAAGCTCATCTGCCCTCTCTCCTAAGCGCTCTCTGCTTTTTTGGTGGCTGCAGGACCAACCCGTCGGGCTTCTGGACAGCCAGAGACTGTGAGCTGGTGTACCGAAACACCACGCACGTCCATTGCCAGTGCTCCCAGTTTGGCACCTTTGGGGTTCTGATGGACAGCTCGCACCGAGAGGTAACCGCAGGGCTGGGGGCAGCGGGGGGGGGACTTAGCCACCAGAACAAGCAGGCACAGGCAGAAAATTCCCTGTGGGCCACAGATACTTGGAGGGCTTCCCAGGTCTCCCCCTGACACCACCGTTTGCCTTTGCTTCTCTGCTGCTGCAGCAACTGGAAGGTGACCTGGAGACCCTGGCAATTGTCACCTACTCCTTGGTGTCCCTCTCCCTGGTGGCCCTGCTGCTCACCTTCTCCTTCCTGACCTGCCTCAAAGGCCTCAAGTCCAACACGCGTGGCATCCACTCCAACATAGCAGTCACCCTCTTTTTCTCCGAGCTGCTCTTCCTGCTGGGCATCAACCGCACTGAGAACCAGGTCCGTGGGGTTGGGGCAATGCCGACGTGTGGCTGGCACAGCGGGGCTGTCTCTGAGTGCCTTTTGTCTCCCCAGTTCCTCTGCACCGTGATCGCCATCCTCCTCCACTGCTTCTTCCTCTCCACCTTCGCCTGGCTCTTCGTTCAGGGCCTCCACATCTACCGCATGCAGACGGAAGCCCGCAACGTCAACTTCGGGGCCATGCGTTTCTACTACGCCATCGGCTGGGGGGTGCCCGCCATCATCACCGGTAGGAGCCCCGGAGATGAGGATGTGACAGGGAGAGTGTGCAGGCACTGAGCAGTGCCCTGTTGTCTAGCTGGGGATGGGCATCACGGGCTTTTTCCTTGCTTCCTGGGGATGAGCAATCCCTCGGTGTGTCTCTCTGCGGCCCCCTGGATGTGCACAGGGCACCTGCTGGGTCTGGAGCTGGCTTTTCCTTTCCTTCCCCAGGGCTGGCTGTTGGCCTGGATCCCGAGGGCTACGGGAACCCTGACTTCTGCTGGATTTCCATTCATGATAAGCTGGTCTGGAGCTTTGCAGGCCCCATTACTGTCGTCGTTGTGGTAAAACCCTGTCCTGTTTCACCCGCAGCCCTCTCCTACCTCCCTTCTCTGCACCGCGGGCACTGCCTGCCCTTCTCTGTGCTCTCCTCCCTCCTCTAAAGCCCCTCTCTCTGTCCCTGCTGGCTCCAAGCAGACCTGGGGGAGGCCAGGGCTTGGGTTTTAAGGGGAAAGGAGGGGAGCTTCCCGTGGGCCTGGTGGACCTGGTAGATTGGGTCAGAGCCAGCCCCGGCACGGCTTCTAATCGGTGCCACCGCTTTCAGATGAACGGGGTGATGTTCCTGCTTGTGGCCAAGATGTCCTGTTCCCCCGGCCAAAAGGAGACCAAGAAGAAATCGGTTCTGTGAGTATTAGTGGCCGAATCCCCAGCAGAGCTCCCGTGGCTCCTGGTTTCCAGCATTTTCAGTGTTCATCCCCCCCTCTTCCACCATCGCAGAGCGCATCAGTGTCAGCCTTGCGGCTGCTCTCCTCTCCCACCTGGTGGCCACGTTAACTCTTCCTAAACTTCGTCCTTTCCTCCTGCTCCTTCACCCCTGTCCTCACACTGTCCTGCCAGCCTGTCCCCTTCCCCCGCCTGCCCTTACAGCCCCTCCTCACATCTGCTCATGCCAGCTCTCAGTGCCAGCTTCTGCTCCTAAATGCTCTTTGCGAAACCTTTCCCCACTCACCCTCCTCCTGGGCCAGCCCCAGAGCTCGGCTCAGCTCTCTGCGGCTCCAAATGATTTGTGTTTGGGCCCTGTGTTTGCCGTGTGTGATCCAGAAGGGAAGGCTCCGGGCACGGGGGGAGCAGAGCGGCTGCGTGGCAACGTGCCCGCGGCGGGGAGCAGCCCGTGGCGCAGCGAGGAGGGCTGGGCAGGAGGCACCTTCCCCTCTGGATCTGTCTGCGAGCGCTAGCCTGTAGATTAACAACACGCACTAACCTCTGGGTGTGTGTGTGTGCCTGTCTGTCTCTCTCTCTCCCTCCAGCATGACGTTACGGAGCTCCTTTGTTCTGCTTCTAGTTATTAGCACTACCTGGCTCTTTGGCCTCTTGGCTGTCAACAACAGTGTCCTGGCTTTCCACTACCTCTACACTGTCCTCTGCAGCCTCCAGGTAACTGCCCAGCCTCTGCCAAGGGAGGCCTGGGGGGCGAAGGTGCTTTTTGGTGCCCCCCAACCCCGCTCTGGGGCTGCGGGGGGTCCCCGTGGAGACTGCGAGGGCCACATTTGGGCACGAGGTGCTGAGCTCAGAGCTGGCACCCACGGGGCAGCGAGGGCCATCTTGAAGGGGTGTCCCTGCTCTCGGAGGGCTGAGCAAGAGAACAGCCTGCAAAAAGAGGTGTCGCACCCCAAAGGTGACCCGCAGCCACCCCACGGCCACCACCACGGTCGCTCTGAGGCTCCTCGCTGGGGATACCCGCGTGGGGCTGCAGGGACCTGCCAGCCCCTCCTTGGGCACTGCCTGCCCTTGGGACACCCCATCCCTTCCTCCTGCACCCACAGCCGCTGGCCCAGGGGCTCGTGGTGATAACTCTTGTGGGGGACAACCCTTTAGGGCCCCAAGAGGGCCACCACGCAGCCAGCCACCCTCCTGGCCCTGCCGCAGGGAGCACAAACCTGCTGTGGGGGCTCCCCGCAGCCCACAGGCTCACGCTTTTTTCCCCCCAGGGCCTGGCTGTGCTGATCCTCTTCTGCGTGCTGAACGAGGAGGTGCAGGAGGCCTGGAAGCTGGCCTGTCTCGGCAAGAAGGGGCCGAGCGAGGAGGCAACGAGGAGCACACAGGTGGGGGAGAGCGAGAACAGCCCCGGCTGGGTGCCTGGAGGTGTGGGAGGGAGGGAAGGAAGGAAGGTCATCCCCTAGGCTGCATCTAACAGAGCCCCTGTTTCTCTCCCTGTCTTAACAGGGCCCCAACGCCTACAACAACACGGCGCTGTTCGAGGAGAGCGGCCTCATCCGCATCACGCTGGGGGCCTCCACCATCTCCTCGGTGAGCAGCGTGCGCTCTGCCCGCACCCACTCCAGCCAGCGGGGCTACCTCAGGTAGGGGAGCAGCACCGAGGATCCGGGGTACCCGGGGTGCCTGGGCAGAGCTCAGGGCTCGTGGCAGTGTCACCACTCGTGCCCTGTGTCTTTCAGAGAGAACGTGACGGCGCGGCAGGGCTCGGCCCTGGATCACAGCCTGCTGGGTCACGCCGGCCCCACCGATATCGACGTGGCCATGTTCCACCGGGATGCTGGGGGAGGTGAGGCTTTGGGGCTGAGCCGGCACATCCTGAATTCATTCGGGCTTAAAGAAATCACTCCCTGTGTAGGCTGTGGCTGCGTGGTTATGTCCTTCAGCTGGTGCTTGGCTGTGGCTCCCCGACAGGCTGCAGATAGGAGGGAGAGGCAGCAGCTGTGTCGCTTAGCGCAGCCTCTCCCTGGGCAGATAGGAAAGGGCATAATTAGCCCCCAGGGAGCTAAAGACAGAGGCAAGAATTGCCCTGGGAGCTGTCGGGGGTCCCTGGGGACATGCGTTGTTCCCAGGCAGTGATACAGGACAGGAAGAGGCGGAGGGAGCTGGGTTTGCTCAGCCTGGAGGAGGAGGAGGGGGCAAAAGGGATGGACCTTAGGGCTATTTGCAGCTCCCGTATGGAAGGGTGTGGAGAGATGGAGCCAGGCTCTTCCCACGGGTGCCTGGTGGTAGGGCAGGGGCAGCAGGCACAGGCTGCACCCGAGGGATGGCCAGGAAGCTGTGAGAGGGCAGTCAGCCCTGCTGCAGCTGGTTCTGTGCTCCTGGAGGCAGTCGGAGCCCAGCTGGCCCTGCCCTGGGAGCAGAGCCCCCTTGTCCCCCCCTGCCTCTGTCACCTAACCGCCCGCAGGCACTGCTCTGCCCTTCCTCACCCACTCTCTTCCCAAATATCTCCCCCACACCTCCCTCCAGACCAGGACTCGGATTCGGACAGCGACCTGTCCCTGGACGAGGAGCGCAGCCTTTCCATCCCGTCCTCGGAGAGCGAGGAGAACGTGCGCCTGCGGGGCCGCTTCCAGCGCCAGTTCAAGCGGGCGGCGCACAGCGAGCGCCTCCTCACCAACCCCGCCAACACCACCCCCAAAGGCAAGGCACAAGGGCTTTGGGAAGGGGTGGCCTCGGGCCTCGTGGCTTCGTTCACCCCTCACAGAAATGTTTTTGTCTTTCTCTCTCTTCCCCTGGGCCCGTTTTGCCGCGTCCTCCACCAGACGTGGACGGCAACGACCTGATGTCCTACTGGCCGGCGCTGGGCGAGTGCGAGGTTCACCCCTGCTCCCTGCAGAAGTGGGGCTCCGAGAGGAAGCTGGGGTTTGATGTCAACAAGGATGCGGCCAACAACAACCAGCCGGACCTGGCCCTGACCAGCGGGGATGAGAACTCCCTCACCCAGACCCAGCGGCAAAGGAAAGGTAACAAAAAAAAAAGCCTGCAGCAGGCGGGCGAGGGCGGTCTGAAGTCATTGTGGTCCCAGAGGCTCGGCATCAGATCCATCTTGGCACCCCCCCGGGGAGCTGCAATGCATCTCCCGCAACCTTCCTGCTGGTTTCTGTGCTCTGCAGAGATCTGACTTCTCCTTCTGTCTGGCGCAGGGATCTTGAAGAACCGCCTGCAGTACCCTCCGACTATCCAAGGCTTGCCGTCCGTGGGCAGGATGACCAACGAGCTGTCGTGGTACAAAACCTCCACGCTGGGTCACAGGGCTGTGCCCGCTGCCTCCTACGGCAGGATTTACTCCGGGGCGGGCAGCCTGTCGCAGCCGGCCAGCCGCTACTCGTCACGGGAGCAGCTCGACATGCTGATGAGGAGACAGATGTCCCGGGAGCAGCTGAGCAGGAACAACTCGGGGGAGTGCTTGGAAACGGTGCCCAGCCGGCATGGCTCCAGGGAGGAGCTGGACACCATCCCCAGCAGGCACGGGTCTACCGAACACCTAGAAAATATCCCCAGCAGGCACGGGTCGAGAGAAAACTTGGATCTGCTCGCCCCTCGGCCCAGTCAGAGAGATCACGGGAACACGCTGCCCCGGAGGCAGGGCTCCAGAGACCACCTTGAAACTTTACCCTGCAGATTTGGGTCAAGAGAGCAGCTAGACTGTGGGCTGGTAAGAGAGGTCTCGAGAGAGTGGCTAAACACATTGCCGAGCAGGCAAGTGTCCAGAGACCGAATAGATACGTTGCCGAGTCGAGATACGTCTCGAGAACAATTGGATTTGCTTTCTCGAAGACAGCCTTCAAGGGACCAGCTAGCATCGGCTAGGCAGACTTCAAGAGAGCAGCTGGACTTTCTCTCCAGAAGATCTAATTCCAGAGAGCCGCTGGGTACGGTGCCCAGCAGGCAGCCCTCGCAGGAGAATCTGGGGAGTCTCTCTCGGAGACAGCTGTCTAGGGAAAGCCTAGAGCCGCTGTCCAGGAGGCAGCCTTCCAGAGAGAACCTGGAGGCCATCCCCAGCCGCCACCCTTCCACCGAACAGTTAGATATCCTTTCTTCCATCCTTGCTTCTTTTAACACCTCCGTCCTGTCCTCGGTGCAATCTTCCAGCACGCCTTCGGGCCCCCAGACCACCGCCACCCCCTCTGCTGTGCAGACCTCCTCGCCGCCCTCCGCGGCGTGCCCCTCGACGCCTCGCTCCACCACCTCCCACAGCATCTCGGAGCTGTCGCCGGACTCAGAGTAAGTGCACCCCTTCCTCAGCCAGGCCTCGCGCATCGTGCGGCCGCCTGGCTCGGGGTTTTGGCTTTTGGGGGGGAGGGACACTTAGAGGTGAGCCCCCAGGGTGGGTGGCAGATGTCTCCTGGCCCCAAAAGGCAGCCCCTGCTGGCACTTCTGCCATCCATTCCTGTTCCGTCCCCCTTTTCCTTGTCCCTGAACGCAGGGATTTGGACTCGGTGCTTCCTGCCCTGACCCAGGAGCAGGTTTCTGTCCCCATCTGACAGAGCCGGGAGGCAGTGGGGAGCGCAGGTGGAGCCCTGGGGAGGTGCCGTGGCTTAACGCTGTGTTTTCTTTCCTCCGAGAAGAATAATGAGAAACGAGGGCCATTCCTGAGGGGCCGAAGCCGTCCACAAGAGAAACAGAAGAGGCAGGGCCCTTCGCCTAGCCGGACGCTGCCAGCTGAGGTTTGGTGTCCCCAGGGGCGGGGGCCAGAACTGATGGTGCTCAGAGGCCCCAAAAACCAACCCTGCCTTTCCCTGCCCTCCGGGCTGAGGGGCCAGCGAGCCCACCACCCGCCTCCGGGAGCCCCCGGGCTCCCTGCCGCCGTGCTCCCCTCGCCTGCCCGCTGTGAGAGGCATTGCAGGAGCCCGCTCAGGCGAGGGGCTGTCACTGACCCCCCCCCGGGGCTGAACTCTTCCTTTGCAACCCGTTCCCAGGCGGGGGGCACGTACGTGCGTGCGTGTGTCCGTGTGTGTGTGTGTGCGCGTGCGGGCAGGGGGATAGAAAGGGAGCCCAGGACACGGGGGCAGGGGAGGGTTTTCTACCTTTTTGTATCTTTGTAAGCAGAGAGCAGAGAAATTTCTATGGTTATTTTTTGCGGATGGTCTGTTCCCAGCACCCGGGGCGCCTGGCTCACCCTTTTCTGGCATCCCTGGGGTACCAGAGGGCTGCAGAGACGGCACCGGGCAGCCCTCGGGGCTTTGCCAGCACCGCTCCTTCCTTCCCCTCCCCAGGGCAGGCAGTGAGTGCCCAGCCAGCCCCGCTGCCCCCCTCACCCTACAGCTCCCCACAGGGTCTCAGCGGGGTCCCCCTGCTGTCCCGGTGTCCCTCAGCCCCCTGCAGCCCTGCTGGCCCCGCAGCCAGGGCTGCACGAGCAAGAGGGCTCCGGGCGAGGAGCTGGATAGCCCCGGTCCTTTTTGGGGCAGCTGAGCAGCAGGTGAGGCTGTCTCAGAGACTGTGGAGGATGAGCGAGACGTGGCTGTGGTCTCCTGTGCTGGCATTGCCCGCAGAAATTATTCCCAGCCCCTTTGCAGGCTCTGTACGCACGCACACATCCCCTGCCGGCGGAAACCCCCAGCTCAGAGCAGCCTGGATTTCAGCAGACGAAGGAAAAAAACAGCACTTTGCCCCCTCTGGGAATCCAAACTGCTCTGCAGGCTTCTCCGTGAGCCCTGTCCCCAGCCTCCCCCTGCCAGGCAGCTCGTTCTGTGCCTACACCGGCCTGGGAGCGGGGGCCACCGGCTCGGGGGTCCTGCACACTCCCCCCGGCCCCTCCGAGGCCGTGTCCCCGTGGTGCTACCAGGGTCCCTCACTGCCTTACTGCCGCCTCGCCGCCCGGGATGTTTACACGGGGGGACTCGTGCTCGTGCCGCCGTCCTCCGGGGCTCTGCCCGGGCAGCAGAGGGAAGGGCTGGGCTCCAGCCCGCTCCTGGCCCCGAGCCGAGCGGCTCCGTGGGTTTTGGGGGGGCTGCGAGCCCTCTCCCCGCGGCGGGGAGGCTCGCTGACATGTTTACACGCCCTACGGGACCACTCGTTTACACACGTTTCTCTCCAGCTCGGGCAAGGGGACCGTAGCCTGCTAGTGCCAAACGGAGAGCAAGTGACAAGTGCCAAAAAAAAAAACAAAACACACAAAAAAACAGGAAAATAAGGAGCGTGCAGCGGAGCTGGGGGTGTCCGGGTGGCTGTCCCCGCAGCACGGGGCCGGGCAGGGAGCAGGGGCAGCCTGTGGGGCTGCAACCTGGTCCCAGAGCTGTGGCCTGGGCTCCGGGGAGCGTCCTCCTGGGGTTTGGGTTTGTTCCCTTTTTGGGGGTTTTTGGTTGTTTTAATTATTATTATTTTTTTTTTTTTTCTGTTTTTGTTTTTCTTCGGTTGTTGTTCTCTCTCCGTATCCCGACTCTGTGGGCAGGGAGATGCCCGCCCTCCCTCCCTGGCTGTGTAAAAGTGTATCATGGAAGCGCCAGATTTGGAAATAAAAAGTCTATAAAACGCCGTCGGGCTCCCTGCTGTCTCTCTCCCTGCGCCTGGAACCACAGAGGATCCACACCGGGGCCTCTCCAGCAGCTCGCAGCCACTGCCACCACCTCGGTGGAGGTGACGGGAGGTGACGGGAGGTGACGGGGACTGCGGGCCCTGCCAGCGGGCGCAGAGCTTCGGGCCAGGTCACCCAGAGATGGAGTCGGCTGCTCCGGTGCCCTGTGGCCCTGGCTGGCATCCCGCAGGCTGTGTGTGTGTGCAGTTAGCCATGGGGTCCCAGCAGCCTGGGTGAGGCCAGCGGGAGGAAACCTGAAGGCAACGGCGCTGGTCTCGTGCCACGAGGAAGGAAAGGAGGCAGCGAGCGCGGTCCCGTGTCTGCCGTCCCTCCCTTTCTTACTGATGGAGGGGAAAGAGCAGGTGAGCAAAGGGCGCTATTGACCCAAACACCCCGAGCAAGGTTTGCTCTCCAGGAGCTCTGTCCCTCCCCCTGCACCCTCCTCGTGAGCCCCGAGCCCGGGCAGCCCCCGAGCTGCGGGGCTGCGGCGCTGCCGTCGCTCGCATCCCTCGAGGAGTCCCTGAGGCTGAAAAAAAAAGGGTTGGGGGCGGCCGGGTGGCCGGGGCTCGGGTGGGAGGCTGTGGGCAGAGAGAGCACCAGGGTGGGGCAGGGTCAGCAGCTGGGGTACAAGAGGCAGCGATAAGCAGGCGCTGAATAATACCCGCTGCTATCAGCAGCTACCGAACGGAAACCCTGCGATGACCTCTGGTGTGGTGCCAGGTGAGCAAATAAAACCCCGGGGAGGCAGCGGGGGAGAGGGCACCCAGCACAGCCTCTGGCAGAGCTGCCCCGGGCTGCAGCAACGGGGCCAAGGATGCTGCGTGCGATGGCCGTGGCTGTGCTGACATTGGGAAGGGCCGGGACCCCCAGGGGTGCCTCCCCGCTCAGCCAAATGGGCCCCGACCCCAAGGATCGCGGCCCCGTGTGTCCCCCCCAGGTGCCCGCATTCCCGCTGCTGCACGGCGGTAAATCCAGGCTGGGTGTGGCTCAGAAATATTCCCGAATAACGGCGATAGCAGGCGGTGGCAAAGAGCAGGGGGGGGTGTGAAAGGGTTCAGCGGTGCTCAGGTGCCCGCCGGGGAACTTTGGAACAAGATAACGGCCGGCTCCGCTCACGCTGGGGGAAGCGGGGCAGTCCACAGGGCACAGCGTGCCCATCCCCAGCAGGTAAAGAGGGGCTGCAGCGAGCACGAAATATTTGGGGTGATGCAGCCAAAGGCACCCCTGTGCCCGGCCACAGCTCCTGCTCCGGGACGTGACGGATCACCCGAGGGAGCTCCGCGGACACGGGAGGGTGACAGCGTCCGAGGAAGCCGGCAATTCCTTGGCAGGGCAGGAGGAGGGCACTGGGGAGGGAGCGGTGTCTCAAAGATCACGGGCAGGTATTAATAGCAGGGAGCAGAGCGTGCGCCCGGCTGGCGGCACCCGACCGGCGTGGGCACAGCAGGTAGGAGGGCTGGGGGCGATGCGGGGAGCGGGGCAGGCACAGCCCCGTGCCCTCCGTGTCCGGTGAGCATCCTTGGGATGGAGGCGCCTCAGCACGAGCCCCGAGCTGTGGGTCTGCACGGGGACACCACTGTCCCGCCGTGCTGATGCCCTCAGCTCACCCCCTGCTCTGCAGCACAGGGGGGCTGGGGCACTGGAGAGCCCGTGAGGCTTGCCAAGGGTTGAAATTCCTGCTCCCCTCATGTGTAAAGGGGCAAAGTCTGCGGACGAGGCTGGGGGGGGGGCTGGCCAGGGCTCTGCTCCGCAGCAGCGCTGCCCCGGCCGTGCCGCAGTACGTACGGGCTCCGGGCTGGATGGAGAAGGAGGGTGGGTGGCACCGGGGGGGCGTGCAGGTGGATGGGGACCCCCCGCTGCACCCCAGGGTGACAGATGGGGTGCCACCACCCCGGTGCCATCCAGCGCCGCCTTCGTGCAGCGGCACCGTCCCCGTTAGCGCCGCTTCCCGCGACCTTGGAGCCCTCCCTGCTCCTTGGCCCCGGCTCCCCAGGCGCGGCTGAGCCCTTTCCTCGTCTGCCTGCAGCGTGGGGGGCCGGGGGCCATGGCGGAGGAGATGGTGCTGAGCCACCGGCCCGGGGTGCCCCGCAACGAGGTGCTGAGCGAGGCCGAGCTGGAGGAGCTGGCGCAGAGGAAACCTCCCAGCAAGACCTCGGTGCGCGGCTATCTCCGGAAGGCGAGGTAGGGCTGGGCTGGATGGAGCTGGATGCTCCCTGGCGGCGCTGGTGCCCCCCACGCTGGTTTCTCAGCTCCTGCTCCTTCCCCCGGCAGATGCTCAGCCTCCACCGCCAAGTCCCTGCTCTTCCGCTTCTTGCCCATCCTGCGCTGGCTGCCCCGGTACCCGGTGAAGGACTGGCTGCTGGGGGACATCGCCTCGGGCTTCAGCGTGGGCATCATGCACCTGCCCCAGGGTGAGCGAGGCGTCCCCGGGCTGTGCCCTTCCCGGGGTTTTCCCCGCAGCCGGGGGTTGGGGCTCACCCATCCGTGACGTTTGTCCCCGCTCTGCTGTGCCCAGGGCTCGCCTACGCGCTGCTGGCCGGGCTGCCACCCGTCACCGGCCTCTATTCCTCCTTCTACCCCGTCTTCCTCTACTTCTTCTTCGGGACGTCCAGGCACAACTCCGTGGGTGAGCCGAGGGGCGGTGTGCTCCCACGGGGATGGAAGGGAGGGAGGATGAGGGGGGGAGAGCCTTCATCTACAGCACGGCATCACCACGCCAATTGGGGGATCCGGGGGGGAGTTCCTTCTGCTTTTACTTTGCCCCATGGGGAAGGCGTTTGGGGGAAGCACCATGGGCACGCTGAGCCCAGCCCAGGCGTTCGGGTGCCCGTGTGCCTCGGGGAGGTGCTGCCTGGGTGCCGGTGCTGACCTCAGGCTCTCTGCCTGCACCCTGCGCGTCCCCAGGCCCCTTTGCTGTCATCTCCGTCATGATCGGCAGCGTGACAGAATCCCTGCTGCCCAGCGAGGACTTCTTGGTGTCTGTCGACGGCAGCAACACCACGATAATCGATGAGAAGGCGCGGGACGCAGCCAGGGTGGATCTGGTGGCCACCATCACCATCCTGTCGGGTATCTTCCAGGTAAGGGGCCGGTGCCAGCCCAGCCTGGCAGGGACCGAGGGGCACTGGTTCCCCGTGGCCGTGCGCCGTGGGTGCTCCTCCTGTCACCTATCCTTCCAGGTGGCCCTGGGACTCCTGCAGTTCGGCTTCGTGGTTACCTACCTCTCGGACCCGCTGGTGCGTGGTTACACCACCGCCGCCTCCGTGCACGTCCTCATCTCCCAGCTCAAGAACGTTTTTGGGGTCTCCGTGGGCGAGTACTCGGGGCCGCTCTCTCTGTTCAAGGTGAGCAAAGGGCTCATTGCCACCCCCAGGACCCTCGTGGTGCTGCTGGGGTGGCGCATGCTCACCTGTGGGACTCATGAAAACCCCCCCAAAAAAAACTACCAGCGAGGAGTCTGCTTTTGTTCCTGAGCCTATTCCCTCCTGCATCTTCCAGACCTTCATTGAGATCTGCAAGAAGCTGCCGCAGACCAACGTGGGCACCCTGGTGACATCCATCATCGCCATGCTGGCCATCTTCATCGTGAAGGAGCTCAACCACAAGTTCTCCTCCAAGCTCCCCATGCCCATCCCCATTGAGCTCATCACGGTACCTAGAGCTGTCCCAGCTCCCCGTGGGGACACAGACATGGCCCGGGGCTGGTGCCATCACCCATGGGTGGCCCTGTCCCCCGCAGGGTTGGCAGGAGTGGGACAGGATGCCCTGGTGGGGTGGGTTCCAGGACATGCATCCCCTCCTTCTCCTGCACCACGGTCCCCGAGCAGGGACACCCTGCCTCACCGCAGCCTCCCCCACAGATCATCATCTCCACTGGCATCTCCTACGGCGTCAACCTGAAATCCAAGTTCGGCATCTCCGTGGTGGGCGACATCCCCAGCGGGTGAGCGGGGGGGCCGGGCAGCGAGGCCGGCCGTGCCGGGGCACCGCGCTGCCCACGGGACCCCCTCCTGAGCTCCATCTCCCTGCCTTGGCCGTAGGTTGAAGCCTCCAACGCTCCCTAGCAGCACATATTTTGGGCAGGTGGTGGGCAACGCCTTCGCCATCGCCATAGTGGGTTACGCCATCTGCATCTCGCTGGGTAAGATTTTTGCCCTGAAGCATGGCTACAAAGTGGACAGCAACCAGGTGATGCTCCGATACGCGCGGATCCTTCCCCGTTGGGGGGGGGGCTGACGGCTTGCAGAGCTTTTCCCCGACCGCCGCTCTGTCCTCGCAGGAGCTGATCGCCCTGGGCCTCTGCAACTTCCTGGGGGGCTTCTTCGAGTGCTTCGCCATCAGCTGCTCCATGTCGCGCAGCCTGGTGCAGGAGGGCACGGGGGGCAACAGCCAGGTGGGTGCGGGTGGCACAGCCTCCCTCTGCTCTCCAAAATCCCTCCCCGCCCTCACCTCCGGCTCTCCCCGCAGGTGGCTGGTGTCATCTCATCCCTGGTCATCCTGGTGACCATCCTGAAGATCGGAGAGCTTTTCCGGGACCTCCCCAAGGTGCGGCCGGTCCCATGGCCTCCGTGCCCCATCCCAGCCCCCTGTCTGCGTCCTGGGTGCCCCTCACAGCTTCAGCCTTCTCTCCTAGGCCATCTTGTCTGCCATCATCATCGTCAACCTCAAGGGCATGTTCAAGCAGTTCTCAGACTTCAGCATGCTCTGGAAGTCCAACCGCGTGGACCTGGTAGGGCACCAACCGGCCCCGGGGCTTTGCTCTTGCTCTTTGCTCTCCTCCACACCGTGGTGCCACGGGGAGACCGTGCCGCGGCTGAAATGTCCCCTTCTCCAGATGATCTGGATCGTGACGTTTGTGGCCACCCTCTTGCTGAACCTGGACATTGGCCTGGCGGCCTCGGTGGCCTTTGCGCTGCTCACCGTCATCTTCCGGACCCAGCTGTGAGTAACCCCGGGGGGACGCGGGGAGGGGAGGCAGTGCTGGGGACCCGGTGCTGCTCCCCGAGGGGAAGCCCGCAGTCATATGGCTTGTTGCTCTGCCCCCGCAGCCCCCATTACTCCCTTCTGGGACGCATTCCCGACACCGAAGTCTACAAGGATGTGGCTGAATATCAGAAGGTAAAAGTGCCGAGGTGCCAGCGTGGTGGGGGGAGAGGCAGGGGTGGTTTGGAGCACTCCCGGGGGCTTTGAGTCGTGATGAAGATCGGGGGACACTTTGAAGGAGGGCGAGAAGGGGCACATCCCCGTCCCCAGGGTAGCACACGCTCCCCCTCCGTCCCCAGGCACTGGAGGTCCCTGGCGTGAAGATCTTCCGCTCCTCCTCCACGCTCTATTTTGCCAACGTGGAGATGTACTCCGAGGCGCTGAAGAAGAAGGTAGGAGAAGCAGCCGGCTCCCTGGGCACAACCCCAGCTTCCCCACAGCCCTGCCAGGGGGATGTAGTCCTCCCCCCAGCAAGATCTGGGGGGAGAAAAGGGCAAAGCCCCCCCCCAGCCCCTCGAGCTCTGCCCCTCATGCCATGGGGCTGTACGGTTTTGTAGAGCGGCATCAACGTGGATCGCCTGATCGAGAAGAAGAAGAAGGCGCTCAAGAAGCTGAAGAAACAGCAGAAGAAAGCGGAGAAGGAGAAGGCGAAGAGGAAAAAGGTGCTTCCTAGGAAAAAGAAAAAAAAAAATAAAGATAAAACGGGGCCTTCCCTGCCTCCCTCAGCACACTCCCACATCACCAGGCTGCCCAGCCCAGCCCCAGCCCTCGTGCTCGTGCTCGGGGCTCCAGGTTCAGTCTGTGGTCACTGAGCAGGGAGAGGCACTGGCACCGATCCGCGCCACCAGGGTCGCTTCCCAGATTGGCAGGGGAGGCGACAGTCATTAATGATTAAGTAGCGGAGCCCAGTGAGTCATTAGCGGTCTGTGGCAAGTTAATCATCAGAATTAAGTGTGAGAGCAAAGGCTGACTTAGGCCAGCAGACTAATGAGGCCAGTTCCAGAAAGAGTTGTTAGGGAGAGACCCTGAGGTGACAGCAGACCCGGAAAGAGCCCAGAAGTGGGGCATAGGTGTGAGCAAGGTGCCCTAATGCAGCCAGAGCCTCCCCAAACCCCCCTGCTCTATAGGACAGGACAAACCTGGGGTCTTGGGGGTGACACCACCCTGCCAGCCCGACCCAGGGGGCAACCAGCACCCACATGGTGAAGCCACGTCTCCCTCCCTCCCTGCAGGACATGGAGGCTGAATGCAACGGGCCTGGTGTTGCGGTGATCGAGCTGAGCGGGGAGGAGAACAGCACGCCCGCCGAGCCCACCCTGCGCTCCCTGGGGCTGCCCCAGCCCGACTTCCATGCTGTCATCCTGGACTTCAGCTCCCTCAATTTCGTGGACACCGTCTCCATCAAGATCGTGAAGAATGTGAGGGGCCAGGGCGTCCCCAGTGCTGGTGCTGGGCGGCTGGATGACAGCTGCCCCGTTCCTTTTCCCTGACGTGTTTTCTGCCACTTGCAGATCTTCAGGGATTTCCATGAGATAGAAGTGGACGTTTTTGTTGCCAGCTGCCCGGGTGAGGAGACACTGCGGAGCTGTCATCCCCTGCTGGGCACAGCCACTCTTTTAGGACACAGCTGCTGGCCACAGGGCTTCTGTCCCCTCGGTGGTGTCCTCATCCCCAGGCTTCCCCCAGGAGCCAGCAACTGCAGAGCCAGAGCACGGGGCACCACTGCCCCTGGCTGCAGGTTGTCCTGAGGGTGCAGCCCGAGCTCTGCAGCCCCCCATGTCCCTCACAGCGCAGGGGGAGGGAGGTGTGTTTGGGTAGGGACTGGAGAGCTCAGCCGGCTGCCATAACTTTGTGTGCTTCTCCCTCTGCACAGCGTCCGTCCTCGCCCAGCTGGAGCGGGGCAACTTCTTCAGCTCGACCATCACCAAGCAATGCTTCTTCCCCTCGGTGCACGACGCCGTGCTCCACATCTCTGGGGAGCAGCACACAGCCCCGGTGAGGACCTGTCCCGGCTGTCCCCACTGCTGCCATGGAGAAGGGCAGCCCAGCCGACCCCTTCCTTCCTCTCAGTCCCCACAGGCGCAGCACAGCACCAAGCTGTAGCCCTGCAAGCGGAGACGTCTCCCGGAGGAGCAGGACCACGCTGCTGGGGAGGCTTCGCCGCTCACCTGCACCGGGGCCTGGAGCCCCCATCCCACTGCCAGCCCCTCCGGGTGCCAGGACCCGGGGGCCATGACAGCGAGGGGACAGCGGCATGGCCTGTCCTGTCTCCGGGGCTGAGCCCGCTGTGGGGGCACCATGCAGCCCCCAGCCAACAGGGGCGGCAGGCTGTCAGCGGGCTGTCAGCGGGCTCACTGCCCCATTTTGGCAAACTTTTGCTCAATAAACGAGTCACAGCCAGCGCTGCCTCATCTCTGCGTGAAGGGCGGGTGGGGACAGGACAGGACAGGACAGGGTCTCCCAGGGCTTCTCTCCCCACCCTGGGGCTCCCCCAGCTGGGCCCCGCCGCCATTTTGTCTCCCCCACCGCCAGGGGGCGCCGCCATTTTGTCTCCCCACCCCCACCACCAGAGGGCGCCGCCATTTTGTCTGCCCCACCACCAGAGGGCGCCGCCATTTTGTCTGCCCCACCACCAGAGGGCGCCGCCATTTTGTCTCTCCACCAGGGGGCGCCGTACACCCCCCCTATGCACATGCGCATAGGGGCCGGCCGGGCCCGCCCAGGCGCAGCGCGCATGCGCACCTCCCCTCCAGCCCGGTCAGCGGCGGCAGGGACAAGATGGCGGCGTCCTCCCTGTGCCGGGCGGCCGGGCGGGCCCTGGTGCGCCGCCCTCACAGTGTGGGTGCCCGAGGCCGCAGGGGGGTTGTGGTGGCCGGGAGCGGGGCTGGGAGGCTCGGCACGGCCCGGCAAGGCCCGGCGGGGCGGTGGGGGCGCGGGGCGCAGCGCGTCTGCAGGCCTGGGAAGGTCACGGGGACGCGGCGGGTGAGGGCTGGGGGTGAGGCGGCAGCGCCCGGTGTGGGACCGGGGCGGCTCCTCGCAGCCGGCTGTGAGCGCTCGTGGGCCGAGGAGAGGGGGCTGGGTGGTTACTGGCATCCAGGAGGGTTGTTTTATGGAGGGCGGTTGGTGTCTGGTAGTGACGGTGCCTTTCCTCCAGGCACCCCTGCTGGGCTTGACGAGGAGCCGAGGCGCCGCCACCTACGCGCAGACACTCCACAATATTCCCGAGACGCAAGTCACCACCCTGGATAACGGCCTCCGTGTGGCTTCCGAGGAGTCCAGCCAGCCAACGTGTACGGTAAGGTTAGGAAAGGGTAAGGCCTTGCTTGAAACAATCCTTACCTAATGTGTGCCTGATTCTCCAGAAGTGACAAGCAAGCATTTGAACTGAGGTGTCTGACAGAGACCATCCCAATTTACTTTGTTAATTGGTCAGAGTAACATAGCAATAGAAAGGCTGGCCTAGCTCTGTGCAAGTCTGTAGCCGAGCTTTCATGCTCTACCAGTTTCCTCAGCTCTACGGTTTTTACATAGGCTCATATGTAAGCAGTAACTAACCAGCAGTAGTTATATCTTTGGCAAACGTTTCAAAAAGCTTTTGTTAAGCTGTTAGGTAAAAAGATAAAATGTATGCTGGAAACAGTTGCTGGTGCTTGTTTCTGCTTTGATGCTACCGGTGGAGTGGACTTACTTTCCCTGATGTCATACTTGTGGCATGAGGCTTGAACGTGTAGTTTGTGTTCTCTTCTAATATGGGTGCTTGATGCCTTTGCTGTTAGGTGGGCGTGTGGATCGGGGCAGGGAGCCGCTATGAAAATGAGAAGAACAATGGGGCCGGTTACTTCGTGGAACATCTGGCATTTAAGGTAAGTTTAAGGCAGTGTGCTAGGTCTGGCGTAGGACTTCATGGAGACAGTGTTCTGGATGTTTGCTGGCATGTGAAGCTCTAGCTTTAGAGGCTCTAGGTGATAAAGGAGACTGTACATCTGTTCACTGAATCTCAGAGGCTTTGCACATGGTATAAAAATAACCTTAAAAGGACTTCTAGTATGGTGCTCTTTGTTTGAATATGGGGCAACTTCTAAACGCACATGAGTTAAAGCAGCTCTTACTTACCAGCTGGTATTTCCCATCATAAAGGAAAAAACTTCTGAGCAACAAGTCAGACTGAATCTCTGATGCTGTGGTTCCTGACTATCCCAGCTGCTACCTGGCACGCTCATAAGACTCTTACAAAGCACATTTCTTCAGGATAGCAGATGTGAAAGCAGCACATCATTATAGCCATTTATTTGTCTTTGGCTTTGGTAGTGGATCAGCAGAGGTTGGAGACTACACCTCTTTATTAGCAAAGTGTCTGCTGGACAGGCCTGGGACAAAAGGCATCTGAACCTGGGTCTTGCTGACCCAAACCCAGTCCATGCCATCGCAGGCAACTGCAGCATCTGGCTTGCTCCTTAAGGGATGAGCTAGATTGTGGAAGTCAATTTTCTGCTCCTGTTCTGGCTTTCTCAGAATATTTCTATTTGGATAACTAGAAACACACTTCTTATTTCAGTGTTGGCTTGTTCTTGGTTTGCTTGCACTGATGTGATCTTCAGCTGCTGTTATACCTTGGCATACGTCTTCTCCTTCCCTGTTGGGTTTCAGCTGGTGTTTCAGAATATATTTCAGTCTACCTTTAGCTAGAGTAAACAAACCAAGTTCTAAATCTCTTGCTTTCTCTGCTTGCTCTTGGTTTTATGAATCAAATGACAGCTTTTATTGTTTTAGGTCTTTATTGTTCTTTTTTTACTGGTTTAGTTCTGCCCCTGGGGAAACCTGTTCATTTTGTAACCGTGTATTCCTGCTTTCTTTTAGGGCACAAAGAAGCGTTCTTGCGCTGCCTTTGAGAAGGAAGTGGAGAGCATGGGTGCTCACCTGAACGGGTACACCTCGCGTGAGCAGACTGCCTATTACATAAAAGCCTTGTCCAAGGACATGCCCAAAGGTAGGCTGGCAGAGTTACGGAGGTTAAGGATAAAGCCTTGTTTCTCCCCCACCAGCAGACTTCCTACCAATTGTCCAGGGAATGAGTTTGTGGCTGAGCAGTAAATTGGAGGTTCTAGATGGCAGTTGAAGAGAACACTGCCAAGAAATGGTGCCTCAAGGCTGCAAGCTCACTTGTTCCTAAAATCAGCTTTGCAAAGCTCTCGTGTCAGTCTGTGCTGTATGCCAGAAGGGGGAAGGCGAGGAATGGGGGTTCAGCAGTGTGTGGATTTATGGAGCTGACAAAATAAGCTCTGCAGCGACCACTGTGTTGGGAGTGCCCAGTGCAGCTTTTGCAGCACAGGCTGACCTGGAGATGTTTGCGTGCTAAAACAGTGATGGTTTTCCTTCTCTGGTGTGGGAACAGGTAGCGCTCCTGACTGTTAGCCAGGCAGCAGGGTTGCTAATGCAGTAAACGTCTTGCAGTGGTGGAGCTTCTGGCTGACATCGTGCAGAACTGTGCGCTGGAGGAGTCTCAGATTGAGAAGGAGCGTGGCGTCATCCTGCAGGAGATGAAGGAAACCGACAGCAACCTGGCCAATGTCACCTTTGATTACCTCCACGCCACTGCTTACCAGGGCACGCCGCTGGCCCGCACTGTCGAGGGGACCACGGAGAACGTCAAGTGAGCAGCAGGCTGGGTGCACTGCGCAGCTCGTGGTAGTAGCTTCATCAGGAGGAATTCGTCTTCAGGCAAGATCTGATGCTGCTAGGGCCTGGGCAAACCTTTCCCCGTGCTTTAGACTAAGAGCTAGGGGTGCTCAGGAAAGCCTTGAGCACACACACCTGTTTGGGTGTCAGTAGCCCAGTGGCCAGGGGTTGATACTCTCTAGTCTGCATTTGAACTCTCCGTAACTTTTCTTTTGACCGCCTGTTTCATTCTCTGTGCTCTGGAATTAGAGTACAGGGAAACCAGGCAGTGTAACTGAAACCAGGCAGTGTAATTACGCTTCTAAAAGGCACTGTTACCCCATAACAAGAAGAATCAACACCATCACTGCTGTCTCTGCGCTGTGAACTAAGCCTCTTGTCCCTCCAGCTATGAGAAGCTGATGTTTTACCTCTCTGTGTGTTCTCTAGGCATCTGACTCGGGCGGATCTAGCTTCGTATGTTGAAACTCACTTCAAGGCACCTCGTATGGTCCTGGCAGCTGCTGGAGGTAAGACCCAGATCCTTGTACTGCTGGGAAGCCTGTTTTTTTTTTCGTTTTTTTTTGTAATGGAGCTGTTTAAAACTACACTTCTCTCGTTGTTGTTGCCAGGTATTTCCCACAAAGAGCTGGTGGATGCAGCTAGGCAGCACTTCAGTGGGGTGCCCTTTGCGTACAAGGAGGATGCTGTGCCTGTTCTGCCGCGCTGTCGTTTCACAGGGAGCGAGGTAAAGTTGTTTGGGTCCCTAACAAAAACAAGACAGTGGTGCCAAACTGCTGAATGAATGTGAAACCAGCTGTAGGTGCCTCCCAGGAGAAAAATCTGTGTATCTCAGAAGCTGATGATGCTGTACCTCGGTACTGCCCTCGTGTTCTGTTCTTTAGGCTTGTTGCCACAACGCGTTGGGTTTTAGAAACCAAATCCACTAAGAATGTGAAGCTATTGCTTACATCATCTCTTTGTAAAGCCCGTATTGGAGCAACTGGCTCCAAAAACAGATGATTTTCACTGGGATAATATCAAGCCCTCCGATTTCTCAGCCTGGCCCTGCAGCAGACAAATGCACAGTGCTCACTCAGTTCTCCCCTGCTGCTTGGTGACGTTGCAGATCCGTGCCAGAGACGATGGTCTGCCCGTTGCCCACGTTGCTCTCGCTGTGGAGGGGCCCGGATGGGCCGATCCGGACAACGTCGTCCTCCACGTGGCCAATGCCATCATCGGATGCTACGACCGCACCTTCGGAGGTGGCAAGGTGAGAGACCTGGGGGTGTGCCAGGGAGAGCCCGGAGCCTTGCACTGGGAAATACTCCGGAGGCCCTGGGGAAGGTGCTTTGTGGGAGGCTGCTGTGGTTCCCAACCGGGAAGCGATAGGAACCTGGAAAATAGGACAGAAGGCTGGGCCAAGGCACTTTTGGAGATGTGGTGCTGGGAGATGAGGTGAGCCTTCTCTGCTAATTCAGAAGAAATTCAGGTGATGAATTCTCAGCAGCTTTTCCTACCTGCGTGAGCTGAGCAGTCAGCGGGGATGGGGATGGAAGCAGGGCAGAGATGCTGTCTTCTCACGGTGCGAGCGTGCCTTGCAACTATAAAGCAGTTGGAACTTGTTTAAAACCCACTGTTACATCTGTTCTTGTCTATAACTTGTTTTGTCTGCATAACTGTGCTAACCCCTGCTGAGAGGCCTTGTACTTGCCATGTTCTCCCACTCCTACGCTGCTGCGTATACCAGCTCCTCATCTGCTGCTGGGAAGGGAAGGGATTTTGCTGTATGGACTCTTAGGCCATTGTGTGTGACTTTTCCAACTGTTACCCTCATCTGTTGACCACCTGAGGGGCCTAAATTAAGCTCTCCTTTGAAAAGCGTTACGCTCAGTCATGTCTGCGGTCGCTGTGCGAGCAGCTCAGCTGGAAAGAATTTGAGCTCTGAGGAAGCTGTCAGATTGAAGGGCTGATGCTATCTCCTTATTTACAGAATCTGTCCAGCAGGCTAGGGGCGCTTGCAGTGGAGCATAAACTCTGCCACAGTTTCCAGACGTTCAACACCTCCTACTCTGATACCGGCCTCTTCGGTTTCCATTTTGTTTCTGATCCTCTGTGCGTAGATGATATGATGTTTTGCGCTCAGGGCGAGTGGTAAGTACAAGTTTGGCAAACATTTTTGTTTAAGATCTGGTTTTCTTGTAGGTGATGGAGCTGGTGGAGGTCGTGTTAGGTCCGCAGAGCGCTGTGTCTGCATGAATGTCTGGGTAACTCGCCTTCTGGTTGAGTGATCCTGTCGGTGCTTTCTGCAACTGTCAGGATGTGACTTGGGAGGAGCTGGTTTGGTCCCTTGAGGTTCTTCAGGTCTTTGGCTCATGGCTTGAAAATTAACTCTGACCTAACTGAAACCAGGACACACACATTAACACCGAGGCTTTGGCTCTTTATATCCGAGTGAGACCATTCCTTAGAGCCGAGGCTCCCCTGCGTGCCTGACAGATGCAGCTCCGTTGTCCCGTTAAGTCTGAGCAAAGCCAGCAGAGCTCCTGCCTTCCAAAGGCTGTGCTGTGACTGATGTGTGCCCTGCTGCTGGAGCCATGCCAGCACTCAGGGGCCTTCTGCTGGTCCGGCTTTATGCTCACACATCCCAGCGGTGGTTCAGGGCTACGTCTGAGGTTCAGAGCCGAGCCGCACTGTGCGTGGAGCAGATGGAGCTAGCCCTTGCCCTAGAGACATTGCAGTTGGCAGGGGAGAAAGGGATTTAGCAGCTGGAGTCCAAACAGGCTCTTTAGAACTGCCTCGTTCTTTCAGCGTCAGTTTCCATAGCAGCTTGCTGTGTTTGGGAATAGCTGACACGCCTTTCTTCTCCTGAGCTCGCTTGCTGCTGTGCCTGGTGGGCGATCCGCAGTCAGCACAGAGCTGTTCAGGTCTCTGTGAGCGTAACTCAGCACGTGACTGCTGGCTGACGCTCCCTACCTGTGATTTTGAGCTTTTTCCTCTCGCCTCCTGCTGTTCGTTGCTTCCCCAGTTCTTAGCTGCTCTGCAGCGGCCAGGAATGAATCTCAGGCCTGCAGCACGAGGGCTGTTAACAGCTTATTTCTGCAGAGCCTTGGGAAAGGGAGAAATGCTCCCTGTCAGTACAGACATCTTTAACAGCTTTGATGGTCATCCCGTCTCTTCTGCAGGATGCGTCTGTGCACCAGCACCACGGAGTCAGAGGTGAAGAGAGCCAAGAACTATCTCCGAAACGCCATGGTAGCTCAGCTGGATGGTACGTCCTGCTTTATGGATGCAGCTTTCAGAGGGTTAACCACTGATGTCTCCAGTGGGAAGAAGGAGCTCTGCTAGATGTTACGGTCCTACTAGTAGATGCTGTGCAAAATTCCCTTTCCCCTGCTCTTTTTTCTTCTTCCCGTGTTGTCAAAGTAGCTGATCACAGCCTGTTGTGCTCTAGACTAGCTCTGACTGTACACCTCTGGTCATTTTCTTGTTTCCAGTGTATAATCATTTGCATGCTGCTTGCTAAACTTAGAATTTGAGATCTGCCAGCTGGTCCGCTTTGGCAGTAACACTTCATAGAATCATAGAATCATAGAATATCCTGAGTTGGAAGGGACCCTTAAGGATCATCAAGTCCAACTCTTGACACCGCACAGGTCTACCCAAGTTCAGACCATGTGACTAAGTGCACAGTCCAATCTCTTCTTAAATTCAGTCAGGCTCGGTGCAGTGACCACTTCCCTGGGGAGCCTGTTCCAGTGTGCAACCACTCTCTCTGTGAAGAACCCCTTCCTGATGTCCAGCCTAAACTTCCCCTGCCTCAGCTTAACTCCATTCCCGCGGGTCCTGTCGCTGGTGTTAATGGAAAAAAGGTCTCCTGCCTCTCGACACCCCCTTACGAGGAAGTTGTAGACTGAAGACCAGGGAGAATGTCCGTATTGCTTGCTTTCTGCTGGAGCTGCTTGGTGTAGTAACGATGCCCGAGACTTCATTAGAACCTGGTTAATGGCTAGAGTTGCTTCTGTCTGCTTTGGCTCACGATCAGTCTGTGAAATTTGAGAAGCGTTTCTACTTTGCTGACAGCGTGATATCTTCAACACCTAGGTACCACTCCGGTGTGCGAAACGATTGGAAGCCACCTCTTAAACTATGGGCGCCGCATCCCTCTGGAGGAGTGGGATGCCAGGATTTCGGTAGGTATCCCTTTGTTTTGCGTGGGTGCCCTGAGCACACTGCCACATCTCCTGTACCCCCAGAGGGCACAGCTGTGCAGAACACGAGCCTTCCTTGCAGACAAGGGCTAGACTGTTGGTAGACACCTCCCAAGCGTCTGCCAGCATGTTTTTAATCATCCTGATATGTCATGGCAATAGTAACTTCCAGCTTTGAGAAACCTAAGTCATTAATTGCTTGTTTGTTACTCATTAGGCTGTTGATGCAAGAATGGTGCGGGAGGTCTGCAGCAAATACATCTATGACAAATGCCCGGCGCTTGCAGCGGTTGGTAAGTGACCAGGCAATTAGTAGACGATAGCTCAGAAAACAAGAGGGGGTCAAGAGCTGAGCGGAAGCGAGGTACGGGCACTTCTTACATGTCTGTTCTGGCCTCGTAACCGCTCTGGTTCTTTGCTCTTACCTTCCTACCTCCGAACATGAGCTGTGCCAGAGCACGTCTGCCAGGAGATCAAAGGTGCAGGTGATGGAGGCGCGGTGGCAGCGAGCTGCTGGCTGTCCTCCCACCCCTGCCTGCTGTGGAGCTGTGACTAAGGCTGGGAGTCCCGCAGTGGGGCGTGGGCCCCGTGGGATCTGCCAGGTGTCCTTACCCTGGGGTCATGGTGGTTTATGTAAGGGAAGTGAAGGGGCCCGATTCTCTTGCGCTGCTCTGGCATGTCTGTCTGGCCAAGGACAAATTCCTCTCGGGAAGCCTGCCTGAGCAGCTCAGCTCAGCTCCGCTGCCTTCTCCTTCCTGCGTGTTGTGGATTCCCCTCCTCCACGCAGCTGTTTCCTCTGCTCTGCCTTCAAAGCGGAGCAGTGGGGTTTTTGAAAAGGGAGATGGAACAAATTAGTCAAAATCTCTGTAACTTGGCGGCTCCCTGAATGTGAACCAACTCGGAGGAAACCAGTAGGGATTTTTATGTCAGGAGATGGCATCTGCCAATTCTCCTGATTTAGGTTTGAGCTGAAGTTGCCTGGTTTTGTGTGTAGCTGCTCTGGATTGTGAGCGCAGTCTGCTCTGCCACCGTCTCCTTTACAGTCATGCAAAATCACACAGTGCTTTTAACAACAACCCCAGTGATTCTCTTCTTCTGCTCACTCAGGTCCCATTGAACAGCTCTTGGATTACAACCGTATCCGCAGTGGCATGTACTGGGTCCGTTTCTAGGACGGGTACCTGCTGGATGGACGTAACGAGGCTCTGGACCATGGAAGGGCTCCCGGCGTTGTCTGACTCTGAATGTCTTGTGTCCCGGGGTGAGGAGGAGTCCCATCAAATGGCTGTCTTCTCGGTATTAAGTGTATAATAAAAAAATAAATAAACATATCCTACGTGGAGTTGGCTCTGCTGGGTGTAGTCCTTGTCTTGCTGGGCCGTGTGTGTAGGCATTGTTAATCTTGTCAGACTGGTGAGGTAATGGACCAGGAAGTCGTGGTTTGTCAGGGCTCGTGCTAGAAACCTGCCCGTCTGTCTGCACCCTTCCTGAGTGGGCTCTGTCCTGCCAGGCATTGCTTTAGGCTGGTTAAAGGAACTTTTCCTTGGTACAAGGCTGCTGAGGTAGCTCTGGCCATTTCCTCCGTGCCCTTCTGTGGAGTGGCAGCATGGTCAGGCTGGGGTTGCAGCATTCCTGTTTGTGCAGACCTGAGAATTAAGGGTCTTTAGAAAACTTCTGTGCTCTCCTTCCTGCCTGTCAAGGAGATCAGGCTGTATCTACAGAAAGGTTGCCACCTTCCTGTTCTCTGGGGTGTGCTGGTAAACTCCCAGGACAGTCTGTGTAATGTCACCTTGATCACCTTCAGGCCAAACTGGCCAGCTGGGCTCCCGTCAGCTGTTTAAATCGACGGTGATCCGGTGATCCCGGAGCCTGTAGTGGGACACGGTACCTCTCATCTGGAGTTTCTTGGTTTCTTAGTTCTTCAGTGACAAGCAGGGACTGCTGAGGAGCTGGCTGGTGTCTGTCTGAAGATGATCTGAAAGAGCTCTGCAACCCCTTCTGCTTCGGTGGTGTTCAGTGGGTGTTCCCATGTCCTGCCTCTGGGGAACGATTGTGGAGCTGAGAGCAGACGGGATGAAACAGCGAGGATTTGGGGGAAAAGCTTCCCACCAGGTGGCACCAGTCCCACAGCTACACCGGGAAGCTGCGAGGTGCTCCTTGATTCTCGCCTTTGGAACAAATCTCGCAGGGATTCTCGTTTAATTTCCAGGTGCTGTCCTGACAAGTGGGATTTAAAAATAGTGTAAAAGTTTCTAAGAGTTAGTCATTGCACTTGAGACTAATCCAGTGTACTAAATCATTTGTGCTGAATCTGGATTCTTGATGAGAGAGTCAGTGTGTCTGAACTCATTGCGTACACTAGGCAAGTTTGAAACTGTTAAATGTTCTTGATGCAATTTGGATTTAACTATCGTCGCAAGCTCTGGCTCGTTATACGTGCACTGAGGGCTGAACAAACTAAACAAGCTCGCTTACGCCTCAAGCCTCGTGGAACCAGTAAATGGTTCTGCCTTGGTTTTGTGATGGCAATTAGGCTGTAATCCTGCTTTCCATTGCTAGATAGACTTCTGCTCCTCGGTGAGCTTCCAGGGTGCGTTACAGTTGGTGGGAAGCACAAGGAAGGGAAGGCGTGCATCCTTGCCTCAGCATTTCCTACATGTTTTCTCTGCAGGTATCTTCTCGGTCATTCTTGTATAATTTCCCAGCCCCTCCTGAACCACTTTGTACCGAGGAAGAGATTCAGCCCCCTCTGCAGCTGTCGCTTTCCAGAGCGCATTGGTTCTGTGCAGAAGAAGCAGGCTGCATGGGGCTTTCAGATGCTCTTATCCATGCAAAAACCTGAGGATCTGGGCTGATGCAGGCTGAACAGCGTTGGGTGCTGCTGGGGGTTGCTGAGGGCCATGCCCTCGCGTTTGTTGGCACCTTCTGGCTGCAGCTCCCCGTGGCACTCTGCCTTGCAGTGCCTGTTGTGTTTGGGTGCTGGGGAAGTCTGCGCTTCCAGAAACGCGGGCGCTGCACCAACTTCAAGAAGCGTGAGGTTTGTGGTGCCACACGGGTGATATTTTCCTTGGTAAGCAGCCTTTGCAAGCAGCCAGAGCGGGGAGCAAGGAGGTGAGGAGGGGAAACCCGTTGAGGAGGCTGGAGTATTAGTGCTTGGCAAAGCTACCCTCACACTGAGCCTTAGTGAGGGGCTTGGGGTGCATAAATGGGAGTTCATGCAGAGTCGTCAGGTATTTGGCAGCCGAGCCCCTCTGTGCTGGAGGAAGCAAAGCTCTGATCTAGTTGGCAGGTCTCTAACAGCAAGAGCTGTAGGTGTGTGGTTTTGTTCCTCTATCAGAGCAGCCTGGGTCCAAGGGAATCCACACTGGGAAACATCTGGCACGAAGGAAGCGTCTTACCTAAATGATTTTCCTGAACCTTGAAAAAGGGACATCCTCTGCTGGGGCTCTCCCCTCCCCTTCCTGTGGTCGCCTCTGCCCAGCAAAGGGCAGTGGCAGTGCCAAAGGGGGGAGTTGGAACCGTCCCTAGAACAGGGCAATTTCACTGAAACTGGAGATGGCCCGGGTGACCTAATAAATCTGCTTCCTGGCTGCCCGGACAATGCAGGATTGTTCAGCGGGGCTCTTTGACCAGTCTACTTTTCAATGGCTTAAGTGTTTTATTTTGCTACTTCCCTTGGAAGGTTAGTTGGGATCCCATTAGGCTGCGCCGATAAAACCTAGCTGGGTGTTCGCGTTGGCCTTTGCCCCCTCTCTTTTTGCGCCGTGTAACTGTCTCATCCTCTCCGTGTGAAGTTCCCTCTTTGAAGCCTACACCCTCTGCCTACCTCTAGGCGATCCTTTTCCCTCCCCGACACCTTGGCTCTCCCTCTCTTGGCTGGAGGAGAGGAAGCCTGGGGAAGGAGGATGCTGCGCCTCGCTTTGCACCCTCACCCGAGGCTCCTCCAAGCCACCTTCAGCGGCTTTCCACCAACGCAGAGCTCTTCCAGGAGCACAAAACCCAGCAGCGAAAGCGGGGAGCCCTCACTAGAGCCTTGTGCTGGGGGTCTCTGATGGGAAGAGCTCTCCATGCCCCCCAGAAGAAGGTTGTGGGGCCGGGGCAGATGCTCCGGGTGGGTCTGCCCATGGAGCAGGCAGCCCCTTTGATATGTGAGCTGCTTGCTTGGGAGCCGGGCGCCTGCCAAGAGCCGGGCCGCAGCAGCCAAATGTTGGTAGTTGCCTCACCTGAACTAATTACCCCCCCCCCCCCCCACCTGGAAAGTACAGTTGATACTAATCATAGGTGCTGAGCCAAGCCTGTCCTCAGGGGACCAGCGAGCTGCGGAGAGGCTTTCACACAAACACGACTTGGAGCCGTGCCTCCCCTCGGTGCCAGCGAGCTTCTGGGAGGAGAGCCCTCAGCCCTGGGGGCCTGGTTCCCGACCAGCTCTCCCGCTGGGGGTGCGGTAGGTGAGCGGGGTTTGTAGGATGGGGTTGAAACGTGGCTCTGCTGGCGCTTTGCGTGGCCGCATCCTCGTCCTGCTTGAACCCCTTGGTGCGGGGATGGAACCGAGGTGGCTGCGACCAAGGGTCTGTTCCCCAAAATGTCCCCTGTATGATGTGGTTTGCTCAGAGGAAGGCTTGGTTTTCCTTAAAATGGAGTGTCACCGCAGTAGGGCTCAGGGTTATTGGGGTGAGGGTGGTGCCTGTCTCCCAGCTTGGCCTCCTGTGCTTCTCCTCACCCCTCTGTGCATGCCAGGAGGCAGCGGTGTCTGGATGCGGATCCAGAAATCCAGTATGGAAAGGGCTCATCTAAAGCCTCAGCGCATTCATCACTCGGCAAAGAAGCGGACAAAGGGCCCATCCAGGCCTGACTGCCAGCGCCAGCCATCCCAGGCGGTATGAGATTGAGTGGGGCACAGTGACGGGACCGCTCCTCATTGTCTCGGCGCTTTCTTCCACAGCCTGTGTGGAAGGGGACGAGTCTGAGCGCTGGGCCTCCTCATTAAAAGCTGCCTTACCCCACACGCCACCCGAAGAGGATGAGTGGTTCTCACTTTTCCACATGTCTCCTTTCCCTTGTGTGTTTGCTGGACGGGCTGAATCACCCGCCTGGGCCTCCCGCGTGCTCACTGAGCCTCTCCCATGCTCCTGGGTCATTTAGGGCTCCGCACACGATTCTGGCATGAGATTGACATAGCACAGACCACACAAGGACAGCAGAGGAAGTTGGGTCAAATGCCACATGGCCTGATTCGAGCGAGGCTAATTGTGTAATTAAGACACTGGAACAGGAGCCCGAGCACTCGAGCGCTGCTCCTGGTTTCTCCAGGAGCCCCCGGTGGGATGTGGAGCCTTCGGCTTGGCCGGGCACTGCATTGTCCAGAGGGGTGGTGACATCCAAAGCCTGACAGGCAAACAGAGTGCCCTGCCCTCAGCACGGTGATTCAGGTGGGCGATGTGTTTGTAAAACAGCTCCAGGTGCTATTTCTGATGTGTTCGGAGCAGGCACTGGGATAAAGCTGTGAAGGAAATGCGCTGCCTGGCCTTTATTTGCTACCTTTAGGTTAAGAGTGAGGTGATATTTTTGGGGGGAGGGGGTAGAAAGGGGGGATTTTTTCCTCTGTTATTTGAATAATGAAGTTTCACCTCAGGAATTGCATCTATGCTGCTTTGAGATTTAGGATTTGACGTATATTCAGGGACAAGCAGCAGCGACTCGGGGACCCGGAGCAGGCAGAGCCCAGCAGCTGTGTCCCCGCACAGAGCTGCTGCCTTGGCTCGCCAGGCGTGGAGGAACTCCCCGGCGTGCCAAGGAGCCTTCCAGGAAGATAAGGCACGCTCCAGCCCCGTGCGTGTCCCACACCCGGGCTCCACGTGGCAGCTCAGCACCTCCACCCCTTGTCCCTGCGCTGGCTGCCGCCAGGCTGAAGGTCCCCCTGCGCCCAGCTGTGGCTCTCCTGCTTCCCCTGTTTACTGCTTCCAGCTGTGTGCCGCGCTTGGCTGGGATCCCCGTGACATGGGGACACAAATATCTCCTGTCACCGCCTCGCACGCGCGGCTGGGGCTCCCAGGTGAACTCAGTTTGGTTTGCTGAGGAGGATTGAGGGGCTGAGGGTCGCGGGCTGGTGGGGGCAGGATCCCATGTTCTTCCCACCTCCCAATGGACAGGAGGTGCTGGAGGAAAGCTTTCTGCAACAAACCAGAGCTCTGCCAGCCCCGGGGTGTTCCTCTGGGGTCGACCTGCTCGGGTGCAGCCCTCGTCCATGCCCTGTGCTGTGGAGATCCTTGCGTGAGCCCCGCAGCCGGCGGCCCCGTGCCATGGCGCTGACGCAGCCTCCTGCTCGCGGAGATGTGGAGTCATCTCGGATGGGTCCGCGCAGGGGAGGAGTTCCCATGGTGACAGACAGCCAGGGCAGGGGCGGATGTTTTGTCCTCTCTCTTCTTTTCTTCTGCAGTCGGGCACCCAGCCAAAGAGCCCAAGGAGCAATGGCACAGCCTCTCGGGGGGGAGAGCGCCGAGGACAAGTCTGGTCTCGTGAGCCCTCCGGGAGCAGTCCCCCTGTGCCCGGGCGGCGGCTCCCGTCCTTCCCTCAGCCCCCATCCTCTGACCGTGGAGCTGTCTGTGTGCCCCTCTCCACCCAAACACGTGCCCACCAGGCTGTGGTGTCCCCCCTCACGTCTCCCACCGGTGATGCTGCACGGGGGGGGCCCTTGTGCGAGGAGCAGCCAAGCCCCGGGCAGAGCAGGACGGGGGCTCTTTTATGAGCGCTGCCAGAAATCTGTGTTTTAGAGGGGCGTGGGGTGTTGCTGCAGATTGTGAAACACTTGAATCGAGGCAGAGAGGAAGCGTTGAGCAACCACCCCGTCCTCCCAGTGCTTAGATCTGCATCCCAGACTGGAAAGCGGGGAAATTAGAGCGGGATTGTCCCAGAGGGGAGGAGATGCAGGAGGGCAGCATTTGGACGAGCTCCTGTGCGTTTCCAGAGCAGGTTCCCAGCAGTAAGCGCTTTAGGTCTCTGCTGCTGTTTGAAGGAAGGACAAACACTGGGAGCCCCATAAAACCGGGCAGCCCCTCCTTGAGGCGCTGCTGCTCGGCTGGCAGCACCGGGGCACGGCCGCCTTCCCATTTCTCATCTCCCTGCCCAGCGAGCAGCCGTGTGGCAGGGGTCTTCTCCTCCCTCCCAGGTCTGTGGGGTCCTACAGGGTGGGGAGAGCTGTTTTCCGGGCCCTGATGGGGCAGAATACCTGGGCACCAGCTCCTCCATGCTTGGAGGGATGGAGCAGAGATGGTCACACAGTGCTCACCCACCTCTAACAGGACCTGGGGGTGCTGCAGGAGCCCCAGCCTGGCCCCGTGCAGCCCGCAGCAGTGCCACCCTCGTGCCCTGCGTCCCACAGACTTTTGACAGTGCCCCGGGGCCCCTTTGGCACGGGGCAGGGCGGTGCTGGCGTGCGCGGGGAGCCGGGTGCCGGCGGGCACGGCCTGTCCCAGCCGCCCGGCGTGTCGAGTCACGCTCAGCGCATCGCTGCGTGCCCTGCGTGTGCCGGGGGCTGGCGGCTCGCCCCCCGCTCCCCTTCTCCTTCTGCAGGCAGCTGGGGGGAAAAAAAACTGCTCTACTCTGCCCTGCCAGCTCCAGCACGGCGGATGGGTCCCCATGTCCCTTATCGTGCAGGGAATCACCCCAGCGGGTGCTTGCAAGCACCCAGCGAGGGCTTGGCAGTCCCAGCTGCACTGAGGTGCCCCCAGGGCAGGCAATTTGCTGCCACGGAGAAGGCTGAGGTTTGGTTTTGGGGCTGCACGGAGCCAGGTGTGCCAGGAGGGCTGGGGATGTGAGCCCCACCGGCTCCACTCAGGGCTGCTGGGGGAGCTTTGTGCACCCTGTCCCTGCAGTCCCCCCCCTGCCCCACATCCCCGTCCCCATCAGCAGGTCTCATGGCTTTGCAGAGCCCGCTCCCTGCTGCGGGTGGGGGCTGCGGGGCCGGGAGCAGCCTGTGCCCCGGGGCTGGATTCCTCTGGGATGAGCCAGGCTGTGTGGGTGGTCGCTCCCTGCAGCCTGGGCACGTCCCCTCCTGGGACCCTTCAGCCCCTGCCTGTGCCCCCCCAGAGCCCCAGCCACCTCTCTGGGCATCCCCAGAGCTGCTGGCACCCCCCCGAGACCCCCTGTGGGAAGCAGCTGGTGACACAGGCTGTGACACTGGGACCCTGCAGCCAGCTGGATGTCACCAGCTTCCACCGCTGCTGCCCCCACTGCCCCTTTTCCCTCCCCAGCACATTGCAAGCACCCCTGGTGCTCAGTGGGACCCTCACAGGCTCCCATCGCTGCTTTGCTTCCCCCCCCTCGCTGTCCCGGAGAGCCAGCACAGCCCACGCCTCTGCGGTCAGCCCGACCCGGGGCTGCTTCATCCCTCCTGACTCAGCCATTGGGGGGGTCCCGGCCCCGCTGTCACCGTGTCCACGTCGGCGGCGGGGCTGGCCGGGGTCCAGCGCAGCTCCGTGAGAGGCTGGTGTGCGGCAGCATCTGGGCTGCAGCCTCCAGACACAACAGTTTAGGGGCAGGGACACACACACGGCCTGAAACGGGGACCTAAATAGGGCCACGTCCCCGTCGCCCTTCACCCACATCCCGGTGCCGCTCCCAGGGTGCCGGTGACCCCACAGCCGGGCGCATCCCTCGTCCCGCAGCCACCAGGCAGGGAGGGGGCTCTCCATCTGCCCCCTGAGCAGCAACACCCGAGATGCTCCCCGGGGTGTGGAAGAGCTGTGCCCGGATTTCTTTGGGGCTGGTGCTGGGAGACATTCCTGGAGCCTGTCCCAACCAGCCCCGCCGCGGGCGCCTTCCCCTGCGGCCCGGCCAGCTCCTCCTCCTCCCTGCTCTGCTTCCCGGCCCCACAGCCCCCTGCTTTAGGGCCGCAGCTCTCCCAGCCCTGTGCACCCAGTTTTGGTGTGGGTAGCAGAGCCCCGAAAAGCTGCAGCCCCCATTCAGCCTCATCCCAGAGCCGAAAGCCCCAAATCTTGCAGCGTGTGTGGATGGGGTGGGCAGAGGGGCGCAGCTGGCTCGGCCCCATCCAGCTGTGCCGTGTGAGTCACTGATCCTATAGGGTTGCAGTTTCACCTGGGGCTGCAGGGAAGGGAGCTGCTCTGCTTTCCCACCACGCTGCTCCCAGCCTGGAGCCTGGCAGGCACGGGGCGAGGGGCTGCGATTAGAAATAGGGTTGGAATTAGGGTTAACCTTGCACATTTTGATTGCGGAGGGCGATCCACGTGCTCCCCTTTGGGGCCAGCCCAGCTGGGATTTGGGGAACCCCGAGCGTGGGCTGTAGGAGCAAGCGCTGGCTGCATGCCCTGAGGTTTGGGAAAGGACCAGCAGCCTTTTAGGATAATCCCAGCGGGGCTGCGAGGCACAGGCCAGGCCGGGGGCTGCGGGGACAAAGCCTGGAAGGAGGCAGGGAGCAGAAAGCAGCGTGGGGTGGGTTTGGGGTGCGGGGGCTGCCTGCAGCAGGGTCCTGGGGGGGGAAAGGGGCTCGTGCACCCCTTGGCAGCCCGAGCAGCGTGGGTCACTTGCTCCTGGTGCTCACCCTACACAGAGGCAGATTCCTCTCCCCGTGTGCCGGGGCGACCCCAAACCGCCCGTGCCCGCTGCTCCGCCAGCGCCGGGCCCGGGGCCAGACACAGAGCCCTTGGCAGCCCCCTCGGCTCCCTGGTTAACGAAGCCCCTTGACTAATTGGGACAGGCCGCCCTGCCTTCATTAAGCAAGCTCTGGCAGGAGGAGGGTTTGGGGACGGATTTGACTGGGGGACGCCGGACCTGCGGCAGGACCCCTGACATGGGTTGGGCAGGGGGAAACCCGAGGCCACGGTGGTTTTCGGGGCCGTTTGGCCTGGTTTTGGGGCTGGGGCTGGGGTCCAACGAGGGGATGGCTGATGAAGAGGAGGGGATGCGCTGCTGGCTGCGCCTTTAAGAGGAGAGGGGGCATCCCCGCTCCTCCCCGGCTTGGGAACAGCCTGTGCTGGGAAAGTTGCCTGCAGCCGGCCCTGGAGCATCCTCGCTGGGTGGCAGGTGGCCCTGTCCCCGGCCCCCAGCTGCGAGGTGGCCCCGGGGACCCCTTCGCCACCCGCGGGAAGATGCCCCTGGAGCTGCCCCCTGCCCCCCTGCAGTCAGAGGGGAGCCCCTGGGCTGCTGACCCCGAGTGGGGCAGAGAGGGCGCAGGTACGTGGGGCACTGGGGACGTGGGGAGGTGGCACGGGGCACGCTGGTGCCCATCAGTATGGGTAAGCACGGGTAGGGACAGGCACCCACAGGAGGATGGGGTCCTGTAAGAGCGTCCATCGGGGCAGGACCTGAGCCCAAACCCCAACCCGTGGTCCTACAGTGGGCAGGAGGTGAGGCTGTGGCACTGTGGGGTGCCAGGGTCCCCAGACCCATTGTCCCCCAGCCTGCCCACCTTGCTGGCATCCTCTCCCTTTGCCCAGCAGCAGTTTTCCTGCTGGGGGTTCTCTGTTTTGGGGCAGCTCTCGGCCACCAGCATCCTCTGCCCTTGGCACCAGGAGATGTGGGGCAGGAGGGACCCCAAAAGCTGGCCCTTCCAGGGGAGCTGTGCCCAGGCTGCCACGACCCTGCCCTCTGCCAAGGACCTTCCCGGGGCCGGGACCCCCCAGCAGCTACCGTGGGGGGCCCGTTCCCATCTCTCCTTTCCCAATCCCGGGGCATTTTGGGGTGGAAAACGAGAAAAAAAAAAAAAAAGAAACGAAAAGAAAAAAAAACTTCTTCCCCAAACCCCTCTGCGCCCCCTCCCTCCCAAGGGAGCGGGTGGGAAAAGCCCTTTTTTTTGGGGATAGGCGGGACGGGGCGGGGGCCGTGGCTCTCCCCCCGTTTCCCCCCCCCACCCCAGGCGGCGGCACCGAGCTCCGGGCCGCCCCGATTAAAGGGGGCGGGAGCGCCGGGGGCCGCCTGCGCTCGGCTCGGCACGGAGCGGCACGGAGCGGCTCGGCACGGCGCCCCCGGGAGGAGCTGGGGGCTCGCAGCCCGCAGGTTGGGAGCTGAGGGTGTGTGGGGGGCTCCGGGGGGGGTCGAGGAGGACGGGCTGTGCCCCCCCGCTGCCCCCCAGGGTTCCCAGGCTGGCCCCCGCGGAGAGGTGCGCGGGGGGCTTGGGTACTCGAGGGTGCCTGCTGCGCTCGGGCGGGTCGTGGTGGGGGTCCCATGGGGTCAGGCTGGGTGCTGCGCCCTGTTATGGGGTCGGTGCTGAGCCCCCCCAGCACCCTTAACAGCTCTGCACCCAGCTGGGGGTGCAGGGAGCAGCGGGGTGAGGGTGCTGGTGGGCACCTCCAGCCCCCCGCGCCCCCACGCTGCCCTTCTCGGGGGCGAGCACCCACGGGGTGCCGGCGGGCAGGAGCAGCGGGGTGAGCAGCCCCCAAGGCATGGGGAGGCTCGGGATGGGCCTGTGGAGGCAGGAGCCCGAGCACACCCCGCCTGGCAGCCTCCTGCCCGCTCTGGGCACCATCCTGCTGGTCCTGGGCACTGCCAGCCAGCGGGGCCACGGGGAGGGTGGCACGGGGAGGGCTGGAGCGGGGCCAGGCACCGGGCACGCACGTGGCTGTGAGCTCCCACGCGGGGGCTGCACCCTGGCGTGGTTTTCCCCACGGAGCGGTTTTCCCATCCGCGGGGTTTGGCTTTTATTGCCTTTTGCTGCTTTTGCTTGCTCCTGCCCCACCCGCCGTGCCCAGAGGCACGGAGCGGCACCCTGTGCCCCGCTGTCCCACAGGCTCCCACGATGAGCGGCCGCCTCCTGCTCCTCGCCGTGCTCCTGGCCCCCCCGGCTGTCGTGGCACAGAAAAGGAGCCAAGGTGGGTGCTGAGCGCCAGGCACCGAGCTACAGGGGGGCAGAGGAGCCCGGCTTCTCCTCCCCGAGACGCTCTGCAGCACCCCAAACCCTTGCGTTTGGTCACGGGGTGCGCGGGGGGCAGGCGCCCTGAGCCCCGGTGCCGTCCCGCAGTGGTGTGCGAGGACGTGCTGGAGGCCGACATCGCCTTCCTGGTGGACGGCTCGTCCAGCATCGGCAGGAACAATTTCCGCGCCGTCCGTGCCTTCATGGAGGACCTGGTGGCCCCCTTCGTGCACGCCGTGGGCGAGAGGGCCGTGCGCTTCGCCGCCGTGCAGTACAGCGACGATCCACGGTGAGCCAGATGGGGCACAGGGTGGAGCTGGGGGGACAACGGGGGTCAAGGGGGGTGACCTGTCCCCTCCTGTGCCCCCCCCAGGGTGGAGTTCACCTTCTCCCAGCACGCCAACGGCACGGGTGTCCAGAGGGCCATCCAGCAGCTGAGCTACAAAGGTGGCAACACGCGGACCGGTGCTGGCCTTCGCTACGTCTCTGACAACTTCTTCGGTCCCACGCATGTCCGGCCCGGGGTCCCGAAGGTACACGGGGTTACGGGGGGTGTTTGGGATGCCCCAGGGGGTGCACGGGCATGGGCTGAGCCTCACAGCTCTCCCCTCAGATCTGCATCCTCATCACGGACGGCAAGTCCCAGGATGATGCTGAGCAGGCGGCCGTGAAGCTGAAGAGCCAGGGCATCAAGGTCTTCGCCGTGGGTGAGCGAGCGCCCAGCGTGCCAGCTGCTGCCCCCACCACCGGCTGAGGGGGGCTGGGGGCTGCGCCCTCACCCGCTGCCCCCCCGACCACCTCCCCAGGGATCAAGAACGCCGATGAGACGGAGCTGATCCGCGTGGCCTCGACGCCCACCGACTTCTTCTTCTACTACGTCGGTGACTTCAAGCTGCTGGGCACGCTGGTGCCGCTGATGACGCGCCGGGTGTGCACCAGCTCCGGGGGCACCCTGCGCACCCTGGGTACGGGACCCCCCGCGTCTTCCTCCTCCTCATTTTTGGGATGGGGCTGCTGGCGTGCAGCTCTGGGTGCAGCTGACGTGGTGCTGCATTAACGCCCTTGTCCCCATCCCCTGGGGGTCGGTCCCCTACAGACGGTCCAGGCCACACTGGCCCCTCCAACCTGGAGATCCTGGAGCGAGGCCCCGACCTGCTGCGCATCCGCTGGAGCCCGGCCAGCGGCCCCGTCACCGGCTATAGGGTGCAGCACGTCCCGCTGACGGGGCTGGGGCAGCCCGTGGTGGCCGAGAGGCAGGAGGTGAGCCCCGCACCGGTTTAGGGTCCCCTGGGGGTCCCCTGCCTGGCCGTGGGGGTGACGCTGCCCCTGCCCAGGTGAGCCTGGGTCCCCGGGAGACCAGCGCCGTGCTGCGGGGGCTGCGTGTGGGGACAGAGTACCTGGTCACCGTCATCGCCCAGTACGCCAACAGCCTTGGCGAGTCGGTGTCGGGACGGGCGCGCACCCGTGAGTACCCCTAAATCCCCCTGGGCACCCGTGGGTACCCCCGAGCACCCACCTGGGCGCACGGTGGGGTGCCTGCGGTCCATAGGGGCTCATCCCCGTCCCCGTGTGTCCCCAGAGAGCCGTGCCGGGGTGCTGGATTTCCGCGTGGTGGAGGCTGGAGCGTCCTTCCTGCGCCTGGCCTGGCAGCCCGGCCCCGAGCCACCGCAGGGCTACGTCCTCAGCTACACGGCACAAGGTGAGGGGGGACATCCCCCCCCCGGAGAGGGGACAGTGCCACCCGGACACCCTTGGGTGTCCCCCAAGGGCTCGGGGGACGCGTCTGGGGTGCTCACAACCCACGGGTGCGCACGGGGGGCGGGTGGCAGCCCCCCACCCGGTGCCGCTGCACCTGGCGGGCCCTCCCTGCCCCCGGGCGCTGCGGTGCCCGTGCCTGGCCCCCATCCCAGCCTCGCCCCGTGCTCCCCACCCCTGGCACCGCCTGGCATCCCCGGGGCGAGGAGCCGGCCCGCGGACACCCCTTCCCTGCCGGGCCGTGTCCCCTGCTCCTGCCCGGACCCCTCGGTGTCCCCCTGCAGGAGCAGCCCAGGGCGAGGAGAGGAGCCTGGGGGCCGGCGCGCTCTCAGCCACCCTCAGCAACCTGCGCCCCGACACCGAGTACCTGGTGACGCTGCGGGCACGCCACGCGCAGCACCCCACAGCCACGGCCACCCTCACTGCAAGGACACGTAAGCACCGTGCGCCCGTCCCCAGGTGTCCCCAGCTGGGGACAGCTCCTTGGGGACCCCCGGGGATGGATGGGGCTCCCCAGCCTGTTGCTGCCTCGGTGGTGAGGGGTGAGCACGGCTGGTGGCTGCGGGGTGATGCTCTGAGCCCCCAAAGCTCCTGGTGCACCCCTTCAGCTCCCTCGCGGCTTTCCGGAGGCGTCTCCACAGGAGCTTTCCCCCAAGCGATGTAAAAATGGGGATGAGAAACCCCCACAGTTTCTTGTTTAATTAAGTCCTGAGCTTTCTGGGAAGAAACCGCGGTTTCCACCAGGGAAGAGGGTGGTGAAAGCATCTCCGGGCAGGGCTGGGGATGGGGCCCTGGGGAAACACCTCCTGAAATCCTCCAGCTTTGCCAACCCAACCCCTGCACAGCCGCCCCAGCCAGCCTTAACCCGCAGAAAGCATTCCAGGCCCTAAAAACCAGGCGCTGGGGGCCCGGCACCGCCTGCTCGGGAGGGGAGCTCTGCGGGGCGGGGCGGCACCTGGGGGCGCAGCGCTCTGCGCCATCCCAAAACGGGGTGGTTTGGGTGAAAAGCGGAGCTCGGCGGCACCCCCCGCGGGGTACCACGGCCTCATCCTGCCCGCAGAGCGCCCGGCGGGCGTGCAGCACGTGGCCGTGCACAACGTGTCGGCGCAGAGCATGCTGCTGGCCTGGCAGCCCGTCACCGGTGCCACCGGCTACCGCCTCTCCTGGGCTGCCCTGGCAGGTAGGTGACGGCCCCTTCCCGCTGTCCCCGAGGGAGGGATGGGGACGGGAGGGTGGTGGTGGCACCAATGCTCTTCCTTCTCCTCCTCCAGCAGGGCAGGAGCGGCGCAAGGTGGAGCTGGACGCCAGGCAGACATCGCACGTGCTGGGGGGGCTGCAGCCCGGCACGGACTACGTGGTGACAGTGGCCCCGGTTTTTGGGCAGCTGGAGGGACCCGCGGCCTCCGTCCGGCAGAGGACGGGTACGGGGTGGGCTCTGCCCCTGCTCTTGGTCCTTCTGGCCTCGTCCCGAAGCAGGGACGAGGGGACGGGGTGGCACAGCCCCACCGGCTCTGTTTGCAGAGGCGGGCGCGGAGCAGACGCTGCGGACCAACATCCTGGGCCCCACGGCCATCCAGGTGCTCTGGGTCGCCCTCCGCGAGGCCCGCGGCTACCGCCTGGAGTGGAAGAGAGCCACAGGTTGGGTTCGGGGCGCCCCGTCCCCGATGTCACCCCAGGGAGGTGGCGGCACACGGTGACGCCGCCCTCCTCCCCGCAGGACCGGAGCCCCCCAGGACGGTGTCGCTGCCCAGCAGCGTCAGCAGCTACCAGCTGACGGGGCTGCAGCCGGGCACCGAGTACCGCATCACCCTCTACACGCTGTATGACGGCGGGGAGGTGGCCACCCCTGTCACCACCTTCCAAACGGGTGAGTGAGTGGCCCCGGGGATGTCCCCAGCCTCGTTAGCAGTTGCTTGAGCTGGGACCAGAGCCACGCGACGCCCAGCTCAGTGGTCCCAGCCCGGGGTTGAGGGCAGGGTGATGGCAGTGCCACCTGGCTCTGGATCACCGCGTCCCCTTGCAGGCGTGGAGGTGCCCGTGGGCGCCGTGACGGACCTGCGGCTCCTTGAGGATTCGGGCAGGAGGGTGAGGCTGGGCTGGACCGGCGTCCCCAGCGCCACCGAGTACAAAGTGACGGTGCGCAACACCCAGGGTGAGCCGGAGGGATGGGGACGGGGTTGGCACCACTTGGGGGGCACCATGGGGACCCCAGATGGCGCTGAGGCTCCTGCCCTGCTCCTGGCAGATGGCACGGAGAGGACGAGGCGCGTCCCGGGCAGCCAGACGGCGCTGGAGCTGGGTGACCTCCGGGAAGGTGTCACCTACCTGGTGCGTGTCTCGGCCCTCGTGGGTGGCCGGGAGGGCAGTGCCACCACGCTCAGCGTCCGTGTCAGTAAGTCCACGCTGCCTGCTCCCCCCCTGGGCTGCACCACGGTGGCCACGGGGCCCTTTTGGGGTGTCCCCGTGCTGATGCCCCGATGCCGTCGGGCTCTGCAGAGTCCCCGGCCGTGGGCAGCGTCTCCGAGCTGCGGGTGGCGGAGGCCGGTCCCAGCCAGCTGCAGGTCACCTGGAGGGGGCTACCAGGAGCCGGGGGCTACCGGCTGACGTGGAGGGCCAGTGACGGTGAGTGTGGGGGCTGCGGGGTGCGGCGGTGATGCCGTGGGAGCCCTCCCTACCCCATCTGTCTCTCCTAGGCCAGGAGCAATCCCGCTTCCTCCCCGCCGACCCCACCACCTTCACCATCGAGGGGCTGCGAGCTGGGACCGTCTATGCCATCGGTGTCTCTGCCATCGTCGACGGCCGTGAGGGTCCTCCTGTCACCACCACGGGGCGGACAGGTGAGGCAGCCCCTTGCCTGCTGGTGCTGGCTGTGCCATTCGCCCTGGGTACCGGTGACAGCGACCTTCCTCTTGTCACACAGCGCCCGAGCAGGTGGGGACAGTGACCCGGCTGGAGGTGCAGTCGTCCAGGAGCAACGTCGCCCGTGTCACCTGGGTCGGCGTGCCGGGAGCCACCGCCTACCGCGTGGTGTGGAGCCGCCGGGACGGTACCAGGGGATGGAAACGGGATGGGGACAGGCTGCGATGCTGGCAGGGGCCGGGGCTGACGCGTGGTGCTCGGCAGGGGGCTCGGAGAGCAGCCAGCGTGTCCCCGGCCACATCAGCTCCTTCGACATCCCCGACCTGGAGGGAGGCGTCTCCTACACCGTGAAGGTCACGGCGCTCGTCGGCAACCGGGAGGGCAACCCCGTCTCCATCATCGTCACCACCCGTGAGCTCCGGGGCACGGGGACAGCTCTCCGGCGGGGTGCCCTAACCCCTGCCCTAACGCCTGCCCCTCTCCCTGCAGCGGAGGCAGCCCCGGTGTCCCCCGTCAGCGGGTTCCAGGTGACGGAGGCCTCGGAGCAGCGCCTGCGCCTCGCCTGGGTGCCGGTGGCCGGCAGCACCGGGTACCGCCTGGCCTGGCGCCCGGCTGAAGGTGAGTGTGGATTTGTCCCCGTCCTGCACGGCCACGCTGTCCCCCAGCCCCTCACCTCTCTGTCCCCACTCAGGAGGGCCCCAGCGCAGCCAGCAGCTCCCGGCCACCTCCAACTCCTATGATCTGGGGGGGCTGGAGCCTGGCCGGCGCTACCACGTCAGCATCACCAGCCTGGTGGGCGGCCGGGAGAGCTCGCCCGTCACCATCACCGCCGTCACCGGTAAGGGACCGAGGGAGCATCGCCCCTGCACCATGGGGACCCTGCCTCAGGACGGAGGAGGGTGGGGGCTACCCCATGGGGCCGGGCCACCCCATTCTCCCCCTCGGCAGCTGCCCCCGGCCGTGTCACCAGCCTGCGGGTGAGCGACGTGCGCAGAGACTCGGTGACGCTCACCTGGACCCCCGTCCCCAGCGCCTCGGGGTACGTCCTGTCCTGGAGCCCCGCTGCAGGTGAGGAGGGCACGTGGCTTGGGGGAAGGCTGGCTGCCCAAATGGGGGCTCGCTGTCCCCAGGGGGGCTCCCTGTCCCCATCCCCATCCCCGCTGACTCTCTTTGGCCTGCAGCCGGTGGCGAGGCACGGCGGACGCTGCCGGGCACCGCCAGCTCCCAGCAGGTCTCCGGGCTGCGCCTGGGCCAGCGCTACACCTTCACCATCCGCCCGCTCCTCGGCAGCTCGCCGGGGGCTGAGACCTCTGTCAGTGAGCGCCCAGGTACCGTTTGTTGCCGGTGGGGGGGTGACACGGGGCCAGTGATGGCCCTATATTGGTGGTCACCTCACCCTTTCCCCTGGCAGTCTGCAGGGACGCCCGAGGTGACATCGTTTTCCTGGTGCACGGCACCCGTGACAGCTCCTCCGGCGCCGAGGCCGTGCGCAGCCTCCTCTCCAACACCGTCACCGCCCTGGGGCGCCTGGGCCCTGATGGCACCCAGGTTAGGGGGCTGCCGTGGGGGGTGCCGCCCCTGTCCCTTTTGGTCCTGAAAACGGGGCTTATAAAAAAGGTTTTAACCAGGAGTTTAGATGTTAGGAGGAAATTTTGGGCTCGGAAGGTGGTGAGGCACCGGCACGGGGGAGCTGGATGGGGCCGGTGGGAGGTGCCGTGCCCATGGCAAGGAGTTGGAGCCATGGGGGGGGGGATTTAGGGCCCCAACCCGATCCGTTCTGTGGTTCCCACACCCCGCAGGTGGGCCTGGCCACCTACAGCTACCGCAGCCTGCCCTGGCTGCTCCTCAACCGCTCCAGCGACCTGCCCGCCGTGCTGGAGCAGATCCGCACCATGCGCTACGAGGAGCCCAGCGGCAACGCCATCGGTGAGGGGAACGAGCTGGGACCTGACCAGAGGGACCCGCGGGACCTTCCTAACACCCCCACCATCCTGTTTTTTAATTTTTTTTTTGTTTTTTTTCCCCCAGGGGCAGCCATCACCTTCGCCAGGACCTACCTGCTGAGCCCCGGTGCTGGGCGCCGGCCCGGCGTGCCGGCAGTGCTGGTGGTCCTGGCCGACGGCCCCTCGGGGGACGATGCCATCGCCGCGGCCAGGGACGTCAAGGCTGCGGGTGAGGGGGACGGGGTGCCCTCAGGACGGGGTCCCCACGGGATGAGGACCCTCAGGGTGCTCCGGTTTGGGTGCTGAGGGTGCTGCTGGCGCAGGGGTGCGGGTGCTGGCGGTGGGTTTGGAAGGGGCGGACCGGGAGCAGCTGCAGCGCGTGGTGACGGCCGAGGACCCCCGCTTCGTCTTCCCCCGCCGTGGCGCGCTGCAGGAGCTGGAGGGGGAGCTCACCGACGACCTCTGCACCATCATCTCCACCAGGGTGAGGGGTTGGGCAGCCTCCAGGGGGAGCAGCCCCCATGGGGGGGGTGGTTTTAGGGTTTTCCCTCCCCGGGTTGATGCGTCCTCCCCTTGTCTCGCCAGCCGGAGCCGGAGCCAAAGCCCTGCGCCGTGCCGTGCCCCAAGGTGAGCGGCCCCGTGCCGGGGGGGGGCTGAGCGGGCACCGGGGGCTCCTCGTCTTGCCCACGCGTGGGGCTGGCAGAGGGGTGCAGCCCCTCACCCCTTTTCTCTGTCCCCTCACAGGGCGATAAAGGGGACCCTGGAGAGGCGGTAAGTGTTTCGGGTACCCCCCTGCAGCTGTGGGGGGGCTTCGTGCCCCCAAATCCTGCTCGTGGCAGCCCGAGGAGGATGCTGATCGCTGGATTTGTCTCCACAGGGGCGGCCGGGGCAGCCGGGCCCTCCCGGAGAGCCGGTAATGTCCTGCGTGGGGGTGCATGGGGTCCACAGCAGAGGGGACAAGTGTCTCTCGGCCACCACCTGCCACCAAGCCTGTCCCCTCTGCTGTCCCAGGGCCGCCACGGGCTGCCGGGCCCCCCGGGACCTGTAGGACCACGGGGACCACCAGGAGAGAGCGTCGAGCAGCCAGGAAAGAAGGGGGACAGAGTGAGTGCCCCCATTATCCCCAAAGCCTGGGGTCCCCAAGCACAGGGTTCTGGCCCCCAGGGGTGTGTTCCTGCCCCTCCAGCCTCTCCCCCAAATTTGTCTGGTGAGGGGGAGCCATGCTGCCCCATCACACCCCTGCTGGGTGTGCAGAGGGATGATGGCAGTGGGGTCAGCACTTCTGGGGACTCCTGTGGCACTGCCGTGACCCTTTTTTCCCCTACAGGGATTCCCTGGAACTGATGGGGTGCCAGGAAGCCCCGGCCGCCCCGGGAACCCTGGGTCCCCCGGCCAGCCGGTGAGTGCGGGTGTCCCCGTGGGTGTCCCCGTGGGTGTCCCCGTGGGTGTGCCGGCACCGATCCGGCCCCGACTGATGGCTGTGCCCACCACCCAGCCCCCCCCGCCTGCTCCCTAAGCTCTCTGCCCACCTTTTCCTGGCACCTGGGGGTGTCCTTGGCTGGTGGGGGCACCGCTGTCCCCAATGCGTGCCCCCCAGGCCAAGAGTTCTGGGCAGTCCTGCCTTGTCTGGAGCCCCCATCCCCATCCCCATCCCCACCCCATCCCCACCCCATCCCCATCCCATTAGGGCCGTGCTTTTTCACCTCCTGAGCTGTTCTTTTCCAGGGCACCCAGGGCATCCCCGGCCCCCGGGGGGATCCCGTGAGTATGACCCCCTCCTCTCCAACCCCTCACCTTCCCCCACACGCCCCCCTGCTCACTCCCACCTTTCACCCCCAGGGCCTGCGGGGACAGACGGGGCTTCCTGGCCTGAAAGGGGAAAAAGGCGAGCCGGTAGGTGAGGGGCACGGGGCTGGGGGGGGGGACATCTCCTCACCTGCACCTCCTGGGGCTGGGGAGACCCCAGGGTGCCTTGCCCCAGGGGCGTGGTGGGGATGCTGATTTATTTTATTTTATTTTAATTATTTAAAATTTATTTTATTTTAATTATGTTAATTTTATTTAATTTTAATTATTTTCTTTTTTTTTTTCTCCTCATTCAGGGGGAGCCCAGGGTGATTGTGGATGGAGGCCAGGGGCTGCCCGGACGGAAAGGGGAGCCGGGCACGCCGGTACGGATGGGGCTGTGGATGCTGGGGGGGGGGGTCTCCACCCTCACCCTGTGCCCCCCCCAATGCTGACGGAGGATCTCTGATGGGGATCTCTCTCCTCCAGGGCAGCCCTGGCCCCCCCGGCAGCCCTGGCCCACGGGGACCCTTTGGAGATCCAGGCCCTCTGGGTCCTACGGGGCCCATGGGGCCACCGGGACCTCCGGGAGACTTCGTAAAGGTATGGGGACAGGGGGACAGCCCGCAGCTTGAACCTCTTCCCCCATGCGATGCTCCCCCTCCATCACCCACGCCCCTTGTGAGCCCTTGCCCCATCATTTTGGGGTGGGGTGAGGCACAAGGACAGCCTGGACCCACCCTTACCCTCTCGCTTTTACCCTTGCAGGGGGAAAAGGGCGACCGAGGGGAGAGGGTAAGTGGCCCCACGTGCCCCTGGCGCCTCACTGGGGGTGAAGATGTCCCCCTGGGAGGGGCTGAGCCGTGGGGCTGTCCCACCAAGCCCACCCCTGTCTCCGCAGGGCCCCCCCGGACTTGTGGATGGGGCAGCGCCCCGAGGGGAGCCAGGCCCCCCGGTGAGTCCAGCCCCTGGGCCAGCAAAAAGGAGCGGGGCCACGGGCAGCCGGCTGCCCCCAGCGGCTCAGCTGCCCCCTCCCTGCTCTCTTGTAGGGTCTGCCTGGGGATCCTGGCCCTCGGGGACCTGCTGGCACCCCTGGACCCAAAGGCGAGAAGGTAAGAGGGTGGTGGGGCCCCCCCCGGCTCTGCGGCGGGGACGCACGTCCCCATCTCACGGCGAGCTGCCGCCTTTCCTGCCCCCCCAGGGTGACGGTGAGGATGGTTTGCCAGGGCCACCCGGCCGCCCAGGGGACCCAGGGGACCGGGTGAGTGTCCTGGGACAGGGCAAGGTGGGAGGTGACGCGCTCCCCCCACGGGAGGTGACATCTCTGCCCTCCTCTGCAGGGCCCGCGGGGACCGCCCGGGGAGCAGGGCAGGAAGGTGAGTGCTGCGAGGGTGCTCCTATGGGGTGCCCACATCCCCCGGCACCTTTTGGGGGAGAAAATGGGTTCAGGGGCTGTGCCAGGACCCGTGCCACCCCCTGTGGGTCCTGCCAGCCCCCAACCCCATCTTCTGTGCCAGGGAGACCGCGGGGCGCCGGGCGAGCTTGGAGAGACGGGCGAGAAGGTGAGGTGGGGCTGGGGGCTGCCTGCCCCGGGGATCTTTGGGGTCCCCGTGGCACTGGGGTGACTGCCAGGGGTCTGGGGGTGGGATTTGGGATCAGCACGGCTCCCTGCCTCATCCGTGGGGCCTGGGGCAGCGTGTGGGGTGGGAGGAAGGCTGCCTGAGACGCTCCTCTGCTTCGCTCCGCAGGGGGACCGTGGTGCGCCGGGCCCCGAGGGCGAAAAGGTAGGGGCTGGGGGCTGGGGGCTGGGGGCTGCCTGCCCTCCTCGGGAGATGCACTCCCCGGCACCTTCCTCTTCCTCTTTTTCCCCTCCTCCAGGGTGAAGTTGGAGCCCCAGGACGGCCGGGGCCATCAGGCAGAGAGGTGAGTAGGGGTGGTGGTGACGCAGCCCTAAGGACGGCGGGGTGGCCGTGCCCAGGCGCTGCCGCCCCCCTGAGCTCTCCTCTCCTCACCAGGGAGCTCCGGGACCAGCAGGACCGCGGGGGGAGAAGGTGAGGGGGAAGCAGGGTGCCTGTGGGGCTGGGGGCTGTGGGGAGGGGGCTGGCCCTGACAGCTGTGTCTCCCCAGGGTGAGCCAGGAGCGCCCGGTGAGCCCGGCCAGCCGGTAAGCGGTGCCCCCCGGCACCTCGCCCCGTTCCCGTGCCCAGGGAGCTCCCGCAGTGCCCAGCACTGGCCCCACTGCTTCTCCTGCAGGCAACCAGCGTGGCTAGTGCCAGAGGAGAGAAGGTAGCCCTGTCCCTGTCCCTTGTCGGTGTCCCCACGGCACAACCGGGCTGGATGTCGGCACCGTGGGGACGCCCGCGCTGCTCCCCAGCTATGGGGTGGGGAAAGGGAGAGGTATAGGGGGGCTGATGGTGCCACTCGGTGTGCTGCAGGGTGACAGAGGCTTCCCGGGACCAGAAGGGCCTCCTGGCCCCAAGGGCGATGTGGGGGAGAGAGGAGCCCGCGTGAGTACTGCTGGGGCTGGGCACGGGGGCACGCAGCCCCCTGAGGCTCCCCCAGCCCCCCCCGGGCACCCCGTTTGCTGTCACACGGTGCCGGTCCCGTTGCCCCAAGCTGTTCCCCTTTGTGTTTAGGGTGCCCCTGGTCTGAGCATCCCGGGCCCGGCCGGCCCCAAAGGCGAGCAGGGCGAGCGGGTGAGTCCGGGTGAGCCCGCGGGGTTGGGGTTGGGGCTTGGGGGGGGGGTCCAATCCCGACACCCACCCCGTCCCCCCGTAACACCGCGTGCTGTCCTTCTGCGACCCCCAGGGCATCCCCGGCCTCGCTGGCAGGAGCGGCCCCAAGGTAAGGGCACTGGAGGAGGCATCACCCCTCTGTCCATCCATCCATCTGGAAGGGCAATGCTCGGGGGAGTAGAGGGTGCCGTGCTGAGCCCCTTTTCCCCACTTTTTCCCCCAAAAACCCACCCTGACCCTCTCCCCGCTTTCCTCCCCAACCTAGGGGGACCCGGGGGAGCCGGGCGAGAAGGGCGAGCCGGGCCGAGCGGGCACACCGGGGCAGACGGGGCTGCGTGGCAAGGAGGTACGTGGGGCTGGGGGCTTGGGGGGGGACACTGCGGGGGTGCCATGGCCCCGATTTGGGGCAGGTTGTGGGGTGGGGACGTCGGTGACTTGTCCTTTTGTCCCCCGGCCGCTGCTGCTGACCTGCGCCTCAGGGCGAGCGTGGAGAGAAAGGTGACGAAGGCACCCCGGTGAGTGAGGGCCCTGATGGGGCACTGCCCCCCCCGTGTCCCCCCCGTGCCCCCAACCCCTTTCATCCCCTCTGTCCCACAGGGTGAAGCAGGCCTGCCTGGCAAACCCGGAGACAGGGGCCCGCGGGTAAGCACCGGGTCAGCGGGGAGACCAGGGCCGGGCGAGACCCCTGGGTGGCTCAGCCTGACGTGTGTGTGTCCCCACCCCATATTTAGGGGCTGCCCGGGTACCGCGGCCCCCCCGGGGAGAAGGGCGACCTCGGAGACCCAGGGCCTGAAGGCAGAAACGTGAGTGGCACCGCGGGCGTGCCCCTGGCACCCTCTCCATGGGGGCACCCTCGTCCCTTCTCCACCTGGGCACCCTCATCCCATGGGGGCACCCTCATCCTATGGGGACACCCTCACCCTATGGGGGCATCCTCACCCCATGAGGGTACTCTCATCCCATGGGGGCACCCTCACCCCGTCCCCTCTCCCGCAGGGCGCCCCAGGAGCACCAGGGACCAAGGGTGACCGCGGCGAGCCGGTGAGTGACGCTGTCCCCCCCCCGCCATCCCCTCTGTCCCCTCCTGGCTCTCAGCAGCTCCCGCTGAGCCCCCTCCTCTCTCCCTTCTCTCAGGGACCTCCTGGACCCCCGGGACGAGCAGTAAGACCTGCCCAAACCCTTTTTTCCTTGCTGGCGTGGTGGGTGCCGGCTCTGACGACCCCTCTCCGCCCCGCAGGTGGATGCGGGGCTCGGAGGAGCAGGGGAGAAGGGCGAGAAGGTAACAAAAAACCCGCACGGGGTGCTCGGCGTCACGCTGCGGGACCCCTGCCTGTGGGGTCTCCCTCTGAGCACGGTTCCTCGGCTCCTTCCCCCCGCAGGGGGACCCCGGGGACCCCGGCGAGGACGGTGCGAAGGGTGCCAGGGGTGACCCCGGCCCCCCCGGCCTGCCAGGAGAGAGGGTACGTGTGGGGGGTGTGGGGCGCAATGGGGCAGCGCTGCCCCTGCCCCCCCTGAGCAGCTCTTTTTTTGCAGGGCATCGAGGGTCCCCGCGGCCCCCCTGGCACACGGGTAAGTGCCCCCTGCCCCACAGCGGGGTCCATGCCGTGGGGGTGACGGGGGGCTCATTCCCTCCTCTTCCCACCCCACAGGGTGACCCCGGGACCGAGGCTCGCCAGGAGAGAAGGTGAGGGGCTGGGGGCTGCCCCGGGACACCCCCATCCCTGCCCGTGTTGGGGAAAAGCATCCTTCTGAGTCTTTTTTTTCCTTTTTTTTCTTTATAGGGTGAGCGTGGCTCGCCGGGGCTGGACGGCCGCAATGGGTTGGAAGGGAAACCTGGGCCCCCAGGGCCCCCCGGGCTGAGGGTGAGCGTGGGGCCGGGCGGGGGGCACTGGCAACGGGGGCTGGGGGAGGTTGTGGGGCAGAGGAACCGTCCCACTGATTCGGGATGGGGATGCTCGTGGGATAAAGCCACATCCCCCACGTCCTTCCTCATCCACAGGGGGACCCGGGGAAGCAGGGGGACCCCGGTCGGGATGTAAGTACCTTGTAGGGCTGTGCTCCTGCCCCGTGCACCATCCCCAGCCCTGCTCCCTCCTCCCAAATCGGGCTGCAGAGGCCTCCCCCCGTCTCCTCTCCCCACAGGGGCTGCCGGGGCTGCGTGGGGAGCAGGGCCCCCCTGGCGCCGTGGGACCCTTGGGGCCGCCCGGCCTCCCTGTGAGTACCCAACACCAAACCCCATACCCTGTCCCGTGCCCTACAGATGCTCCCAGCCCTCTCCATCCCCCGAATGCCTGTTTTGGGGGGGCTCTCACCACGTCTTCTTCCCCCTAGGGAAAACCTGGTGATGATGGCAAGCCCGGCCTCAACGGCAAGAACGTGAGTAGGGCAGCAGGGCTTGGCTTCGGGGCTGGAAACCCCAAAGGAGAGGGAGGTGTGGGGTGAAGGGCCCCAGCCCTGTGCCTCCCAGTCCCAAGGCAGGGGCACTGGGGTTTTGGCACTGGTTCACAGCCTCCGTCTGCAGGGAGAAGACGGGACACCAGGAGAGGACGGGAGGAAGGTGAGGAGCAGAGCCCCGGGCCGACCCCATAACCACGGTGGCAGACCCCTGGCAGGGCTCTAGGGCTGGGGACGCGTCCTTCTGAGTCTTTTTCTCTCTCTCTTTTTTTTTTTTTCCCCTTTCCAGGGCGATAAAGGCGACGCCGGGGCCCCTGGCAGAGATGTGAGTACCCCCGAGCCGGGGCTGCCCCGCGTGGCCGTGGGGTGTCCCCACTGGGGACAGCTCCTGGGCACCCACACCCCGGGGTGACACCGCTCTCCTGGCAGGGCCGCAGCGGTGCCAAGGGCGAGCAGGGGGACAGCGGCGTGCCCGGCCCCCCCGGCCCCCCCGGTCTGCCCGGCGTTCCCGGGCAGCTCGGCCCCCCAGGCCAGGTTTGTAGTCCCCAAGCCCTCGGTGCCACATGGGGCCAGCAGGACCCGTGCCCCACAGCTCCCCTGGGGCACTGCCCCATGTCCGTGGGTGCCATCGTGTCCTCTCCGTGTCTTCTAGGGGTCACCGGGTCTTCGTGGGGCTGCGGGACCCAAGGTAGGTGTGTTCCTGAGCCCAGCCCTCCGTGGTGAAGCTCTGGGGGGACCAAACCCCAAGGAATGAGTCCTTTGGGGTCCCCGCTCCCCCCTGACACCTTTTGCTGTATTTCAGGGGGACCCAGGGGAGCCTGGACCGCGAGGGGAGCCGGTGAGTACCCAGCACTGAGCCCGGCGAGCTGGGAGCACCCCAGAGGACCGCAGCCCTTTCCTAGGCATAACCCAGCGGTGTTAACTCTGAAACCTACTGAGGGCAGCTGCATCCCGCTCCCCTTCCTCACCCTACATCTCATTCCCTCTCGCCCTAAATACAGGGGCGACCTGGCGTCCGCGGCGACCCCGGCACTGCAGTGGTGAGTTTTCCACCCCCCCACAGGGCTGGTGAGTCTTCCACCCCCCCGGAGCCCCAGCAGCACCACGCCAGCTCCTTTTTTTTTTCCTGTCCTGTTGCAGAACATCGAGCGCAGCCTGGAAGCCCTCGGCATCAAGGTGGGCAGGCCGGGGGCTGCCCTGTGCTCGGTGGGGCCGGGGACGGTGCCGTGAGCGGGGAGCACGGCCCCTGAGCCCCCTGAGCTGTGCCTCGTGCCTCCCTCCCAGGTCTCATCCCTGAAGGAGCTCACGGGTGCCTACGACGGGAGCTCGGACTCCTTTCTGCCCGTGGCCGAGCGGCTGCGGGGGCAGAAGGGCAGCCGGGGGGAGCCAGGAGAGAGGGGACCCCCAGGACGGGAGGTGAGCGCTGCCGGGCTCCGGGGACCCCCGTGGGCACCTCCCCATCCCCGTGCTGTGCCCAAATTCCTGGCCTTGCGTCCCCCTTCCTGGCTAGTTTGGAGACCCAGCCGATCTTGGGATGCCTGGTGCAGTTATTGTTGGGTTTGTTTTTTTTCTTGCAGGGCTCTTTAGGCTTCCCCGGTGAGCGAGGACCCAAAGGTGACAAAGGGGACCAAGGTGCCCCCGGCCCCCAGGGTCCCATGGGCCGGGCTGTGGGCAAACGGGGCCCCGAGGGGCCACCCGGGCAGCCGGGGGAGCCTGGCAAGCCGGGCATCCCGGGGGTACCGGGCCGGGCCGGGGAGCTGGGGGAGGCCGGACGGCCCGGGGAGAAGGTGAGTGGGGGGCTACGGGCTGGGGGAGACCCGGCCCTGGGCTTGGGGACAGCTCCGTGACCTCCCACTGCCTCCTTTCCCCAGGGCGACCGGGGTGAGAAGGGCGACCGGGGCGAGCAGGTGAGCCCAAACGGGGACAGTGTCCCCCCTCTGTCCCCCCTCTGTCCCCTCTCTGCCCCCCGCTGATGTGATGGGGGCTCTCTGGGGAGCCCCATGGGGGCCAGGGTCAGCCGGGCAGGGGCTGGCTCTGCCCCATTTCCCTCCCCTGTCCCTTTGATGCTCCACCTCTTTTCTTTATGGCTAGGGCAGAGATGGCTTGCCGGGCCCCCCCGGCCCCCCAGGGCCCAAGGTAGGTGATGGGTGCTGCCGGGGACCCTCTCCAAGAGGCATCCACATCCAGCCCCCTGGCACGGGGGGCTCGGGGAGGACTTGGGGGCCTCCAGGGGGTCCCCCGGGTGCCAGCCCTGACGGCGCTGTGCCCGCAGGCAGACGTGATGGAGGGCAGCCTGATGGGCTTCCCAGGGGAGCGCGGCCCCCCCGGACCCAAGGGAGCGAAGGTGGGTGTCTGGGGAGAAAAGAGCAGGGCGACAACGGGGCCAGCCCCCCGGGGGCTGTTTGTGGACGATGTGACAGCCCCACAGCTGCCACGAGCTGGGCTGGGGCAGCACGTGAGGCTGGCAACGTCCCTTCTTCTTCCTCCCCCTCCTCCTCCTCCTCCCTGCAGGGTGAGCCGGGTGCCGAGGGCGAGCGAGGACCCAAAGGAGATAAGGTCTGCGTGTAGTAAGTCTCCCGTGGCTCCTCCGCTTCTCTCTTCCTCCTGCGCTCCCTTTTCGGGGCTCGGCACCAGCTCTCTGCTCTCCCCTCTCCGTGTGCTGCCGGCCAAGCCCCGGGCAGGGGCGCAGCCGGGGATGCCCCTCTCTGGGGGCAAGCGGGCCGTGGGGGCGGGCGGGGGGACGGGGACGGGGATGGGGACGGCCCTGCCTGCAGCGCTGGCCCCACAACCCTGTGCCTCTCCCCACGGCAGGGCGAAGGCGGGCAGCGGGGCGAGCGAGGAGAGCCTGGAGAGAAAGGCAGGGATGGGTCCCCGGTGAGTATGGCACTGCGCCTCCGTCCACATCGTCCCCGTGGTCCCCGTCCTCATCCCCATGGTCTCCATCCCCGTCTCCATCATCCCCATCCCCATCATCCGTGTGGTCTCCATCCTCATCCCCATGGTCTCCATACCCATGGGCTCCAACCCCGTTTCCATCATCCCCGTCATCCTCATCATCCCCATGGTCTCTATCCCCATCCTCATCCTCCTCCCCATGGTCTCCAACCCCATCTCCATCATCCCCGTCCTCCTCATCCCCATGGTCTCCACCACTGTTTCCATCCTCCTCCTCATCCCCATGGTCTCCATCCCCATCACCATCATCCCCATGGTCTCCACCTCTGTTTCCAACATCTTTCTCACCCCCATGGTCTCCATCCCCATCTCCATCATCCCCATCCTCATCCTCATCCCCATGGTCTCCACCCCCATGGTCTCCAACCCCGTCTCCATCATCCCCATTCTCATCATCCCCATGTTCTCCACCTCCATTTCCATCATCCTCCTCGTCCCCATGGTCTCCATCCCCGTCCTCATCATCCGCATGGTTTCTATTCCCATCCTCCTCATCCCCATGGTCCCCATCCTCATCCCCATGGTCTCTATCCCCATCCTCATACTCATGGTCTCCATTTCCATGGTCTCCATCATCCCCATCCTCATCCCCATCCCCATGGTCTCCATCTCCATTCCCATCTCCATCCCCATCCCCACCATCCCCACGGCCCCATCTCCACCCCACTGCCTCCACCTCTTCTTCCAGGGCCTCCCAGGAGAGAGGGGTCTGGCCGGCCCCGAGGGGAAACCGGTGAGTGGGGGATGCAGGGGGGGTGCGTTCCTGGAGGGGTGGGAAGCTCCCGTGGCCCCACAGCAGCTGCCACCAGCCCCAACAGGAGCATTCACGTCTTGTTTGCCTCCTTCCCTCCCCCACAGGGCCCCCAGGGCTTTAGAGGGCCCCCCGGCCCCCCAGTAAGTACCCCACAGCCGGGTACTACGCGGTGGCACCGTGCTCATCCCCTGGGGAGCTTTTGGGGCAAGCGGGGCTGCTTGGGGGTGCCGGGTTCCCGCTTCCCCCCTGGCTCTAACGTGCTTCTTTGCAGGGCTTGCCAGGCTTCCCCGGCGTGCTGGGACGCCCGGTAGGTCCCCGTCCCCCCCTGCGTGTCCCCGTGTCCCCCTGCATGTCCCCGTTCCCCTGGTTCTTGCCCTGTGGGCGCTTGGCACGGCGCATCCTGGTGGGATCTGGCGGTGCTTGTCCCTGCTTGGCGCGGGTGCCCAGAGCCACCGTGCATCGGGGACCTGCTGCCCACATCTCTTCCTCCCCCCCCAGGGCAACCAGGGAGAGCCGGGACCACCAGGACCTCCGGTAAGGGCCCCCCCCAGTGTCCCCATTGTCCCCGTGCTGGGACCGCGCTGTCCTGTTGCGCCCTCCTCGTCCTGAGGAGCCGTGCCACCAGCGGGCACCACGAGGATGAAATGTCCCCTTGTTCCCTGCAGGGCACCGCTGGCCCCCCGGGGACCCAGGGCCCAGCTGGGATGAAGGTAAATCATCATCATCATCATCATCATCATCCTCATCATCATCACCATCACCATCATATTTGACCCCGCAGAGGAACGCGCGGTGCCCTGCTGGCACCGGGGGCTGTGGGGAAAAATGAGGGGCTGGTCCCCTGCTGGAGCCAGCCCCTGGGGGGTTCAGGGGGACATGGGGACGTGGTGGGGACGTGGTGGCAGGGCTGTTGGGGTGGTGGGACCGACGCGGGTGCTGTCTCCACAGGGTGACCCCGGAGAGCCTGGTGCCAGCATCCGGGTGAGCCTCCACTCCCCCTCACCCGGTCCCCGACCCCAAAGCCCTTCCCAGGGGACAGCTGATGTCCTGGCGAGATGTCCCAGCGTGGCGTCTCCCCTCTGACCCCACTCTTCCCACTGCAGGGCTTGCCTGGTCCCCAGGGCAGCATAGGGCTGCCCGGCCCCCCTGGCCCCCCCGGTTTGGCGGTAGGTACCCGCAGGCACCCACACCGTGCGAGCTGCCTGTCCCTGTACCCGTTCCCTTGCTTAATTTTTGGCTGTGTCCCCATTACAGGGTCCTCCGGGTGCCCCCGGGCTGCCAGGACAAGTGGTGAGCGTGCCTTCCCCACCCGTCACCCCATGGGGAAACCCCCATAGGGGCTGGGGGGCTATGGGGTGCTCACGGCCCCATATCCCCGCCGTGCCATCCGCAGGGGGAGAGCGGCAAGCCAGGCGTGCCGGGTCGGGACGGCGTGCCGGGGAAGGACGGCGAGCCCGGGATGCCCGGCAAGATGGTAACGGGGTCGGGCAGCCCCCTGCCAGCCCCCCGGGGCTGAGCAGGGGCTGAGGGCTGCCTGCTTTGTGCCAGGGTGTGCCGGGACCTTCGGGCCCCGCCGGCCCCAAAGGGGAACCAGGGGACGCCGGAGCCCCGGGGCAGGTGAGCGCAGGGCTCCCCGCGGCTTTTCCCTCTGCTGTATTTTGGGATGCAGCAGAGCCCCCCCTAACCTCACGCCTCTCTCCCCTGTGTCCCAGGCCATCGCCGGCCCCCCCGGTGCCAAGGGCGAGAAGGTAAGGAGCTGGGGAGCCTGGGGGGGACCCCACAGACCCCCCATGGGCTCTGTAGGGTGCTGAGCCTCGTGTCGCTGCAGGGCGAGCCGGCGCTGCTGGAGGGCGTGCTGCTGGGCGAGCCCGTGAGTTGCTGCCCCCAATTTCTGCCCTGTGCCCCCCCCTTTTGGGGTGCTGCAGCCCCCTTGGTGCTGCTGTCCCGTCCCTAACGCCTTTTTCCCCCCCTCCCCAGGGGTCCAAGGGTGCCCGGGGCTTGCCTGGCCCCAAGGGAGAGAAGGTGAGGAGCTGCCCCGGGCACAGAGGGGGCCGTGGGGGTCCCATCGCCTCTGTCCCCACCCCAAAGTCACCTCCCCCCGCTGTCTGCTTGTGTCCCCTTACCAGGGGGAGCCCGGAGGAGCTGGAGAGCCGGGAGACCCCGGAGAAGACGTGAGTAGGGGACACAGGGGGGGGTGAAGGTGAAGGCAGCACCATCACCTCCCCAAGTGGAGCCCCCCCCTTTACCCCATGCCCCAGCCACCCCCCAAAACACTCCTGACAGCTCCGTGTCCTTGCAGGGAGCCAAGGGGGCGTCCGGAGCCAAGGGGGAGAAGGTGAGCGTCCCCTCTGTGGGGACACGCTGCCCGGCCACCCCGTGCCCCCCGGGGGTGACCCCATCCCCGTGCTCTCTGCCCCCCCACGCAGGGCTCTCCGGGTGTCGGTGTGCGGGGACCACCAGGACAGGAGGGGCCTCAGGGCCTGAAGGTAACCCCTGTCCCCATCCCTGTCCCCATCCCTGTCCCTGTCCCCATCCCTGTCCCTGTGTCCCCCGGCTCTGTCCGTGTCCCCGGTGCCACCCTGGCCCACCCGGACAAGGCAGAAGCACGCCCCCATTTCCCTGGACCCCATCTCTTTTTCTCTCCTCTGTAGGGTGACATCGGCCTGCCGGGACCCCCAGGACCCCCGGGCTCAGCGGGCATCGCGGGGGCACCGGGACAGCCGGGCCTGAGAGGGGACAGCGGGCAGCCTGGCGCTCCGGGGGTCCCAGGGGAGCGGGTAACACTGGGGCCAGCACCCGGCCTCGATCCCCACCCCAAGAGGGGTCTCAGCAGCCCCAATCCCTTCCCCAATCCCTGCCCCAATCCCTTCCCCAATTCCTGCCCGCTCAGCACCGTGTCCCCCCCAGGGGCTGATCGGTTTTCCCGGGAGGGACGGCGCCGCCGGACCACCAGGACCCCTGGGACCCCCAGGGCCAGCGGTGAGGATGGGGGGGCTGCGGTGCCCCCAGGGAGGGGGCAGGACCCGTCCCTGCTGCCATCCTGGCCCAGGCAGGGTGACAACGGGGTCCTGGCACCACCTTCCCTCTCCTCTCTTTTAGGGCACACCCGGGGTCTCTGGCCAGAAGGGGGACAAGGTAAGATTTGGGGGACGGCCCTATAGCACAGGTGCTGAGCCCACTCAGGCTTTTGGGGCAGCACAGCGGGGTCACGGGATGTCCCCTGGGCATGGTGGGGGGGGACACAGCCCAGCAGGGGCCATAGGGACGAGATCTTGTCCCCCCCCCCCACAGGGTGACCCTGGGGCCGGGCTGCCAGGAGCCAGAGGGGAGCGTGGAGACCCAGGACCGCGGGTAGGCACCACCACAGCCCCCCCGTCCCACCTCCAAGCCCCATATGGGGTGCCCCCATCTCAGCCCCCTTCCTTCACACCCCCTTTTTCTCCCCCCCACAGGGTGAAGACGGGCGCCCGGGGCTGGCAGGCGACCGCGGGCCAACGGTACGTACCCACAGCCCGCTGCCCCCCCAGCTGGGTGTCCCTCACCCCCCAAAAAAAACCCTCTCCTCTGTCCCATAGGGCTTGCCGGGGGTCCGAGGGGAGCGTGGGGACAAGGTAAGGGGTCTGGGGAGCCGGGAGGGGGGGGAAACCCCCCAGGGAGGTGCTGCCCCCTCCCATCTCCGTGACATCTCGCCCCCCTGTCCCCACAGGGAGACGTCGGGGCCATGGGGCCCAAAGGAGACAAGGTGAGACCCCGGGGTTGGGGTGGGGTGGGGGGGGGCACAGCGGGGCCGTGCCCTCACCCTGCTCACCCCAAATCTCTCCCAGGGTGACACCGTCGTGGTGGAGGGGCCTGCTGGAGCACGGGGCAGCAAGGGGGAGCCGGTAAGTGCCGGGGGGGGCACGGTGTCCCCACCGTCCTGGGATCTCCCTGACCCCATCCCTCTGCCTCCCCCTCTGCAGGGAGACCGTGGCCCGAAGGGCTCAGAAGGGGACAAGGGGGACAAAGGCGAGCAGGGCACGCCCGGAGAGAAGGTACAGGGCTAAGGGGGGGGGGACACGTAGGGCTGGGGGGACCCGGGCACGTCGGCGTCCCCATGCCCCACGTTTCTGCTTGCAGGGGGCGAGGGGCGAGCAGGGCGAGAAGGGCTCCACGGGATTCCCCGGGGCACGCGGCCCCGGCGGGCAGAAGGTAAGGAAAGGGCTGGGAACCCACTGGGAACCCACTGGGAACCCACTGGGGGATACTGGGAGGACTGGGGGCACCGTCCCCATGGCCTGAGCCCCGACTTTGTGTTCTCCAGGGAGAAGTGGGCGCGCCGGGGGAGCCGGGAGAGCCGGTGAGGAGCCGTGTCCCGGTGCCACTGCCATGCTGTGAGGGGCAGGGATAGGTCCCAAACCACGCTGTGCGCTTCCCATAGGGCCAGCCCGGCCGGGACGGCATCGCTGGAGCCCGGGGAGAGAAGGGGGACGTGGGGCACCTGGGCTTGCGTGGCCCCAAGGTGGGTTGGGGTCCCCGCTGCACGATGGCACCCGTGTGGGCTGGGCAGGGCTGTGACTGTCCCTATCCCTGTTCCTGTCCCCATAGGGTGACCGCGGCATCAAAGGCGCCTGCGGCCTCGACGGGGACAAGGGGGAGAAGGTGAGCGGGTGCCCACGCTGTGCGGCCCCTCCGTCCATCCCAAAACCAGCAGGGATGGCTGAGCACAGACCCCAACCCCGCTGAGGGTCCCCTGCTGGGGGTGACCCCAAAGGTGAGCTCTGACGCCCTCCCTGCCTCTGTCTTGCCCGCTGTAGGGAGAGCCGGGGCTGCCGGGGCGCTCGGGGCTGCCGGGGAGGAAAGGCGAGCCGGTGAGTGGTGGCACCGGGGTATGGGGTGGGGGGGATGCACGGCGGGGGCTCACCGATGTCTGCTTCGTCCCGCAGGGAGAGCTGGGGCTGTCGGGAGTGCCGGGGGTCCCCGGGAAGGAGGGGCTCATGGGACCCAAGGTAGGGTCACAGTGGGACCTTGGGGACGTGTGGGGACCTTGGGGACGTGTTGGGACCTTGGGGACGGTCCTGGAGCTGCTCCCCGTGGTCCCCCACTGCCTGCACCTTCCTCCCCCCAGGGTGACCGGGGATTCGACGGGCAGCAGGGAGCCAAAGGAGACCAGGGGGAGAAAGGAGACCGGGTGAGTGGTTGGGGGGGGGACGCATCCATCGTCCCCTCCTCTGCCGTCACCAGCACCAAGCCTCGCCCCGTGGGGCACCAGAGCCTGACAATCCCGAAAGAGCCACCCAGGGCTCTGCTCTGTCACTGAGCTGGGTGACAAATCACTTTTTAAAAGGCTCCTGTAGGACCTGAGGGGCAGCTGGTGCTTTGGGGACACCTCATTGTGGGGTCAGGGCATGCGCCCGGTGCCCCCCATGGGACGTCCCCAGCCCCGTCCCTCTGCTCTCCCGCAGGGTTCCCCAGGTGTTATCGGTGCCCCCGGTCCCCGGGGCAGTGATGGGGCTCCCGGTCCCCCCGGCCCCCCGGGCAGCGTTGGCCCGCGAGGTCCCGAGGGCATGCAGGGCCAGAAGGTGAGTCCGTGCCATGGGGAGAGGGGGACCAGGACTTATCCCTGGAGAAACCAAGGGGGTGGTGGCACCAGGAGCCGTGTCCCAGCTCCCTGATCCCGTATCCTTGGCAGGGGGAGAGGGGCCCCCCCGGGCAGGCGGTGATGGGGGCTCGCGGCGTGCCCGGCGTCCCCGGCGAGCGAGGAGAGCAGGTGGGTGAGCGGGCACCCGGCACTGCCCCGGAGAGCCCCGGGCACGGCTCCCAGCTCTGCTCTGCTTCCCCCTAGGGCAGTCCCGGCGCTGAGGGGCTCCGCGGGGAGAAGGGGGAGCCGGGCATGACGGTAAGGGGCTGCGGGACCCCCCCCGGCACAGGGGCTGCGGGACCCCCCCCCGGCACAGGGGGAAGGGCACCGGGGCTGTCCCGCTGATGGATGCTGATGGAGGAGGGTGCCCCATCTCCGGGGAGCCGGGGGGTGAATTTTCCTCCATCTCTAATCCTAATTTCCCCTGGGATGTGCGTTGTTTCCCCCCCCTGCTCGTCGGCAGGAGGAGGAGATCCGAGCCTACGTCAGGCAGGAGATGAGCCAGCACTGCGGTGAGCATCCCCTGCCCACCCCTGGGTTGGGGGTCTGTCCCCTACAACCCCAAATCCCCCACAACCCCAAATCCCCCACATCCCTGCCCCCCCCAGCCCCTAACCCCTGCCCCGTCTGTCCCACAGCGTGCGGAGGGCAGCTCCCGCGGCGCCTGGATTCCCGTGAGCACTCAGGTTGTGTCCCCGTCCCTTTCCCTGTGCTCCCAGATAAGCCACCAGATTTTTTTGGGGAGGGCTGGAGGCCACCGGGACCCCCTGGGATCCCCTGGGACCCCTTGGTCCTTGCTGTGGTGCCAGGACCGGCGAACTGATGGGGCTGGGGGCGCAGCAGTGGGTGGGATGGGGCTGGGGGCTGCAGGGGGGCACGGGAAGAGCTGGGGGTTTGTCTCCAAGGAGGCTGGGGGAGCCAGGCCAGGAGAATCCTTCACGCTGCCCACGGAGGAGGAAGGAGCGTCCGCCAGGAGAGGGAACACGGCCAGACAGGTGATGGAGAGCCTGGGACCCCCAAAAAGCCCTGACACCTCCCCCGAGGAGCCGTGTGGCATCCCTGCTGTGCACCTCCGAGCCCTGGGGGGGGACACGGTGTCCCCAGGACCCCATCCCTGGGCTGCTCCATGCCCTCAAGGGGAAGATTTCCCTTGGGGATTGGGAAAAAAGCTCCCCCGTTTCTGCTCGCACCCCTCTGATGCCGGTGCTGTCCTCCCCCCAGCTCTCTTCCCCCAGCCGCTCCCCGCTCCCGGTGCTCCCCTCGTCCCCGTGCTGAAGCTGTCACATGCCGAGGAGGAGGAGGAGGAGGAAGAGGAGGGTGAGTGCCTTCCACGTGCTTTTTGGCACCGTCCCTTTTACCCCTGCTTTGTGCTCCCCAGCACCCGGAGGTGCCCAAATGGGGCTGCGAAGGGCCAGGTAGGGGGGTGCCAGGGGGGGGCTGCTCACAGCGGGTGCTGCCTGCAGGGCAGGACGGGCACCTCCTCACCGCCACCACCACCCTGGAGTACGACAGCACCTACGCGGATGAGGAAGAGGAGGAGGAGGAGGAGGACTACGAGGCCACCCCGGAGCATCCTGCTGCGGACGGTGAGCTCCGGAGGGGCCGCGGTGCGGGGCTGCCCCGTGCCACGAGCACCACCTCACCGTGTCCCCGTGTCCCCGCGTCCCCACAGCCTCTCCCTGCGGGCAGCCCCTGGAGGAGGGGGGCTGCGAGCGCTACACCCTGCGCTGGTACTACAGCCAGAGAGGCGCCGAGTGCCGGCCCTTCGTCTACAGCGGCTGCGGGGGCAACGCCAACCGCTTCGGCAGCCGCCAGGACTGCGAGCTGCGCTGCGGGGGGCACGCGGGGACAGGTAGGCACGGCACAACACGGCACAGCCTGGCACCGAGAGGGGAAAAGGCTCTGATTCCACCTCGCCTCTCTCCGTAGGTGCCCCCCGGGATGGGCGGCCGGAGGTGTAGGGTGGGCAGCGTGTCCCCATCCCTCTCCACCCCAACCCGCGGGGGCTGCCCGGCTGCTGTTGGGGCTGGAGCGGGGCTGCCCCGTGCGCACCCCTCCTGCAGGAACCTGGTGCTATTTCTGATGTCTCTTTTTGTTGCTCATGGGTTCTTCCCTTCGCCTTCCCTTGTCGTCGCCCGCTAAGGTGAAATCTTTATCAAACCGGAGAGCGATCCCTTCGCAAGCCTTTCGCCCCCCCCCTCGCCCCCTCCCTGTCTCCAAACCCCAGCCTCCTCAGGCTGCTGCTGGTTTGGGTTTTAACTTATTTGTGGCCGCTGGGACAGCTCCTGGCCCTGCGTCCCCTCTTGGGCTGCCTGGAGCTGGGACTTGGGCATGGCTGGGCCCCCTCCCCAAATCCTACACCCTCACCCCAAGCTCGCAGACTCCCCTGCTCCGTCCCTGGCCGAGGCGGTGCCTCCCTGCACCCCCCTGCCCGCCCCAGCCCCCCCCCCGCTCCGTTTGACCCAATTTCACCTCGCCAGGACCTGGTTCCCCTTGGGGCTGGCTTGGCAGCGCCCTGCCCCCCAAAAAACCCGGGGAGCCATCAGGGAAACCCTGAGGATGGTGCTAAATTCGAGGAGGTTCCTGCCCTCCTGCGCGCCCCCCCCATGAAGCTGTGGGAAGGCGACGCCGGGCTCCTCCGCGTGCTGCTGCTCTGTGTGTGGCTGGAGACAGCGACTGGACGTGTGTACCGCTGCGGGACGGGACAATAAAGCTGTGCTCACAGAAAGGTGCCCTGTTTTTTGGTGTTTGTTCCCCCCCCCCGGGGGGCTGTCCCCACCCCGGGGACCCCGCTGTGCCCCCGGGTGACGCACGCGGGCACGTGGGGCTGCGGTTCCCCGCGATGTGCGGGGTGAATCAGTGCCTCCGTCTAATTTTGGCTGCTCTGACCAACTTGGGGGGGGTGAGTTCCTGCCCCCGTCTCCTGGAGAAGGAACAGAGCCCCCGTTATTTCCTCTCTCTGCAGGGGGGGAGCCCTGGGCGGGCAGCTCCGCCGCTCGGCACCCTTGGGTGCTCCCGGGGTGATTTCATCTGCGATTAGGCAAAATGTCTTCATAACATCCCCCGCCGGGGGGGGGCGGGAGGTGGAGCTGGGGCAAGATAAGAGCCAGGGCTCGGCGGGGACCGGGGCAAACCCCCAGCTGCCACCCCTGCACCCCGAGAGCCTCAGGGGGGGGACGAGGAACCTCTGGAAATGGTGAGGCTGCACCCCCGCGGTGCTGCTTTCGGGGGGGGATTTACCTGGGAAACGGGTCCCGGGGGGGGGGCTCGGATGCTTTTCGCCACCCTTCTTTCCAGATAATCCAGCTGCCGGCTCCGGTGCTTTCCAAAGGCTTTCACCCAGGAGATGAGCTGCAGGAGGCTGGGTGCTTTTTGCTGTCCTCTTCCCAGTTTTGGGGGTTTTTTGTTTTATTTTATCTATCCAGCCCCGGGAGGAGCGTGGGGTCCCAGCTGGAGGAGGATGCTGAGGATGCGGCGCACGTGGCCGCGCTGGCGCCCTCGTCACCCCGCTGCTTAATTTAGCCCAAATTACCTCACGTCCCATCCGGCAGCTTCTGCCCCGGATAGCTGGGCACCCCCCCCGGCCGGGGGGGTGACACCCACTGGGGACAGCGGGCGAGGAGGTGGCGGTGGCGTGAGCCCCACGGCCCACGTCACGCGTCCCCGGCCAAAGGGCAGGCGCTGCGGGACGGGGAGCGGCTGCGGGAGGAGACACCGCCGGGTGGAAAAGGGTTGATTGGGGAGAAAGGGAGGGGACAGCGGGCATCGGGATGGGGACAGGGACAGGGACAAGTCCCGGGGGTGATGCTGAATGTGGGCTCTGTGCTCCCCGCAGGCTGTGCTGTGCTGTGGGGTGCTGCTGCCCGTCCTGCTGCTGCCCTGGGTGGGCACGGGGCAGGGGCTGAGCCTCCCGTGGGATCCGGTGGTGCCCGAAGCCCCCGAACCTTTCCCCTGGGCTGGGGGCGAGGCGGCTGTGTGGGACAGCAAGGGGCTGCTGCAGGGTGTCCCCAAAAGAAGCGAGCACAACGCCGTGGAAAGCTCGGAGCCGGACCAAGCCACCCTGCTGCTGGAGGAATCGCTGAGGAAAAACTTGCCCTGGCTGGCGAGCCCCGGGGCCAACGGGCAGGCGGCGGCGATAAAAAAGAGCAGCGGGGCCAAAAAGGTGGCCCTGTCCCTCGACGTCCCCACCCACATCCTAAAAATCCTCCTCGACCTGGCCCGGGAGAAGGAGCTGCAGGCCAAGGCGGCCGCCAACGCCGAGCTGATGGCCCGCATCGGGCGCAGGAGGTGACGGCACCCGCAGCCCATCCCCGGCCCCGACCTCAAAGCAAACTCATCAACGGGACGTGGGGGAGTGCTACCGACCCCAAAATCGGGGAAAGGAGCAGCTGGGGTGACACCACGCCAGGCGAGGTGGCCTCATCGTCCCCGTGCCACCACCACTGGGGCGCCCCAAAAGGACACAGGCACGGCGCGGCCACGCGGGTTCCCCATGTACCTCCTGTCCGTCCGCCCTTTCCCACCCCATAAAATCCACCCCAAACATCCCCGAGCGTGTGGTGAAGGTGGCAGGAGCGCCGCCCTGCCTCGGCGGGGCCCAGATAAGCCGGGCCGCGGGCGGCCGCCCCGTGCAAAGTACAGGGCCACGGGGCTCGCAACGGGGCCGGGGCCTAGGGGAAGGCCTTGTGGGGCCGCTGGAGCTGGCGGCGGACGCGGCCATGCTCTTCGAGGAGTACCTGGCCCACGGTGAGCGGGGCCCGGTGGTGTGGGGGGGTTAGGATTTGGGGATGAGGAGGTCCTGGTGTGGCCCCTGGGTGGGTTTTTGGGGACGGGGAGGTGAGCGTGGCCCCGCACGGGGCTTGGGAAGCCGGGGATGGGGAGCGGTGGTGGGCACGGGGGGGACATCCCGGTGATAGGGCTGCATCCAGGGGGGCTCGGAACTGGTGCCCCCACCCCGCTGTCCCTGCTGCCCCCATCCCAGTGCTCCCAGTCCCGGCATCGCCCCCATGCGGTCTCTCCTCTATATGCCCCCCCCCCCCCCAGTCCCGGTGTCTCCCAGTGCCCTCCCCAGCCCCGCTGTGCCCTGTTCCCAGTGCATCCCGCAGCCCCAGTATGCCCCCCGCCCATCCCAGTATGCCCCCAGTCACAGGGTGCCCCTCCATCCCAGTGCCCCCAGAGCCACCATGTGGCCCATACACGTCCCAGTGCCCCCTTCCATCCCAGTGACCCCCATCCTGGCGTGTCCCCTCCATCCCAGTATGCCCCCGTCCATCCCAGTATGCCCCCCTCCATCCCAGTATACCCTCCTGCAGCCCAGTATGCTCCCCTGCAGCCCAGTATGCCTCCATCCCAGTATGTCCCCCTGAATCTCAGTGCCCGCATCCCAGTATGCTCCCCTCCATCCCAGTATGTCCCCATCCCAGTATGTCCCCTCTATCCCAGTATGCTCCCGTCCATCCCAGTATGTCACCTTCCATCCCAGTATGACTCCATCCCAGTATGTCCCCCTGCATCCCAGTGTCCGCATCCCAGTATGCCCCCCTCCATCCCAGTATAACTCCATCCCAGTATGCCTTCATCCCAGTATGTCCCCACCATCCCAGTTCCCTCCAGTCACCCCCCAGTGCCCCCACCCCATTGCCCCCATCCCAGTCCCCCCCACCCCATTGCCCCATCCCCACCCCATCCCCCCAAGCCCCGCCCCTTTCCCCCTCCCCACCAATCACACCTCCCCCTCCCCCCTTTGTCCCGCCCCCTCTCACGTCAATCACTCCCCGATCGCCCCGCCCCTCCCGGGACGGAGCCGCCACGTCGGGCGGGGGCCGGGCCGCGCCTGCGCAGTGCGGCGAGTGAGGGCGGCCGGGCCGAGCTGGCAGGAAGGGGAGGGGCGGGCAGCGGGCCGGGCACCGGGAGCGGTACCGGGGGCGCAGCGGGGGGGGCGCCATGCTGAAGAAATTCGACAAAAAGGACGAGGAATCGGGTGAGGGGGCGGCGGGGAGCGGGAGGGGACACCCCGGTGCCGTCCCGGTGCGCGGGGGTCGGGGGTTGTGGGGGGTGGGGGGGCTCCGTGAGGCGAATCCCGCCGCCCCCCCCCCCCCCCCCCCCCTCACCGCCCCCCTCACCCCTCGCAGAGGCCGCCCTGGGGCCCGCCGCCTGTCCGGAGCCTGCAGGCCGCTCCCCGGGGGTCACCGGGCACCGGGGCCGGGCGGCGGGCGCGGAGGGTAACGGAGGGGCCGTGGGGGGGGTGGGGGGGGCGGTGGGGTCACCCCTAGGGGGGTGGGGGGGGGGGCCGGTGGTGGTTGGGGGGGGGGGGGACACCCCCAGGTTTGCTCCTCGCAGCCCTCCCCCGGTTGTCCTGGGGCTGTTCCCCGCTGCTCTGCTCGCTTCTCGGTGTGAAAAATCCTGGGGGATTTTTGGGGTTGTTCCCCCCTTTGCGCCTGCCCCAGGTCTCCAGGTGCTGCCTGTGCCTCTTCCAGCTCCAGCCACTTCCTCGTAGGGTGGTGTCGTGTTGGTTGTGTTCGTACCAAAAGCTCACGGAGCTCTCTATCCCTTCCACCTTCATTCCTTGCACATTTCCTAATGCTTCTCCTTCACCACTGTGTCATTCTGAGCCCTTGTTTCTGTGCGGAATGAGGGCACTCAGCACCTGCTGCACCGTCTGCTGGGGCCTCTCTGCATCCCTTGTCATTCCTGGTCTTGCCTGGAGTGTACCATCCCTGAACTCACAGCCCTTGCCTATTTCTTGTCTATTCCACGGGATGGCTAACAGGACAGTCTGGTAGTTGAGATGAGCGTCTGCTTGCTTTGGTCCTGTTTCTCTGCCTGTCACGGACGATTTAGGTAGCTCTGGATGAGCTTCCATCGGCTCTCAGAAATGCGCTCAGAGATGTTATTGTGGGCATGTAGCTGCTGTAGGATCACTTGGTCAGTGATTATTTCTCTGCAAAGCAGTACAAATTGTTAGTCATCAATGCTGGGAGCTTTCTGGAGACTGCCTTCACTGCTTCTGTTTCTCCTCTGATCAGAAGAGTGCTTTGATGCAGCAAGCCATGAAGACCAAGGCATGGTGTGCAGTGTATTTCAAGGTGCTCAGTGCTATGAGACTTGCAGAGGTGATACTGTGCTGATGGCAGATTCAAGACTGTAGACATATTGGGCTGCTAGGAAGGTTTTTTCCAACCATTTTCTTCAAGTATCTAAGAAACTGGCACTAGAAACATTGGTTTTGTCTTCCTCTCGTTTTCTTCTCTTCCCAATGCCACCTAAGTGCCCATGCTTTGTTCAGCCACCTGCTGCACTTGCAAATCTCATTCAGAGCCAGAGGAGGGCAGTTCCTGAACCTGAAAGGAGCCAGGGTGCAGATGCATTTGCCTTTTAAATGTAAGAGTTTTGCAAAGGCTCCTGGCAGCAGCGCGTGATGCTTCAAGCACAGGTCAGACCAGAGCTTGTGCTCTCTGGATCAGGCTTGTGAAGTGGAGGGGCAGCACTGCAAGTGGCTCGGTGTTGTCCCAGGTCAGGCTGAGCATAGGTACTAATTAAAAGCTGGTCATCAATAACTGGCAGCTTTTGAGAAGCTGCAGCTCACGGGTGCTTCGGAGGAGGCGAGTTAATAGGGCCCATGCAGAATAATAGTGCTTTTCCCGCTGATTATTTCGTCCTTAATTGGTGAGTTTTTTTCATTATTTAATATAATTTATTCTATTAAGTTGGACAATGGAAGTTATTCTGTGTCCAGGCTCTCTCGTCTGCTGTCTTGTTCTCTTAATTAGTGACAAAGAATGCATTACTGGTGGATTCCTGATTGCTTTATAACAGGGGTAAAGCGCTCCTGACTCGCCAGCCTGGCAAGCGGTGTCTCCTCTTGTCTGCGGCTCTCTGAGCTTTTGTTTCTAGGCCGGCCTTAGTGATGCTCGAACTGGCACAAGATCCCAGCCCTGCAGCTGGAAATGGGTCTTTGGGGGTAGTGGGGGAGCACAGTTACTTTGCAGCCTGTCAGCCTACCTCAGCTCGTGGCTGGTGACTCCTTGGGGTGATAAATCAGAGATTGTCCTGTCTGCTCTGCCTTCCCTAATTGCTCTAAAGTCATTCCATCGATGCTGCTTAAAAGAGGGAGCGCTGATTGCTTTGTGTTCATGCAAAAACTACCCCCAAATGCTCTGCCTATTATTAAACTATAGGCATGTTTAGAAAGTTGCCTTCCTGTAGTGCTGTTCCTGTAAAGACTTTTGTTATCTTTATTTTGTAGGTGGGGGCTCCAACCCATTCCAGCACCTGGAGAAGAGTGCAGTCTTGCAAGAGGTAAACCCTTAAAAGCTCTCCTTTGCTACCCTTTCTGGGTAGAGTCTCTCCTTCTCTTGAGGACCTCACTGCAGAACTTTAGCAGGGAAGTGGGAGTTTGTTGCGTTTTTTTAGGGGGGTGTTGGTATCAGCATCCTTGTCTGTGCTTTGTTTCCAGGCACGGGTGTTTAACGAGACTCCCATAAACCCACGAAAATGTGCTCACATCCTCACCAAGATTCTGTATCTCATAAACCAGGTAAGCGGGAAAAACATGAGCTGACAAGCACTTTTGATTGTTAGGTTTTCTCTAACTAAACTTTTCTGAATGTTTCTAATGCATATCCAGTACAAAATTTCAGTAAGCACGGTTGCAGTGCTGCCAAGCTCCTGCTCACTTTCCTGTTGTCTAACTGTGGGCTATAGAGGGCAGGAATGAGGAAATACAAAGAGGCTGATACTTATGATTTATGATTCCTTGGGAGCTGTTAGCTTACAACTCTGCGGTGCCAAGGGTGGTTTTGAACCCAGTTCTTAGCCTTCAGGACTTAAAATCTGTGTGCTCTAAAGATCAGCTTTGTAAAGGCATTTACTGGTCTTGTGGGGTTTCCCTGCCCCAGGGCCTCTGCATCTTGTATGTAGTAACTGCAGCTGGCTCCGACGAGCTGTGGTGCCTATGGGGAGTATGACATAAGCTTGCCTTACATAAGCCGTGGAAATCCAACCCATTTCTCCCCTGTAACAAAGCTGTATTGTCACAAGCCATTTTTTGGTAACGTAATAAAGCGTGCTGTCATCTGGATCAACAACTAAGCCGATTTCAGCCATGGCTGGAGGATTTCTCAGGCAGTGTGTTATTCTGCTGAAATATGCTGGCAAGGGAGAGACCTTGTGGTTTCCAGCCACATCGTGCCTGTTCTTACGCATGTGAGGCTGAGCCTTGTACCTGCAGCAGGCCCGACTCTGGTTGTGGTTAACTGTGATTTCCTTCCTTCCTTCTTCCAAACATCTTCTAGGGGGAGCACCTTGGTGTCATGGAAGCCACCGAGTCCTTCTTTGCCATGACAAAGCTGTTTCAGTCCAACGATGTAAGTCTGCTTGCTGAGTTCTGCTGTCTTTATTTGTTGGGCAAGTTGTCACCGGTGTCTTTTTCAGCCTTGAGGTGTCTTTTTATGGAATCAACTTTTCCCTCCTGCCTGGATGCATTTTCCCCTACATGATCTGAGTGAGAAGAATAGGATGGAAGTTTAGAAACAGGTCAGCTTTGTAGCCCTTCCCTTGTAGCAGCTTAACTCAAGTATTCCCTCAGGAACAGAGAAGAGCCAAGGCTGAAGGGTTTAGAAGAGGAAGGGATGTTTTGTTAATGAATATGATTTTTGTACACCTTTTTTGCTTGGGCACTGTGGCTCTCTGAAAGTATCAGGTTATTGATCTTCATGACAAAGTCATGGAAGTAGAAAAACCAGATCCCTTCTGCCTGGGATCCCCTCAACTGATGTCTTCCCTCTTTCCTTGCTAGCCAACTCTTCGCAGGATGTGTTACCTGACTATCAAAGAGATGTCTTCTATTGCAGAAGACGTGATCATTGTTACTAGCAGGTCAGTCACTTTGGTTTTCCCACTCTTACATTCATGCGTCCTCCAGTAATGCCCTTCGAGCCTCTTGGAGAAAACTGTAGTCTGCAAACAATGTGAAGACAAGGAATGCTCTTGGTGAGGAAACACTCTTTTAAGTGTTTCTCCTTTAAAAGAGGCTGTTAAAATACAGACACTGAACTCTTGGTGATGTATTTGAAATGTGCTTGTGGTGCTTTTACTTGGGTGGGCAGCCGAGTTCATTGTTCAGTGTTAGTAATGCTGGCTCGGGAGTGCAGCACTGAGAGCTTCCTGTTTCCCACCAGCTTAACCAAAGACATGACCGGGAAGGACGACAATTACCGAGGCCCTGCAGTGAGAGCGCTGTGTCAAATCACCGATGTAAGTGCAGCTTCCCTTTTGGGGCTGCCCCAAGCCCTTCACCCCACCTTTCACCCTGCTTCCCATGCCTTTGCGTCTCCTCTTTCACACTCCTGACAGCTTTTCTGTACCAGCTGTTGTTCCCTTCTCCCTGCAGAGTACCATGTTGCAGGCCATCGAGCGTTACATGAAGCAGGCGATTGTTGACAAAGTGCCAAGCGTATCCAGCTCTGCTCTGGTGTCCTCACTGGTAGGTGCTGCCTCAGGGACAGTCTAACTGGGAAGAGGCATGACTGGAGATCTTGGGCGTTTCACATGGGAGCTGTCCTTTGGTAGAGGACACATGAGGGAGAAAAAGAGGAGAGGAACGAGAACTGCTTTTATGCAGTGCAATACAATTCAGTGTCAGAGTAATTTAATCCCAAAGACTTAGTGCTCCATTAGAAAACAACCCACCCTTTCCCTCTTTCTTCAGGGAGAAAAATTACCCCCAGTTTGCTGTGGCTGGCAGTGCCTCCTGGCAGCCCAGGCTGTCGGTGTGTTGGTACAGAGGATGAGAAGTCCTGCACGCACACGCTGCACAAAGCAGCAGGCAGGGTGGCTGCTGTCTGGACCAAAATGTGCAGGGGGAGAAGCTTGCCCAAGAGCTACCCACACTGCACTTATTAAAAGCAATACCGTGGCCACAAGCCTTTGGATTGCTCCAGTTAATTAAGTAGATTTGTGGCTGGGTGCATCTTTGAGAGGAGAATTAATGACCAGCTTATGAGTGCAGATGTCTCTGTGATGCTCCCAAGTGTCCTATTTAACACCAACCTGCAGATTTAGGAACTTCAAGGCTTAAAATGGGATGTGGGTGAGAATCCAGTGGCATTTCTGTGATAGTAACCTGGATAGGAAAGCTCTCCCTGACAATTGCAGAATTGTGGGGGCTGCATGATATTTGTGTAGGCACCGTGGCAAAAATGCTGGTGGTCCAACACTCATGCTAGCACACACACTCTTCTTCCTGTTAACGAAGGTGCTAAATGTACCCTGAGGAGCTTTGGTCTGCTGAGTTCTTGTTAGGAGATGAAAGCTCTGCAGGCAAGACTGGAGGGGCTTGTGTGTCTTTGTGGTACATGGCCACTCCAACTCTAACCACAGTGCAATTTCACGGCATTATTTCTAGTCCAACTGTTTCTTTTCATACAATATGAGAGTGTTTCTGCAGGATGGGGTTTAATTGTTGCTGCTCCCTCCCTTTGTGAAGTGAGGACCTGGTGCTGGCTTTGTGGGAGGTGTTTAACCTCTTGACAGCTGACATGGGCAGGTCTCTGCATCCTAGTCCTCTGCTCTATTATAAGTTGCTGCCTCCAGCGCCCTCATGGGGAAGGCTAGCTTCTTCCTAATACGAGCTGTAATTCCCAAAGCTTCCTCCATCCTTCTCTCATGGGCTGTCTGTGCCTTTGTCTCTACCCAGCACCTGCTGAAGACCAGCTACGATGTGGTGAAGCGCTGGGTGAACGAGGCTCAGGAGGCAGCTTCCAGTGACAACATCATGGTGCAGGTAGGAAACCCACCTGCTGGTGCTCAGCCAGCCATCTCCGGGCCACAGAGGGGGGTGAAGAGCCCAAGGTGGTTCGGTAACACTCTGTTTCCCTGCACAGTATCATGCTCTGGGCTTGCTCTACCATGTGCGAAAGAACGATCGCCTGGCAGTCAACAAGATGCTCAGCAAGTTCACCCGCCACGGCCTCAAGTCACCATTTGCCTACTGCATGATGATCCGAGTAGCCAGCAAGCTGCTGGAGGAGGAGGCTGGCAGGTGAGGGGGCTCTTTTGCCCTGCTGGAAGAATTTCCTCAGGTCCTGCTTCCATCTTCTCTTGCGGGCTAACTTTTCATCTGATGAGAGCGATTATTTCTGTCTTTGAAGAGCAGTGTACGACTTCTAAGTTATTGATGGCTAAAAGGTGGCAGAATAAATGCCAGGGTGCTTTCATGTTGTGGGATCGCTTCTGCAAGTCTTGTCTGTGTATGTGCTTGCCCATCTTGTTTCTCTTTCCTGCTTTGTGTATCTGTTCCTTATCGAGATAATCTTTCATTTTGTCTTCTGTAACTCTTTGGCTAGCATGTGTGCGCTGGGGCTTCCTGGTGGATAAGATCTTTGGAGCTCTGAATAAGAGTTAGGGGAGATTCCTGTTAGCCTGTAAAGCAAAGGCTGTTGTCTCAGGTGGCAGCCAAACATGCTGGAAGTACAGGGTAATTACTACTGCAAAAAATGAAGACATGGTTTGTGGCTGATTTTACCTTCCCAGAGGCAATGGGACCCATCCAATTCTGCTGCTGAACTCTTTATTTCTGTTAGCATTCTTGTTTTAATTCATTCTTGTGTTTTTTGTCCCTCAGCCGCGATAGCCCCCTGTTCGACTTCATCGAGAGCTGCCTAAGAAACAAGCATGAGATGGTGGTCTACGAAGCTGCTTCTGCCATCGTTAACCTGCCCAACTGCACTGCCAAGGAGCTGGCACCGGCTGTCTCAGGTAAATGCGGTGCTTGCAGCAGTGCTGAGGGAGTTATGGGTTGGTGTGGTGAAGCCTGCTGATTACCCTGGGTAAATTGAGGGCTGCTTCTTAAGCATGCTTCTAGCTATCTTCAGTCTCTTCACTTAATCTCATGCTTTAGGTAGGAAATGCTTCCCATCATAGGTTGTCTAAATGTCTGCCTTTGTTGGTTTCCCCACCTCGCAGTTTTGCAGCTGTTCTGCAGCTCCCCGAAGGCAGCGCTGAGATACGCAGCCGTCCGTACCCTCAACAAGGTAGGAGCTGAGTCTCTTGGGAGCTTTAATCATTTCTCACGCAGAGGGAGGTGCAGATGTTAAAAGAGAAAGGAGGTCAGATTGGGCGATGATTTTGTGTAAATAACTTCTACTCTGGGATACAGCCTTACGTGTCGTAGCTTATGTGTGGAATAAAGCATCAAGGAGCGCTTTACAGAAGGAAAAAGAGCAAAAGGGATCCTGTTCACAAATCTTTGAGAGTGTGTCACTGGTCTTGTGTGTTATTCCTGACCCTTCTGAGCTTCCTGGGGTGAAGGAGCTCCTTGTAAAAATGTAGATCAAATCTTGATGCTAACTGGACTGCTCCCTGACAGTCTTCGCTTCAGCTTTTCCCTTGACCTTAACCAGGGTTGTGTTTTTAGCTAGCTGGGCTTTTTGCATGCATACAGTGACCTTCCACTTTTCCCCTTCCTCTCCAGGTGGCTATGAAACACCCATCTGCTGTGACTGCCTGTAACCTGGACCTGGAGAACCTCGTGACAGACTCCAACCGCAGCATAGCCACCCTGGCCATCACCACGCTGCTGAAAACCGGCAGCGAGAGCAGCATTGACCGGCTCATGAAGCAGATCTCCTCTTTCATGTCGGAAATCTCCGATGAGTTCAAAGTAAGGATGTGTGTGGGAAGGTGGTACACAGGTTGCTGAAGGTTGCCTGTGGTTTTTGTCCATGTTTGCGTGTCCTCTCTGGAACCTTGAATGGAGCCCCTTCCAGCACCTGGGCTGCAGCATTTTTGCTGGGAAGAGAAAGAATCTGAGGCTATCAGCCCAAGCCAGGCCTCAGTCATACAGTACCCAGCTCCAAAGTCTGGGAAGAAGCCCTTTGAGTATTAAATCTTTCTTTCTTGCCCCCCAGTGGACATGGGCTTTTGCTAGGAGCTGACCAGCACAGTAAAAATCAATCTTCTTGATCCTTGATCAATTACATTAAAGATAAATCTTTTTGTCTAATTCCTAAGTTTATATCCTCCTGGAACTGCCGTTGTTGGATAACTAAAGGCAAAGCTGTAGCTTCCAGGCTAGGGACCAGCACCAAATTGACAAAATTCAACCTTTTTTTTTTTTTTCTGCCCAGCTTGACAGTCCTCTTTTTGACCTGCCCCTCTTTCCTTTAGGTTGTAGTAGTGCAGGCCATCAACGCGCTGTGTCAGAAGTACCCTCGCAAACATGCTGTCCTCATGAACTTTCTTTTCACTATGCTTCGGGAAGAGGTAAGTTTGCAAGTAACTGCTTTGTGCTTCTTTTTTGTACTGTCAGAGATCTAGGGAGAACTCCAAATGCGTAATAATGCAAATACAGTTCAGGATGTGTCAGACAGAAGCTTTTTATTAACAGTGAGCATATCAGGAATATACATAAACTGCAGGACTGCACGGTAGCCTCTGTGAGAGTGAAGTTTTTACTGGTAATGCTGTGCAGTAAGACTCTCTACCTGTCCTAAAAAGCTTGCAGTCTGACAGAAATGACCAGCTATGCATGACAGCGTACACATCCTGGCATGTTTTCAATGTGGTTCCCATTCTTCAATTTTTCTGGGGGTTTACAGACTCAAAGCAAACGCAGGCAACAGTAGATGTGCTGGCAGCCCTTGTGTGTTTCACATTTGAACCAGCCTTCTTTTATACTTTGACAGCAAATTCCAAGAAGTTTTGCCTTGTACCAAAAGATTATGTAACAACTTATTTATTGATGACACAGGACCGCTTTTGTTCTGTTCTCTGAGCTGTGACAGTGAAGGGATCACGAGTACCTATAACCATTCTCTGCATTCAGTCAGACAGTTGCAGAAAGACAGCTTTACAGAGGTTTGCTGAATTTCTAAATGAGCTAACACGCTTGCTCTGACGTCACCTGCCAATTACAGCCTCTTGTTTGGGAACAAACCAGAGCCCCTCTCTCTGCTCCTGCGAAAAATGGACTGTTCTACTTTCCCAGATTTTCTGTGGGTGGATGGCATCATTTCGAATGTGGTTTTGTAGTTCAAACCACTCTGTTTTACTTTTTTTTTTAAATCTAAAGTAGCTACAGAAAGATCCCCCAAATGCCTGGAACTGTGCATGTAATTGGCAGAGGATAACGTGCAGTTTAATCCCATGGTGTGTATCGAGAACGCTAGTAAATAACGTCTGAAGATAACTGAGCATTACTGGCATGTCAGGTTATAGGGTGTGCCTGGGGAGGTATTGATTGCCTGTCTTCCCACACTAATAGGGCCATTTGCTGGGTCCTGCTGTGGCAGATACGATCCTTAATATATTTCTCTTGTGATTCATCCTCAGATGTCTGGTGCTAAAGGGGAGAGGGTTGAATTTTTCTCCTCCTCCCACATGGCTGTTTTTTATGTGCTAATTCTAGCAGCAGAGAATTTTGAAGGAGACATAAACCCTTCAGGCTGATGGATTCCGTTTCCCTCTCTACGATCTGTTTTTTTCTTAACTGCAGCCATTCTGAAGGATGCTGGCAGGCGAGCTTGAATATTAGCTGGTCCTCTGGGACTAAAGAGGGTCAGAAGAGGTGGGCAGCATTACTGCCCTGCTCCTTTCAAACACAGATTAAAAGCGCTGGGTGTGAGTGACCTTTTCAAAGGGATTTTTTTCCTGCCTGGCTAATTCAGAGAGTCTAACGTGCTTTGAGGTTTCCAGCTGAGCCGTTCCCTTTGCTCCCTAGGGTGGCTTTGAGTACAAGCGAGCCATTGTGGACTGCATCATCAGCATTATTGAGGAGAACTCGGAGAGCAAAGAGACAGGCCTGTCTCACCTCTGCGAATTCATCGAGGACTGCGAATTCACCGTGCTGGCTACTCGTATCCTCCACCTCTTGGGCCAAGAAGGGCCCAAAACCAATAACCCCTCCAAATACATTCGCTTCATCTACAACAGGGTTGTCCTGGAGCATGAAGAAGTCCGGGCAGGTAAGAGGCAGACCTGGAAAATCTGTCTGGCCTGTGACAGATTGTCAAGGAAATACAGTGCGTGAACACCTCTGCTTTTGATGGTTGTGGTTTGCTCTGGTTCTGAGTGGATATTTTTACACAGCAAAGACCCTGCAGTAATATTGATGGAGGAGTTGGCAGGCAGCTGAGAAATGGAGGGGGGGATGCAGTGACTTCATGGAACTAGACAGAGGAGATTTGCCAGCACTTCGCTGTAATACATCTGCCTCTCTTGTTACAGTAATGCTTTATACTGGGGCTGGTGTCTCTGATGTGACATTTGAACACAGCCAGGAAATGGAAGAAACTTCAGCTGATTTCCTTGTTTGCTAATTCTGTTTTTACGACTTGTGCTATAGGTGCTGTAAGTGCCCTGGCCAAATTTGGAGCCCAGAATGAGGAGATGTTACCCAGCATCTTGGTGTTACTGAAAAGGTGGGTGTCACCCAATGGTATGGGGACAAACAGGTTCTTTAGGGATCCTGCTCAGAATGAGGGTGCTATGAAGCTGTAGTTATAATTAGAATTCTGTGAAATAATAAAGATTATAGTAGCCCAGGATTTTATTATCAGTGTTATCATGGGTTAGTGTTTGTTCTAGTCACCTGAACCCTCTGCAGGTCAAGTCAAATCTAAATTCTTGGCACACGAGATAATCTAGGCTTGGAATATGCTTGAAGTTGCTTAGGGTAGAGTGTCGCGTTAAAGGGGTGTAGCTGATTAACCGTTACGGGCCCGGTTGGATTCAGAGTACTGAACCAGTCGGACATTCACCAAAACTGGGGGTCCGTTCGGACATTCACCAAAAACGTAATAACCACCTGGGGGTCCGCTCAGACATTCACCAAAAACGTATTAACCACCTGGGGGTCCGTTCAGACATTCACCAACAATGCATTAACCGTCTGGGGGTCTGGTTAGATTCAGAACACTGAACTATCACGGATAACCACCCTCACCCTAGTTGCATTAATGAGAGCTATCACAATGCAATCAAGTATGGTTTATTACAGCAACAGATAATCAGGTTCTTTTGGATTGCCGGTGATAGTGACTATCTGCAAAAGCAAGCTAGTATGCATGAAATACACAGGTGTTACAGGTGTTCTAGGTGGGGGTTCTAGGTGGGGGTTCTAGGTGGGGGTTCTAGGTGGGGGTTCTAGGTGGGGGTTCTAGGTGGGGGTTCTAGGTGGGGGTTCTAGGTGGGGGTTCTAGGTGGGGGTTCTAGGTGGGGGTTCTAGGTGGGGGTTCTAGGTGGGGGTTCTAGGTGGGGGTTCTAGGTGGGGGTTCTAGGTGGGGGTTCTAGGTGCGGGTTCTAGGTGCGGGTTCTAGGTGCGGGTTCTAGGTGCGGGTTCTAGGTGCGGGTTCTAGGTGCGGGTTCTAGGTGCGGGTTCTAGGTGCGGGTTCTAGGTGCGTTACAGGTGTTATAGGTATGTTACAGGTGTTATAGGTGCGCAGCCTAGAAATAAACGCGTTAAAAGGATCAAAGACTCTATAGAGATTTATAAGCAAATATTCAGATCTCACCCAAAGGCGTCCCAATGGGGGGGGAAGAGAGGCTCAGCCCGTCGACTGATCCCAGGAGTCAGGAGGTCCTAAGGATGTTGTATGTCCTTGGGATGGTATCTCCCCTGACGATGGTATCTTCCCTAACATCCCCTCTCTCTTGGGCCAATTTATATTATTTTCTATCTTTTAGGTGGAGCTTGAGTGGCTCTAGTCAAGCATATCTTAGTTATGATTGGTGTAAAGTTTTCCCGTCTCCGTTTAAAGTAATAGGCTCCGAGAAATTCAGGGTGCATGCTCAGTGAGGGGTGGTCGCACCTTGGAGGCGGGTAGCTTTTGGGATGGAGGTGTGTTTTGGTATTATAATGATATTATAATGAGCAAAAAGTACACTAGGGTACAGCATTTGTCAAAACATGACAGGTCTTTGGCTTAGGGTGGCAAAAAGTGCTCCTTTGTGCACAAGAACAATCGAGGCCCCACCTGATTACAGAGCCTAGCTGTGGTGTCTCCACTCCACTCTACGCTCCGTGGTGTTCCTTAGGGCTAGCACACCAAGTTTCCCCAGTGCGATAGCATCTAAGGTTGGGAGCCTAGGGAATGCTCAGATAATGCAGTTATGCCCTACCCTGAAAGCCTCTTCAATGCTGTACCTTTTCCTTAAAAGTGTGAATGTTAGTTTTATTTTCCTAGTTACTTCAGGCATTTACACCACATAGAGGCATCCCTGATCACTGGAGGATCACTGGTTTTGCCATCCAGCAGCAGTTCCAGTCCAAGTCTCACTTAAACTTTCAGCTGGTTGGCTTTACAGGCAGGGTTCCAAGTGCAGTTACACTTCCTTGTTCTGTGACAGCCAGAACGAGGGTTGGCCTGGTGCCTGGGATATTATCGGCTGGTGGGGAGGGAAAAAGTTGGCCTGGCACGCAGGGTCTTCCAGGCTGGTGAGGAGAGGGAAAAGGGAAGCTGACACATGACCAGCTCACGTACAAATAATGAGCACTTTACAAAAATGGCATTGGTTATGCTAACGTTATTGCCAGGAGTCAGGAGCAAGGGGTACCGTGAGTTGCACTGAGTTGTACCTCAAAAGTTTCTCAGCGTCATAGGTGACACCCCTGTTTGCTTGAGAGAGCTTGTCAACATCCACGTGTGTCTGCTCCCTTCTATCTGGGTCTGATGAGGTGCAGCAGGTACCTGGAATCCTGTGATGGGATCACCGGCTGCATTCAGTACTGCCAAGCGTGGTGGATGGTTGCTTGTCTGATACAATTGTTAGTAGGCTACTTGTTGGCTCTGTAGCATGTTCTTTCTGGCCCTGGAAGGTGGCTTAGTCACCTGGATTTGTTCACGTGGACTCCGCAGCCTTGTGCTGAAGCAAGTTTTCTGCTTTCTTCTCAGGTGTGTGATGGATGATGACAACGAAGTGAGAGACAGGGCCACGTTCTACCTGAATGTTCTGGAGCAAAAGCAGAAAGCCCTCAATGCTGGCTACATCCTGAACGGTAATACAACAAGTCCTCAAACAAGCCTGCACTTATTTCCTGCTTTAACACTCCACAAAGAGCTGGTGTTGGCTGTGCTTCAAGTGACCTGTCCCTTCTGTCCCCAGGTTTAACAGTGTCCATCCCTGGCCTGGAGAGGGCTCTGCACCAGTACACCCTGGAGCCCTCTGAAAAACCCTTTGATCTGAAGTCTGTTCCTTTGGCGACAGCTCCTATTGTTGAGCAGAGGGCAGGTAAGGCACAGTTCCCTGAGTGCTGGCCCAAGCCCTAGGTCAGTAGTCTGCGTCGGGCTTGCTGGGAGTTGCTAAGATCCATCCTATTTAAATTTTGTGGAATTTTATCTTCTGTAAAGACTAAAGTCAGCAAATCTAGTTGCTCCCGCGTTAGTATTTCAAATCCTAGTTAGTCTAGCTGCTAATAATAGTAATAGCTGGAACTGCAGTAGCTCCGGTGGGGATTACCAAAGGTATTTAGGAAGCTAAATACAGGTCTCTAATCCATAGCAAGATGAGAAATGAGCTCCCTTCCTTTCCTTAGTCAAATCTCTCTCCAGATATTGATTTATTTTCTGGTTTAGTTACTTATTACCATTCACCTTCACATCTTGTTTGTATCTTTTTTTTTTGTTTTTCTTTGTAGAAAACGCCCCTGTTGCTGTAGTCAAACAGCCAGAGAAGGTGGCAGCAACACGGCAAGAAATATTCCAAGGTAAACTGATGCAAGGCCTCTCCTGCACACCTGTGTGAGAACCATGTAGCTACCTGCTGAGCCTGCCTAGCCCCTCTAACTTCTCCCACCTCCTCTTGGGGAGTGACACAGGCACCCAGCTGCAAGTCAGGTGTTACCCCCACAGCCCAGGGGTCGCTCGTAGTCCTATTCTGTCCAGCTTGCAGTAGATGTGGGCAAATGGCAGCCTTTAATTTTAGAAGTCCCTAGTGAATGCTTATGGATGTTTGGGGAATGCTTCCTTGCTGCAGCAGCTTCTGGCTGTTTAACTGAGGGCTTTGAAACTAGTAACCCTTTTCTGCGGGTTGGGGAAGGCAATGGTTTGTGTCCTCTGTTCCAGAGCAACTGGGGGCAATCCCAGAGTTTCGGGGACTGGGCCCGCTCTTCAAGTCTTCCCCAGAGCCTGTTGCCCTGACGGAGCTGGAGACAGAATATGTGGTTCGTTGCACCAAGCACACGTTTGTCAGCCACATGGTGTTCCAGGTGGGTAGCTACAGCATGTGGTGCCAAAAGAGGATTGGGAAATAAGCTCACGACAAGTTTAAAAAAAAAAAAAAAGCCCAAAACAAATAGTAATAATAAAAAGAATAAATACCTCAGGGTTATCTGTGTTCAAAGCATATCACTGAAATGAATCGTTAGTTTCTCATCCAGGGCAGCAGAGCCACAGAAAAAAATTAAGGGAGTGCTTGCAGTTTTGGCTCAGTAAGGCACACATGTACAGTCAAAATAACAGTCAGACAGGCACTAGGTGGGGCTGTTCTCATTGAGTAGTTGACAAGAGGAGCTGTATTCTTTCCTGAGGGTCCCAAGCATGGGCTTTGGATATGGGAGAGTGAAGCTTGCTATATCTGAAAGGCTGAAAACGTTACCAGAGAAAGTCACGTGGTGGTAGAGAGCTCCCACCCCTTGCATTTTGTCTTAGCCTTTGCAGTACAGGTGCTTGTTTCTGTGAGTCTTGGCCTTGCTTGTGCCACCCTGCTGCTGTATGTGAGGAGATGTAGGCAAGAGAGTCGTAATATTTCCTTACAGCAAAGAGTTAACCTGGGAATTATCTTCCTGGGAGGAAGGACAAAGTACATTTAGAGAGAAAGTTCCACGCTGATTGGTGAAATGAAACAAGCAGAGGCTGATACACCCCTGCCCTCACTGGATTTGTGTTCCTGCCTGGGTTGCAGAGGACAGACATTGTATAGTTTTGTGCTGGTGTGAGTGCCATTTTCTTTAATAAAATATATATATATATAATTTTGCTGGAGCACTGGAGTACCCTGAAAGTTTTTAGCTTCCCCCCTAAAGCATTTTTATTTCCAGTTCCTCTGTGACTAAACTGAAACGTGAGCCCTATGAGCATCCAGCTGACAGCCAGATTGGTTGTTGAGATAGAGGCAGGAGTTCACAAGCTGACACCGTGCTCCAGCTATGCCTCCAGTGAGCCTGCTGTTACAGCTGAGAGCTTCAAGCTGGCTTTGTTCTCCCCTCCCGTTCAGTTTGACTGCACGAACACCCTGAACGATCAGATCCTGGAGAATGTCACGGTGCAGATGGAGCCAACAGAGGGCTATGAGGTCATTGGCTACGTCCCTGCCAAAAGCCTGGTGTACAACCAGCCGGGTACCTGCTACACGCTGGTGGCACTGTCTGAAGAGGATCCGACAGCAGGTAAACAGTTTGTGCTCTGTTTTTCCTGAGATCCCCCAAACGAAGCACACCGTATTGCTTACGCCCACACACATTCTACCTTGCATCCTAGCCAGGTATTTTTAGCCTGTGTGTGGGTGCAGCCCTGAGTGATGCTGAGCATGACTTCTCCTCGCTGTTTGAGGGCTGTCAGGTCCCTTCTCCTCTCCTCTCCTCCTTGTGCTGTGGCATTGTCGAGTCGGGCTGTGGGAACTGGCAGCTGAGCATTCAGATCTGCTGAGTTATCTCCAATGCACCCTAGCACGTCCTTTAGCCTCCTGTTTTTGTGTTAGCATGTGGGGAGGCGGGTGGTTGTCTGCCTGTCTGTGAGGTGCGTTGAGCGCCCAGACACTGAGTAGAAAAAAATATTTCAGACAAATGGCCAGAACTTCAGCGATGCCTCTTTTAAACTGAACACAAACCAGGCCTTACCTGTGCTTTGTTCTTGCTGATTTGTGCTGAGGCTGCTCACTGGTGTGTGGCTGCCCTTCATCCAGCAGTGCCCGTCTTCAGAGCTGAGTTGCCGCTTCCTCTCCCAGCCGTGTGGTATTCATCATCTGCTGCGTTACGGTGCAAGGTGGTTTCGTTTCCGATGTGCATGAGCTGATCCCTAGATGAAAGGATCTTGGCCCCTTTGCAAGATGCTGGGGGGATGTGTTTAGTTAACATGCCCAACGCAACCTGAGGTTCATCAGTAATAGTACTTGATCTGAGGATTATGGTTTGGTACAGCTATCAGGAGCCTGTATTTATCAGTGTGACAAAGAAATACTTCATCTTTGAGAGAAGGAAGCTGTCAGAGTGCTCTCTGGGTCGTGTGCTAAGCCTGTGCTGCTGGCTGTGAGGAGGGAACCCAGCTGCCCCCAGCTCCCCAGCCCCGTTCTGTGGCAGAGGAGCACAGCTCTGGTGGTAACGTGAGCTTTGCCTTTGCCTCCCACATCTCCAGTGGCCTGTACGTTCAGCTGCATGATGAAGTTCACTGTCAAGGACTGCGATCCCAACACGGGCGAGGCGGATGAAGAGGGTTACGAGGATGAATATGTGGTAAGGAGCTGGGCATGTGCCCGGTCACAGAAACTGCAGTTGTTTTGAGGGACTTTGTGATCTGTGCCCACTAACATGCCATGCAAGCGGTGATGTAACTGGCACTGCTGTGGACAGAAGCACAAGATGAGGAGGGTCTTGCTGCCTCTGGTTTCTGTCCCAAGGAGCGAGATGTGGGCTTGGAGATCTTGTCTGTCTCAGCTGGGCTGCTGGCCGTCTCTTGCTCTCTGCAGGTTGCTCTCTGTGGTTGCACTGTTAATTGCCCAGTGGCTTGCCTGATGCAGAGAGACTTCCAGCTGTGCCCTTCCTCTGGGGAAGGTTGGGCTTTTCTCTCCCCAGCACTGAGACCGATGAAAGCACTGATGCTGTGTAAACACCTCTGTTGGCTGTTTTACCACACAGGAAGAAGCTCAGCTTATGCTTGATCAGAAACTGGGACTGCCTCTCAGAGGGTGGTGCTCGCCCTCCAGAGACAAAGCGATGTTGTGAGACAACCTCAGCCTGTCCTGGTAGCTCCAGAAGCTGTTTTCTATGCGTTGCCTGTCACTGCTGCGAAGCTGATTAGAGGCACTGCTGTGCAGTGAATCACTGAGGACACGGCGTCCTCCCAGGAGTGGGGAGGGTTTTTTCCAAAGGAACACACAAGGGTGACCCCTCTGCCTGCCTCCCACCAGTCACCAGGGCGTTTAAGTGATATTTAAGCAAACTCTTCCATCTGTTTCAACTATACTCAGCAGCAATTGCTGAAATGAATGCGGGCTGGTGTCTGGCTGGTTCTGGCACTGCCTGCTCCTAGATATATGCTCGGGAGGGACAAACCCTGTTGTGCCTCACATAGGCATCACAGCAGCAGTTCAGCTAACCTGGCACGTGGTGTTGGGTGATAGCAAGCACCCGACAGCATCTCACCAGCTACAAAACAACGGGCTAGAAAGGCAAAATACAAGCTTAAGGGCAAATGGTACATCTGAGGGAGCACCAGCAACAGTTCCTTAATTTTGTTTTGTCCTCTGTTTTGGATGTTTGCCCAGTGCTTTGCTCCTTGTCAGGCTGAGGGCTGTGCTCAGAATGGAAACCTGCTCTGTGAACCCTGGCATGGCATGACGTGGCTCTCCTGGGCCAAGCAGTTTCTCAACCAACTGTTTGCTTGAGCAAACTCGAAGGGGCAGGGCTTGCTGTGACATTCTCATGGGCAGAAGTGGAGGCTGCCTCCTACATTCACCAGATCTCACAGAATCCAGTCTAAAACTCTCTAGAGAGAGCAGGGTGAGTAACAAGCGTGTTTCACTTGAGCCTCTTCTTATCATCAGCTTGAAGACCTCGAGGTAACAGTGGCTGATCACATCCAGCGAGTTCTGAAGCCAAACTTTGGAGCAGCGTGGGATGAAGTGGGTGATGAGTTTGAAAAGGAGGAAACCTTTACTCTATCTGCTATTAAAACCCTTGAAGGTAAGGTGTTGCCTGAACCCAGCAGGGCTCTTAACATCTCTCCTTCCAGCAGGCAAAGACTGGAGATGCAGTCTGGTTCCTGTTACATCTCTCACAGAAAGGCAAATAGGGCAAAACCCTTCACAAGTGATTCCACCACAGCTGTTAAGTGTGGGCCTGCAGTTAGTGTGATAACAAGATAGTTCAGGCTTCAACAAACAAGAGAGAGACCAGGCTGGACTGTGGGAGGCAAGAGAACACTTGCACTCTGCCCTCCCAAACAGCTGACAGTTAACCTGTGAGCTCCCACTTTCCCTCTGTGAAAGGAAGAGCTGCTCTGACCTCGGGAATCAGAAAAAAAATAAACGCAAAAAGCAGAAGATACAAGGTTGGCAGGCAGACTTATGGTATAAACCCTCTTCTTTCACCATTTATTAAAGATTTATTGTTCCTGAGAAACCCTTAACAACATGGTCTTTCTGATGACTTAGAAAGGTGTCCTTTGTCTGCAGCCATGTCCTGTTCCCTTGCACAGCACCTTGGGCTTGAAGTACCCTCCCTGAGGCCTTTTCAGATTCCTCCTAAAGACCTGTAATGCCTGTGAGGTGTTGCCTCCCTTCTGCGTCCATCTCCAGAGAAGCGAGCTTGCTGTCAGGGCTGTGCAGTAAGCGTGCAGCCAGCTGCACTCCATTTCCTGACTCATTCATTCTCTCGTTTCGGTTGCACTGGTGCCTTTGCTGCATCAGATAACAGAACTGCCGTGTGGTGGTGGCTTTTTGTTGTTGTTTTTGCTCGTGTGGGTTGCTTTTGCCTTCCTGGTAGCCTCTTAAAGCACAACCCTGGCCAATGCCTCAGGGCAAGGAACATGAGTTTCAACATGCAATCAGGGCTTTTATCACCTTTTGATGCTCTCTTTGTGTCCTTGTCAAGACACCCATGACATGGAGTCTGTTCTACTTACTTTTTTTTAACAGAGGCAGTTAGTAATATCGTGAAGTTCCTGGGGATGCAGCCCTGCGAACGATCGGATAAAGTGCCAGATAACAAGAACTCCCACACGTTGTACCTGGCAGGTGAGCTGTGGGCTGAGGTCTCTGCTCAAGCAGCAGCCCTGGGAGGTCGCACAGAACCGATTGAAAATCGGAGCAGGAATTCATGATGGAACCTGTTGTGCTCAGGGCAGGGTTTGGAGGCTTGTCCCTGCTGTGGTTTCTGTCCCTGCAAGTGCAGGGCAACTGATACTGGAATCGGGAGGGTGTTAGGGTGGGGGGGTGTTGGGATCAGGCTCAGCTGGGTGGAAATTGCTGTCCTGGTGACCTGGTGTTCTGGTTTGGAGTGAGGCTGAAGGGAAAAGTACACTACCCTTGTTTTTGTTATTGACGCTGCAAAGTCAATATGTGCAGGAGGTTGGAGGTGAGTGACTGGTAGTTGCTGGAGGAGTGCCTCTCTCCTCTCAGCTAGAGTTTATTTTAAAGTTTCATGAGGTTTGATAGGGCAGAGTCCCAGGTACAGTGTAGTGAATGAGAAATGTGCCACTCGAGGTCTCTTCTGGTCCCCCGGGGAGTTACTGGACCACATCCACCAAGCATCAGCCTTCATTTGGGGCTTTTGGTGTGCTGGGGAGCACAGTCTGCAGACTACTCACTCCTTCCTTCTGCCTTCCAGGTGTGTTCCGGGGTGGCCATGACCTCCTGGTACGCTCTCGGCTCGTCCTGACCGACACGGTGACGATGCAGGTCACTGCCCGCAGTGGAGAGGAGCTCCCTGTGGATGTGATCATGGCTTCTGTGGGATAACTGCCTCCTGCTCCACTGCCTCCCAGCCTCCAGCAGGGCCATGCTTCCTCCTCTCTGCCAGCGGAATAGGGGTCGTGTTCACTACAGCAGCTTTTGTGTCCCATTAATTACACCTAGGAACTGGATGTAGGGTTCTGTCTATTAAAGATAATGCTGTTTTTAAGGTCTGGTTTTGTTTTTATTAAGCACTTTAAAATAAAATAATATTAAAGCAGGCTTTTTTTTTAAGGTCTGCTTTGTCCCTGCTCTGGAGGGTTTCATGGGTGTTTGCTAGCGTGTCTGCTCCTCCCTTTTCTCCACCAAACCCTCTCTAACACCCCTCCCAGCGCCTGTAACCCCTCTGCCAGCTGCAGAGGAGGCGACACCAGCGCTGCCCTGCTCTGTTTCGGGGGTTCCGAGCTCATAACACCTCCCTCTACCCTCTCGGGGGAGGCTGGCTCCAGGCGGAGCCTCCCTTCGCCTCCTCCCCGACGGCGGGGCTAACCTTGGCCGGCCTCGGGGCGGAGCAGGGGGCTGGCCCGGCCCTTCCCGGGGCTGTCCAAGCCCTTCCCGGTGCTGGCCGTGCCGTTCCGTTCCGTTCCGTGCCATCTCTGCGGGATGTGCGGCCGCACCGCCTGCTCGCTGGGCGCCGAGCTCCTCCGCCGTGCCTGCGCCTACCGGGACCGGCGGGGCAGGCAGCGGCAGCCCGAGTGGGTGCGGGAGGAGCGCTACCGACCCTCCTACAACAAGGGCCCGCAGTCCAGCAGCCCCGTCCTGCTGTCCCGCAAGCATCTCCAGCAGGTAGCCCCCCCCCCGGCCGGGTGCAGTGCTTCGCTTTGCTACGAGGGGAACGGGGATGGGGGCGCCCGGCTGCACCCTGGGGTGCTCCCCGGGGTGCTGGGCTGGGTGCTCGCTGCTTGGGTTGCTCCGTGCTCAGCCTGGGTGTTGGATGGGCTAAGGGCAGGGATTTCTCTTCTGGGTAATGTTTACAGGGTGCTACCAGCATGGTGCTTTCGGTGCAGGTTTGTGTGAATAACTCGTGTTTGTAGGGTTTTGTCCCAGCTCTCTGAAGGTACCCCATGGGTTTGGTTGTGCTGTGCCCTGACTTGCTTTCGTTTTGTAGAGCTGCTGAACGGCCGCGTCGCTTCGCAGGGGAGAGCAAAGAGAGAAAAAAAATTATCTCAAAAAAAAAAAAAAATATCTCAGCTTCAGGGCTGTAAAATGCCCCCACACCTGTGCTGGCCGTTATCCGGCTAATTAAAGCCTCAACAGCCCGAACCTTCCCCAGCCAACCTGCGCGGTAAAACTGCTGGTGCATCTCGCTGGGTTTCGCACAGCCGGGTGCCCACCGACCTGCTGCTCTTCGGTGTTCAGCGGGGCAAGGACGGGGGCACTGGGCTGAAACGCCCCTCCTGCCTCTCCTCCTGCCCGCTCAGCGGGGCAGCTGCAGCAATCCCAAACTGGGAACGGGCTAGGTTCACCCAGGGCTTCCTTGGGGAAATCACAAGTATTGCTTTGATATCGTAAAACATCCTTTGCACCCTGCTTCCCTGCCTCTGGGGTCCCCTGTCTCCTCTGCAGCAGGTGTTGAGCCCCCAGAGCAAAAGGGGAGGCCCTATAAAATATTTATATATGTGTATATGTGTATATATATAGGGGTCCTATAAATATAATAAATATAATAAATATAATAAATACAATAACAACAAATAGAATAATAAAATATAATTTAAAATAAAAATAAATATAATAACGTAACACAGACCCTATAATACTCCTATACACATCCTGTACCACCCCGTAGCTCTTTGGGCACAGTCGTGCCCCGCTGTGCCCCTGCGGGGCTGGCGGCTGCGGGCAGAAAGCGAGAGCGAGCTGGGGGAGAAGTGAAAGCCACCGAGGCGTTTCCATTGTCCAAACTGAGACAATATGCAAAGAGTGAAAGTGAAGCGGGTCAGCAGAAATCACGTTATTAAAATGAAGGTGAGATTCGGGCCCTCTGGGACGCGCTCTTTGAATGGGGGAGTTCAGAGAACCTCAGCGCCGGCCCCGGTGGTTGTTAAACGCAGCGGGGACGGGGTGCTCGGATTGCCGGGCTCTTGCTGCTGCAGAAAAGTGGCATTCATCACTCTGGATAGATACCTGGGGCACGTGAATTTTTAGGGTGAACAGCACCGAGAACGTCGTTGTGCTTTGTGGGCTCACTGACACGGGTGTCTCTCTGCTTGTCCGTAAGGACGCGGACTCCTCCGAGCGGGTCCTCATGGACATGCGGTGGGGCCTGGTTCCCTCCTGGTTCAAAGAGAGCGACCCCTCCAAAATGCAGTTTAAGACCTCCAACTGCCGCAGCGACACCATGCTGAGCAAGTTCTCCTACAAGGTGGGTGAGCTGCGCCCCCCGTGCTATTCCCAATCGTTGGGGGCCGTGCGCCCAGGTCCGGGTGCCGGTGGTCGCAGCAGTGCCCGTCCCCCCTCTCGTGCTGCCCGGGGCTGTGGGTCACGGCTCTCTCATGTTTTCTCTCTCGTGTTTTCTCTCCCCCAGGGCCCTCTCCTCAAGGGCAAGCGCTGCGTGGTGCTGGCGGATGGCTTCTACGAGTGGCAGCAGTGCAGCGGGGGCAAGCAGCCCTACTTCATTTATTTCCCCCAGAGCAAGGACGAGCAGGTACTGAGCCTGGGCGCTGAGCTCTGCCCCCCCTGCTCCCTCCGAGCAGCCTGGGGATATGCACGAGGAGCCCTTATTAACCTGGCGTGGTGCACCGGGTGTTGGAGGGGACAAAACTGGGAAGTGCAGCTGGGAATTCCCTTTGGAGGGCATTTTGCTGCTGCTCCCCCTGAATCGGGGTCCCT